>NC_064559.1:16390465-16990465 GCF_937001465.1 Orcinus orca | reverse complement strand
TCTAATGAACATTCCTGAAGTTGTGTGACTTTTGACACTCTTATAAATGAAGGTTTTCTGTATGTGTTCAAAGACCAAATTGTTTCCTTTCGACCATATACACGAGTGCCTATTGTACTGCATTCTCACAGTACTCGGTATAGTGAGAAATTTTCGTTTTTTGCTATAGATGTTGATGTTTTTCCACATCTTCATCTTTATTTATTGTTATTAGGAGATTGGTACTATTTTATGCCACACAATTTCAGTATTATATTTGGAAATGGCTTACGTGCATTTTTCCTCTTGCCCTTTTTTCCTTGCTTTTTCTTCCCTTTTACTTCCCTCCCTTCTAGTCTCATCCTTCCTCTTCCCCTTCTGGGGAAGTGATGGTTAGGAATGCAGCCTTGAGAGCTAGACTACCTAGAATCAAATCTCCGCTCTGACACCCACCAATGTGTGACCTTGGGCATATAGCTACACTTCCCTCTGCCTCAGTATCTTCTGCTGTCAAATGGGCATATTTATTTACTTCATCGAGATGTGAAAGGATTATATGTGAGTTAACTCAGTGGTATGTAAATGCTAGGAACAGTGCTAGCACATACGTATTAATTTGTTTAAGATATTATTATTCTTTTCTCTACTTCTTTCAACAGGTTCATTCAGAGATCTGCCTGTCTATTACCCATAATCACCCCAGGACTCAAGTTACTAAGAGCATGGGGGTTCCTGTTGGGTTCTCAACAACTCTGTCATTCTAAAATGGGGAGAGATGTCCATGCAGTGAAAGGTGTAGTGAGGGAGCTTGCCAATGGCATTCTTCACAGAGATTAAATGTGGCAGGTGACATGCAGTCCCCCAGAGGAAGCAGCTCTGGGAGGACAAAGGTTGAGTGTTAGGCATAACATCCATTATCTCTCTGGACCCACTGAGAGAGTCATGTGGGACAAAATAGACAAGATGACTGCCTTTTGCACCTTAAAGTTTAGTGGAAAGACCCTCATTAAACAATTACATATGATTGTGTTAAATGTTATGAAGAGCTATGAGCGTGCGTAATGGAAAGGCCTCATGGATTCTGGGGATTCAAGGAAGGCTCCATGGAGGAAAGGACTTTAAGCTGTTGTCTCTCCCACGTGCAGTCTAATAATTTGAGCCAAGAATACAGTTTATACATGTTTCTGCTATTATTTTGTACCTGAAGGGCAAACATACAGCAATAACGAAACTTTCTTTTCTTCTAATTGTCTAGTGTGTCCTCAGACAGTTATTTCCAGCTAATTTTATTGCATCATATGATAATCTTATGGTGCCTTCCATTATCTGGTAAAGTGAGTGACTATTCTCTTGTGTAGTTTTTACAGTTTGTTCTTCACTTCTGCTACCCTTTATGCAACCTTACTGATCAGTGCTATTTCACACCACTACTCTTTTTCACATCTGGGTTACTGACTTGATGCATAATTTTTGTTCATCTCTCTGCTTTTGTAGGTCCTTTTCAGTCAGGCTTTCTAGGTAACTCTTTTTCCTGCTTATCTAGTAGATAATCTGTCTATTTGCTTCTTTAACTATTTGTCACTGACAGTTTAATTGCTAATCCTGTTTGCTTTCTCAGCCAACTTCATAATATTGTTTGAAATATTTTTCCCATTCTATTTTTGTTCTAATTATATAAATTTAATGAAATCTATATATTTAACGTACAATGAAAACAAAAAAATAGCCTAAGAAAACACAATTCTTGAGAGAATTTTTTAAAAAGTAAAAAATAAGTGACTAGCAATTCTTTATTCATTCAGCAAACATAAAGTGCTAAGTGCCAGCCAGCCTTCTAGGAGAGAAATTACTCTGTGGTCTACAGTAATTGCCCTAAGCAACATGACTTTATCAGATGGGGATGGAGAGGGAGAATTGTAATGACTGAAAAAATTAAGATGGAGATCTGTCCTGACTAAACCTTTTCTTCCTATAAGTCAGTAAAATCTAAAGACTGAATTTCTTATCTCTTTATAAGGCCTATGGCCCTGGCCCCTGCCTCCTTTAACTGAAATACATGTTCTAAGAACTCTATCTAGAACAGGTAAAATGATGGATGCATTTTACTTAGAAGCAATTCATTTAACTGATATAGTAAGTGAAATATGCAACGATTTTAATCTTTCATAATATGTGTAGTGGCATTTAAACAGTAAAGTCAAATAATTATGTTTTTAAAATAATGACAAAATAGCACATTGCTTTTTAAATTTCCTTATAAAAACCACTGGTGAATTAATTAGTTGCAAATAGGTGATTATAAAATTTAAAAAAAGTAAAGCTGTTGAAAGCACATGGCCTCTTAGAGAAAGGTTAATTTTTGAAACATAGCTTATAATTTCTGGAATAGTTTCTTTAGTATTTTAATTTTATTTAAAATGACATTTGAATTATAATTATCATTTTCAAAGAAATTAAAAATTAAGTTTAACAGGTTGATTTGCTTTAGAATTATATTAGTCACTAATGAAATGCTTTAAAAAATTTCTTTTTAGCGTTGTGGATGTATTTCGAAAAAAGGAGAATGATGCAGCAGTTAAAATCCAGAGCTGGTTTCGAGGATGTCAAGTTCGAGCATATATCAGGTATATTGATTTTGTCATGGAACCTCAGATATATCATAAAAATATACTCCTTAGAAAATGTAATTTATTCATGTGGTTCTTATTGCAAATAATTTTTTATTTTACTTGTAATGAAGTTAATAAATTATATGATGTCCTTTAAAGACATAACTCTTTTTGGTCATATTTTCTCACATATAAAGAAACTAAATGATGTTGACCATATCTCTTTTAAAAATTCTCAATGTCATAAATATACTTGATCAGATTATTTTCTTCAAGTTCCATAGGATGTGAAAAATTATTGGACTTGTATTTTTATAGCAATGAACTTATTGACTGGTAAGAAAGAAAAACAAAACAAAACAAAAAGAAGCTATTCCAGTCCTCTCCAGCGTGTTGGTAAATAAAGGCAAATGACACCAAAATGATGTCATTCTGATTACAGAGACTGTAGTTGATCCCTATCTTAACTGTTTCCACTTTTTCTTCAGTGCTCAAATTTCCCTCAGTTTCTCATCAATTCTGAAAAATATTGCCCTGGAAGAATATGACTAATCCATAATTAACTCAGATGGTCAGCTAGGGGTTATACTGTATAATTCCTTATATTTACTAGTAGGAGCCAGACACGCAAATAAAAGCATGAAGATGATGGTTCTCATTTGGCCACTATACCAAATAGGAACATGGGAGCAGAGAGTATTTTTTAATTCAGCAGACTAAAATGACTTTAGCTAAGATAGACTGAGTAATATAAGAATGAAAAAGGGAAGTGTTTCTTGACCTCACAAATTATTTCAAAGTACTTATAGCGATTCATATCAATAGTGCCTGGCTTATTTCTTAACATGTCACTATGACCTGTTTTACATAGTCTTTTAAAAAATATATTTCAATATTTCATTGCATTCTTCTGTCTTTTTAATTTTCTCTTGACTTATTTATTTTTATTGAAGTAATTTACAATATTAGTTTCATATTAATAGCGATTCAAAATTTTTATAGATTATATTACATTTATAGTTACAAAACATTGGCTATATTCCCTGTGCTGTACAATATATCCTTTTAGCTTATTTATTTTTTACAGAGTAGTATCTCTTAATACCCTACCTCTATCTATTCCCTCCCTCTTCCATCACCCCACTGGTAACTACTAGTTCATTCTCTATATCTGCGCGTCTGTTTCTTTTTTGTTATATTCACTAGTTTTATTTTTTAGATTCCACATATAAGTGATAACATATAGTATGTGGCTTTCTCTGACTAATTTCCCTAGGCATAATACCCCATGTTGTTGAAAATGGCAAAATTTCATTCTTTTTGGTAGCTGAGCAGTATTCCATTGTGTGTGTGTGTGTGTATACACACATATATACATATATATGTGTGTGTGTGTGTGTATATATATGTATATATAAAAATATCTTCTTTATCCATTCATCTGCTGATGGACATATAGGCTGCTTCCATATCTTGGTAATTATAAAGAATGCTGCTATTGGATATTGGGGTACATGTATCTTTTCAAATTAATGTTTTTGTTTTATTTGGATATATATACCCAGGAATGGATTGCTGGATCATATAGTAGTTTTCAGTTTTTTTAGTTAGGTCATATTTTTAGGGTTTTTGGGAACCGTCATACTGTCTTTAAAAGTACATGTAAACTCGGCTTTGAATTTGATTTCTTGAATTGTGAAAAGGAATATTCTAAGCAAAAATTGAAGATATATCATTGTTTCAATGAAAGCATACTAATAAGCATATTTTTCACCCAGGTACTTACACAGAGTAGCAACAATTATTCAGAAACAATGGAGAGGTTACTTAGGCAGACAACATTATCAACTAATTGTGAAGGTAAATATAAAATTTATATATGTTGGCACTTGAATTATTAAATTTGTTGTAACTAATTCACTTTAGTCACATTTACATGTAGTTTTGAAGTTATTGATAATAGTTATGTGAGAACAAAATTGGGTTTAATTTTTAGAATGAGAATTCTTCTCAGAAGCCTTTGCTGATTTTTCCATGGAGAATTGATGACTCATTTCTTTATACCCAAACTATACTAGATATTTTATTTTTGTTAAAGTACCGTTCACAGCATATGCATTTGTATGTATTATTTGTTGAAGAGTCTCTATTTTCTAGACGGTGAGCTCTTTCAGAGTAATCACTGTAGCTTGTTCATCTTTGGTCCACCAACATTTAGACCAATCCCTGGCCCATTGCACTGTCAATAAACATTGGTTGAAGTGCCCCAAATTAATTCTACAAAATAAAAATGTAAGATAATTTCTCTCTGTGCTACTTACCATTTCCTGTAATTGACTCTTGGGATTTTTGAAGATTGCCTTAATAAATATAGCATAACACAATCATCTATATCCACTGATAGACTTGCAGAAGTATGAGATAACATGCCAACTTATACTTCAGTTTAATGATTTCAGAAATTAAGAAAAAAATAATTTTTTGATACAAAATGAGGAGGTTTATAATCATTTGCCTACTTCACAAGTTTTCTGATTTGTTACTATTTTCTACTATAATACTTTAAATTTGTTCTTAATTTATTCTTTATTAGAGGCATCTAAGTGAAATTAAAAGACATAGAGAGGGAAAAGAAAAAAAATAAGTAGACAACTAAATGATAAGAGTTTACCTTTGGCAAGAAAAGTTTAAAACATGTTAATAAAATACAGGGACTGCTTGGAGTAAGAGCCTAATACTTTAGATTTAATGAAATAAATAAAGTATTTTTTAAAAAATGCTGGCCCAAACTTTTTACAAGTATTGGATCTTACAGTTAGGTTTAAAATCACTGTGATGCTCTTATAAAGCAGATTTGATGTCCCTACAGGGGAACCCATTTTAGTGATAACTTCTCTAAATAACATGATTCTCTCAAATTAAGCTCGTATTTTAATACTATACGTTCCCTCTTAATTAATATGTCACTTAAGATTTTAAAAATCCACGAAAACCAAAGAAAAGTTTATTCTTTTAATTTAACTGGCTGAATAGCCCACTTACATGTCTGCAACAAACTTAAAGTATCTTTCATTAATTTTGTTAATTGTTAGCATGGGTTTTCTTGTCTAGAACACAAATCTCTTACATCATTGACATTTCAGACTACTTCAAAAGTAATTTTTAAGTTTTGAAATAATTTCAGATTTACAGAAAAGTTGCAAAAATAGTACAAAGAATTCCCCTATATTCTTTACGCAGATTTCTTCACTAAAGTGAACAAATTTACTTTATCATTTTCTTTTACCCCTCTATACATATTTTTGGTCTTTTTTCTATGGTTATTTTTAATTATTTGAGACAAAGTTGCAGAAGTGGTGCCTCTTTCCTCTCAATTCATCAGTGGATATTTTCTACATAACCATATTAAAATGATCAGAATCAGGAAACTGACATCTGTACAATACTATTATCTAATCTTTAGACGCTATTCACGTTTCACTGATTTTCCCAATAATGTCATTTATAGCAAAAATATCTTTTCCAGGGTAAAAACCAGGATTTCACTTTGTACCTAGCTGTTGTTTTTCTTTAGTCGCCTTTAATATGTTTGGTCTGTCTTTGCTTTTCATGACCTTGATATTTTTGAAGAATATAGACTATTTTCCAGATTATTCCTCAGTTTTGGTTTGGTTGTGTTTCTTCATTGTTAGATTGAGGTTATGCCTTTTTTCTAGAAATACATCTCAATACATCATGTTAGGAACCATATACTGTCAGTTTGTTGCATGGCAGTTAACGCTAAATTTGATAATTTAACACACTTACACTGTAGACTTGCTATTTTTATCTTGTGAGGCAATGTTTTAAGACTGGGTATATACCTTCTTCCTCATCAAAAATTTTTACCCTAGGTTTAGCGTCTAATGATGGATCTTACCAGAATCAATTATTATCATATTTGTCAAATAGTGATTTTCTAATTTTGTCATTTCTTCTGTTTATACTTGTTAGCACTTTAGCATAAGAAAGAACCTTTTTTCCTCTTCCTTCCTTTCTTTCCTCCTTCCTTTCTCTTTCTTTCTTTCTTTCTTTCTTTCTTTCTTTCATCAGTTTTAACTCATGAATTCCTATTTTATTTAATGGGTTATAATAAATTATCACTAATTGATTTGGTGCTAAAATTTTCCTAGATTTGGCCAGTAGGAGCTCCTTCAAGTCAGTTTTTAATAGAATCAGATTACTTAAACAGGATGATCAAAAATTAAGCTGTTTTCTATGGAGTAATGAGCATTTTTAGCCCTATTGTTTATTATTATTCATTAGTGGTTGGAGATCTATATCTTTGTGTAGACAAGACAGGAGAGTATACTTATGTATATGTCATTCCATGAACATTATGACTTAACTTTCATTGCTGCTATTTCTGCTCACAGCCACCATTCAGATGGTTATGAATTGACACCTCCTTTTAATCAAACATATTAAAGTGTATACATTTCAGTGGCTATTGTCAAAATATTCAACTTTGGAATCTATATTTGTTCTAATGGTGTTGGAGTTGCTGAAAAAATATCTTTAAAAGTTCAAGTAATGAGCCACCCAAGAAAATTGTTTGTTACTTTAGTGTCTCAACGAGGTTTGATCAAAAAGAGTATTGCTCAGCATCATTGCCAAGTTATTCTCCAGATTTGCATCTAATTATCTTTGCGCTCTTGAAAAGAATTAAAAATGGAGATTTTCCTCAGTTAGATTGGTTCTTGATGGTTTTTAAATCTATTAATCTGTAAGGTATTTCAGAACAGGTCTGTTTTATTTATCTGTTTTTGCCATTGAATGCACATAAGGATTCAATAAATAACATAATCTGATCTCAGTACATAATTATTGAATGAGATTAAAATAGCTGACATTTACTGGTTGACTAGTGAAAGTGAAATATTGTACTAAGCATTTTGTATACTTAATGTATATACCAACTAAAGTCTTATACCAGTCCTGTGAATACTATCACCATTTAATAGATGACGAATTTTAGGCTCAGAGATAGTTATTTCCCCAAGGATACACTGTTAGTGATAAGTGGAGAAAAGTTCAAACCCAGTTTGGTTTGATTCCAAAACCCTTATATATAGGTTTGATAGGCAGTTCAATCTCAGTCATTATTGGAGATTTCCCTTCTCTGGTTTATACAGAAGTCCTGTGAGACTTAAGTAGTGCCAACATAGCAGAGATTCTTACTTTTGTCGGGTCTTCATTTGTAAGATGTCTATTGTCCGAGCTCATGTGTGTGTTTGATCCTTCAGGATTCATCCTTGGAGGATTCCATGGCTACTGGGGCACATAAAGGGAAAGGGAATTTTTGCCAAAGCTGATATCTTCCCTAGTGCTTAGAATCCTGTCTCTTCCACAGCTGCCACCAAGTTTATCCCTAGAGTTTTAGCCACCTCCCAGGAGCAATAAGAATGCCCAGTGTCGTATTTTCTTATTACAAAACCTAACGCCCTGCTCTTTCCCAGGCATGTGGAATATTTACTCCGTTTTTTCTCTTTTTCTGCTTACACCTCTCCTCTTATCATCCCCACACACCCTCAGTGTAATTTCTCAGAGCTCAGATTTTAGGGCTGAGAACACATAGTCCTATAGTAATTATTTAAACCACCATTTCCAAATTTATTCTGCATAAATTTTTGTTTTTGCCTAACAGCTGTATATGAATACAATAATAATAATAATGCCATATAGTATATATTAGGCTACAAAATGAATGGTATAGTTAGCAATTTTAAAACTTTAGTAACAGTTGCTGTTACTAAAATTTAGCAAAATTTTTAGCCCTGTATGTAAAATAAGTACAAACAGCGCAGCTATTTTGGAATCAGAAGAAACAGAACTGCTTGGTCTCTTTCCCTGTGGCCTCTGTTGTCATCTGAGCCACCAGAGCATAATCTGAAAGCCACTGATTTTAATTTGCTTGTCTGGGGAAGGATCACCAAAAACTGATGTTATTAACTGCCTGGGGGGAAGAGAACTTGAGGAATAAGCGTAGGAAGTAGGCTTTTTACTGTAAACTCTTTGGTAGCTTTTGAATTTTAAACACTGTGAATATATTATCTATTAAATAAATTAATTAAAAAGGAAAGTCAATTTAAAAGGCACTACCCCCACCAAACACACACAGGCAAGTAATAAGCGCTCAGGTGAGAAGTTAATGTTACCTCCAAAAGTCTAAGAGGTGAGACTTGCACTGAACCTCGGGGCATCAGTAGACTATAGCCTGGGGAGAGGGAAGGCCATTTCGGTTAGGAACAGCGTGAATGAAGGTCTGAAACTGGGAATGAGCGTGGTGTAACAGGAAATGGTGAGGATGTTGATCTAGATGGCTCAGAGTATTTGAGGCGCAGCGGCAGGTTGGTAAGGAGCTGAATGTGACTTTAATAAAATAACTTCCTACATTTTTAAAGGACTTTCATTTTTTTTTTTTTCTCGCGGTACGCGGGCCTCTCACTGTTGTGGCCTCTCCCGTTGCGGAGCACAGGCTCCGGACGCGCAGGCTCAGCGGCCATGGCTCACGTGCCCAGCCGCTTCGTGGCATGTGGGATCTTCCCGGACCGGGGCACAAACCCGTGTCCCCTGCATCGGCAGACGGACTCTCAACCACTGCACCACCAGGGAAGCCCTAAAGGACTTTCTTGTTTAAACACATGTTTTACATTCATTGTTTCATATTTTCCAGTAACAGTCTGTCAAGTCGAACGTGCAGGTGTTGTATCTTCATTTTATAGGCGGAGACATGGAGGCTCAGGGTGATTAGATGATGGGCCTCAGTTCCTGATCCCTGCAGATCCATATGCTAAGTACCTACTAAAAGTCTTCTCTGGAGGTCCCTCAGATAGCCCCAATCTGTTCCTCCTTCTCTATTCCTTTATTCAGGTAAATGATACAACCGTTCAGCTGGAAACCCACAGTCATCCCTGACTCCCCACCACCTTCTTTTCCCCACCCGCTCTCTCTTATCAGTCATCAAATACTTTGCATTGTCCCTCAGAAAATCTCTTGACTCCAACCTAAACTTGATAGTTTCACTCCCATGCCCACTATCCTCACTGTAGCATACAGCACAAAATTCATACTCTTCAACATGACATGTCACGTTTTCATAGTCTCATGATTGCTTATCTAACCTCACTTCTTGCTAAACCTGTATAAACATACTCTGGACACGTTAAACCACTTTCCATGATATATCAAGATACGCCATGCCCTACAGGTTTTTTGCAAGTGCTCTTTACTCTGCCTGGAATGCCATTCTTCACTCTGACCTGCCTCCCATTGGTCTGAATCCCTATTCATCCTTCAAGACTTTACTTATGGATTAACCTTCCGGATCTCCTGAGGCTGAGTATAGAATGGTAGGAGACTGCAGGTATTAGGTGTGCCTTCCTCATGCTTTACTCCTGTAGGTGTTTGTGTCACTGTGACCCATTTGTTTATTTACATCTCTTATTTGGGAGCTCCTGAGATGCAATGACTATTCTATTTATTATATCTCAAACGATCACAGTAAATGTCACATAGAAAGCCTGTAGAAGTTTTTGCTAACTGGATAAATTTATAACTCACCGGGATATAAGTTGGAAGATTTCGCTATGGTCAACCTAACTGGTAGATTGGTATCCACGTGTGCCAAAAATTCTTCCCTACCCGCCTCCTCATAAAATAATGATTCCTCCCCATCTCATTGATTTTGGGCTAAGCCATGTGTTGTGGGCCATAGCCACAGGGAAACTTAGCCCGCGTGCAATGTGAGTAAGAAATAAACTTTTTGTCTTATAAGCTAGTAAGGTAGCTGCATTTTTATCTCAGCAAAGCTGATTAATGGTTGTAATGACAACAAAAGCATGATGTTGATAAGAAAACATTCTGAATGGGACACTCAGTGAAGCTTTTACAAAAAGATGTTGTGAGATTTTGAGTTTGTGATGATGTTAGGACACCTCCATGTGGTGGTGTCTTGTACGGCGATTTTGCTATCTCTAGGAAGAGTGTCTGGCACATTATAATTAGCACTGAACAAAAGCTTATTAAAGAGGACTTTTAGATGAAGAGTCAGAGCTAGAGATAGAGGTTTTAGAGCCATCATTATAAGATGGCAGGATTTTCTACCTGATGGAAAAGTATCTGAACAGTAGAGCAGAGGGCCAAGGATTGAGGCTTGTGGAATGCATTAGTAGGATTTAGGCAGAGGAGGGGAGTTATAGGTAGATAATAAACAGAAAAACAGAGACACAATATCACAGGAAGCAGAGGAGAAAACTGTTAGAAAACTTGGAGTTATCAACAGTCTCACTTGTGGCAAAGGTCAAACAAAGGGAACTGTGGAAAGTCAGAAGTCCTAGGATCTCTTTAGATAAGTTCTGTATTTTTAGACAGCCTCCCTCAAAATTCTACTATACCAGAATATTTCTCTCCAGCTTTTAAATAATTCTCACAGCAACACCAGTCAACTTATCCAGTCCTATAGTGTTATGCGTTCTCCACTATGGTGCCCCTCACTAACCCACGATAACAGAGCCATTCCGGTTTTCTTTTCTGATTTGATTCTTTTTTGCTTCCTGGATGACTATTGTTTTTGTTTATTTTAATTTTCAGTGTCCATTCAGGTCTTCCTGCTGACTTTAATGCTGTCGTATCTGGCAACATAACCCAAATTTGTCCGTCGTAGGGACCGAGGACTGTTGATTCACAACCTCAAAAACCTTTCCCTGTTAGTGAGGATGTGCTCTGATTCTTCTTTTTTATTAACAGTGGATTTCTAGTCTAGCGTGTGTGTTCAGTGCACGTGCATCCCAGACCTGCTGAATTCCTGCTATGATTTTACTGCAACCTGCGCTTCCCATTGAATACTCAAATGGTCCTACTGTTTTGGTCCCCTTCTTGTTTTCAACTGTATAATGTTCTATATAGCTTGTCCTCACCACTTTTTGCTTTATTTCATAAATGGTGAAGTGAAAATAGTTATTTCTGTAGACGATAGTACCAGAAAAATGTTCAAATATTTCATCTCCCTCTTTCGGAAAACTAACACTTGAGTGTTACCTGAGTGAATTCATCAATATAACCTAATAGGACATCAATATAACCTAATAGTATGCATCTTGTTATCCTTTTCAGTTTCCCCATTATATAGTTTATATGATGTTTAATATCAAGTACACTATTTTTAGTCACCACACTCTGAGAGCAGCTACCCTGATATATGTGATTAATTCTATATGCATTATTGTGAAAATAGATATGTAACTGTAGTTCTAAACAGCTCAGTGTTATGTTTTTAAATTGAGATCATTTGGTGAATAACATATATATGACACCACATTAACAGAACTTGGTTAAAACTTTTTGTTAAAGTATATTAATAGCCTCTGGTAGAACTGATTAATTTATAAAGATAATATTCATTAAAAATAGATTATTCTTCAAATTATAAAAATAATTTAATTTATTGCTGAAAAGGCTCAAGGCTCACAGTACTTATATACTGCTTATCATTTTACTGCTCTTCTCACAAAGTTTTCATATTTGATTAGTATTTGAAAGAGTAACAATGGAAAGAAATCCTATTAACCTTAAATGGAACAAAGGATATCATCTGCTATCAAATCCCATTTTGCGTTGTCATCATAAATACCAGCAGGTTTGTTTTTGAATGGACAGTAAAAATACATAAAATTTCAGTCATTATTTTTAAAACTGATGAGATTGTCGTGGTTGCTTGTACGGACATTTTTATTTCTCTTCATTAGATAAATGAATGTTCCTTCTATAAGCCCAACTCTTTTTATAAATCTCTTTATAAGGCTTCCAATTCAGTTATATGTTAATGAGGCAACATTTATCACTCTTTAGTGTTAGAGCAGAAAACTGAAACATAATCTACTTTTTCCCCTCAGGATCTGGCTTTTTAAATAAATACCAAAGGCTGGATAACTTAAGACTCTGACTTTTCTAATATAAATTTAAAACTTTGCTAACATATTTTCATTATAATAATATGATTTAGATTTAGTTTACTTGCTTTTAAAGATTACATTAATAATAACAGTGAAAAATAATGTAATTGGCTTTTAATTTTGTGTGTGTAGAAGAGGGAAGGTTATTTTAACAATCAGCTGTTGATAACGACCAGATTGGTATCAGTTGCCAGCGAACAAGGCAAAGCATATGCACAAAATACTCGTGATTATTTGATAATAAATCATTTTAATGATCATACTCAAAATTATGAAATGAGGATGGCACTGATGTGGAAAATAACAAAGGCGCAGGCTCCCCAGATCTGTTATCCATATGTGCCTGGCTTCTAGAGTTTCCAGAGTCATCACTTTAATGCAAATATTTCCTCTGTATTGCCCAGTCTAGCAAATAAAGCCAGTTGATCTGGTCAAGTTCATATAGATGTATTACTCAAATTTATTATAAATATGTATTAGTTTAAATGTTCTGTTTTTTGAAAATGATTGACCGTTTGAAACTCAGGTTTTCTTGGTTTCCAACCTAAATGCTCAACAATAATGGAAAGATTAGTTAATTTATGATATGTTCATTAGCAAACTATCAATGTAGCCATTGTATATAAACATATGTGAAGAAGGAACTTGAAACTGAGGAGAAGGACATACCTGTACTAGATCTGTCTACTAGGTGGAAAAGCCTTTAATAGAAATTAAGCTATCAGGGATTTAAGGAGGAGAATTTGCAATCTGAGTTTAAGACTTAAGAGGAGAAACTAGTTCACAGGGTCTGGAACGTGGCTATGGGAAGTGGATGTCAGTCATCGCGACTGGGAAAGGCAGGCAATAGTGAGAGCAGGTAATTGAGTGTGTTGTATATGTGAATTTGGAAAGCCTTAGGATACGGCAGGAGTTGTGGTGAAGAATAAGACCTTTAGCTTGGTGCCAAAACGTTTAGAGCATATTATTGGAGTAGGTCAGGGGAGGCGAGGAGGGGAAAGGAGGAGAGTGTACCTAGAGACCTGAGGATGGGTGACAACACCAAAAAGGGAGGGAGAGTGATAAATGTGAAAAGCTTGAGAGTAAACAGTGAGGTTTTTTGTTCTTTGGGTTTTTGTCATGGTAGTTGTTGTTGCTTCTAAAGGAGTACTTCCTACTGGTTTGAAATGGTTTGAAAGTATCCACTGGAGCTGAGAGAATGCCAGCAGCTTCTTCCAGTTGCTGGTGCTTAGAATGGGGGAGAAAAGGTGGTTTCTCCTATAAATGTTTGTGAGAACAGCAGGACACAGAGGATTTGGACAGCTAGAAAGGGATGATAAGACGTTTTAGGCAAGGCGAGTAGTAGGAGCACGGACGTGAAGAAGAAAAGATAATAATTTGATCAGATTTAGGTTTAAAGGAGCAGCGTGGTGGGAGATGATCGGAGAACAAAATTGGGACCTGGTGCAGTGAGCTTTGAATATCACTTGACCTCTAAGAGAGTGGTTCTAACCTATCCCCACCCCTGTCCCTGCACTGTAATTCACCTGGTAGAAAAAACGGAAACTCACACACAAGACATGCTCCCATCGATATCACGGTTCAATCCCATTGGATAGCAGCCCTGTCCAAAAGGTCCACATGGATACTGACAACTGAGAAAATCGATTTTAAAAGGAATACAACTTCCAGAAAAAATTTCAGAAGCCTTCTGAAAATTGAGCTAGGTGACATGACAAGGGCCATATGGCCAACAAGTGGTTTATTTAGTGTTCAAATGCGATTTTCATCCCAGGAATTCTTCCTACTCTATCTGTTCTAAATGCAACATATCAATTCTGTTTATCTTTCTCTCCCTCTTTTCTTTCTCCCCCTCCCTCTCTTTTCCCCTTCCTTCATTTAGTCAACAAATAGTTGGGAAACATCTATAATTGAACATCATGTTTTCATTACATTGAAACTATCATCTTTTATGCTTGATTTTCACCCCAGATCTTTAGTCTTCCTCTTTAAAATAGACTTGATACCTTAATGATAAAATAGGAAATTAATATATAGTAAGGAAAATTTGGGGATTTTTCTCTGCTGATGAATCACTATCGTCTGTCATTCTTGGACATGTTATCAATATTTAGTAGCTGTGATATATTTGCTTATCCAACTCCATGGAATGGAAGAAAAAAAGAAAACTTTTAGGACAGAATCCTGGAAAATAATATTAAGAACAAGGGTTTTAGTATGAATTATAATTTAACTACTCATGTAACCAAAAGAACAAATATTAGTATAACAAATAATCATCATTGCTCAGAATAGAAATATAGAGACAGTATTTTACAAAATCTCAAAGTATGTAACGTGTCTCATAGATGGCTTATGGAAATGCATGATTCACATTCACAAATTATTTTTTAGTGGTTTTAAAAATTATGGTAAAATATATATAGCATAAAATTGATCATTTTGACTATTTTTAACTGTACTGTTCAGTGACATTAAGTACATTCACATTGTTATGCGAGTATCACCACTAACAATCTCCAAAACTTTTCCATCATCTTAAAGGGAAACTCTGTACCCACTAAACACTAGCTCCTCCTTTTCCCCCAGTGCCTGGTAACTACTATTCTACTTTTTGTCTCTGTGAATTCGACTAATCCAGATACCTCATATAAGTGGATCATACAATGTTTTCTCAGATGTTTTTGTGGTACTTTCAGATCTGGGCTATAGAATTGAGAGTCAATGTAACATCTGTCTGTGCTTCACATGAGAATGATAACCTGGAATCAAAGTGCTTTCCCAACTTTTAACTATAAAATTCAAAATTCTTAGGCTCAAACCTATATCTCTTCTTTGTTCAGAATAAAATTTAACCTCTTATACCATTTGGAATTTTACTTATAGTTAAATCACATACTTTTAGCCGCAAAATGTGTAACAGTGATAATCCCTTTCCTAATGACCATCAGCTATGTCCCAAGCACCTTAAATACCTGATCTCATTTTATTCTTCACAAGAACTCCATGGAGTATGTGATGTCCCATTTTGTAAGGCTAGAAGTCAAGACTGGGAGACTTCAAGTAACTTGTTCAAGCCGCACAGCTGGTAAGAGCAAGGTCAGGACCTGAACTCAGGTCTGTGGCTTGAAAGCTCACTAATGCTCACTGCTGCTGACTGAACAGCAATATGAAAAAAGATAAGAAACAATATCTTTTTCTGAACCCAACTTTCTCAAATATATAATTTCCAATATGTTTCTTCTGTGTAAAAATATTTAATGGTTATATTTGCCTTGAAGAAATACTCTAAGTAAATATTTTAAGTTGACCTCAAACACCAAGAATTATGCCTTGCTTTCCATAACGAAGAAAGAGAATTTAAAATGAAGTAACATCATTGTGTTCATTTGTAAATAACATATTGCAACCAACTGTTTACTAACTGCTCAGACTGTTGATAACTAATCTAGCCCTGCTGCTCTCCAGAGACAATTTGCTGTGGATCAGATCAGGCAATTCAAACAATGCTAATTACAGTGAAACCCTTTTATATGAATTCCTGTTTGTTGCAGGGAGGAAGAAAACCCCTATATAAAAGGCTAAGGCACTTATCTCTGATTTTTGCTGAAACATAACACCTATTACCTAAGTTCAAGTTTAGATTAGTCTGATGAGTGTTGACTGAATAAAATGGATAAAGCTGTATTTTGTGTGGAAAAAATATGTATTTCAATGTTTATTGTACTGTCATGAATTATGTTAATTGTGTCTTTTTAATTGAAAGAGCAGATGTGGAAGTTTTATTTAAAGCAATATTTTCATTGAAATAAGCTATGTTGCTAAATGATTATTTACTGTCACAGAGATTCGTGCATTAAAAGACAAATGTGTCTCTATTAGAAAGAAACCAAGTCTTTAGGAAGTCTTCATTATGTCAGGGGATTTGCTGTAACATGATATCATTGTATTTATGATTTTATGGTGTTAAAATGAATATTAAATGAAACAAAATTCCCAAGGATTACTCGGGAGGCAGCTAAGTACATAACATTTTGTACAGATGGTTGGAAGGCACAATTTTGCTCCATCACTGCATCCGTATCCTTGAACGATTTCGACTGAAGACAGCATTTCTTTGAATTTTTCATTAAACCAGACGTCTTGAAATATGAATTCCTTTTATGTTTCTGTGAGTTTTGGCTAAAAGAACCCCAGTGAATAAATCATACAATACTACGTGTCACCAGCACTTGTGAATATTTCTGCTTTGTTATTCTATTCTCAGTAGAGCACCATTGATTATCAAACTCAGCGGAGAGCATTTTATGGTCATATATCTCCATTAGCTCCTAGTTTGACTACCATAGATTTTTCTGGTTAAGCCTGCATTATGTATTAGGAAGCCTATCTCTTCAATACAAAGTTTGATTTCATTTTTCTAAGCATAGAACTCTTATTATGTATTATGTATAAAGATTCTTATCTTTTATATGTAAAAATAGGCTGCACTGTCTTTGTGTAAAACTAAAACATATGCCATCTTTTTTCTTTCTCGATTCACAGTTAGCATATTACACTATGAAGATGAATCTCTACAATGCAATGGCTGTCAGGGTAAATATTTCTTCACTTGTTAAACAAATGAAAAGTCAATTGTGCCCTGAATTCGCTTTTAATAAAATGAGCAAACCAGTATAATGCAAATTTGATTGATATGCTAATGGTAAAGAGAGAAAAGAGTATATAGTTAAAAAGTTAGTTGTACTAAATAGTTTTGGCAGGGTTAAAAATTAGAGTAAAATGTAAAACATGTAGTTATCAATGCTTATGTTTTAGAATGTTAAATATCTCTGAGCCATGACTAGAGAAAGACTGTAAATATTAATGAAGCAATGTATTAGTTTCCATATGTCATATAAAATATTGTGATAAATAGATGAGCATGGTTCTGGAATATAAGATTCCTGCCCAATACAAATCAATTAGAAATTATTCATATGATTTCACAGTAATAAAGTCAGTTTCCAGCTTAGAAGTTTTATTTCTATCATTTCTGTGTTCACTTTTATGTGTTATTTGCCTAATAGGAAGCTGAATTTAGCGATTATGAGGCTTCCTTGGTTTCTGATGAGATTTGGGGAAGAGCCACGACAAAAGTATAATTTCTTTTGTATCAGACAATATGATTTTAGCTTAATTGTGAAGCTGTTATAAATGGGGAAATTTCTTAAGTGAATTTCATCAACGTCCTTAAAACCTGTGTTTTAATGTTACCCTATTATATTCTCTCTCATTAATCTATTAATTCTTGCTTCTGCTAATAACGGATTTTATTTTGGGTGAAGAAAGATAGTAAAATACCTTCTGAAAGTCCTGTGTTGAACTAAGGCAAGTTGAATTAACATTATTTTGCTGACTTACACTGCTTTGGGAGGGGATCTTCCTATGCAGATGTGAATGTGTTGGAGCCCAGCCCAGGGCAGATCTCTAGTATCTGTCCACCTCTCGGTGGTTCTGTAGTGTAAGGGGAAAAAAGAAGAGGAAGTAGATCTTTTTTGCTTCTTTTCCAGAGGCAGATACTCCAGATGCACTGGTCTATATTTACCTTTCTTAGAAATTCAGTAATATAAGAAAATAATGTGGCTTTCCTCTTTTAACGGGAATGCGTGAGTCTGGGAATTGAGGAGATTCAGATTCTCTGTACAGCTCTGCCAAAGACTTAACCTCTGAGCCTAAAACAGTGTTAGATTTTTTTTCTTTTCCGCATGCCCTTTGTCAGATACGTCTGCAAAGTAAAAAACAATAGATGACGGAGGACCTAAAGCAGTTGATGGCAGGAGGCTTAGACGTCCCCATAGATCACCATAGGTCACCAAGGGAGACCGAGGCACAGGAGTCAGGGTTAGAAAAATGCATTTTCTTGTTTATTATTTAGCCCCCAATTTTGTATTGAATTCTGATCTGGCTTGAATCATTAAGATTCCTTTTACCTTGACCGGGCATATCTAAGAAACTCATATCAAACCAAGCCATTGAGAAGGCAGTGTTTTTGACTTATTCTAACATCATACTAAAAGCTACATTTCCTAACGTTACTGAACCAAACTTGGGTCCTCTTGCCCATACACAGTAAAGCCAATCTACTGACACCGGGTTGTGGTGAAGGAAAGTGGAGCATTTATTTCAGGCACCAAGCAAGGGTTTCCGGTAGCTAGTGCTTAAAAGGCCCGAACTCCCTGAAGGAGTTCAGGGAAAGGTTTTTAAAGACAGGGTGAGGGAGGGGCATTGTGGGGTGTGTGATCAGCTAGTAAACATTCTTCCGATTGGTTGGTGGTGAGGTCATCAGGAGTCAACATCATCAACCTTCTGGTTCCAACCGGCCTGGGGTCTCCATGCTTGCGGGCAACATACAGTTAACTTCTTCTGCTTGGTGGTGGTTTCAGTATCTGCAAAACAGCTCAAAGCATACGGCTCAGAATATTATCTATAGTCCTTGAGGAGGAACTAAAGGTCCTTAACTTTGTTTAATGGCTAAACTATTATTATTTTGTCTTGCTTGACTGTTTTCCTTTCTTCCTGCATTTTCTCATTTCTCTGATTAAATTTACTCTTTGGAACTTGGGGAAGGCCTAGGAAGCTAAAACTTCTCTACAGACAAGAAGCAGATGGAGGCCGCGGGGTCGCGGGGAAGGCCCCATAGGGTCCTGCTCAGTCACACCTAATAGTATTGCCCAGGGTTACCTCATCTTTGCTTAAAATCAGCGGACAATGTTGAACTCTCCCTAAGTCCTGTGATCCTAGAAAACAGCAAAGTTTAAACCCCTCCCCCCCAACTCTTTTGTGTTTTGGAAACAGCTTACTGCAAAGAAACCCACCCTTCCCCATATGACTTAGCTGTGGATGGCCCCTTGTTTACCTATGACAAGGCCAGACACAGTCCCCCAAATTCCCATTTTTCTAACCTCACAAATGATTAGCTGAACTGCTTGTCTCCATTGGTCAACTGGAAAAAACATGTTTATTAACCAAACTGTGCTTAAGCTTCTCTCCTTCCCCTAGGTCCCTGAACTTTAGCCAGCATACGGCATCTCCTTAGTACCTCCTCCTGAGATGGGCTTCAGGGTAAAGCATTCTCAGATCTCCTATATGATTATGCCACCCTTTTATCCCACTTCCCCACATCAGGTTCTTTCCAGCCTTGTTCACACCTTCCTATTAAAAGGAAAACTCCTTTTGCCTAAGTTTCGCCATGTTTGCAAATCTTATGGTCAAAGATTCTCCTTATCGCAATAGTCCACCTCCATCACTGCAGGAATCACTCACCCCCTCTTTCTTGCAGTAATTCTTTCAAATCAAGTCTCTTCTTGCTAGGTCCAGATTTGTTTTCTTTCCTTTTTTTTTTTTTTAATAAGTTTATTTATTTATTTATGGCTGTATTGGGTCTTTGTTGCCGCGCGTGGGCTTTCTCTAGTTGCGGTGAGCGGGGGCTACTCCTTGTTGTGGTGCACGGGCTTCTCATTGCAGTGGCTTCTCTTGTAGTGGAGCACGGGCTTCAGTAGTTGTGGCACGCGGGCTCAGTAGTTGTGGCTTGCGGGCTCTAGAGCGCAGGCTCAGTAGTTGTAGCGCATGGGCTTAGTTGCTCCGCGGCATGTGGGATCTTCCTGGACCAGGGCTGGAACCCATGTCTCCTGCATTGGCAGGCAGATTCTTAACCACTGTGCCACCAGGGCAGCCCCATATTTGCTTTTTATTTGACACATTCCAGGAGAGAACAGTAGAGGTGGGAATGCAGTGGTCATTAAAGCAAAGGGAAGTAAGACTTGAGCATTACATAGAGGTTGAAATGATCCACTAAAGACACTCAGGAGTTTTTGTGAGGCTCTGTCGAGATGTAAATACTACTGTGGGAAATTTATAATAGAAACCCTTCTCTACAAAGATGTTCAAAGACTTCCTTCAGAGGTTTGGATGAGTTAATTTGGTAACTTGGTAATGAGGAATCAGCTGGCACAAGAGGCTGATGTGATTACCTAACAAAGATTAATTTTTAGCATTGAGTGATCACATGACTGGAACTGAACTTATTTGTAATGGACTTAGACAAATCTATTTGTAAGTGGATTTTTTGCAAGATGGTGCTCTGAAAATTTGTCTCTGCGGGAATGAGAGGCTGAAGAGACCAATGTGTGGTCCACATACCTTCATGGCATACACATCTGAAGATTACAACCCTAGCTTGATACCAGCAGCTGAAGTTTTACTTCTACTAGCCACAACTCTGCCTTTTCAGTTTTTAAGCTATGAAGTAACTTTGCTCAAAAGAGCTACCCTTTAAGTGATTAAAATGTGGGTGGCAGTGAGTGTACAGGTGGAAGAATTTCTAGGAGTAACAGATAACTACCAGAAATATATATGGCCAGTAATATTCAGACAGATATATTTTTATATATGCACCTAAATCATACAGTAGAAAATAAAAAACTTTTGTCTTACTCTGCCTCATATACTGATTCAATTGCAAATTATGTATTTGACTATTGACTACTAGCATGACAAGTTATATTCAATTGTCAAAGAAGCTAGTGGAGCATTTCTGAAAAGAGAAGGAATTTAAAATTTTCATTTGTAGCTAATCCATTCCTAAATAGATGTCACTTTTTTATAATGAAGAATAAATTATATGTATGTGATTATTTAATGTCATAGATATTCATATCTTGATTGCTGCCTTTATTTTTTAAAAGGTCACCTTTTCTCTAAAGATTTTACCATCCCCCTACCCGTGTAGAATTGATCACTCTCCTTTTTTTAATGTCCCTATTTTACCATCAACATACTTCTGTTGTAGAACCTGTAACAATTTATTATCCTTACTAATTTACATGTCTGTGTCCACCCTCCCCCACCAAATACTGTAAGTCTCTTGGGGCCCGGATCCTATCTTCTTAGTCTTTGTATCTACAGTTCCTGGCTTATGCTAGGTTGTTAAATAAATGTCCCTGAATAAATCAATGAACGTTGGCTCATGCTTTTTTAAACAAGGAGTAAAAAAGTTGTTTGTTTTAAATATTCTTTGTTTAGGTCCCTTGGCGGCCTTCATGGAAATTATTTAAGCCTTTGCTGGTAGATCTTTAAGGCTTTTTTGAGTGCCCAACTAGGCTAGGTGGTGTGGATAAACTGGACATGGGAAGGTAATATTTGGTCAGTGCAGTTCATATGTGAATGGAAGACCTCATGAGCTTTGTGACGTTGCCAAAATGTTGTAACAGGTACAAGCTTGAAGGAGGCTTGCAATGATATCAGCTGCTGTCAGAACCCACAGTGTGCCTGTACAAAACCCCTGCAACTGATTTGCAGCTAGGCCAGTGACAGTCAATTAATACAGCAGTAAATTGCTCAGTAAATTTTTATCTTAGCTCCTGGGGCCCTACTCCTCCCGTTTCTCCGTGCGACACATTATTGCCTTTTTGGTCTTTAATTTGAATTTACGCCAGGTTAAGGTTCTGCTTTTCCTCCAGCATCTTGGCTGCTGCTCTGTGGATCTCGTTTAAATTTGGCCCCCCAATTTTTTTTTCAGTTCTCACTCTTTGAACAGCTTTTAGTATCTTATACAAATGTCATGAGTTGATTCATCTACTCAACTTCTTTCTCTCCCTGTTCCATCTAGATGTACGATTGTGTATCTTTTTACAGCCTGGCGCAGAACTGACCCTCCATTTCTGATGCTACTGAGCATCTACTTAAGCACTTGGGTGTCACTTCAGACCCTCCAAACACAGGGCTTGGAGAATCAGTTTTCTAATACTATAAAGACGAAAGGCAAAATTACTTTATGTGTAGAAAGCCCATTTATAAATATCCACAGGTAGCAAAAACAAGTGCAGTTTAGTGGAATTATTTCATCCATCCTAAGGTCTTTTACTTGTTCCTTTTCTCCAGTACTTGGATTCGTGGTTCTCGACATTTAGGATTTTTTTTTCTTTATGGCTTTTGTTTACTGGCTGACCGCATCCAGGATGAAGCCTATTGTATGGAGTGGCACATGTGTTATATCTAATTCTTCCATTTCTAGGGATACGTCCATTCAGCCTCAACTGTGTCTTTGAGGCCCCCATTTCCCCAATAGAATGGTTCCAGATTCTCATATTTACTACCCAAGCGTGAATGGATATAGCTGGTAGATACCTGAGTATACCTTAGTCAAACCAACCGCCAGTGAGAGCTATATGTCTCTGAGGCATATATGCAAGAACAAGATTGCAATACCACGTAACTCCAAATCTTGGTAAGTCAGGAACATTGGTAAATAATAATGACAACAGTTAGCAATTGCATAGCAGTTACCACTCTCCAGGCACCATTCTAAGTATTTTAAATATTTTAACTATTGTCTGACATGAGCAACTCTCTGAGGTAGGTATCATTATGATTCCCATTTGAAAGATGAGAAAATGGAATCGCAGAAAGGTATCTTGCCCAAGGTCACATAGCTAGTAAGTGACAGTGTTAGGAATTGAACCCAAGAGGTCTGGTACCCACATTCCTGTTATTTCTGGTCACATATAGACTTGCCTTTACTTCTAGTCTTCTTCTCCTTTCTTCAGAAATCTGGATGAGAGCAACTACATGAACCCTCGACTGAGCTGTTAGGGAAATTTTATTGCTTACACTCTGGTTTTCTTGGTTGCCTGACCCCATGACCCGGGTAATTCATGAGCGTTCTTACTGGTAGTACATTTCACTCAGGGAATTCTAAATTTCGTAATAATTCATTGAAAACCAAATTGAGACATCCCAATTCAGTGTCACGTGCTTCCCCTTGTAGGCAGAATTGGATGGGGCTTAGGATGAAAAACGTCACCTTATAAATGAATGTTTGAGCTGTGGTCTTCACATATTGCTATTGTTAGCATCCGGATTTGTCATCTATCATAACCTCAGGTAAAACACCATTCTTGCTACAATTTTGAATGGATTTTTGTACAGGATGTAGCAAACGATGAAAGAGAATCTGTCATTTCTTTCCTATATGGAGTATAAGGTGCAGATCGCATAGATTTTTGTGATCCAAAAATTTGAATTTGGTTGTATTTGAACCTCCGCCCTACCTGTTTTGGACCCTGAAAAATTAGTAGAAAGAAAAGAGGACTTTAATTTTGTTAAAAGTTTAGAAGCCCCACCAAATAGTTACTAGGACTGCTGTTTTTCAACTGCGGATCTCTCCCTTTATAAATTAACTCTTAGAATACACTGGTCTTCAATAAAGTTAACCTAATGAGGATATATAATCTGGCACAGACTTTGGAAGTTAACAAAGCTAAACTCTCTAAGCATTACTGATTCCTTGCAATTCCTTTGAAAAGCCTCCTTTGGGTCATCTCACACATCTAGAATCCTAACTGGAACAATGTCATATGAATGCAGATTTCAAGAAGTGCGAACGTGTAGTATCTTGGAGATCTCTCTTGAAAAATATGTTCCAACAGACTTTTTCCTTTCATTTTCAGAGATCTGTGAGGAATGAAAAATGGTAATAATCTAAAACTTAGAGAGTTTTAAAGAACTGCAGATGTAATTAATTGTTTAAGGTAGAATTTCTTTTACCCTGGAAACCTTGTCCATGTTATTGATCAATCACATGTACTTTCTCAATGGTATTCATGGGTGTCTCAACCGATCCTTTATTGTTGCAGTTATTTTAAATGATTTAACTTGAAATTAGTGCCCCAAGACATTTTAGTTCAGATAGAAATCCTCACTTAAAGGAAAAAAAGGACTATAATAACAAGAGGACCACTAGAGTAACATATAAACATATATATATATATATATAACATATATAACATATATATAGGTATGTTTTTGACATGATAATGTAGTGGCATTGAGAATGAAAACTGTGATATTACTAGTTTTAAACACCCTATCTTTGAAAATTTAGTAAACCCACTTTTCTGTGCTCACTGCATAGTCTTCTAGAATGTTGAACATTCTAATAAGTAAAAGTATAATTATGATGTGTCCTATTTATATGCTCTCATATACATTTAGAGCATTAGTCCTGGGAAGGGTATCATCAGTGAATTTGTCTTTCATGTTTTAATTTTAATTTTAGGTGCCAAAACATTTTTTCTCTCTTTTGATAACATTAAGATTACTATGAATTTTGAGGAATAATAATAAACCCAATGGAGAGAAAATCTTTTCTATGAACAGATGGCTTTTGATATATCAAGGTTTTGCCATTTATTTTAGTGCTTAAAATAAACATTATTTATAAGACCACTTACATTTTGATGTTACTTAATGAGGAATATGCATCATTGATTTGACTAGCTTAAGAGGTCATTTAGAACTTGCCCGTTAACAAGCTGTAATCTGCTGAGCACACAATGACTTTGTTTAAAATTATCTATTCAGAGCTGATCAATGACAATAATTGTTTTATACCAATCACTTCTGAAAGTTGCTAATTACTTTGAAGGACATGAATACTAGCCCGTTTTTCGAAGTCGTAACCCACTCACCTTGAAGTTATCAAAAAGTCATTTTGTTATCAAAAGTCATTTTGCCTCTTGAAAGTACTTTGTTTTAAAAAGAAATTAAGTTTATTCACTAGTACTGGGATATCAGCAGGAAACATAGGCAAAATTTAAGATGTCGTTTGTTCCTATAACAGGAAGTATGGTAGAATCACAGCTATTTGTATCTTATATCAATTAGATACTGGTTAAACTGGGCTCCCTATAATGTAAGAAAATGGTGTCTTTTATATTAAAGAGCATTGCACACACTCTTTCTCTTTATACAGTACATCCCTCAGATGTTTTAGTGGGAAAAGCCTGGGCTTTGGAATAAGACAGAGCTGGGTTTGTGTCCTGGCTCTGTCATTTACTCTTTTACTCGTATTGCTGTGACCTTAATCAAGTTATTAACCTCAGTTTCTTCATTGTTAACATGGAGATCATGCCCTCTTCACAAGGTTACCATGAGGATTAAAGCAGTTAGCCTAATACCCGGCACATTCATGGAGTTCAGTAAATTTTAGATTCTTTACTTCACTGGATGGCGGCATCTTCACCCACTCACACGCCCAGCTTCTTCCAGCTGTTTTCACTCACTCCCCTCTAACAAAGGCATTGAAACGTTGATTATTATACTTCAGTGTGGATGAGTTTTAATTTGTTATCTTAACCATCCCTTAACCTGTTATGAGCTTTAATACCCAGTTGTGAATACCAGGATTTGTCTTGGAAAGGAATCGTAGCATGCTTTGGGGTAGATGTTTAAGGAGTTGGTGCATTAGAAGACTGTCTGAGAGCTTAATGGTGGACTCTGAGGGTGTGGTTAGTGCTGTTTCTTTAGTTGCTCAGTGTGGAGTGGGAAGGAGCCCATGCCATTGGCCTCTGGTAGTTCCCTTCCTACTGGCACAGATTTTTCAGCCAGTTTCAGAGTTTGCCCTTTCAACTTCTTTTCTCCAAGTGGGCATCTCCACTACTCTGCCATGACCTAATCATAAACCACCGTCCTCCATCTTTCCTTCTCAGTACTTCAGCATGCATGTTTTACGTTTTCTGGCACATTTAATCTTATTTTATTTAAAATTCAGTGGTGTTTTCATGTAATAGGTAGTCCATCCCTTAACAGTATTTGATATCCTAATATTTTCCCATGCTTCCTGAGTCACTTCTGTTGCCGATGATGGATTTTCTATCAGTAGTTTTGTTTACAACTGTTCCTGTCTTTAATACAATTAATACTATATATGCAATAAAAGTAAGCTGAAATTCATGTGAAGCCATCCAACCAGCTGTATGACCCAAGGCATTTATTTAAGCTCTCTAAGTGTCAATTTCCTCTTTTATCAAAGAAGGCTGATAATCTCTACTTCAGAATGATACTGTAATGATTAAATTAAATAAGCCAGGAAAATAGTCATTATTCACATGTATAATTTATATATATATATATATATATACATATTACAATTGGTTATTCTTTTTCATTAGGCAAATGGTTTTTGTATCAATTCCTCCTGTCTCTTTGCCAGCCATAATACAGTTTTGGTCAAATTAGAGGGAGGTAGTTTCTAAACTGAGTATAGAACTTTAGAAAAATTAATTTTTATTTATTTAAATAATTAAGCTCTAAATTAAGATCATTTGAAAACTATTTAGAAAGACACATTCTATAACATCGTTACACTAGCTTGTTATTCTACTTAGTTTTACTTTGCAGAATTA
This sequence comes from Orcinus orca, assembly GCF_937001465.1. Lineage (NCBI taxonomy): Eukaryota > Metazoa > Chordata > Mammalia > Artiodactyla > Delphinidae > Orcinus > Orcinus orca. Next base: position 16,963,660 of record NC_064559.1, on the reverse strand, counting down.
ATTTCTCTGATTTAATTTTTCTTATAATAAGAACAGTAAGATAAGTGGTTTTGCATAACTTCAGTTATTTTAGTCATTCTCATACTGGGAGGTTGACTGAAACATTTCTTCAAAGTCTTCACATTTAATATTTCAGATTGTAAAATACCTTTTAAATGGCCATATTTTACAACAGAGAAAAATAAGGGCTCATAATTCAAGTAAAATATTTTTCCTGTTTATTCTTATAGATCCAGCATTCAAGGTTATAAGAATTTTAAACTCAGCATATTTAGTAAAAAAATCATAGGCTTTTGGGATAAAACCCAACGGACTGAGGCTCATTCTCTTATTAATTACTTTTTCCTATGAAAAAATAAATTTTAAAGATGTGTGTTCCTAGCCTAGCTAACTTTGCAAAACATTGGAAGGACTTCATATCCAGAAAAAGAATCGTTCATAGTATGTGAATAATTCATAAATATATGGAAACTGCTGGAAAATTTTAGAGAATGAAGTTAAGTCTTTATACAAGGCTAAGTTAACATTTTTTTCAATTTTTTCTATTTCTTCTTCTTCTACTCCTTTAAAGAAGTTGAGTTTTTTTTGGTTTTCCACAAAATTAGGATCTATACATTATAATTTTTGTTTTGAGTTTTTCTAATAGAGGTTGTATTAGCAAAAATAGAGCTTAAAGAGATTGATTCTTCTTATGATTACTGGGGCTTTTAAGGCATCTAGTAGCCCACTTAAGTATGTTTTCTTAGACACCAACACTCCTCTCCTCTCAAAAAAGAAAAAAAGATACTTTCAACAGAAATATTTGTTCACTGAAAATTGCAGTTCACTTTGTTCACAGTTCTATATTGCAATGGTTTAGAAAATGGGCCCTGAGTCCTAATTTGACTCCTGAATCCATCACTAATAGCTGAGTAATTACGGGAAAATTGAATAACTTCTCTTTTCAGCAGTTTTCTCATTTGTAAATATCTCATAGAAATGTTCTAATGATTAAATGCATACATACAAACAAAACCCTTAGAATAGTGCCTCACACATAATAAGAGCTCAATAAATGTTACCTACTGTTATTATTAAAGAAGTATTAAAATGTCATGATGAAGGTACAAGACAACATTTTGTTTAAAGATTTTGATAGCACTGAATTTAAAAAGCCCATTAAAGGGAGTTCCTTAGCAGTCCAGTGGTTAGGACTCGGTGGTTTCTCTTCCAAGGCCCCGGGTTCAATCCCTAGTCAGGGAACTAAGATCCTGTAAGCCGCATGGTGTGGCCAAAAAAAAAAGTCCATTAAAAACATTGATTTCAATGAGATGAAATACAATCTTCAAGCCCATCGGTTATGAAAAACAAAAAATTTGTTTGGTCAGGAAGCAGAAGAGTTAGGAATTGGTAAAGCAAATTTTTGATCTTTCAATAGCTAATTTCACTTTTAGTATTTGTAAAACAATGATAAATATTATAAAAAATTATAGTAACCTAGAGTATGTTTTTGTCTTTATAATATTTTATAATAAATCTATGAGTACAACCTATATTTGCAACTGTTATATTAGTGGAAAAGCCTAAGACTTTATTTGATAGGAGTCATCATCATTACCTTGATTTTGAAGAATTATTAATGTTTTCACTAAAAATGTTCACTGGCATATTTCATCTTTTTATTTAATTCAATAGATTCAGAGGCGATGGCGAGGCTATAAGATTCGGAAATACTGCTTTAATTATTTTTATTTGAAGGAGTACCTGAAAGCTGTTTCAGAGACCAATGATGCAGTTAGGTGAGTAGTGTAATCACTAGCCTACTCGTCACAATTTTAGAAAGGTTACTCCATAGATGTTGATCATTATCAGACTTAGGAATACTTTCTAAAACTAAGTGATATTTTAGGCAGAAATTTATTGATAAGATAGAGATATCTGATTCTCTTTAACAATTTGAGGCTGTTGTATTTTTAAATATCTTATACTCTTGACTGTAAATTAGATTATTCATGTGTGTAGTAGGCCTACCTTGACACTATGCAAATAGCTTAGTTTCAGTAAAATTGCCTCATTTTGAGATGGATTTTTCTGTAAAAGGATTACATAGATGAAGGCTTAAGTATGACAATCCTCAGAACATGTTCATCGGCAAGAACTTGCCTCTCAAAGAAGAAAACATTATGGAACACATTAAAATGGACTGTTTTACTGTCGGTTTTTATTTCTGTAAACACATAGAAAGATACCACCTGGATTTAGGCCTTAGGGCGATGTCTTCTGTAGATTTAAAGTTATTGCAGCACTGTTCATTCAGCTTTACCAAAGCTCTATGTACTAAGTTTTCATATTACTTCAAAAATCGCTAGTCTTGGGCTTCCCTGGTGGCGCAGTGGTTGAGAGTCCGCCTGCCGATGCAGGGGACGCGGGTTCGTTCCCCGGTCCGGGAAGATCCCACATGCCGCGGAGCGGCTGGGCCCGTGAGCCATGGCCGCTGAGCCTGCGCGTCCGGAGCCTGTGCTCCACAACGGGAGAGGCCGCAACAGTGAGAGGCCCGCGTACAGCAAAAAAAAAAAAAAAAAAAAAAAAAGCTAGTCTTCTCCTCTTGTAATGTTGCCCCATTCCAATAACATATAAGCGACGTATGCTTATAATAGATTTCAATAAAAAGGAAATAGTGACGAATCATAGTTGACATTTACATAATAGTTTTACTTTCAGTTTTCACATACATTATCTCATTTTACTCTTAACGTTTTTTGAGCTAGAGAGAACAATCGACATTGTTAGGACAAAGGTGTTCTCTGAGACCCTAAAATTATATATATATATCATAAGAAATGTCTAAAAACTGACTTCCCCACTTTTAACTTTCTCGCATATGTTGTGTGTATAAAAGAGTCTGGTCTTTGGAGACTGAGTATGGGGAATTTGTAAAGTTCATTTCCTTGGAAATAGCAATGAAGATTTGGGGAAGCTGGAATAGGATTTAGTTAATGAGAAAAGTTGGAACACGCAGAAACATATGGGCCACCGGGGCTGCTATTTACTTTCTTCCTAAGAAATCCAAAGTTCTCTTGATGGGCTGGCTGGCTGTAAATGGCAGGCTTTAGCTTGTCAGGAGGAAAGAGCTAGTGGAAGATGCAAGAGGGAGAATTTGAGTAGGATTGGGCCTAGTGTGAGGCAAGGGAGACTCTTAAGGCACAGAAGTTAAGGAGGCGCTCGCTGCCAGGGTCATGCAGCTGCCGACCCTGCACTTTCCCAGCCTTGAGAGTGTATCCTTAAATTTTACATTTTAGAGGCCTCACTTGCTTCATCCAAGTCCTGTGCCTGAATAGGAGAAGGTTCTCAAAGAGACAAACACGTGGAAGGTGGTTTTAGAAAGGCCTGTTTCTTCTGTTCAACAGATATTTCCATTTATCCTTGTTTTGTTCCTGATTTTACTGGGAATATGTCTAGCCACTAGAGAGTCTGGTGTATCTGTGCTGACAATTTGGTTTAGCCTGGTATTCTTTATCATATTACGGACTTATTCTTTTTACTTCTACCTCTCTTAGAGGTCATATATTTTTCAGGTGTATATTCTCCATCAGTGATTAATTTCCTAATTGTTTACCCCCTCTTTGTTCTTGTATTTATTCCTAGACTGTTTGTAGTTCCTTTGCTATTATTATCATTGTTGTTATTTTTATCTTGGAATGGGGTATTGTAAAAAGACAGTGTTGGGGAAGGGCTAGGGCTGTGCTCTGGGGGTGGTAGGGACATGGTGCATGGAACATGATGGAAGGATTGGCTAGGGATAAATCCAGCAGGGACCATAACATACCAGGGCATTTTAGGCCATATTAAAGCTTGGAGTGGACTTCCTTTTTAAGGAGAGCAGCAACATGATTACACCTATGTTTTGGCATGCATGTTCAATTGCATTTTTCATAATAGTTATATTTAAATAGTCTGGTACATTTAAAAAATATCTATTAGGGTATTAATTTTACTGAAATAAAGTGTTTTCTTCTTTCTCATGGAAGAATATGCAACAGATTTGTTTGGATTGTTTCTTCATGTTTCTTTATCCTATTTTCCATTGAAAACCATTGCAATCCAGACTCTAGTTTCCTTTTCCTTCATAACAAATTCCACCCAAAGCAGCTCAAAACAATACACACTTATTATCTCATCATTTTATCTATCAGGAATCTGGGAGGGCTTTGCTCTGTGCCTGGGCCAAGGTCTCTCATGAGGTTGCCATCTGGCTCTCGGCCAGAGCTGCTGTCTCATATGGAGGCTCGACTGGGGGAAGATCCACTTCTAAGCTCACTCACATCGGCCTCAATTCCTCCAGCCATTGGCCACTGGCATACCTCAGTTTCTTGCCACGTGGACCTCTCCATAGGACAGCTTATAACATGGAACTTGGCTTCCTTCAGAGCAACTGAACCAGAGAACAGGAGAAAACATCCAAGATGGAAGCCGTATCCTTTTGGTAACCTAATATCAGAAGTGACATCTTATCACTTTTGCTGTATCCTATTCATTTAAAGTAAGAGACTAGGTTCATCCCACACTCAAAGGGGAGGATCACACAAGGGGATGACTTCTGGAGTGGGGATCGTTGGAGGCCACCTTAGAGGAGACTTTCCATGTACAGTGACTTGCGTATAATATTTGTTCAATAAGCACGTTGATTTTCAGCATTTGCCTAGGACAAAAGTTACTTTACATTAACTTAAGGCAATTTTTTTTAACATCTTTATTGGAGTATGATTGCTTTACAATGGTGTGTTAGTTTCTGCTGTATAACAAAGTGAATCAGCTATACGTATACTTATATCCCCATATCTCCTCCCTCTTGCGTCTCCCTCCCACCCTCCGTATCCCACCCCTCTAGGTGGTCACCGAGCTGATCTCCCTGTGCTATGCGGCTGCTTCCCACTAGCTATCTGTTTTACATTTGGTAGTATTTATAAGCCCATGCCACTCTGTCACTTCATCCCAGCTTACCCTTCACCCTCCCCACGTCCTCAAAAAAAAAATGGTTCTGAAGAACCTAGGGGCAGGACAGGCATAAAGACGCAGATGTAGAGAAAGGCAATATTTTTATGTGATATCTTTTCAAGATTATGTTTCAAACTTTAATATTGTATCAAAGCAATTATGATGTATCCTAATTACTTCTACCAACAAGCATTAAAATGTATAGTTTCTGGATTTCAAAGAACATATGAAAGATCTAGTGCATTCCTCTGTCTTTGGACAGGATAAAATCATTTACAGAAAATAAATTAGTAAAATATATTTTATATCAGAATACGTTTTGCACTAAAATTGTTTTGCACAATTCAAGGCCAGACAACACTGGGCTTATAACTTTAGCTTATCTGCTCTTTCATTAATAGAAATAGTTTATCTATTCTATAGTTAATAGTAAAAAACTATATATACACACACACAAGGATATATTCTTTAACCAAGAGTGGACTTATCACAAAGCTAAATGGAATTGATTAATTTAAGGCTGAGTCTGCATTTGGTAGACAAGTTTCTTTGTAATATCTAGCTTGATATGCAAAAATTGCCCCAGGTTATGAATGAGAAAATTATATAATGAAATTAAAAATTAGCTACAGAGTTACAGATTAGTAGCTTTAATAAAAAAAAAAAAAAAAAAAAAAAAACATTATTAGCTTGAAGTGCAGAAAAATGACTTTTTTTTTGGACAGAAATTCAAGCTAAAAGTAATATATTCCCCCAAGTTTAATGCTTCAGTGTAGTTGTTGGTTGTTAATAGTGCATAACAATAGGTCTGTTTTGAGTGTGAATTTGTCATTCATCAAAGCAAATTAGTTTTTCAGCATGTTGATTTTGTGTAGCCCTGGTTTGGCTAGAAAGATTTTTATGGGTATAATTCTTTACCTATCTTTGCATACATCAGCAAAGGCTTTTTTAAAGGATGTATTTGTTTATTTGTTTTTTCTGTAACAGCTTTATTGAGATGTAATTCACATACCATACAGTTTATCCATTTAAAATGTACAATTCTGTGGAGGTTAGCATTGATATATTCACAAAGTTGTACAACCATCGCCACAATCAATTTAAAACATTTTCATCATCATAAAAAGAAATCCTATACCCTTTCCAGTCACTCCCCCACCCCTACCATTCTTCCCATTCCTGCCCAGTCCTAGGCAACCCCTAATCTACTTTCTGTCTCTGTAGATTTGCCTATTCTGGACGTTGCAGATAAATTGAATCTTATAATATGTGGTGTTTTGTGACTGATTTCTTTCCCCTAGCCCGATGTTTTCAAGGTTTATCCATTTTGTAGCATATATTAGTACTATATTCCTTTTTCCTACCAATTAATATTCCATTTTATGGATAAGCCACATGTTATTTATCCATTTACCAGTTGATGAACATTTGAGTTGTTTCTGCTTTTTGACTATTATGAATGATGGTGCTATGAACACTCATGGACAAGTTTTTGTGTGGCCGTATGTTTTTATTTCTCTTGGTTACGTCATGAAAGCTTTAAGCTAACAAATTCAAGAATGAGTGGTCAAGAACACTAACTTTGGACTCAGATCAACGGGGATTAAAATCATGGTTCTGCCACTCTCTAGTTTTGTAACCTTGAAATAGTTACTTAATCTTTCAGAAATTAGGGCTCTTCATCTGTACACTTTGGAGCAGCAGTATTTACTTTGCAGAATTTTTGTGAGGCATGCAGTATAGGAATCATTGAGCATATAATTGACATTCTTCAAATAGCAGCTATTATTATCAAGGACAAGATAGAGAAAAACGGAGCCAATATTTGTAAATATATACCTCCCTATGATATTACAGAATTAACATTCAGTTTTATATGAGGCTATTTTTAATTCAAAGTAAGCAAACAGATATAAAATTTCATGAATTAGGTTGTATATATATATATGTTTTTAGTTTATAGAAACATTAATCGCCAAGTACACTATAAGTCGTCAGTATTTTGTGACATTAAACCATGTCTAAAAACTGTCTTTCAGAGAGCTCGAAGGAAAAGCAAAGAATAGAACATAGTACAAAAGTTGGGAAAGAGACAATCAATGAAAACTTAGTTTTCTTTTTTAATTTAGAATTCTTTTACCATTTTATGGTAAAGAAGAATATATATCAACATAACACATGCATATTGTTAAATATATTACCTATTAACAATGTTTTATATTAGATAAAAGAATCGCCTTACCACATTATCTTACCCAGTCCCTAATGGTTATCACTTTCTTCTCTTAGCTATTTCTTCTTCTTCTTTCATTTTTTTATAAATTTATTTATTTTTGGCTGCATTGGGCCTTCATTGCTGCGTGTGGGCTTTCTCTAGTTGTGGCGAGCGGGGGCTACTCTTTGTTGCGGTGCGCAGGCTTCTCGTTGCGGTGACTTATTCTCTTGTTGCAGACCACGGGCTCTAGGCTCATGGGCTTCAGTAGTTGAGGCACGTGAGCTCAGTAGTTGTGGCTCACGGGCTGTAGAGTGCAGGCTCAGTAGTTGTGATGCACAGGCTTAGTTGCTTTGCAGCATGTGGGATTTTCCCGGACCAGGGCTCGAACCCGTGTCCTCTGCATTGGCAGGCAGATTCTTTACCACTGCACCACCAGGGAAGTCCTGCTATTTCTTCTTGTACTCACTGAATGTTTCTAAACTATATGCTGATCTGATATTGCCTGATTTTACACCTCAGATCTTTTAAATTAGTTGTATGTAATATGGTAGAGGAGGATTTAACTCTCTTATACTTCTCACCTCCACTTGTATCTCTTTTTAGATGAATCTATATCAGTATTTACATTTTTGTGATTATGGAAGTAGGGTTCTTTACAAAAGCAATTAATGTAGGATGAGTATATTTACTTTATTCCTTTTTTGGTTAATTTCTATCTTCCTTATTTTTTCCTCTTATATGCAAATTATATGTGCCATTCATTATTTTCCAGTTATTCTATCTTAGTAGGAAATCCAATTAAGTCCCCCTTTCCTCTGGAGCATGCCCTGTTTGGCCTCCCCTTCGTCCTGCTCCAAACAAACTGAATTTTCTCTAGACACAATAAAGATGTCTTCTTGAGAAGACATTTCTTAACTTCCTTTCTCCTGGGCTGGACTCACTATTCTGTGGATCTGTGTTACGTTTTCATGATTTATTTCCTTGTTTTTCCTGGAGCAACTGCTATAATAATGATCACGGAAGGCAATTTTTGGAGTCTTTGCTTATTTTAAATGTCTTATTCTATCCTGAAATTTGATTAGTAGCTTGGCTGCATATAACATTCTAGGTTGCAAATTATTTTTCCTTAGAATTTTGAAGGAGTTGCTCCCTTATTTTTAACATTCAGAATTGCTAAATACTCACTATTCTGTTTCTCCTCTCTTTGAAAGTGATCTATTTTTTTCCCTTTTTCAATGTGTGTTAATTCAAGTTCACCAAGAAACAGATGCTAAGATGGAATTAGATGTGCAAGAAGTTTATTGGGGGGAAGAAGCAGGACGAAGTGGGGAAAACCTTCAGTCTGTAGCACAAGTCTGGCACCTATGAAGAGAGAGAAGGAAGAAAAATTGGGGAAAGACTGGGATTGCAGCACGTTTTCAAGAAAGGCTGATGGCTCGTCCTCAAGCCAAAGTTACCCTTTGGAGGAGTCTGCTGTCTTGCCAGAATGATCCTGCCTTAGTACCCCATCATTCTCAGTCATTGGCTGGAAGTGACCTGGAGAAGGTGTGACCTTGGTATGAACATGTTGGAGGATCCAGTGGTACATTTGTAGGTCATTAAAGGATGTTTTGAATTTTTTTCCTGACGTTTTTGAAATTTCTCAATTTTATGACTTCTGTGACTTTTATTTGCTTCCATTGTTCTGAGCATCAGTGGATACTTTAGTTCTCCAGTATTTTCTTATATTATTTCTGTGATAATTTCCTTGTTTCTATTTTTCTTTATTCTTTTTTTTTTTTTTTTTTTTTTGCTGTATGCGGGCCTCTCTCTGTTGTGGCCTCTCCTGTTGTGGAGCACAGGCTCTGGACACGCAGGCTCAGCGGCCATGGCTCACGGGCCCAGCCGCTCTGTGGCATGTGGGATCCTCTTGGACCAGGGCACGAACCCATGTCCCCTGCATCAGCAGGCGGACTCTTAACCACTGCGCCACCAGGGAAGCCCTTTTCTTTGTTCTTTTATTGGCTGGATGATGGACCTCCAGAAGTTACGTGGGGAGTCTCTTATACTTTTCTGCCCCTTTCCTTATCCTGGGCCTTTATCCTCCCATTCTACTTTTGTGAGAGACTTCCTTCCTACCCTTCTACTGAAATTTTTATTTTAGCAATAATTTTTAACTTTCATGAAATATTTCTACTCTTTTGATCATTTCTTTTTTGTATCCTTCTGTTCTATTAATAAAATATCTCATATTTCTCTAAAATACTGGAGCAGAAAGGGTCTTGGCAGGAAGCAGAATCCACCTCAGGATTTATTCCTCAAATAAAGAGAGTTAAATGAAAGGGTAATTGCAGAGATGTGCACAGGGTTAAGGGCTCAGCAAGAGAGGTTTTGGCATCCAGAGACCAGCAACAGTGCGATGTTGCTATTTCTAGGGTAGAAGAGTTAAGGGGAAGGAATAACATTAATGGCTATAGTGAGAACCAAGGAGAAGTGAGAGCCCCCGACCCCTGGCCGTGACCTACACTTGTAGAGGCATTCAGTTATTGCCAGAGGTGTGTGGCATCAAAGAAGAGAGAGGAATGAGGAGGAAATACCCCCAACTTCTTCCTCCTGAATACTAGTGTTCTGTTAGACTAAACCCATCTGTAAAACAATTTGTAGGGCTTGATCCCAGTGCAAGTGTGTAGAATGGATTGGAGGTGTGGCAAATGAAAAATAATCAGCACTGATAATAATTCAAGTTCAGAGGATAACTTTCATTTAGTCTCTGTGATACCGATTTCCTCCAGGGTGGTGTTTTTATTTTTATTTTTTCAATTGGTTATTATCACCTTCCCTTTTAAGTTGGAGCCTTTCCTCACGCAGCTGGTGATCTTCAGCTGTTTGTTTACACATGCACATGAGGAACTGAAATGCCAGTTTGGGTGTGTATGTACATAAGCAGGTTTTGTTGATTGGCAGGCTTCGGTTCCTTTTAAAGTGATTGGACAAGGGAGCTGGCCCCTTTCACTGGGGGGATGCCCAAATGCCGGTATGTGGAAGTCTTTCTTACAGGCTATTTAGTTTCTCCAAAGAAGAAATTTCTGATACTCTGTTGAGGGAGAAGATGCTGTAGCTGCATTTGGGTGAATGGTGAAAAAAGGGAATTGTGCTTCACACCTACAAATTTCCACTCTGGGTCCTATTCCTTTTCTCTCAGTTCCTTCAGAGAACGCATCTTTGATCCCCTCACCTAAGTGATCAAAACCTGGATGCCGCCATTCTCTGCACGTATGTGTTAAAGAAACACACAAAAGTGTGTGGCCATTGTAGCTGTGTAGCCCAAGGTTAAATTGCTAAATTGTAGCAGAACTGAGATGGAATTCTAGATGACCTCATACATGGTGCTCTTTCCAGTATATTATACTGTTTTAATACTATCTTAATTCATTTCAAAATGAATGAAATGGTAGAAAGATCATAGGAAATAAAAGTTTCTCAGTTGGACTATGTTTGATGCATAGTGTTAAATTCTAGATGTCACTATTTATGATGAATATTGACTCAGAAATCTGCATCCAACGGAAAACGACCAGGAATTTAAGGGACTTAGAAATCATGAAGAGTTGGAATTCTGAGACCGGAAAACAGCAGCCTAAATGAAGGCATGATGTCAGTCTTCAAATTTTAAAGAACTGTCACGCACTACATTTATAAAAAGGGAAAAAATTAAGGCAAATGGGTAGATTTGCGTTCAACATGAAAAATATATTTCCAATAATTCAGTACTACTCAGTGATAGGCTGACTTGTGAGCTACAAAATATTCCAACAGAAGGATTCATCTAAAGTGTCAGGTAGACCTTTGTGTAGAAAGAATTTCTGCATTTGATGACAAGCTAGGAGATTCCCAATTCTCTTTAAATCAGAGATCATTTGCTTCATATGGTAATAAATATATTTAAAAGAAAACAAATCGAGACTTCCGGGAAGATGGCGGAAGAGTAAGACGCGGAGATCACCTTCCTCCCCACAGATACACCAGAAATACATCTACGCGTGGAACAACTCCTACGGAGCACCTACTGAACGCTGGCAGAAGACCTCAGACCTCCCAAAAGGCAAGGAACCCCCCATGTACCTGGTTAGGGCAAAAGAAAAAACTAAACAGAGACAAAAGGATAGGGACGGGTCCTGCACCAGCGGGAGAGAGCTGTGAAGGAGGAAAAGTGTCCACACACTAGGAAGCCCCTTCGCGGGTGGAGACTTCGGGAGGCGGAGTGGGGGAGCTTGGGAGCCGCGGAGGAGAGCACAGCAACAGGGGTGCGGAGGGCAAAGCGGACAGATTCCAGCGCAGAGGATCGGGCCGACCGGAACTCACCAGCCGAGAGGCTTTTCTGCTCGCCCGCCAGGGCGGGCGGGACTGGGAGCTGAGGCTCCGGCTTTTGTCGGAGCGCCGGGAGAGGACTGAGGTTGGCGGCGTGAACACAGCCTGCAGGGCGTTAGTGCACCGCGGCTAGCCGGGAGAGAGTCCGGGGAAAAGTCTGGACCTGCCGAAGAGGCAAGAGACTTTTACGTCCCTCTTTGTTTCCTGGTACACGAGGAGAGGGGATTAAGAACGCTGCTTGAGAGAGCTCCAGGGACGGGCGCGAGCCGCGGCTAAGAGTGCGGAGCCCAGAGACGGACATGGGACGCTAAGGCCGCTGCTGCCGCCGCCAGGAAGCCTGTGTGCGAACGCAGGTCACTAGCCACACGCCCTTCCGGGGAGCCTGTGCAGCCCGCCACTGCCAGGGTCCCGGGATCCAGGGACAACTCGCCCGGGAGATCGCACGGCGCGCCTCAGGCTGCAACGTCACGCCGGCCTCTGCCGCTGCAGGCCCGCCCCACACTCCGTGACCCTCCCTACCCCCCGGCCTGAGTGAGCCAGAGCCTCCAAATCAGCGGCTCCTTTAACCCCGTCCTGTCTGAGCAAAGAACAGACGCCCTCCGGCGACCTACACGCACAGGCGGGGCCAAATCCAAAGCTGAGCCCCTGGGAGCTGTGAGAACAAAGAAGAGAAAGGGAAATCTCTCCCAGCAGCCTCAGAAGCAGCGGATTAAAGCTCCACAATCAACTTGATATACCCTGCATCTGTGGAATACCTGAATAGTCAACGAATCATCCCAAATTAAGGAGCCCTGTGGATGAAAGGCTCTTGGTGCTGCAGCCAGGAGTCAGTGCTGTGCCTCTGAGGTGGGAGAGCCAACTTCAGGACACTGGTCCACAAGAGGCCTCCCAGCTGCACATAATATCAAACAGCAAAAATCTCCGAGAGATCTCCATCTCAACGCCAGCACCCAGCTTCACTCAACGACCAGCAAGCTACAGTGCTGGACATCCTATGCCAAACAACTAGCAAGACAGGAACACAACCCCACCCATTAGCAGAGAGGCTGCCCAAAATCATAATAAGTCTACAGACACCCCAAAACACACCACCAGACGTGGACCTGCCCACCACAAAGACAAGATCCAGCCTCATCCACCAGAACACAGGCACTAGTACCCTCCACCAGGAAGCCGACACAACCCACTGAACCAACCTTAGCCACTGGGGACAGACACAAAAAACAACAGGAACTACGAACCTTCAGCCTGCAAAAAAGGAGACCACAAACACAGTAAGATAAGCAAAATGAAAAGACAGAAAAACACACAGCAGATGAAGGAGCAAGATAAAAACCCACCAGACCTAACAAATGAAGAGGAAATAGGCAGTCTACCTGAAAAAGAATTCAGAATAATGATAGTAAGGTTGATCCGAAATCTTGGAGATAGAATGGACAATAGAATGGACAAAATGCAAGAATCAGTTAACAAGGACCTAGAAGAACTAAAGATGAAACAGGCAACGATGAACAACACAATAAATGAAATTAAAAGTACTCTAGATGGGATCAATAGCAGAATAACTGAGGCAGAAGAACGGATAAGTGACCTGGAAGATAAAATAGTGGAAATAACTACTGCAGAGCAGAATAAAGAAAAAAGAATGAAAAGAACTGAGGACAGTCTCAGAGACCTCTGGGACAACATTAAACGCACCAACATTCGAATTATAGGGGTTCCAGAAGAAGAAGAGAAAAAGAAAGGGACTGAGAAAATATTTGAAGAGATTATAGTTGAAAACTTCCCTAATATGGGAAAGGAAATAGTTAATCAAGTCCAGGAAGCACAGAGAGTCCCATACAGGATAAATCCAAGGAGAAATACGCCAAGACACATATTAATCAAACTGTCAAAAATTAAATACAAAGAAAACATATTAAAAGCAGCAAGGGAAAAACAACAAATAACACACAAGGGAATCCCCATAAGGTTAACAGCTGATCTTTCAGCAGAAACTCTGCAAGCCAGAAGGGAGTGGCAGGACATATTGAAAGTGTTGAAGGAGAAAAACCTGCAACCAAGAATACTCTACCCAGCAAGGATCTCATTCAGATTTGATGGAGAAATTAAAACCTTTACAGACAAGCAAAAGCTGAGAGAGTTCAGCACCACCAAACGAGCTCTACAACAACTGCTAAAGGAACTTCTCTAGGCAAGAAACACAAAAGAAGGAAAAGACCTACAATAACAAACCCCAAACAGTTAAGAAAATGGGAATGGGAACACACATATCGATAATTACCTTAAATGTAAATGGAGTAAATGCTCCCACCAAAAGACACAGATTGGCTGAATGGATACAAAAACAAGACCCATATATTTGCTGTCTACAAGAGACCCACTTCAGACCTAGAGACACATACAGACTGAAAGTAAGGGGATGGAAAAAGGTATTTCATGCAAATGGAAACCAAAAGAAAGCTGGAGTAGCAATTCTCATATAAGTTATATATATATATATATATATATGTAGTTTGCTTGAGTGCAGTGTTTTTTGTTTTCTGTACTGAATTCATTAGCATGGGTCGGTATAAAATTTAGCATAGGTCAATATGTAATTTGTAAACTAATAAGGTCTTAAAAGTGAGGAATTAAGTCTTTTAAATTTAATTATTTATTGCAAAGAGCAGAATAGCATACATAAACAGGTGCCTAAGGAAAACTTGTATTCTAATATGGAACTCTCATGAACACCTTTTTTTTTTCTTCTAACGGTATGATAGTAGGCCATTTGATTATTTTTATGGCTTTACCTTTACAACAATGAAATATTCGTAAATTTTAAAAAGTATTTTTCTTTATTTGATGCGGGTGGGATACTGGAGAAATGAAAGGTCAAACATCTATTGAGGAATCCATACTTGTCTATATATTGTGTACTTTTATTTCAAGAACTGATTTAAAATTCCTAAAAGGATGCTATAATAAGTTATTATGCCATTTTACAGACTGAATTAAGTGAATTTCAGGGAGGTATGAAACTTGCCTAAGGCTATCCAGCTACCAAGCGGTAGAAGTGAGAATTAAATCCAGGTATACCTATTAAAAAAAAAAAAAAAAAAAAAAAAAAAAAGAAGGCGAGGGCAGCACCAGGGTATGGGGTTGTTAGTTTTATAGGGGTGAGTAATTTCATACGCTGATGAGTGGGAGGAGTATTCCAGCTATTTTGGGGAAGGGGTGGGGATTTCTAGGAATTGAGCCACCGCCCACTTTTTGACCTTTATGGTCATCCTTGGAACTGTCGTGGCACCTGTGGGTGTGTCGCTTAGCTTGCTGATGTGTTACAATGAGTGTATACTGAGGCTCAAGGTCTAGTGGAAGTAGACTCGTCCGCCATCTTGGACCTATTTTGTTCTAATCAGTTTATGTTGTGTCCTCGGGCTATGTAATTCTTTTAAAGGTTGTGCCCTGCCCCCTTTCCTCCTGTTTCATATTGAATATATAATATTTACCAGAGTATGTTTTAATAATTAATACATGATATATTGTATAATTAATTTATATATCATATATATAATGATATCTATAGGTATTTGTTCTAATAAGTCATTAAAAATAAATGAATATTCTTTTTCTTTCATAAAAAAATATATAAACATTTTTCTATGTCAATAAATATCCCCCTCCATAAAAAAAAAATAAAAAAAATAAAAGAAAACAAATCTATATATTTATTTGCCACAAAACTCAAAGCACTTTGAATTCCATAAAGGCGCTAGGAAAATATAAAGAAAACTAATCTTATAAGGAATAAGGAATATTCCATATTCCTTATACATATTCCATAAGTATATGGTATTAAACTATCATTTACCATGACCAAGACAGATATGATAATACATGTAAATATTTTATATATACACATTATAATTATGTATTTAAAAATCTAATCTAAAGTTA
The DNA here is from genome assembly GCF_937001465.1 of Orcinus orca. Classification (NCBI taxonomy): domain Eukaryota; kingdom Metazoa; phylum Chordata; class Mammalia; order Artiodactyla; family Delphinidae; genus Orcinus; species Orcinus orca. Next base: position 16,948,182 of record NC_064559.1, on the reverse strand, counting down.
AAAGTGCTCTAAATTTAACTATTGTGAAATTAAAAAACAATTTGTAATACTAAAAGATAGTTTTGAAATCCCTTGTATACACTCCTGATGCATAAAGGTTGTTTTATATTCCCATAGTTAGAAAAGGTTATCTCAGAGTGGCAACACCCCGACAAATCACTAGTATTGGAGAAGGATGACTAATGTATTTATCATTAATATGACCATTATTACAATTTTAATATTATATTTAAGAGGCCTTGTATTCATCGACATGCTTACCAGAATGCCCAATTGGAGAAGTCAAAGTCTATTAACTGCATTTTCAGCTCTTTCTGATCTGGATAGGGCTGATGAAGCAACACATTTATGAAAACAACCTCCAGTCCTTCTAAGAGCCCTAGGCAGCTCTCCCATATTGGCATGAACTGGGCTGCATGCTTGGGTCTCCTTGGTTATTCTGGAATCCATATACCCATGTGCTTAACTGAGCATATTAAACTCTGACTTTCTGTCCTTTGTCCTTTGCTATTACTTTCGAGTGAACAACTTCCATTTCAACTATGAGAAATTCTCTTAGGTCTTAAAATTTACAGTTCCTCTCTCAGTATTTCCTGTTAAACTGTCAGTGTTTATTCCCAGTGACGATAGTCGCAATACAGAACTAACAGCCTGCTGTTTCAAAATATTTATTTCAATATTCGTGTTAACTGCTGTCTTCGTAATCTGCTAATTTGCATTTGTTTTCAAGGATAAAGCCAAAAAACAAAACCTTGAGTCATTTCTATAAATATGCATCTAGTTTTTAGGAAACTGAAGATTTGAGCATAGTTTCTCATCCTTATAATGGTTATCTGGGAGACTCCATATGGCCACCCTTATTGTCTTTAAGTAATCTTGCTCTGGCAGGAAATCGTGCAGAGTCAACAAATGCATCAGGCTGATGACACAACTGAAGACCATTGAGATTGCTTAACATTCTGCATCAGGGAAGCACAGAACTAGATTTCTACTTCCTTGGAGTTGAAGACTAATACATAAAGCTTGCTAGGCAGCACATTTCCAATTGTGCTTTAATTAACAAAGAAATAGAAACATGAAGGAAATCAGCACGTCCTTTCAGACTGGTAGCATGCGCAGCCCCGCAAAAGCAAAGCTGGAGCCACTAGAGTGAAAAAATCAGTCAGTAGTGTTGGTATTTGCCCCCCTTTTGCTGTCACATATGGATTCTCCAGAACTTTCATCAACTTCATTTTTAAGTCAGAATTAATATTAAGTGGGAAAATACTAATGGAAACACTAAGAATCTGGAGTATATCTACTCCATCAATATTCAACACATGCTTGATAATAATAGCTTCCTCTTTAGACGCAGGTACAGCGTGGACAGAAATCATCACTGAGTAGTTGCTTACATGGTGCAAACATAAACAAAAGAAATACTTTATACAGATTTATCAAAGATTTCTGGCTGTTCGTATATCATATCTATGTGTTTTTAGTAAATAACGATAAGAGAAAGATCAGTATGTAGTAATCAGAAAACTAATAATTAATTAAAAAGCTAAAATTTTATATGGACAAAGTTAGACATTGTAAACAATGACCAGCTCAGTAAATGGACTGCAATCACAGTAACTCATGTTTACTAAGCACCTGTTGTGCATGTGAGGTTTCATATGTTATCTATCACACAGATCCCCTTTGAGGATATATGTTATTGTATTTTAAACATGAAAAGCTAAAATCAGGGTTTCAGTAACTTGGGTAAGTTCACACACCTAAGTAGTGGTGGGTCTGGAGATTTGAACTCAGTCTTCCTTTTTTTAAATCAAAATACACTGCCTCTTTGTACTTTTGAATTATTGCAAGTTGTATCAATTACATTTCAACTGTGACATATAGCATAAGGAGGCTCACTTAAAACCCATTCTGAATTTCTTGTAAATCGCCTTCTTTGCTGTTGGGCCTAGAAAACTAAACACTCACTTTATTAAACTTCCTTGCAGTGGAGGTACCATGTGACTTGGTCAGGGCCAATGAAGTAAAATATTAAAAGTAACCACTTAAAATGGGCATTTGACTATTGGAGGCCATTTGATGTCAGATTAGAAACCATTAGTACGTGGTGTAAGAGATTTTTTCAGATCCCATCTACTCTACCATGTGATAGAGATCATTAGCAATCGAGTCTTTGACATTAATTGAAATAGTAGGTACATTTCAGAATATTGGTGTATGCGCCCCCTCTGTGCCTCTTTCAGCAAATTCCTATGAAAAAGATAGGTGAACTTGGACTAATAGTAGCCAACCTACAAGCAGAGATGGAAGGTAACACTGCTTTGCTAAGGGAAGTGCTCTCTGTGTACAGTCTGTATTTGATGCGAATTTTATAATTTGGAAACTTGTGGTATTGAAAAACCCAATTGCTTCTGTACCTCAAACTGAAGTGTTTATAAGCAGTGGCTATGAAGTTTAGGGCCTTAGCTGGAGACAAACCCAGGCCTTGGCAAGTATGTGAGCCCAAGACAAAGGTCAGACTGGGGATGTTATCTTGTCTGATAATGGCTAACTTAATACACTCAAAGCTGCTCTTGCCTTAAAGGCATCTGCCTATTGGAAAGAACATCTACCTGACTGCAAAAGAACTGTGCTTTTGGCAGTCTTGCAGTATCAGGAGGAAACCAAATTCTAAGTCAGAGCCACCAAGAGTAGGAATTCTACTTAACTTCCCCCTGTTCTTTCATCCAGAATCCCCAAAAGCTATAACCCTAAAAGAAGTAAGTAACAATGGAAATAAACTAGCAAGATTTGAAGTCAAACTGCCATTTATCTGAGTGATTCAGGGAACCTCAAGTCTTGCACTTGAACTTAGGAGCTCCTAGACTCATAGTGTCCCAGGAACCTGGCAGAAGCATATGAAGAGCCTCTCAGAGAGAAGATGCCATAATTCTAGGCCTAAAATTATTCTTACAAATCATTTTTCAAATGCAACATCATGCACAGTGAAAGTACCAGGGATTTAGGAAAGCAAGACACCATGAGTGAGAAGCAGCAAAACAAACAAAAAAAGATAGTGGAAACAGAATCACAAAGCCTTAATATATCAGAATTACCAGGACCAGACTATAAACCAGCCAAACTAAATGTGTAAAGAATACAATCCAAGCTAGAAAAATTTGTCAGTTTAGCGAACTGCCATCTTCCCACACAGATCTATTGTTTTGGCTGACTGGAAGCACTGTGTTGAAAGATTGAGTAGCAGAGCATAGAAGCCGGTATCTAAGACCGTATGTCCCTGGGCTTGAAAACTATGTCTAGATAAGATCCTTGATTGCGGTTACTTGCTCATGGAACCAACCAGAGGCGAAAAACCCAAACCCCTACTATACTGACAAGGGTATTCGTTGTGAAAGAAATCCCAGCCTGGCCAGCTGCAGCGTAGCTACCCTCAGGTAATCATAAGGCTCCTGAGTTTGCACAGAAAGATCATCCCGTCCAAGGCGCATCTCATATGTGGTCGTGGAAGATGACGGACCAGGAATACTCTGTTTGTCTCCCCAAGAAACCACCTCGAACAGGAGCTGTGTAGCATATTTGATATTCGCTATGGACCAGCAACTGCTGTTTCTTTCCCATTTTTTTCCCTAATGGGGAGTTTCTATTGTGTTTATTTCATTCCTCCTCCACCACTGAGTGCTGGCTGTGTTGTAAGTAGATAATTTTAATATGAAGACTTATTAACTAATAAAAGATGAGTAACTTTAACAGAGGTAAGATAGCACTCTAAAGAATATGGAAATAGTAAATATCGAGAGAAGTTACCACCTCCAGGCCTAAAGAAGAGTACTGAAAGGAGGAAAGTTTTTGTTGTTTGTTTTTTTGTGTGTCTGCACCACGTGGCTTGTGGGATCTTAATTCCCTGACCAGGGATCGAACCTTCACCCCCCGCAGTGGAAGCACAGAGTCTGAACCACTGGACTGTCAGGGAAGTCCCCGAAGGAAATTTTTTGGAAGAGCCTCTCCGCACCCGTTAATGATGAGACTCAGACCTCATTGGCGGGGATGTGGCAGCAGCCTACTGGACTGTGGAGTTTTCTGAGATGTCACGGACCAGAGCCGTTTTGCAGCCAGGGTGCCAGCCGAGATGAGCAGGAAGCTGCCCACCGGGGTGCTGGTGGACAGGGACAGATAGCTTACCTGTTGGGGTGACAACAAAGCTCACTAGAGGTTGGCAACCACTGGATCCCCTGCATATAGCTGACAGCCATGCCATGGAGACAATGAAGCAGGCGTATTGGAACCAGGAAGAGAAACTCCTGCCTTTGCTCTTCCTTGAAATAGCCCTCCAGTACCCTCTATTTTCAGACTAATGCTGTGCTAGCCAGCAGAGGGAAAATGTTTATGGGTCCAGAGCCAATTTTACAAAACAAGCAAAGAATTGTAGACTTCAAGCTGAGAGGCAAAAAATCGATAACTGACAAATGTTGACTTTGCAATGAGGTGGCCTGTGGAAAATTCCTTAGATTTGATCACTCCAACATTTTGCACTCCAACATTGGCAACTTAACTTCTGTTATTGTTTAGGCTTTTCTAAACTTCTTTCAGCTAAGAGTGGAAAGATGACTTAGTTCTGGGTGATGAGATATGCTGGTTCTCCTTCCATTTTTTTCCCCTTTTCCCTGGAATGTGCACAAAATGACTGAGGCTGCAACACCCATCTTACCAGTGATAGGAAAAGGCTATGATGATCACACATCAACATCATTAAATGTATATATATTTATATATAGCTTTAAAATGTGTGTATTATAAAAGAACGCTCTTGGTGATAGTCACTGAGTCTATGTAAGAGTATAAGTGTTACTAAAAAGACATTTATATCTAGATTAACAAAATTCATTTATATAAACGAATATGCTTTGAATTGTGAGTTTACCCACTGTTTATTTTACATGGAATCACACTCAGATGTATCATGATATATAACAACTTTTTATTCCTGTAACTTTAATATTCTCTATGAATTCTTTGACTCCATTCCATTCTTCCAGCATTTGGATGGCAGAGGGCAAGAAACTAATAAATATAAGTCCAATTTGGCCCAATAGAGTAATTTAAAGAATCTTTTAATAGTCAGTTTTTCATAATTCCTTGAGTTCCCCCTTGTCTTCTCCAGTATGTTTTATGGATGTATAAGGAGCTTGCATTACCTTGTGGCCCTAGGGGTTAAGAGGGAGCCCTGACTTATATTTAGGTAAACAAAGTGGCTGGTGTCTGCAGCTCTGTGGTTATCAGTCTTGTCACTAGGAGTTCTGCTGGCATCTGCAGCTAAAACCCACCATTTGATGTAACCAGTTGCAGCTTGATTTAGGTCTGGCTGTTTTGCTTAGCTGACCAGACCCTGTATCATCTCTTTCTGTCTCTGTCAATCTCTCTGAGATCTTCCATATGCTTCAAATGATGCCTTGGCCAAGGCTAGCTACCCTGCAGACTCTGATTCAAGGTCATCTGTATTTTTGCCATTGTGGTCCTCGTGACTTGACCCCTAGCTCTCAATGTAGATCTTGCTTGTCCCTAAAATGATATACATGAACTTCCTGGTCCTGGTATACAATATAGGAGCCAAGGAAGACTTACTAGTGCTAAGCAAACCCTTCCTACCTGACCACACTATTTGATCCTCTTTGCTGGCCTGGAGCCATCCCATATTGTCTTGGGCTGCCTTGCACAGGTGGGATCCTCCCAGGATCCCAAACAGGAGGTAGGAAAACAATACTTGTTTTTTGGCATCCCTCTCAATCTACCAAACCTTCCTCTCTGCCTCCAAGACTTTGGCCTGGAGTTCAGTGGTCAGGGCATAGGTCACTACATTCTGACCTCTCTCCTACAGGCCCTTCTTCCTTCCACAGGCCCCTGGGGTTGGAAGGGACAGACTTGCCACTCTCCCTTCTTCCAGCCTTCCCCGCAGCTCATTTTTTCCTCATTCTAAGGTGGGACCTGCTCTCCCGGAGGGCTGGGTTATCCTCTAATCAGATTAAACATCCCTCCTCATGAAGGAAACAAGAGAGGGGGAAGTATTCTGTCACTACAAGTAACATCTATGTCAATAGGTATAAATTTGTGTCAAAATGTCCAATGCCTATTGTGTGTGTGTATGTATATGATACTTATACCATAATTTCTTTAGCAAAATCTTTTCTTTATTGATGGACATTTACTAGAACATTCCTCTGCTTATTTCTTTTTGCATTTGTACTGCTATCTTTTTTCTGCATAGTTCTATAAGGCTTTTACATAAAACTTTAAACATATTTTATAGTTCGATGCATATTAGCTAATTCTCCATTAAAAAAGTCAATTTATACTTCTACCAACAACGCATAGGAGTTTCTGTTTCCTTTTGCCAATACTGGATTTTGACTTTTATCACTGCCAATTTAATAAAGCGAACAATTCCATCTAAATTTTATCTGATTTTATTTTTAGGAATTTGAATATCTTATATTGGCCATTTGTATTCTTTAATGACTTGCCTAGTTCAATTTGCCTATTTCATTTTATTATAATTATTATTCATATGGATTTGTAAAAAAATCCTTGTGTATGCTAGGGATACAAACCCTTTGGCATCAGTGATGCAATTATCTGCCCTTGTTTGCTCTTGTCTTTCCAACATATTTATGGAGATTTTGAAATATGCTGACCTTTCAATTTTTTCTGGTTATATTTTTCAGTAACTTCTTTTTTGATTTCTTCTTTGCATGACTTTAAAAGTAGTCGTCCATATTTCTTTTGATATTTTAGGGTTTCTTTTGTAACTTTTCATATTGAAACCATCTGGAATCTATTTGATATAAGCAGTAAATTTGAAATCCAGCTTAAGGTTTTTTAAAATGGCTAACAAGTTATTCCAACAGCATTTATTCAATAATTCACTTATCTCTCCCTGTTAACTGCCGTCTTACCACATATTAAGAGTCTTCACATGTACTTGGGTCTATTTCTTGACTATTGATGCCATCTGATTTCTTTCTTTGTAATCCTGTATAGTATTTATTGCATGGCTTAAGTAGCTATAAATTACTTTTATTTTTTAGCTGTGGCTCTTTTTGCTTAATTTTTATCCAACTAAATATTGAGTCATTTTGGCATGTTTCAAAAAATAGCAAATTGGGATTTTAAATGGGTTTAAATTAAGTTTCTAAATAGTATAGGGAAAAATGATATTTTGATAATTTGAGTTTTCCTGCCAAACAGTGAGGCATATATCTTCATTTGTGTGGATTTTAAAAAAATGTCCATTAATAAAATTTTGTTATACAGGGTCTACCTATTTCTTGCTAATTTTATTTCTAAGAATTTCATATTTTTCTATTATATTTGCTAATGGTATATTTTCTTTCATTTTCTAAGTCTTTCTTTTTTTACATATAGGAAAGCAGTATCTTTTGACAGAGTAATTTTATACCTTACTAAAATTTCTAATTGGGTCTCATATTCTTGTAGTTTTTTTTAGTACTTAAGCTAGATATCGGTGGTTTGTTTTCTCGTTCATTCATTCAGCTATCTAACGAGGGGTAGAGAGTGAGCTGGGGCCGTGGGCAGCTGTGCTCTTGCCACTGTCCTCCCAAGTCTGATGACCTCCTGTCACTGTGGAAATTGATTTCATGAAGCACGGTCAGTGTGAAGCTCCACAGCTTACGGGCTGTCTTTTCTTTCTCCAGTTCACTTGATTCAGCGGCTCTCAGGCTACTTTTCCCCGTTCTCCTCCAGCCCAGGTTTGCCATCAAGTCTCAACTCAGTCAGCAGTTCTGATCAATGAAAAGAGGAATTGCTTGGCCTCAAATTCTCTCCCTCAGTTCTGCATCCCAGTCAGTCCCTGTCTTTATCCGTCTTGGTGAGGGTACTCACTAGGTTCTTCAACCTTGTTCACGTATTGATATTTCCCACATACTACACTGACTTTGTGATTGAGGAAGATACCCTGAACTTGTACTTTAAATTTAATTGAATATGACAGATATTCTCCATTTATTCAATTCCTAGTTATTCTCTCGAGTTTATGAAGGGGGTTGTGACTCTTCCTTGTTTTTTTTCATATATTTTTGCTTATGTTTGTTCATTTGGCTGATTGAAGAAAGGCAAAAGAGCGTACATTCACTGTTTTCCTACAAAGCCACACATACTTATTTTAACAAGCACTCAATATTAGCTTTTATTGTTATGCTTTCTTTGAGTGTCATTTCTTTCCTATTTTTCAATCTTACTCTTTCTTCAAGGTGTGGAAACTAAATTGTTTTGCATGTATAGATACATTTATAAAAACTTTGTTTTTATTATTCGTATATATGGTTCTTTCTTAATTAAAGCAGTCTTATTTTAACCCTTGATACTAGTATTCTTGCATTAAGATACGAAAGTTTTATCTTTGTAATAATGACCATTTTTCTATTTCCTGTTGCAGTTCTTGACATAGCGTGTTCATTAAAAAAATGTCTGTATGAATGCATATATATTTCGAAGATGGGGTCATATATTCTTCCTCAGTATATAAAAATTTGTTAACTTATATATTATAAATCTGGAAGAGCCACATTAGACTTTCAATAGTGGCAAAGTCTGATTCTCTTAAAAAATGTAATGCTTCTTTTATATATCGTTTCATGTTTTACAATAAATATATAGTTAAGCAAACATTTACAATAATATTCTGATATTATCTGAAATGCCAGTTCACACATTTTACATTCTCAGAGGCTGTATGATGCAGATGAAAGAGCAAGTGTAGAGTCTTAACAGACCTCAGCATGAACCTCCCCTTGAAAACACTAGGGATTAATCTTTCAATCAAACAGAGCTATTGCCACTCAAACACATTATAAATTGCTAACATATATTGAGCACTTATGGTATACCAAGTGCTGTGCTAAACCCTTGATTCTCATTATCTCCTTCCATTTTCACAACAAACCTGTGAGGTAGATGTTATCACCTATTGTACACTTCAGCTAGAAATATTTTAGTTTTGCTTCATTATGTCTAGGACTTCCCTCTAAGTATTACTTTTCATGAGATCCTTAATTAGGATGGACATATCTGTATAGATGTTTGCTAAAGAATGGTTACCTTAAAGTAAGGGTAAGCATAGAATATAGACACTGAACTATCTCATAATTAATTATTTGGTAAAATTAAATAAAACCCATTCAGAGCAAAGCAATAGTAAGAGTAATTTCCATACTGTATTACTTTTCTTTAATAAAACCCATCGATTTTCTCTTTGAAACATATTTTATTTTAAAGCTAGTCGATAGAACTATTTATTTTTATTAAACAAGTTATTTTCGGTTAACAGAAAGAGTGGTAGATTTTCCGTTGTTGATACATGAAAGAGATTTGACCCATAAAAAGTGGCTGTTTTGTAGATTCATTTGCTGGGTAAACTGTCAGGTGGCCTCCATAAATGGGCTGTCGTGTTATTTCATTTATTTTTATTATTTGAACTCAAATTAACTCTACAGTTTCACAGTTTATCTCTCATGAATCTGAGCAGTTAAGTAGGACAGAAGAAAAGGTACAGTTCCTTTCGGCTCTAACGTATCATTGGCTGTCAGGTACGCCTTGTTATACTGTCCATCCTCATTTAACTATCCCACAAGATCTCTTAATGAAGTTAAGCCCCAAGTTCACTCCAATAATTCTGTGGCAAGAGTTTGTGCAATGTAACAATTCATCACTTGTCAAGAAGGCACTTTTAGTTTATACATTTAATAAGGGCATCCTCTAGCTTGGTTAATTAGAAGTGAACAGTTTGCATATTTACTAAATGCGGAGTGTCATTGCCACCACGGCCTATTGCCTACATGAATTATTTCTCTATCTGCAATAAACAGCTGGGTAATTATTACTGCCATAATCAGATAAATTCCCTCTGTAAGGCTTTTCTTACATGGCAATTCTTTGAACTCATCCAAAGCTGAACAAAATTTATGAACTCCAGCAGCGAGGCCACTTTTTCATACTAGGATATCCCTGTTCCCTGTTTTAAGGACATAAGTGGAGCAGCATAGATATTGTGAAAATAAGGAGAATAAATATGATTACCTAAAGATAATGTTTCAATAAACCACATTTTAAAAATATAATGTTCCGATCTCAGCCAACTAAATGATAGCAGTTTGGCTTTATCGAATTGTATCTAGGTGACGGGCTCTTTTCGTAAGGGCTAGCCTAAGACATAAAGAAAATAACATTTTAGTTTTCAAGGACCAAATTAGTCTGTAGTGTTAACTGTCCGCATGACTTTCTTTCTGTAGAATCACTTTATATATGAAGAGACAATAATTATAGCAATTAATTTAGTAGAATTTAGATAATAACATACTAGAGTGTCTAACTTAAAGTACAGCATGTAATCTTTCTTTTAAAAACAGTCTATTATTTACCCATCGTTAGTAATTAATGACATAATCCATATAATCACTTTAAAACATGGAATGATATCAACTATTTGATCACAGCCTTTTTACATTATTTTTATTTTTACCAAGAATGCACTACCTTTAACAATTTGCTATTTCAAAACATTTTTAAAGCCAAGTATATAAAAAGGAAAAAATCCCTTCATTCCTGAGATAGAATTAATAAAAGGAAAAAGCTTATTACATCGAGTATAATTTTGTTATATATGTATCTGTATATATATTTAATTTTTTTCAAATTTAACTCTTTATACAATGAATTTCAAGAAGTTTACAAAAGACATTTATGAGTAAAAGAAACAAGGATCATGGTAAAGGAAAATACAGAATGATAACCCTGATGGTGTGATTGATCAGGGGATGTGATTAGTTAAGAATGTCCCATTGTCAGAATGGAGAAAACATTACTGCACATACAAGAAACAGCTTTTCTAGAAATTTCTGGAAATTTCACATATGAACCCTCAATAGGAGACACAGTAATGTAGTGAACAATGACTTCTGTAACTTTTTTTTTTTTTTTAAACAGAAAAAAGCTCTCTGAATTTCAAGTCTCTCTTTTTTGTGGTGATATTTGGGGGGAAAAAAGAGCCAGAACGTAGCAATAAACTGTTACTCATTTGAAAGCAAGGGACTAAAATATGTTGGTTTGTGGACTCAGCCTCGTGGTCATCCAACTTGGAGGAATGGATGGATTAGAAGTTCTTATCTCTCACTTATCCTAGCTGATCCTCTGATAGGAGGTAGATGGAAGGGAGTTGTTTTTTGTGGTTTTTTTCCCTGTTTAATTCTGTGTTAAGGATTGGTAATGCTGTTTTTAATATTGCTCATTGAGAGTAAATTTATATAGTGGAAATCAGATTTGGGTACCTGATATCTCAATAATACACATTTACAGTCGTACTTGAAGCTACGTTTTAAGTTACTGTGAAAGTGTATTGAGAAAATGTAACCATTGCTAAAAGATTATTTAAAGTACCATCCAACCGGCTATTTGCCCTTCACCTTATTTGACCTCTTTGAAGCACATGACCGTGTTGATTACTTTCTTCTCTACTCTCTCTTGTAACCTAGATTCTCTGAAGGCACTCTCCCCTGGCTTCCTTTCTACTTTTCTGCTTGTTTCCTCTCCATTTCTTTCGTGTACTCGCCTTTATTTGCCTGATCTTGAATATTAGTATTCTCTCTTTGATGCACTTGCCTTTTCATTCTTTATCCTCTGGACAGTCTCCTCCACTTCAGTGAATTCTGTTACCACTTATGTTTTGATGATTTATAAATCTGAATATTCTCCAGCCAAGAATGTTCTGATTATTATAAACATTTATTCAAATGCCTGCTAACACTGCCACTTGGACATCCACAGACACCTCAAATTAAGCATCTTTATATGTGAAATAGTAATTTTTTCCCCAAATCTCTTCTTCTTATGGTGAATTGGACCATTTTTCATTTCAGTGCCCAAGCCAGAAACATGGGATTCATACTAAAGATGCTTTTCTCCATTCTGTTGGTGACCAAGCTCTATCACTTCTTTTCCTAGCCCTCTGTTCTCATTCCTCATCAAGCTGTCCTTCCTTCTGCTGCCTGAATGACTCTAAAATACAGATCCGATTAATGTAATCTGTTGTATTTCCTTCCTTTTAAGGTTTCCCTTGTAAAAGGTGACTTAGAGGTCCTAGAAATATGTAAACTATAAACACGAGGATTATATTTGAGAGCATCTTCTTGGCATAAGAATTAAGCAAGCCCAAAGTAATGCATTATATTCTTAAATAGTTATAATACTTAAAAGCTTGGATCGTTGAGAAAAAATTGTTAACAGATATCTTAGTTAAAATATTATTGTAGAATGGGAATTCCTAAAGAGTGTGTGTGTGTGTGTGTATAGAGAGAGATACCACTAACAGATGTGTGTATATATATATAAAATAGAAATTTTGTGATGAAGAGGAAAGGTATGCAGTGGTGTCATACTACAAAAGCAATGAATTAAAAAGCATCACTTTTTAAAAAATACTTTTTTCGTTCCCCCTTTGTAATGCCTTTAAGCTTTTTCCATCTTGTTTCCCTTCTAATCTGTCTATTTCCTCTCTCAGGAGTGACATTGAAGAGAACTGAGAGACAATCACCCCAGTTTCTCTCTCTCTCTGTTCTTTCTACTACTATTTTGTAGTCTTTTCTTATCCTGGCTAAGAATACATAGGATAAGATTCTGTTTAGCATTCATATGAAAGAGATATCTAAGATCAATTATAAAATAATTGGTCCATAAATAGTTTTCCCAAACTCATTTATTGAAGTTACATGTGATAGACTGCTTTAAAATAGTTGCCATCATCCTATGGTAGGTCAGTGCTTTATGATAGCATCAGGATTAGTTTAGAGAGGTCCCTGATCTGTGTTGAGTGGATTGCATGGAAAAGCAACCACAAGTATTTTTGCTTTAAAGTGAAGTTAACACATTTTAAATAAGAGACGATGTGTGATTTTGGAGTAAACGCAAAGTAAATAAGATCTTACAATTCTTTTCATTTGAAATGGGAACTTTAGCTACTCAACGCTGAACTCTACCCAAAACAAAACTTCAGTAGCTTGATACTCATTCTCCACAGCTGAATGAGTTACTGTGAAGATACACTCTCAAGGGAGAGAGAATGTGATGTGCCTTGATCTACCTTTTTGCAAGAAAGCCCCCATGCTGTGTCTCAAAGTCACCGTCTGTAAAGTCATTTCATTTCACAAAGAAGAACAGGAACCTTGTTAATGATACCTGCCCCTTACCAACCTCAGGGGGATGTTGTGAGGATGAACTAATGTCTGTGAAGCATTTGGAGCTCCTGAATATGATGCACTGAGTCAATATATTTTATTATTATGCCTATTATTGTACTTAGCTCAATGTTACTCTCAATTATTGGACATCATATATATTACATAAAATTTTACTTCCTTTTATAGAAGTTGTCCAGAGTAGTAAAAAGAAAATAATTTTACAGTGATACATGTGCATATGTTTAGAAAGAATGCTATGCAAAAAATTCTTTTCAACTGAGTCTATTCAAAAGAGCCAGAAGAAGAAAAAAATTGATTTTCACGAATGATCTTTCAATGGAGTCTTATTGCTTTTTAAAACCATGAAAAGTACGCAAATGAAATAATGGAGCAACTGGATGCTCCCTTTTTACGATCAGAGTGAAGTCATGGTACTGTAATTTTATGACATTGACCATGATCTTCTTTTTTCACTTTTTTCATTCTCAAAATATCTAGTCTATAGCGGACAAATTTGCTAGCATTACCCTTCGAGAGACTACTCACCCTTGGTCCGGAAGCCTTTCTTCTGCTCTAAAGTGCATTGCCCCCACCTTGCTGTTGATAGATCAAGTCTACCAAAGAAAGCTGGAGTTTTTTGTGAATAATCCATCCTCGTTTCATTACCACTCCCCTCCATCCCAGCTTGCTCGCTTTAGTGAAAGCCTGTTCATTGTTCTGTTCCCACCTCCATTGCCTTTTCTGACCCCTCTAATCAGAGTGGAGCTCTCTGAACTTAAGCACTGTTTATGTGTTTCTTCATAGACTTATTCTGTCTATAAGCTAGTTAGTTACCAGCTATTTTATTTGCAAGCTACTTGAAGGCAGGGACTGGACTTTACACAACTTTATTTCTTTTAATATTTTAAACATACTTATGACTGCCCGAGTGAATAAATAAATGTGTGTTAATTTTCTTCATGATATTAACTGGAAAAGTAGCTTAGACATTTGGAAGGGAAATTGATCTATACTACAAACAAAGGATTTTCCAGAGTTACTGAAAAGTGTTTTATGAGAGCCCTTTTCTAAATGTTTTCAAAATGTGAAAGTCTTAACTCCAGATTTCAGAGTAAGGTGTGATGTTCAGGAACAGCCTGAGTGCTTGAGTATCAAGGGCTATGTACTACCGAGTGCTTACTTTAAAACCGTATTTTCCCTTTCGAAAGCGCTGCCCTAATGAAATTTACAACACCTGTCCAACAATTCCAGGGCCTAGGTAACCAGGTAGATAAAATTAGTGGTTTAAATGATTTGACTGACTTAACATGAAGCTTTTGTTTCAAATGCAAATATTTTGAGTATCTTAATGACTTCCAGATCATCTGTTCTAAGGTTTTATCAGTCTCAAAATATTTTTGGATGTCACGTACCAACTCCAAGCATGTAATTGCTTTATTTGTGGTTAGTAATTTTACTTATATTTTAGACTTAGCCTTCCCTTTTTCCTTTTATTATCTTCTTATTTGGTTACATTAATATGGACAGATTGAGAGTAGACAATTGTTAGAGATACAACATAAGTCCATTCAATAAATTTAACTAAAATACTTCTATGTCATAACATACCACAGCAGAAACTCATGCTATTCAGCTAGTTTTATTTTGAAGGCTTCTCCCAACAGAAGATATCACTGACTTTGCCATCAGACAGAGTGAGGACTCTAGAGAATTGTTTAAGTCCATTTTCTTAGAACTATATATTTTTCTTAGGGATGGTACAGATGATAGCTTTTTGTTTTTATTTGAGAAATTATGGAATTTGGGGCATCTGTGCTTTTAAAACAATCTCCACGTAACTTTTAAATTTCTCTGTCAAAATTATGATTTCTATGGACGTATCGGGATGTACATATCCTGTCTCCTTTGTAGTACTTCATAGTACTTTAGCTAATACGGTGAGATTCATAATTAGATCATTAACTGAATATAATTGCATCGCTTCATGATGTCATACTAGTGAGTAGAATCTAATCACCTTACTTCCTCAACAGAGCTGACAATCTCATTGCTGTAGCTAGTGTGCTCCTCAAACTTTAGCAGGCAGGAGATTGACTCAGGGTCCCATCCCCCAGAATTTCGGATTGAGTCGGTCTGGGCCAGAGCCTGAGAATGTGCGTTTCTAGCAGTTCCCCAATGAGGTTGATGCTGCTGTTCAGGGACCACACTCTGAGAACCACTGTCCTCGGCAAAGAGCCAGAATCTGGGTTCTACGTCCCCTTCCCAAGGGGGGCTTTCTCAATGTGGCTTCTTCCCTCTTCTAATCAGACCACCAGAAGTGATGAAATGCACTACTAGTCGGCTGAGAATAGTTAAAAAGGAGGCTTGCACCTAGTTTATACCAGATATTAGGCCAAATACTTTGAGAGGGGCACACCTTAACCCTGACCTTCAGGACCTTAGCACATAGTAGGAGGAGTGCTGAAGGGGTGCATGTTTACAGGTAGAATTTGTTATAGAAAGTAGGAGTAAAGGATTGTTAGAGTAGGAACAGCTAGAGAGTAATTCTTTTTAAAGGGATCTCGAAGGCTTTTTAGAGGAAAGGGTAGAGATTTCTGGTCTTTATTGTTGTTACTGTCGTTCTGCTGCACTAGAAGATAAAAATTATACACAATTTTTTTAGTACTATATTTTGAAATGAATAAGAAAATCAAACAAAATGGCAAAATATATAGCTCACTTCTGAATGGCATAGGCGGCCATCTTAATAATTTTTATTATGGTAAATAAGTATTACGTGAGTCTGCTGAACGAATACTGAGCTGTGAATAATTTAGTCAGTAATATATAGAAGAGAATAATTCCCAAATTGTAGTTATGAATTTGGATGTTTTTTATCTTATAAATATTATTTGTTTCTGAAAATAATTTTGAGTGGAGTGCTCTATTTTCTTCAAGAAATAGTTTTTGAAGGTACATTATTTTTCTTCTTTGGCTCAGACCTTGGGCAAAAATCAAACAATTTAGAAGGACAAATTGTGACGAGAGAAAGAAAATGTGCAATGCAAGGAAACATGAGTTATTGCATGACAGCAAGTAATCATTAGCTTTCATCTGGGCTCAGAACTGAGCAGAATCATGTACTTGTTTCTGTAGTCACTTCTCTCAGGTTCCTGTCGTCATTCATATACGCAGACTTCCATACGTATATGGGGACAATAGAGTGAATTCTTTATGACAGTACTCATATCCAATGTAATGGTCCTACTGTCCAGGACTATCTTTGTAAAATCTGTTTATTTATTCATTTAAATAAACATGGATAAAACAGACATAGTCTTTATAGAGTTTGCAGTCTAGTGGGTGAGACATACATTAAATAAGCAAATACAGCCATAGAGACATAATTATAAATGTTAAGCTCTATAGAGGAAAAAACAGAATTATGGTATGATGAGTGAGAATAACAGTGGGAGAAAATTCAGCTTGCTGTGAAGGGAGTTCAAGGCAGAAAATACAGTGTAAGTGAAGGTCCTGAGGTAAACCGTTTCTAGGAAAGGAAATAGGGTCCTTTCTAGGAAAGGAAATAGGGTAAATTGTTTGCTAGGAAATAAATAAAGCCATGCTGACCAAAGCACAGTAGTCACAGGAGGAGTGGTATGAAGTGAGATGGAGAGATAAACAGGGCCTATCCTGAAAGGCCTGTGGGTTTTTATTGTTTGTTAGTTTCGTTGTGCTAATTAGCTTTTAAGGATCTTGTCAGTTTCTGTCTCTTTTTATACATTATGATGTTCATTAGCATTCTTTATATACTCAAAAGTAGCAAGTGGAAAACGTGTTAAGAAGAGATGACATGTGTGGCTGCAAATGCAAAAGTCTGTCCATTCCAAGGTCACGTGTAGATCCCCAGTTATAATTTTATGATCTGATGATGAAGAAGAGTAGCGATAGTTCATTTAAACTTTTCCAAAACAAAGCAGCTTTTCCCTTTTGAGGACTTTGGGAAAAGAATATGGCTACTACAATATTCAAAGTTACAGAAAAAAAAAAGGTCTATCGATATCTAAATAAAATATTAGATTGGGCAAAATGTATGGTATGAGTATAGTATTGTGCTTAAAGGCATGGATTTTGGTGTCAGACCTAGATTCAAATTCTAACTCTGCCACTTTCTAGTTTGAGAGTTTGGGCAGAGATCTCACCTCTGTGAAATGGGTGTGGGTAATATCTGCATCACAGGACTGTGAAAGGATTAAATGAGGTATTGTAGATCTTAGCCAGGAAGCTCTTGGAAACAAAATATAAGTCAAGGATTAAACTGCCAATCCTTTATTTGAGTGGTTCTAGCTCAGGACAGCGAGGGTGAGGGAGAAGGGGGAGTGAAGTGTCAGAGATGGAAACAGACTCTGAGACAGTGATTTGGTTTGTGAGTGTTATTGGGGAGCATTTGGGGAATAACGTCTCTAAGGGAGTGGAAAAGGAAAGCAGAGGGAGGTGATGAGCCTCATCGGAAGTCTCAGCCAGTCTCAGGAAGCTCTGGGCTTTGGATGGGCCTTGAGAGTAGTGCTAGATTGGCACAGAGGCTCTGGGCCTGTGTATTCCTTCAACCACCAGTCGTTGGATGCCGAATGGAGGAGAGGGTGACAAAACCTGGGGTGGGGCAGCAGATTTTCTCCAGTGAGATGTAGCTTGAGCTGTCAGCCACCAACAGTCAGGGCAGCTGTATTGGGTGCTTTGGTCCTATAGGGAGGATGTGATGGGATGACCTCCTGCAGCCCTGGACCACTGCTTCACATCACATTCCAGAGTGACACAACCTAGTGGAGCAGGTGTGCATTCTTTTGTTAGCCACATAGGTTTTCTCCCAATCTGCAAGGAGACCTCTCAAAGCAGTATGTGAAAGACAGTAAAAAAGGGAAATTCATTTGCATGAATCTCTTCTGTCTTCTGTTTCCCACTGGTCAAGGTTTACCCCATGCTTCCTGCCTCTTAGAAGCCAGATTCCTTGCTCTGCCTTGTGGGAAATCTCATCCATAAGGTGCACACTAGTGTGGAGAGAGAAAGGAGAAGATCATTGACGGGATTTAAGAAAGCATAAAAGATTCCTATTCAGTTACGTAGATAAAGCATGTAACCTAGTACGCAGCTCACAGGAAACATTCTCTAATGTAGCACCTTACTATGTGCCAGCCACTACTCTGAGCACTTTACATAGATTAATCTATTCGATTCTCACAATAGCTTGATGAAGAAGATACAAATACTGATAATATATTTGCATTTTACAGATGAGGATATTGAGGCTCAAAGATTAAACAGCTAGTAAGTAGCCCAGCAGAGATTTTATAACCAGGTGTAATTTCAGAGTCTATGTTGTTTAACTGCTCTACTATATTGCCTCCAAGTGGCTATTCTTATTTTTATTATTGTTATCACGATTAGAATATGTAAATATTTTATTATCATTATAGATACCATTAGCAAAAGATATTCAAATATGTAAAGCTTTACATAGTTTCAGTAATTTTTGCCTTTATTTTAAAACTAATATCACAAAATGTTTTGTATATATAAAAACTGGTACAGAAAGTCTGGGGACTTATCCTGGTTTCTCTAACTATATAATAGGAAACAGGATCATAAGATAAAAGAAAATAATCATGGTTCCTTCAATAAAAGTAGCTTCTGCATAGTATTTCTTGTATCAGGATGACTATAGCCAGGTCTGTGGTTAGAGAATCTGCATATCTAGGGATTCTAATTCCATTTCTGCCATTAACTGATTTGTTATTCAGAATGGGTCATTTCATCTCTTTATGTGTTTTCATATTTGTAAAATAGGGTAATTAGTTATACCTATCCCATATATATCACAGGATTTTTTTTGAAGATAGAAATAAGTCAATACACCTGAAATTAAAAAAAATATTCATAACCTGAAACTATTTGGAGAAATTTTTAATTGTTTAAAAAGCATTTTAAAAATTGCTGGATTAAAAAATAGGTAAATTTTATATTTTTGCAGGGAGCCCTAGTTACAATGGTTTCCAGCTTTTAATCTTTAATGGGATATAATTTTTTACTGCATCCTTTACATTGAGCCATATCTTCATCTAGATTGCTATAACAAAAACCTGTATATCAAGGATAAATAATTTATTCAGCTCCTCCTACTTGGTTATTTAACAAAGAATATTTAACATAAATATAATTGTGGTGTTCAATACAACTGTATACTCTCAAGTAGGGCAATAAATCAGCTAGCAACTTTAGATTGATTTTTTTTCAATAATTGTATGAATTGACTAAATTAATTATTTTTGTGGTTTGAGATTACCCCAGATTAGTTTTTCTAGGGTTTTGTCAAATTTCTTGGATTTATTTGTAGGGCTTCCCAGTTCCTTCTAGATTTACTCTGTGTTTTCTTTATATACTGGAAACTGGCATTCTTTTACACCTCTCTCAGTTTTAACTCTCCTTGTCAAGCTCCCCAAGTACACATTGTTTTAATTTTATGTTTCCATATCCTGAAGATGGACGGTTTTTACTGCTTCAAGTAATTTCCACCCTCATTTTGTATCCAAGTCCTAGTTACTTCTTTGCACCTTGCCTGTTCATGTATGTGTTCAATTTTATTGGGCCTTTTTTCTTTCTTATGTAAGATCTCTTCATATTCATTAAATTATTTATAGAACACAAACTTCTTTGTAGATGTGTTGTTTTAATTTTTGTGATTACTCAGAAAATTCCTGTCATTATCTTTGGAGTAACATAAAATTGGATACCTGCATATCTGAGTAATTATCCTTATAGCGGCAGTTCATTGGTTATTTTAAATTATCTTAAAGACTTATAAGAGGAATTAGAGAAGAGATATTTATTTTTTACATAATATCAAAAGTAAAGGTGAAAATTAATGACGTATTCACTTCCTTATGTAACATATGATTGTTATTTTCCTGGTAAAAATTCTCATTTATTCATATGTAACTGCCTTGAAATTTGTACCTAAGGACAAAGAAAGGTCACCAGTCCCTGTAACTCCTGGTTCTTTGTCAAAAATGGACACAGTTAATGAGGTTTGTTTGGTACAGAACAAATTCTCAGACACAGATAGAGATCCTTTCAATGGAAACAAATTTGTTTGGCTTTACCAGGTTACTTAGCGATTAATAATAGCCTTGAGATGCAGGTCAGAAAGGTCATTGTACCAGCCTGCCAGCACAATCTAAATGTGCAGCCAGCCCAGCTCTGTGGGTGCAGAAGCCCCCAAAATACTATGCATAAAGTAAAACAGGCTATTTTCTGACTCCTTTTTTCATATTAATAAGCAATTTTCAAGAGAAGGGTGGCAAAATGAGGGCCATGCCACTCCAAGTAATTCATTTATTTTGCAATTTAATCTTATGTTGGAAAAAATAGCTCTGCTGCAATAGCAGAGCATGGTGATTTTTAAACGTCAGAGTGTTTCATAAGTAACCTTGTATGAAGTATTGTATTAGTAGCCTTTAACAGAAAATTGCGACAAAAATATTTCCAGTCATTGAAATAGAAATGAGAATCTTTTTTTTTTTTTTTTTTTAATTTTTGGAATTCTCCCCTCTACTTTCCCCTATCTTTGAGGTATGTGCCCAGATGCTTTACTTAAAATTTTACTTATAGAACTAGACACTAAGTTACATATCTGTTTTTTAAAAGCATAAAGTACAATTTCAAAACATTTTAGCATGAGTGGTTAAACTTGTTCTATGAAAATAAAGGATTTATTCTTCCATAATTTGATAATATTCTATTTAGCAGGTATTTGTCACAAAGTATATTTTAAGAGGTGATTTTTTGTTTAAATTTTTAAAATACATATACATAAGTGATGAAATTTTCATTATTTTAATGGAATTTATTACACTTAGAAAGTTGTGAACTTATGCACCCAATTTGGCTTTTATTCTAATTATTGATATAATTGAACAAAATGTCAACCTTTCAAGTACAGGATAATATATGTTATCTTGTTGATATTATTTAAACTGTTTAACTGAAGTAAACTTAGAATAAATTAAGTATATGTGTAAAAACGCATCACACTTTTTAAATTAGCCTGTTAGTGTGTAAAGTAAACAATGAGAACTTGGTAAATACCAAATTTAAAGGAAATCAATAGCCCAGATGTTTTCTTAGGATATTTAACTAAGTCCAAAATAGCCAAAGAAAATGATAGCATAGTAATTAACTTACTTTGCATTTGATACAGTTCCTCAGCTATTGAGCTGATTATAATATGTAGATACTTGATTTTCAAAATTTCACCACTGAAAAATCACTTAAATGCTTTTTAAAGATTGCAAAGATTCCCCTAGAATGTGCCAGTAAGTTCGATTCCACCACTGATTTTGATGGATGTGGACAATGGTTACCCCTCAAAAAATTACTTGATTCTCATCAGTGAAAGAATTAAAAGGTTAGCAGATTTTTCGTATCATGAATAACCGCAAACTGATTCCTGCAGGAAGGCTCTGGAGGAGTTTGCAGAGATGAAAGAAAGGGAAGAGAAGAAGGCCGACCTGGAAAGGGAGGAGAAGAAAAGAGATTACCAAGCCCGAAAGATGCATTACCTCCTCAGCACAAAGCAGGTTGGTCTACCTGTCCCTGACAGCTCGCGGAAGCCACTTGGGCACCCAGCCTGACAGAGATAAACTAGCAGGCTGAATGGGACATGACTTGTTGAAAAGATATCACAAAGACACTACTTCGAGTTCAATTCCGTGCTGCTGTGTAGGTGCACGCAGGCACCCCGGCTGGTCTGACAGCAGCTTCATAGAGGCAGCCGGGCGAGGCTGGCAGAAAGGTCCAAGTCAGCACTGCGGTCCGCCACGAAGGGCATAACCTTCCTTTCCAAATCCAGCCTGAGTGGCTTATCGTTGTGTTGTGAATTGATCAAGAACTAAGAAGTTATTAAGCCGAGGTCACTTTCATGTTTTCTCTGTTAATTGAGTGAATGTTGAGATTAAAACCATTCTTGCATCCTTTCTATTCTATTAATCTAATAAATTCCGAGGCAAGTTTTCATGTATAGCTTTTAAACATACTGCTTGAGCAGTTGCATCTTCGTATAGAAATATAAGTGTGGGATTTGGAATACTTAGAAATTTCTTTTCTGATACGTGGGAAGATTTTACTGCTTCAGATCTCGTCATGGTTGCTAAGAAAAAAAAAAACTTGCATGTCGAATATTCTGCTCACAAAGAAATACGATTAAAAAAAAGCATGAAAAAAAAAAAGCGTGAATTTGGGGGATGAGATGTGTTTTGTTACTTGAGCTTGAGGCTAGAAACTAGCAATTTCTTGGTTTTTATTCTTTCTCCTAGACTTCAAGTCCAGTCTTAGAGTTCTAGCTGAGTCGCATATGCAGATGTCTTCCGACAGGGAGGGACAAGTGAAGTCCCAGTGGGAGAGGGTGAGAGCTGAGACTGAATGTCTTCCTTAGAGGCATCCAAAGTTGAAACCATATTAAGTACTGGGCTGGCCATGTAAGTTTGGAAAACAGGCCTCCTGTACCTCTAGCTTCTGTTTGGTAGTTGAAATGACAATAATGATGACTATCGTAATATTTACTTGGATTTGGGTAGCTGAATTGTCTTTATTTAACAGGCAAGGAAACTGAAACTCAGATAATTATGTGACTGGTCATAGGCACAAAACTACTAGTAATAGCTCTGGTATTCAAACTGAGGTCTTTCAACTCTAGATATGCTTAGGTAATAATTTAAAGAGAGTTTTAAAAATAAAAGGTAAAAGTATTTTCACTTTTTATTATAAAATCCATAACAATGTAAATGTTTTAGCCGTTTGATTAGTGGGCTACATTTTAAAGATATAGAATTACAGATCAAGGATTCTTTTTAGCAAAACATTTTTTTCAAACTTTAGTTACTAGTAATTTCAATTTTGATGAAACTAAGGGGGGCTATAAATATATCCTGTAATTCTTTAAACCTAGTAATAATTCTTGGGGACAGTGTTTTCTATGATAACTTTGAACTCTCTTTATACTTTGAAACTTAATCTGAGTTCTAATTGTGTGGTTCATACTTAGGATTGGTAGTGTGATAGAGAAAGCAACCTTAAAAATGGTGAAATCAGATTTAACTGAAACATCTGTTAATTCTGTTTTATCCAGGGTTATTTAGTTATTGGGTGTATAGTGGAATAATTTAGAAAGACCATAAAAACTTGGATGTTTTACTAATAAAAATAATAGCACATATCCACAGAGTGCTTACCATGTGTCAGGGAGTATGATAGATATTTTATATACATTATTTTTTAAAGTATTTTGATTTCATTTCGGTTTTTCATTTAAGTGCCTGGTTTAACAAATTATTTCACAAACCTGACCATGTGACTTGGCTCATGGACCTTAACAAATATTCAAGCAATATTACCATTATGTTTTAGGTATGTTTGTATTAACAATGCAAGCTGTCAGTGCAGTATCTCATTTTTCTCCTGTTTATCCCATGTTGGCTGCTAGTAATATCAGTGTATTTAAATTTTAGTTTAGTGATCACTTGTCCCCAGAACTTCCTGGCATCCAATAAAATGTTTCTTTTTTGAGGCGCTATGGTACAGTAGAAAGAGTGTGAACATTTACATCAGTCAGAGCTAAGTTGGCATGCAAGCGCTCTCACTTAGGGTAAGGTATTAGGAGATTACCTAGAATTGTCTGAGCCTCTGTTTCACTCTGCACCTTGAGAGAACATTGTGAGGACTAAATGTAATGTATTTAAAATATTGCCAGGCCCTTAGAGAACATTCAGTAAATGATAACAATCATATTATTAGAATTTAACCTGTCAAGGATAAACTAAGATTCTACACTTTCGTGTTCTTCAATTTGTCTTAGCTGTTGGAAGCATTCATTTTCTCATTTCCTTTCTTTGCTTTTCTTTCGTTATTAAAGAAAATTAGTTAGAAATCTTCATAATGGTGTTGCCTACCCTACATTTCACACCTGGCTTCACAGACCTGAGGGCAATACAGAGGAAATGATGTTTTTAAATCACCTCCCTTGAAGAGGAATATTATTAAAATGTCAGGGGTTTTCATTAGAATCTTGCAAGTTGGTGTATTTTGTCACAGTGGTCTTTAATATTCGATCACAATTAACTAGAGATAAAAGGGACAGCCCTTTGAAACTCTGGGCACACTTTTGTTCCTGAGGGAGGCTTTCTTTTTCCTTTCTTTCTTTTCTCCCTCCCTCCCTTCCATCCTTCCTCCCTCCCTTCCTTCCTTCCTTCCTTCCTTTTCTTTCTTTCATGATAAAGTAGAATAGAGGCATCATCCTGGTCTCATCTGTTTACTTTGGTCAGGGGATTGCTTGTACTAACAGGATGGTACTGGAAATTTTAAATGTTTTGTTCCTTATATCCACCAGAGTTGCTTTACTTAGCTTTAAATTAGTGCTTTTCATCATGAAATTAAAAAGTTGAATTTTAAAACTGATATTATAGGTACAATTATAAATCAACTTCACCTACACAAAAATATGCAACACTGATATTTACTAAATAGAGTGAATATAAATCTTAACTTTAAAATTCATCAGTTAATTACTCCAAATAACATATTTTTGAGTCCCTACAATCTTTCTGCTACTGTGCTAGGAGTAGGATCAGGTCATACAAATGTATATTATGCTCCTTAACCACAAGAAGCATTCCATCTAATTTCAGTCTAATGCCAGACAATTTTTGGGGGGGCTGGAAGGAAATTGCCAACTTTCTGTTACAGCTTATATAGACAGTCTCACTGAAATTAACAACCTATATTTATGGTTTTGCTGATTCCATTTACTATTTTATTTTAATAAAAATCTTTAAATACTTTTCCAAACCTAAGCAAGAATCAGAGAATTAAAGATACATATTTCATTTCGAGTATTGTTAATGATTTTTTCAGAATGACTTGGCTATTGAGAAGAAATGAAGCCGCAGTTTTAAAAATATTCTTAAGTCATATGTTTATAGATTAATGGCATTGCTTGATTTTAGAGCTTTGTTTTCAAATTATATTAAATACACATTTAAGTACAAAATAAATGCAAAATATGAATTGATTTATATTGAAAGGCTTGTGTAAGTTTTAACTCTCAATTTGTGCAGATATTTTAAAATTTACTGAAAAACTATTCAAACCTAAGTAATTTTTATAAGAAGTAGATGAGGATGAGAAAAGTTTTCTTGAGCTGCTTAAACGGAATAATTCTAACAGCATTGATAGACAGGAGAAAAACACTATTTTATTGGTGATCTCAATAATTTAGGAATGATGTTAATGTAGTTTCTAGAATACTAATTTTCATATTAAATTTTCGTAGTTCTGATATAGCTTAATTTAGATGAGTTGAAATAAAACATTAATTCAGACAAATAAATGCATAAGAAAAGGTGAAGAATTTTGTAAGCTAAAATTGTGAATATGTGAATTCATATACAGATAATAAATGAAGTCATGTGTTTTTTAATGTATTAATTTTAGGATGATTATGCTGATATACTGACATACTGACAGCATAGTTTTAAAGTCAGTTTTAAGCCTTTTTTTAGTATAAATCTAATGTACATCTTAAAATCTATTACTAATTTTTAGTGATAATAATTATCTCATTTTTATGCAAGCAAATGTATTAGCATTAATAGGACTTACACAAGTAAATAACTAATATTGCAATGAGTGAATTAATAGACCCCTCAGGGTTTTATTAATTAAAAAGTTCAAGTCATATTAAAGCACCTTTTGTTTATGTTTATTTCAATCAGAAAGCTGAACATGGTAACTTAGTTGCATAAATAATCAATCACCATTTACTAATAGTAATAAGGTTAATTTGTTGCTACAGACATAATAGGATTAGTCAATTATATTTCCCAGAAAATACTATTTGTTATGCACCCCATCACCTGTAAAACAGGATTGGTTTAGCGCCCTTATTAAATGAACACTTCAAAAAGTCTCTGTCCCTGTAAAAGTTTTGTGAAAACAAAGCTAATTTTAGTTGATTTGAATAAGTAAAATGCAAACTCTGCTTCCATTCATAAATTTAATTTATCTTTCTGCAAAGATTGATTATTTAATAGTTATTTATTTTGATTCAGTAACCAGTCAAACTAAATCTAACACATATAGGACATATTCCCTTTGAAAAAAATCTCATTTGCAGATTTGTTTTATTCCAAATAAACAGACTTTCATTCCCTCGTCCTTGTTCTTGGGTAGTAAATTATGTTGTCTGCTCCACCTACTGGCAGATATATGCAAAGGCCTATTGTTGGATTCATTAAAAGATACTGCCTCTGAAATGTTGCCAGAATTTTTAAGTATCCTTCTGGAGATCAGCAAAGTTGCAGACACAAATGTAAAACTCAAGATCTATTCAGAAAAATTAATATTTAGAAATATAGGTTATTATATAAAATTATACACATTAATAATTTCCTGATTAGTGAAAATGTTACCCTGTTTTTTTACATTTTAATATGTCAATAAAAAGGATAAATAAATATAAGATATACTTATAACTCAGTAGATTAAAACTATGTACATTTTATTTTAGTTATGGGATTTAATAGTTTATACATATTCAAATTAAAACTAAAATGAAAAATTATATAGTTAATTAAAATACATATTTTGTGAAAATATTTTTCATGTCATCTTTATATAACAGATTTTTAATGTTTTTCCTTTAGTGGGTAGTTAAAATTTTCTTATCAACTCTGAGATAACAACTTTCAGTTATTTATGATTCTTTAAAAAGGCTCCGTACTCTGATTAATATTGACAAAACTTTATTTTTTAGAGAAACAAATGGCTTCAGCTACTTTGTTTTGAAAATTATATGAAATCCCATTTGTATACAGAAGGAAAATCCCTTCATTTAAAAAAGTAAATTTGATATACCAAAAATTAAGTGGTAGTCTGTTGGTATGGACAACATCTTTACAAGATAAATCTTATAAGACGAAAAAATGCAAAAATTAAGAAGTATAGTAAGTCCTCCAAATCATTTATTGCTTTCAACTCTATCTTTCCAGTATCATAAGTGGGACGTTCCTATGCCTTACATATATTAAGTACTTAATATGTGATTGCTCACTTTTAATTTGAGGTGCTGCAGTAACAGAAGAACTGCAGCCTTTCAGGGTGCACCTGCCTCTGTGTGTTTGTGTGTGTGTGTGATGTGTCTTCGTATATATGGTGTATTTGGAAAGTATCTTTGCGGAGTCTTCTCATAAGGCATTGTCCTTAGGCAATGGTGTACCACAGCAATGGTTGGGAAACTCAAGTGTGATATTAAAACATACCCCTGTAAAGACTCTCTTCGGTTCATTTTAGACCTCTTGATCATTATCAAACCACTTCTTTCACTTCAAAACATTAATTTTGTTCCTTCCTAGTTTCTAGGATGATCTCTCTCTCTCTCTCTCTCTCTCTCTCTATCTCTAGGTTTATCACCATCCAGTTATCCTTCTTGAAAGCACCAGGATTCTGATTATGTACTGCTCCTTGAGTTACCTGCAATTCATTGAACTCTCTTTTTTTGCTTTCTCTGAAATGGTTTAGTATTATAAGAAACTGATTCTAAGTGAGTTCATGTACAAAGATGGAGGAAAACTAGGGCCTGCATATAATGAGTGAAACAAGCCAGAACATAATGTCGATTTCTATGGTGCGCTCCTGTGAACAGCACAAAGCACTTTTATTTTATTTATCCCCACAATATTCTGTAAAGTAGCAGTTATCTTTCTGGTGACTAAAATTCTATTGTTTGGTACTCATTTTTCCTCTGGACACTTGGAAGATTTATTCTTTCAGGAAGATTATGTAGTGAATAAAGTTCTGACCTATGATCTTTGGATCCGTAGTTTAAGAGGCAGGTCCTGAAGTTTGGTCATTTGTTCTTGGTCCCACGTGAGCTATCCATATCACATAATCATCACATAATTTGTTACTATTGGCATTCTCTGTTCAGAAAAGGCCAAGGACTGAACTACCATGGAGAATGAATTAGCTATTAACTTTTACATTTTATTTCTTTCCTCTTTAACATTATAGTTTTTATTATCCTGTAATATATGAAAGGGATAAAATTATCCATTATCAGTATTCTTTGAAGAGACAGATGAAGTGGTTAAAGAAAATATCTTGTTGTGTCCCCAAAATGAATCCCTTTTCCACACTTCTCTCCTTGCCATCATTTAACAATCATGCATCAAAGAAATAGAGGGAAAAATGCAGACAGAGGCAAAAATAAAATCAAAATTAATTAAAAGAGAGACCACTTAAGTAGAAAAGTGCCTAGCTACTTTTCTTATTTATATTTTTCTTTTCAATATACTAAATTTTAAAAGTTATTTAAAATTTGTTTTCTTTAGCCAGCACACTGTAAATCTCTCCTATACATGTGACCTGGGGCCGATTCATGTGTTGTGGGGCTTGAAGCTTATACAATTTGGGGATCCACCTTTAAGAAGATAGCATACAAAGTTACAAATACAAGAAAAGGAATATCTTTTATAATGAGCAAAAATCATTTCAGAGAGGGCAGACAGCAGAAGCAGGAAGAACTACAATTCTGCAGGCTGTGGAAGGAAAACCACATTCACAGAAAGACAGACAAAATGAAAAGGTAGAGGACTATGTACCAGATGAAGGAACAAGATAAAACCCCAGAAAAACAACTAAATGAAGTGGAGATAGGCAACCTTCCAGAAAAAGAATTCTGAATAATGATAGTGAAGATGATCCAGGACCTCGGAAAACGAATGGAGGCAAAGATCGAGAAGATGCAAGAAATATTGAACAAAGACGTAGAAGAATTACAGAACAAACACCTAGAAGAATTAAAGAACAAACAAACAGAGATGAACAGTACAATAACTGAAATGAAAACTACACTAGAAGGAATCAATAGCAGAATAACTGAGGCAGAAGAACGGATAAGTGACCTGGAAGAAAGAATGGTGGAATTCACTGCCACGAACAGAATAAAGAAAAAAGAATGAAAAGAAATGGAGACAGCCTAAGAGGCCTCTGAGACAACATTAAACGCAACAACATTCACATTATAGGGGTCCCAGAAGGAGAAGAGAGAGAGAAAGTACCTGAGAAAATACTTGCAGAGATTATAGTTGAAAACTTCCCTAACATGGGAAAGGAAATAGCCACCCAAGTCCGGGAAGTACAGAGAGTCCAAGGCAGGATAAACCCAAGGAGAAACATGCCAAGACACATAGTCATCAAACTGACAAAAATTAAAGACAAAGAAAAATTATTGAAAGCAGCAAGGGAAAAATGACAAATAACATACAAGGGAACTCCCATAAGGTTAACAGCTGATTTCTCAGCAGAGACTCTACAAGCCACAAGGGAGTGACATGACATATTTAAAGTGATGAAAGGGAAAAACCTACAACCAAGATTACTCTACCCAGCAAGGATCTCATTCAGATTGGATGGAGAAATCAAAAGCTTTAAAGACAAGCAAAAGCTAAGAGAATTCAGCACCACCAAACCAGCTCTACAACAAACGCTAAAGGAACTTCTCTAAGTGGGAAACACAAGAGGAGAAAAGGACCTACAAAAACAAACCCAAAACAATTAAGAAAATGGTCATAGGAACATACATACCGATAATTACCTTAAATGTGAATAGATTAAATGCTTCAACCAAAGGACACAGGCTCGGGCTTCCCTGGTGGCGCAGTGGTTGAGAGTCCGCCTGCCAATGCAGGGGACACGGGTTCGTGCCCCGGTCCGGGAAGATCCCACATGCTGCAGAGCAGCTGGGCCCGTGAGCCATGGCCACTGAGCCTGCGCGTCCGGAGCCTGTGCTCCACAATGGGAGAGGCCACAACAGTGGGAGGCCCGCATACCGCAAAAAAAAAAAAAAAAAAGACACAGGCTCGCTGAAGGAATACAAAAACAAGACCCATATATATGCTGTGTACAAGAGACCCACTTCAGACCTAGGGACGCATATAGACTGAAAGTGAGGGGATGGAAAAACATATTCCATGCAAATGGAAAACAAAAGAAAGCTGAAGTAGCAGTACTCATATCAGATATAATAGACTTTAAAGAATGTTACAAGAGACAAGGAAGGACACTGCATAATGATCAAAGGATCAATCCAAGAAGAAGATACAACAATTATAAATATATGCATCCAACATAGGAACACCTCAATACATAAGGCAACTGATAACAGAAATAAAAGAGGAAATCGACAGTAACACAGTAATAGTGGGGGACTATACCACCTCACTTACACCAGTGGACAGATCATCCAGACAGAAAATTAATAAGGAAACACAGCTTTAAATAACACAATAGACCAGACAGATTTAATAGATATTTATAGGACACTCCACCCAAAAACAACAGATTACACTTTCTTTTTCACATGCACACAAAATATTCTCCAGGATAGATCACATCCTGGGTCACAAATCAAGCCTTGGTAAATTTAAGAAAATTGAAATCATATCAAGCATCTTTTCCAACTGCAATGCTATGAGATTAGAAATCAATTACAGGGAAAAAATGTAAAAAACACAAACACATGGAGGCTAAACAATACGTTACTAAATAACCAACAGATCACTGAAGAAATCAGAGGAAATCAAAACATACCTAGAGACAAATGACAACAAAAACACAACGATTCAAAACCTATGGGATGCAGCAAAAGCAGTTCTAAGAGGGAAGTTTCTAGCAATACAAGACTACCTCAAGAAACAAGAAAAATCTCAAATAAACCATCTAACCTTACACCTAAAGGAATTAGAGGAAGAAGAACAAACAAAACCCAAAGTTAGTAGAAGGAAAGAAATCATAAAGATCAGAGCAGAAATAAATGAAATAGAAACAAAGAAAACAATAGCAAAGATCAATAAAACTAAAAGCTGGCTCTTTGAGAAGATAAACAAATTGATAAACCTTTAGCCAGACTCATCAAGAAAAAGAGGGAGAGGACTTGAATAAAATTAGAAATGAAAAAGGAGAAGTTACAACAGACACTGCAGAAGTACAAAGCATCATAAAAGACTACTACAAATAATTCTATGCCAAAAAAATAAAATGGACAACCTAAAAGAAATGGACAAATTCTTAGAAAAGCACAACCTTCCAAGACTGAATCAGGAAGAAATAGAAAATATGAACAGACCAATCACAAGCACTGAAATTGGAACTGTGATTAAAAATCTTCCAACAAACAAAAGTCCAGGACCAGATGGCTTCACAGGTGAATTCTATCAAACATTTAGAGAAGAGCTAACACCCATCCTTCTCAAACTCTTCCAAAAAATTGCAGAGGAAGGAACACTGCCAAACTCATTGTATCAGGCCACCATCACCCTGATGCCAAAACCAGACAAAGATACTACAAAAAAAGAAAATTACAGACCAATATCACTGATAAATATAGATGCAAAAATCCTCAATAAAATACTAACAAACAGGATCCAACAACACATTAGAAGGATCATACACCATGATCAAGTGAGATTTATCCCAGGGATGCAAGGATTCTTCAATATATGCAAATCAATCAATGTGATACACCATATTAACAAATTGAAGGAGAAAAACCATATGATCATCTCAATAGATGCAGAAAAAGCTTTTGACAAAATTCAACACCCATTTATGATAAAAACACTCCAGAAAGTGGGCATAGAGGGAACCTACCTCAACATAATAAAGACCAT
The DNA here is from genome assembly GCF_937001465.1 of Orcinus orca. Classification (NCBI taxonomy): domain Eukaryota; kingdom Metazoa; phylum Chordata; class Mammalia; order Artiodactyla; family Delphinidae; genus Orcinus; species Orcinus orca. The sequence continues at coordinate 16,916,192 of NC_064559.1, read as the reverse complement.
ATACGACAAACCCACAGCAAACATCATTCTCAATGGTGAAAAACTGAAACCATTTCCTCTAAGATCAGGAAGGAGACAAGGATGTCCACTCTCACCACTATTATTCAACATAGTTTTGGAAGTCTTAGCCACGGCAATCAGAGAAGAAAAAGAAATAAAAGGAATACAAATTGGAAGAGAAGAAGTAAAACGGTCACTGCAGATGACATGATACTATACATAGAGAATCCTAAAGATGCCACCAGAAAACTACTATAGCTAATCAATGAATTTGGTAAAGTTGCAGGATACAAAATTAATGCACAGAAATCTCTTGCATTCCTATACACTAACAACGAAAGATCAGAAACAGAAATTAAGGAAACAATCCCATTTACTATTGCAACAAAAAGAATAAAATACCTAGGAATAAAACTACCTAAGGAGGTAAAAGACCTGTACTCAGAAAACTATAAGACACTGATGAAAGAAATCAAAGATGACACAGACAGTTGGAGAGATATACCATGTTCTTGGATTGGAAGAATCAATATTGTGAAAATGACTATACTACCTAAAGGAATCTACAGATTCAATGCAATCCCTATCAGATTACCAGTGGCAGTTTTTACAGAACTAGAACAAAAAATCTTAAAATCTGTATGGAGACACAAAAGACCCCCAATGGCCAAAGCAGTCTTGAGGGAAAAAAATGGAGCTGGAGGAATCAGACTCCCTGACTTCAGGCAATACTACAAAGCTACAGTAATCAAGGCAATATGGTACTGGCACAAAAACAGAAATATAGATCAATGGAACTGGAAAGAATGCCCAGAGATAAACCCATGCACCTATGGTCCACTCATCTATGACAAAGGAGGCAAGGATATACAATGGAGAAAAGACAGTCTCTTCAGTAAGTGGTCCTGGGAAAACTGGACAGCTACATGTAAAAGAATGACATTAGAATACTCCCTAACACCATACACAAAAATAAACTCAAAATGGATTAGAGACCTAAATGTAAGGCTGGGCACTATAAAACTCTTAGAGGAAAACATAGGAAGAACAGTCTTTGACATAAATCACAGCAAGATCCTTTTTGACCCACCTCCTAGATAAATGGAAATAAAAATAAACAAATGGACCTAATGAAACTTCAAAGCTTTTGCAAAGCAAAGGAAACTACAAACAAGATGAAAAGACAACCCTCAGAATGGGAGAAAATATGTGCAAACGAATCAACGGACAAAGGGTTAATCTCCAAATATATAAACAGCTTATGCAGCTCAATATTAGAAAAACAAACAACCCAATCCAAAAATGGGCAGAAGACCTAAGTAGACATTTCTCCAAAGAAGACATACAGATGGCCAAGAAGCATGTGAAAAGCTGCTCAACATCACTAATTATTAGAGAAATGCAAATCAAAACTACAGTGAGGTATCATCTCACGCCAGTTAGACTGGGCATCATCAGAAAATCTACAAACAACAAATGCTGGAGAGGGTGTGGAGAAAAGGGGACCCTCTTGCACTGTTGGTGGGAATGTAAATTGATACAGCCACTATGGAGAACAGTATGGAGGTTCCTTAAACAACTAAAAGCAGAGTTACCATATGACCCAGCAATCCCACTACTGGGCATATACCCAGAGAAAACCATAATTCAAAAAGACACATGCACCGCAATATTCATTGCAGCACTATTAACAATAGCCAGGTCATGGAAGCAATGTAAATGCCCATCAACAGATGAATGGATAAAGAAGATGTGGTAAATATATACAATGGAATATTACCCAGCCATAAAAGGGAATGAAATTGGGTCATTTGTAGAGACGTGGATGGATCTGGAGACTGTCATACAGAGTGAAGTAAGTCAGAAAGAGAAAAACAAATATCGTATATTAACGCATATTGGTGGAACCTAGAAAAATGGTACAGATGAACCGGTTTGCAGGGCAGAAGTAGAGACACAGATATAGAGACCAAACCTATGGACACCAAGGGGGGAAAGTGGTGGTGGTAGGATGAATTGGGAGATTGGGATTGACATATATACACTTATATGCATAAAATAGATAACTAATAAGAACCTGCTGTATAAAAAAAAAATCATTTCAAACACATTTCAAATGTTAATGTCTGAAAATACCAGAACTCAAAATAGAAAAATACAACGGTAGTTTTATTGACTGCCTGACTGCTCTATAATATGTGTTCTCCATATTTCGGCTTCATACTTTCTGATCACTTCTTTATTTGACAATAATTTTGTTATATTTTCTAGAGTGAGAAGGGAAATTTTATTCACTCTTGTCTCTGGGAATGTTGATCTAAATTTCTCATTACTATAAGAAGTTAAATGATGTATTTTTATTTGCTTATGCTGTATTATTGAGTTCATTTTTGAAAGGGGAGAGCTTCCATTTTGTAATGGAAATGATGAGAATCAAATTCTCCATTTATAATTTACACATGTGAAGTTTGGAATGATTTTCCATAGTCCAGATTCTGGCAGTTTGCACCCTCTCTCAAACTCTGTTTCTTTTCCACTACCCACATACTTCCAGAGCCACACCCCTTAGGATGTTTGTATTGCAATGCAGGCTCTAGATCTGCACCTTTATTTGTAACTCCTGGTGAGTCTGCACAGTGGGTGCAGGAATATTCCTGGAAGTTATTCCTACATGGGATTGCTAACAAATTTTAAGTATACTTGGAAGTACCAGAAAAAATCCATAGATGTATACATAAATCTATACATAAATATATCCAACTAAAATTAAATATATAACTACCTCTGCTTCTTCCTAGCTTGATCTGCAACATGTCCACAGCCACTCTCATACCACCCAACCCAGGTATGACAGAGGATAAGGCAGAGTATAGAGAAACAGTGGAATTAAGTGATATCTTACTTTTGCAAATTTTACGAAAAAAACATAACCACGTGAGCACATTGCCAGGGTCCCTCCCTGTGTCTTGGAAAGGGCCTACCAAAATGAGGGGCCCAAAGGTTACAGTTCATCAATTTCACTGTTATTTCACCTCTGATTGGACTACATTTTTTTTTATTTACATCTTTATTGGAGTATAATTGCTTTACAATGGTGTGTTAGTTTCTGCTTTATAACAAAGTGAATCAGTTATACATACACATATGTTCCCATATCTCTTCCCTCTTGGACTACATTTTTGTACTATGTGCAAACCCTGCTGCTCTGGTTAAATTTGCTCAGATAAGTTTTAACTTTTATTTTAATGTGCTCTAAATAATCATCTGCTTATCAGATACCAAATCCAGCATTCAGACATTTAAATAAACCTTACTATTTTAGTCCTGTCTTTAAAATTGAAGCACTTGGTTTTCTGTAGTTCTCTCTCTCTTATTTCTTTTACAGTTTATTTTATAAACTCAGGATCAGTTTACTTCCATACAGTAGACTAGGTAAATTTTTAATGTATTAGGGTATGGAGTAGAGTTTGTTCTCATTAGGTATTAAAAAATAACCTGTATATACATACACATATGTACATGTATGTGTTTATATGTATATGTATGTATATAAACACACAAATGCAGCCTTGTGTAAAATTTCCAATACAGTTTTTTAAAAATAACATTTAAGTAATATTTATTGGGACTATTCTCTAACTACAAACATAAAATGTATTTAGTACCCAAAACTGATAATACAGAGATAAACACAGAAGAAAATATTTGTTCATATTGGACCATCCAAAAGATAACCACTGTTAAAAATTTGGTATATGTTCTTCCAGTAATTTCATATGCATATGTAGATATATATTATAGAAAACTATATATACAACATAGACATATATATGTTTTTTACTTAAAAATGGTAATCAATTCAGTTTTAATAGAAAAAACTCAAGTCAGAAAAGAATTAGAATAAAATGTATAACAACAGTAGTTCCCATTTCCTACCTCAATGTAAAATGTTCCTCCATTTAAATATTTTAAATTGCATTGTATATAAACATTTTACACAAAAAATAATTGACAGCTAACTATTACATACTTATTTCTATTGGTTTTGTATACGTTAATGTTGCTGGTAAGTTAATTGCAATCAATCCTATCAATTTCTTCATTGATTAGAGAAGACAGAGTTTTGAGGGGTTCCTTTTGATATCAGTAATTTTATTAATAATATAATGGGGCTTCCCTGGTGGCACAGTGGTTGAGAGTCCGCCTGCCGATGCAGGGGACATGGGTTCGTGCCCCAGTCCGGGAAGATCCCACATGCCGCGGAGCGGCTGGGCCCGTGAGCCATGGCCGCTGAGCCTGCGCGTCCGGAGCCTGTGCTCCACAACGGGAGAGGCCACAACAGTGAGAGGCCCGTATACCGCAAAAAAAAAAAAAAATAATAATAATAATAATAATATAATGAAATCCAAAGCCTAGAAATACAAGGAAGTTATACCATTGCTCTAACTAGATCTGATGAAATAATTGGGTCTGTAATACTTTGTAGATTTAAAGATTTATTCCTATTATTATGATTACTTTTCTATTTTCAGGACATTTCAGAAATACTTTAGATTGAGACCAATTCTAAGTTAGATGCTATTATAACTGATGTACAATGAAGAGGTGGAGTTTGTCAGCTCATGGTTCAACCTAGCTCTTCTGTGAGTTGAGAAGAATAACTTTATATAGACAAGCCCTGCTCTCTCTATATCCTTGATGCTTAATTCACGCTTCTGGATTGGAAAACTTCAGAAATCTTTCAACTGAGTAACTGGTGGCCAAATTTTAAAATCTCAGGCTTTGGTATAATTCATCTCCTTTCTTCCCTTCTCTTTCCTCCTTTAGTCTTCCTCTACACCTCTTTTCCTAACCCTTGCATCCTATAATCAAACACACTTAGTATTAAAACTAGGGACATAGGGAGAGCAATTATACTTTCAAATGTTTCCTTAAAATGAACTCTTAACTAAGTCAGTGGTTAAGATACTGAATCATTGTCTAATGTAGCTGATTTGGTCATTAAGACCACTATTAAGAGCATGAGTATTTCCTAACGTAGCTGATTTGGTCATTAAGACCACTATTAAGAGCATGAGTATTTCCTAACTTTTGAGTTTAATTTAAGGTATAGTCCCAACACAAGAAATCATCTATGACCTTAAGATTTTATGCAATATAAATTAGATAAATATTTTAAACGACATAGAAATTTTCCTCAATATTTTATGTATTTGTTATAGTCACAAAAGAAACAACCAAAGAGGAATTACAATTGTTAATTTTAAAATATATATAAAATTAGTTTCCTTTTGGTGTGACAAGCATAATTTTAAGTATTTTAGTATGAAGTGGCAAGTTTTCTGTGTAACTAATAGTCTTGTCAATCGCCATTTCTATCTACTGTATCTTTTGACAGTTGGAAGTATTTCAGTCAAAACTGACTTATGTTATCCACACAGTATCACAACAGACAGTAAAATAAAGGATGAGAAAATGGAAAGAAGGTGTGCAGAAGAGAGGAAAGGGAAAGAATTTATGTTTAAATCTTAATCTGTGAATATCTCTTGGACCTAAAATAAATAAGCTGCATGTCTTAACAGCTATCATTGTACTGAAAGGAAAGATTTACCCAAAGGATATAATCTTCCTTAGTTTAGAGAAAAATTATGGTTTCAAGATGCTTAGTTTGTTAGTCTCCTTAATGAGTTGAATTTCAATTTTTTTTTCTTAAATTTATTTGGCTTTATTTTCCATTTACTTTTAAATTAAACCATGTATATATACATATGCATATAATTTCAGTTCTAATATCTCATTGAAATAAACTGTAATCATTAGAATAATATAATTTTGTTGTACTCCTATTAATTATTTATATTTATGTACATAAGTTAACTTATGATCATCTGTATTACTCTTGAACTCACACCATTAAAATGATTCAATTTATCTTACCTGTATTCTTAATTATGTAGCCATACCGAAATCAACTTCTCTGTCAACTATTATCAGAATGCTAAAATTATTGTTGAGCTTTCCCTGACCTTCCAAGGCAGAGTTGTTCCTTTTTTTCTCCCTCTATGTTCTAATATAACATTTACCATTGGTATTATGGTTACACCTACTTCGGCCTAATGTAGGTGAATTCATAAAAGAAAGCAATCATGTCGTTTTAATATCCCTAATACCAAAGTAGGCTCATAAGTAATATCAATTGACTAATAGATGAATGGTATATACACACGTCCTAATTCTGATTTGTAGTAATTTTAGATTCAAAATAAGAAAGGAAGCTTTTATTCCAATCTCAAATATTCACTAGTTCTTCTTTGCATTAAAAAAAAACTATTAAAAAAATTTTTAAAGCTATAATAATTTTTAGTAACTGATCTCTATATTGCTAAAATATATTTGATGTTGTTTTTAAAAGGGCAAATCTTATATACAATGAAAAGGCGTAGGGGAAGCTAACAATTTTAAAGGCTCCTTATGTCCCAAATCAAACCAGGTTACACAGGTCGATAGGGTGCAGCTGAAATTCAAACTCAGATCTGGCTGTCTTCGAAACCATGCTTTCTCTTTATGGTATGGTTTGAAGGGGCCTGAGAAAGGTCCTATCTCAAGAATATTTTCCTGGATGATGGCTGAAATCATATCTTTAAAGTTCTGTTTATTTGAAGGTATCTAGTAGACAACATATTCAGCATCATTAGCCTTTAATCCCTGTGTGAATTAGCTCATCAGTTCCTTTAGACATCAGGAGGTAGAAGGCATAAGTCTAATATGCAAGACCCTCTCACAGGAAGGCAAGCAAGCCTTCATGGGCACTTCTGGGCAGCTTTTAGGCAATGTGTTCGCCTTGTTAGGAAAAGAGAGGAGTCAGGCTGGGTACTTGTCATCTATTAAGTATTTTCACCTTTGAGGCATCAGCTGAAATTTTGAAACAACAGAATCCTGTTCAACACGGAGTTACACATTGTTTTGTGATCATATTATTTGAGATCAAGAGATAGCTATAAGAACACAAATGTCTTTGACATCTCACTCTTGATCTAACTAGTAATGTTTCTTTCAATTAATGAATGCTCATGTCAATGAAAGAAGTGGGCTTGATCTGTCCCAAATGATAAGATGGAAGCTTTATCTATTGGTATGTTCAGCACTATCTGAGATGTCCATATAGTTAATGGCAAAAGTGAGGCACGATGTTTGCCGAAGCACCGTTACGGAATAGTCAGGGCGGAAACTTGGTTGGGAAGGGAGAGGTGATAAAGAGCCCAATACCTAAACCCACTTCTCCCTGCCCGAGTTCAGAACAAGTTGAGAGAAAGATAGATGGAGATCAACAGTATTAGTTTTATTAGCAATGAGAGCTGTATTGGAAGTTTGCATCTGAAGCAATAATAAACTTGCTTCTACTTAATTTTATAATTAAATCTTCTTCCCCGTCATAAGCAAAGCAGGAAAACTGAGTCCATCCTTGTGAATCTTAAAGCAAGTGGAAGTAAAGGATATGTGCTTTCCCATAGACAGGCTGACTTTCAAGAAATGGGAGGAAGGGGCTAAACTAGGCTGGACCAGCTCCTTTCCTGGTGTGCCAGACTGAGAGCTCACTCCTTGTTCCTCGATACAGTGAAGGGCAGAGAGAGGCCAATGGAAACGTGAGGAATAGGAAATATGTACTCCCACTGATTAGATTTATAGGCTTGATGAGAAAGCAGGGTTAGAGGAAGGTTTTCATAAAAGTAGAAACTCGTACCTGTTCACAGAAGAGCGACTTGCAGCAGAAAGCTTGAAAAGACGCGAGAGATGAAATAACTAAATAAGCGTGGACCTGGAAAAGGTGGGAGAGGATGTGATGATGAGCATAAAGGTGTAGGCTGAAAGAGACAGAAGGAGAATTTTGCCTCATAAGTCAGGAAGGAATAAAACAAGTGTAGGATTGTATATGGATACTTGTATAGCAATGGTTGGAGGTTGAAGTAATTGCTGTTTGAGGACTTCAGTGTCCTGATTGATCTTCTAAAATAAACCTAAGAAGAAGCATAGGCAGAGGGCTGTTTAGGGGCTCGGAGGGACTAGGTAGATTTGAAGTCCACAAATATATAGTATCTCCAGCCCGCCTGGTTATATGGTTTATTCCAGCAGTTAGCAGTAGCCTGAGCTTGTAAGCATGCAGAATAACGGTAACAAGAGCTAACATTCATTGGAGGCTTACTGTGAGCCAAGTGTTCTCCTGATTCCCTTACATGAATTACCTCTCTTCATTCTCATATACCACCCTATAAGGCAGACAGTTATCCCCAATTCATTGATGCTGCACAAAGAGATTCAGTAAGGACCCAAGGTCAGTGTTAGTATGTGATGGTCTAGACCAGAACTCATAGTCACAATGAGTACATGATACTACCTCTTTAAAAAAAAAAAAAAAAAAAAAAAAGCATTTATTGAGTACTTTCTTTGTATCAGGCACTGTTCAAAGTGCTTTAGCTGTATTCATGTGTTTAAACTTATACACGACCTGATGAGATAGTTCTGCTATTTCAGAGGACATACCCATGTTGCTGTGAGGTTAAGTAATATAGGCTAAGATCAGAGAGGAAATAAGAGGTAGAGTTGGGAATTCAGATTTAACTAATTAACCACTAAGTTATATTGTGCAGTTGAATGGATTCTGGTTTGGGGCATGGCCATGTAGATATGACAGGATGGTGGATGTTAGGGACTTGAGTCATTAAAATAATCAACCATGTGACTCATATTAGTAGGAGAAAAAGTGAGGGCAAAAAGGAGACAATAGATTAGGAAAAACTTGCAGAATCCCTGGACTTGAGATCTTTAGGGAGTCAATCTTATGGTCAGTAAAAATAAGAATGTGAGAACTAGTAGACTAGAAAGTTAAGAGGGTGAGATATTGGTGTCTAAGCTTACTGAATTATTAACACAGAGCAGGTCTGGACAACGGGTTTTTGTAGAGTGTGGTTAACACTGTGTAAGGGTGAAGGTCAGTGAAGGTGAAGGAGTCAAAGAACTGTGAAGATAAACTATTGGAATGGTTGCCCATCTGTATATGAAATCACCTAAAATTATGCCAGAACACATAGTCGAAGGAAAGCCTGAACCACGGTGCCAAAGGCTGTCATGAATATGGGGAGAATGACCAGCAAGTCTGGGACATAAGGAGGGAGAAAAAAGAGATATTCAGACCGCAAGAAGGTAGATTTGACAGTGGTTTGAAAGTGACATTGGAGAAATGAGATGATGCAAATCTCTCCCTGGTCACTGTGATACAGGGAAATACTGAAATGTTTTGCTCAGTAAGGCAGCAAAGGAAGTGGTGCTCTCGAGGAGAAGGCAGCTTCAATTGTAATAAAAAAAGGTAGAGAATGTATTTATTGAAAAGCTTGAGGGCATAGGGAAGTGGGTTAGCATAGACTGGAGACGAGATCCACAGGGCAAGGCAGAAAGAATTATAGGCAAGGGAATCAGGAGTGTTGGGAAAAGTAACAGGGTTTTGAGGATGAGTATACCAGAAAATGTAAAGGAGAGCTGTGATTAATTTAGCAAAAATTTATTTGGGCATAATCAATTTGACCAAAAAACAAATAGACAAATAGTTGCTTGATCCAGCTATCTCCTGTTACGGGGAAATTTAAGTTGCTGTGCTTATGTTTTAATTTCAGTTAGCACAGTGATATTATAGACTGGAAGTGAATTATGGATTAAAAAGTACAAGGGCAGTACTATTTCCTCAAATCTTGAAAAAAAAAAATCACATACAAAGTTGTAAAACAACCCAATAGTACACCCATAAAAGTAGAGACTAGACTATTATTCGTTTTAGACCAGATCAATTTTTTTCATCAAAATATTAATTGGCCAACTTCTTTTGAAAAAATTACTTTTCTGCTAATTATTTTGTGGCCAAATTATGTTACCACTGGAGGGGCTTACAGTTTAAGTAGTAATAAAAGATAGTAGGGTTGTAAAGCATATTGGGTGGGATTTTCCAGGCTCCCTACCATCGAGGAGACCAGAGCAAAATAGGAAAGCAAAAAAGATAACATAAAAAAGTTAAGATAAAATTTTTATTGGAGATAACATACAGAAAAGTAAAAAAATCCTAATCACCCAGTTCAGTTGTCACAAAGTGGCAGGTATAATCTGTACCTAACAGGTACTAATTAATAGTTTCCATACGAGAAGCCACAGGTCTTCAGAACAAAACTACGCGAGAGCACAGTGATCTGAAAATGCGGTGGTCTTTAGGATATGGACACAAGACTGTAGCCAACCAGATTAAGGCAACATAGCATTCCATGCCCACGAGGCAGTCAGTCCTATACTTCGATACAATTTAAAATGACTTTCTCTTGTTTGCTTAAAAAAATCCTTCTTCAAAGACTCGTGGGATAGCAGTTTTTTGCAGAGCCCCATAGAACGCTGGGAATAAAGTGTGACAAATGCTCCATGCCACTGGTACCTTTTCTTTAACAAAAGAAAATTTTCATTTCCTTGCCTGTTTCTATAATGCCAAGTATTTTTCTTTTAGCAACTAATTGTCTTGGAAGTCATCTTTTAAACCCAAACTATGGAATCATTTCAAATCAAATCATCTGTAGAAGAACCAAGCAAGGGAAAACACTAGGTTTCCAGAGGGAGTAGAAAAAAGGTGTATAATGGAAGGTTTCTAGGGGGATGGTGGTCATAAAAACATCCTTCATAAAAACATGTTTCTTCTATTTTCCTTAGGGGATTCAGGCTTCCTTTGTGTGTATGATGAGCCGGTTCAGAATGTATGGAAATTGTGTATCAGAGGAATCACAATAGGGAGTTTTCAGATCACTGTGAATGGAGTTTGCACTTCCACTGCTCTACTGAGAGTAACTCTTGATCGGGTCACCCAGGAATCTCCGAATTATAAATTCATGTGACCTCTCAGAGGTTTGCACGCTGCTCACCACACCCGTGATCTTGTAACCTTCTTTGGCCTCAGTGACGCTATAGTCAGCTTTTCCTCCCACTCTTTGGTCATTTCTTCTCACTTTTCTTCAATAATTCTTGTGTACCTTGTTTACTCTATCATATGAGTGCATATATCGTTTTTTTAAATATCAAAGTTATTTAAGTTTCTGTTCCTTTGTACATCGTCTTGTTTTCTGGGAATGTCTTTCCTCACTTTACACACCAAACAAATCCCTTCTCCTCTTTCATGATCCGGCTCAAACACCAGACATCTTATGCCCACAGAATGCTCTACTCCCAGGATGGCTATCTCTCCATGTCAACACTAATTTCAGTATTTTATAATTATTTATAAAGGCTGTGACTCAAATGGAAAGACAGAAAGCAAAGCCAAAGCTGGAGAGACTGCTAAGGTAGCAGACAAAAGAGAAGGTAAAGGAAGCCACACTGGTGGTGGGTAGATGGGGTTTACTGCAGGTTGGGGAAAGGAGAAGGTCTAGAGAAATTACATAAGTGGGAAAACAAGCCACTTGCATCCAGTTCTTGCAGGGATCAGTAAAAGACTGACCTGACATTTACAGATAAAGAGAGAAAGGAATTGTTTAATGGGGAAGATTTCCCAGAAAATCTTTTACATAAAATCTTTCTCAGAAATTCTTTCAAAATGCAATATGGTTAAAGGGAAATCCTGACTGGGGAAAAACAACAAAATATTCTTTCAGTCCCAAGATTTTTTGAGTCATCATGATATTGCTATATTTTGGAAGCCTCAAACCAGCCTCCACTTCTTTTTTCTTCCTCACATTCAATGGATTACAATATGATTTCTGCCACAAGAACAGAATCTGCTTCTGCAGAGGTCACCTGTCACCCTCTAATTACCATTCCAGGTGTACAGTGTCTGTCCTTATGCTGTTCCACCCTCCCTGACATCTGACCCCGGTGACCTCCTCCATGGAACCACCTTCTCCCTGATGTCCTGCCCCCACCCCCACCCTGCTGTTCGCTCTTTCCATTGACCTTCACTTCGTGAGCTTCCCTTCTCCCACTTACTTCCTATATACACATCCCTAAGACTTCTTAGAAAAAGGTCCCTCAGTCTCTAGTCTCCCCTTCAGTGACTCCATCCATTTTCACACCTTCAGCCATTTTTATTCAGAAAACGCTCCGGTTGCTAGCTATGACCTCGTTCCTAAGTTACAGACTGCTCCGACAACGCCACACTGGACCTTTCAACCTGAATGCTTTGTGGGAAGCTCAGTCCTAACATCCCCCAAACAGAGATGAACATTCCCACATAACTGCTCTTCTTGTGAACTCTTGCTGGGGTTCTAAAGGCAAGATTTTCTGTAACTCCACACTCCCTTATATTCATCGTCTTCTTTTTTTTAAACATCTTTATTGGAGTATAATTGCTTTACAATGGTGTGTTAGTTTCTGCTTTATAACAAAGTGAATCAGCTATACATATACATATGTTTCCATATCTCCTCCCTCTTGCGTCTCCCTCCCACCCTCCCTGTCCCACCCCTCTAGGTGGTCACAAAGCACCAAGCTGATCTCCCTGTGCTATGCGGCTGCTTCCCACTAGCGATCTATTTTACACCTGGTAGTGTACCTTATATATCTTGATTAACCTATTATCCATGTCTTTTGATTCTGTTTCTGTAAAATACTCCCTTTCCATGTCATTCTTCTATTTCCACTGGTCTTTCTTCTTACTTCTGAATAAACAGGCTTTGCTTCCTTTTACAGCCTTCTGGTCTTATATCACTTATTCAGATAAACATGGATTGATTGTCTACTCTGAGCCAGGTATTGAGATGGGTAATAAGTCAGGGTTCTCAGCTCTTCTTTAAAAACAAAACTAAGCTAATGCCTAGACACGTGCTTCAAAGATTCCACCTGAGTTGATCTAGGGTGGAGCTTGGACATAGTAGTTTTCAAGTTGCCCAAATGAACTTACTGTGTAGCCAGAGTTGAGAACTACAAACTTAAGTATATAAACGTCAGGAAAATGGGCGTTATTCTTACCCTGATGGAGCTTAAATTCTAGTTGGGGAGGTAGACATTAAAGAACAAATAGTCATATATGTGAATAACTTAAAGTGATAAGTGCCATGAAGAAAATGAACAGGGAACTTTGGGGGAAATAATATAGTAGGACAATGTGTACGGGGTCACAAAAGGTCTTTCTAAAGGAGTGATATTTAATGTGAAGCTTTAAGGATGCATATAATTTGGCCAGGCAAGTAAGCAGATGGGAAAAACATTTTTGATGAATTTGAGTCATGGAAGAGCCTGGCACGTTTTGAGGAAATGAAAGAAAGCCAATGTGGATGGTGTGTAGTGACGGATGGTTAGAGTGGCTTAAATGAGATTGGAACAGAACAAAGGACTTTGTTAAGAACTTGTTAGGTTTTCTTAGGTGCATTGAAAAGCGATAAAGTCTTTTTCTTTTTAAAATTTTTTTTGATATGGACCATTTTCAAAGTGTTTATTGAATTTGTTACAATGTTGCTTCTATTTTATGTTTTGGTTGTTTGGCCATGAGGTATGTGGGATCTCATCTCCCCAGACCAGGGATCGAACCCACACCCCCTGCATTGGAAGGCGAAGTCTTAACCACCGGACGGCCAGGGAAGTCCCCATTTATAGTCTTTTAGGGACCAAAACCATTTTTTTATTTGTAGTTATTACTCTGGCTTCCCTGTAGAGGGTAAGAGGGGTTCAAAGCAGAGCAGATGAAGGGGGACTAAATATAAGTTTGAAGCTTGTTTTAGGGTAGTTTTAGGTTCGCAGCAAAATGGAGTGGAAGGTCTAGAGATTTCCATGTACCTCATGCCTCTGTACATTTCTTCATCTAGATTTGCCTCTTCTGGACAGTTTACATAAATGGAATTATGCAGTATGTGGTATTGCATCTAACTTATTTAGCATAATGTTTTTGAGATTCTTCCATGTTATAGTATATGTAAGTATTTCATTTTATTGTTGAATAGTGTTCCACTCTATGGGTAACTGCATTCTGTTAATTTATTAACCTGTTGATAAACATTTGGATTACATCGAATTTTTGGCATCTGTGAATAATGCCACTATAAACATTTGCATGCAAGTCTTTGTGTGGACATATATTTTCATCTCTCTTGTATCAATTCCCAGGAATGGGATTGTTGTGTTATATGTTAAACATGTGTTTAACTTTTTTAAGATAGGCTGTTTTCTGAGTAATGTTAGGTTCACAGCAAACTTGAGCGGGAAGTTGCCATATAAAGTCAGTCCTGCATATCCTCAGATTCTGCATCCGTGGATTCAACCAACCATGGATTCAAATATTCAAAGAAAAAAAACCCAGAAAGTTTGAAAAAGCAAAACTTGAATTTGCTGTGCATAGGCAACTGTTTACACAGCATTTATATTGCGTTAGGTATTATAGGTAATCTAGAGATGATTTAAAGTATTGGGGTGTGTGTGAAGATTATATGCAAATACTACACCATTTTCTATAAGGGATTTGAGCATCCTCGGATGCTGGTATCTGCGGGTTTGGTGGGGGGGATCTTGGAACCAATCCCCTGAGGATGCCAAGGGACGACTGTACTGTCTACACCCCTCCCACATCATTACCACCCAAAGTCCATAGTTTATATGAGGGTTCACTCTGGGTGAAATATTACACCCTACTCTCATCTTGCTTGTATGGTTTCTGAGGAACAGCTGGATGTAATTCTTATCTTTCCTTCTTTATAAGTGAGGTGTTTATCCCCTCTGCTTCTTACAAGATTTTTTATCTTTGATTTCTTGAAGTTTGAATATGATATGCCTAGGTGTAGGGGTTTTTTTCATTTTGTTTTGCTTTGTTTTGTTTTTTGGCATTTATCCTGCTTGGTGTTCTCTGAGCTTCTTGGATCTGTGATTTGGTGCCTGACATTAATTTGGGGGAAATCCTCAGTCATTGTTACTTCAAATAATTCTCCTATTCCTTTCTTTCTTGCTTCTTCTTCTGGTTTTCCCATTATGTGTATGGTAGACCTTCTGTAGTCGTCCCACCATTCTAGGACATTCTGTTACATTTTTGTCAGACTTCTTTTGCTTTGCTTTGCTTTTCCATTTTGGACATTTCTGTTGATAGATCCTTTCCTCAGCCATGTCTGGTCTCCAAATAAATCCATCAAAGACATTCTTCATTTCTGTTACAATGTTTTTGATCTCTGACATTTCTTTTTGATTTCTACTTAGAATTTCCATGTCTCTGCTGTCATTGCCCATCCATTCTTGCATGCTGTCTACTTTATCTGTTAGATGCCTTATCTTATTAATCATTGTTATTTTGAATTCCTGGTCTGATAATTGCAATACCCCTGCCGTATCAGAGTCTAGTTCTGATGCTTGCTGTGTCTCTTTCAACTGTGTTTTTTGCCTAGGTTTCCACTGGGTCTGTTTCTATATGCTTTGTGCACCAGTAGGGCCTGCTTCAGACTTTTACCTTCTAAAGGAGAATGTGAAAATCAACAGACCACATCATATGTAGAATTAAGTGCAATCTTGCAACCTTCTAGAATTTGGCCTCAATTTATCTTCACAAGCTCATTTCTGACTATAGCTTCATGCTTAAACTGGCCAAAGTGATGTTCACTGAACAGTGGCCTATGTTTTCCCACAAATATGTCTTTGATTTTACCCTTCCCTTAGCCTGGACTACCTTTCTTCCTTTTATTATTGCCAAAATTTGGGCTTCCCTGGTGGCGCAGTGGTTGAGAGACCGCCTGCCGACGCAGGGGACATGGGTTCGTGCCCCGGTCCGGGAGGATCCCACATGCCGCGGAGCCGCTGGTCGTGTGAGCCACGGCCGCTGAGCCTGCGCGTCCGGAGCAAGACAATTATTGCCAAAATTCTACCCATCTTTAGAACAAATTCAAATACTTTTTCCACACGGTTTTCTAAAGGGTATATATCTTTACCATAACTTTTGGTGTATACTTCTTTTAAACAGTTATTAAAGGACACTTACTACAGGCTGGTTGTGTTATTGTCAGTCATAAAATCATTCTCCCCATGCCCCCTCCGAGAACGGCTTGATGGGAGTGATCACTTTTTATTTATCTCTGTACCCACCTTAGATCCAGCAAAGTGTTTCTAAGTTAGAAGATGCTCAATATTTATTGAATTAAATTAGTATATGGAGAATGGTATCTTATTTAAATTTCTTCATTTTAATCAACATTTCATGAGAATATTTTAACATATAATAATGATTAGGATATCCGAATGGTTTATAAAAATCATTTGTTAACCTAATAAAGCTGGCTATATCTGGGGGCTCTGCATTTAACGTACCCCCTCTATAATTTGACTGAAGACATTTAAACATATTATTTCTTAATGGAGTGAAAGACGAGAAAAAGCATTTGTAGTTTAAAAAAAAAACAAAACTCTTGCCTTAGATAGATAAGAACCATACCAAATATATCCTTTGTGAATCCCTAATGTTTCCATGAAATTATTATTCCTTCTGGGATGCTGTATCTGAGGGTTAACATGACTGTTGTCTGTATCTGAGAAATGACCATGTTTCCTTTTAGTTCTCAGCAAGAGTAATTGAATGTAGACTATCTTACTAAACGCTGGCCTGTGACAGTGTGTTAACACTCTGTCTCCTAACGGCAGGGCAATTATTTGCGGAGTGGGATTTTTATAAATCCCCTGGCACTAGTATGTCCCGATAATTATGATGAAGAGCATTGGTCAGTGTTGATTCAGCAGTCCCCACCCCGGCAAATATTTCATTCGCAGTTCCCTGGCCCACTTCCACTTTTCTAGTTATTAGAGACCTTTACTACTCTTCTGTGCTTGCCTAGTGTCTTATATTTTAAAAGCATTTTTTACTAAAACTTAGAACTCAAACATATTTTAGACAGCCCGCCATTTAGAATTGTTCATCTCTCATGATATTCACAAAATCTGGTTCATGGGGCAAGAAAATACTTCTTTAAAATCTTTTTTTTAATTGAAGTATAGTAAAATTTACAATGTTGTGTTAGTTTCAAGGGTACAACAAAGTGATTCAGTTATACATATTATTTTCCATTATAGGTTATTTTAAGATATTGAAGGGAAAGATACTCATTATTTTATAATAACTTATAAGGGAAAATAATCTGAAAAAGAATATACATATAACTGAATCACTTTGCTGTACACCTGAAACTAACACAACATTGTAAATCAACTATACTTCAATAAAAAAATTTTTTTAAAAAATTGAGTATAGTTCCCTGTGCTATACAGTAGTTCCTCGTTGTTCACCTATTTAATATATAGTAATGTGTATTTGAAGAAAATACTTTTTGCTGTGTTATTGTCATTTGCAAAAGTAAAACTTGAATTCTCCCACGTACCCTGTAGAGTTCTTCATTCCTAGAATAAGCAGTTACTTTGAAATCATGAGAAATTACTGTTTCTAATCTGATAAAATCTGAAATTGAAGCACTAGTAATCATGCTATGGGAATTATAGGCGTACCCGGTCAAATTCTTTTTATTTTACAGAAACTCGTTTTAAAAGTAAACCTCAATAACAAAGAGAAGAGAAAAAATTAGACTTTGGCTTCCCGCAGGCAATTACAAAATAAAGGTCAGTGTATGAGTGGAAAATGACGATAAAAACATTCTTCATGAAATACAGCAGTAGATGCTCCAAATATAACAAGTATATCCATTTGTTTTCAAGTCAACTGCATTTTTTAAAGTACTTGCCCTTAGAATTCTTCAGTAGAAGAATAAAAACTGAGAAGAAAAGAGCCAACTGATATGATAGATTGTTAGAAATATGGAATGGCTCAAAATATTAATGTAATGCTAAGGGTGACCGGGTAACAAATGGTACATTTGCTCGCTGTTCAACCTGGCATAATTAATATTCTAGGTCATGCTTAAGTTCCCATGATGGAAGGTCTGAAGGGGGGAAATTCAAGAAAAATATATATCTATTATATAACTCATTGCCTTTTTTTTTTTCCTTTCATTTTGACGAGTCAGAATCATAGCCTTTAAAAAAAATCAGTGCTTTCACACCTCATTTGCTGTATTCACCACTGGGCCACCAGTCAGCAGCCGGGCCTGATACAGGGAGGTCAGTAAGAAGCTATTAGCAGAGTCCTCTCCTGAGATTTCTTGGGTCTTATTGAGTTGAATGTTAGCATGACAGTACTGCAAATAACTCAGTTGTAGGCTTCTTTTTTTTTTTTTTTTTTTTAACAGTTAGCACAGATTTCCCCATAGTGTTGGTCACTCTAGAAAATTATTGCTGAAAATGAAGTCCCCAAAGCTAGCTTGGCATTAGCCCTCCTAAGTTGTGAAAAATGTGAAAACGGAAAAATATGTCATAGTCCCCGAGGATTAACTTTGTCTTCTGTGACTCATAGTAATACTTTTTAAAAAATCCATAGCAAACCATTATTCACAAAGTGGCTTACAAATTAATGAAATATAGCAATTGAGATAATAGTTCGGGTTGTTTTGTTAACTTAAAGAAATAATAATTAAATGGATACTATATTAATGTAAGTAGATAGGGTCTCTGCTTGCTGTAGGGATTGAGGGGGGCTGGACCGTTTTCATTGACAAAAGTTAGCCAAATGTATTAAATTAATTTCTAAAATACTGACACCTTGAAGATTTTAAATGATACATTTTCCATTCAATTAAAATATATTTTCTATCTATATATGATTTAAATTGCAAAGAGAATACACATGAGGAGATCTCCATATAGGTTGCAAAATATAATTTAAGAAAGCTATCATGTCTACTGATCTATTTGCATTTCCCATCTAGCCTATGTATACATGTGCATGCAAATGTGAAGGAGATCAAGGAAGATTTCTAATGGGGGTAAAGTTAATAGCTGGTAGCAGTTATTCAGGTAGATAGATATTTTTAAATGGTAAATTATAATCTAGTTATATTGTATGCATTTTACCATTTTAATCTGTAAGATTATGGAAATGATAAACTAACAGACTTCAGTTAATTAGGTCATCACTAAACAGAACGGTATTCTCTTATATCTCTTTCATAGACTATGTAGATTTAGTTCTATTTTATGTCAGAATAGTCTTTTTAGTATAAAATTTATTGTTTTTCTCTCATTACAATTGATATAGTCTCATCTTAGAAAATCACCCTAAAAATCATCTTAAAAATTACCATCCACTTAAAAATTACTGTTCACCAAAAGCTATTTTGAATACATATGTGTATTAATTTTCTTACGTTAACATCATTAAAAATATCTGTTTACGTGTCCACCTTGTTCTGTATTTAGTATTATAGTAAGAGAACGTTAACATGACATTAAAAACGGCTTATACAATGCCTATAATGTTTCCAATACTTTTATCTTATGTAAATTGTATAGGGAAAAAAGTCTCAAAGAAGAGCCAATCCAAGAAAAAATTTAAATAGGTAAATATATTTACATTAACTTTTTCCTTAGCGTAGGAAAAACTTGAATTGGAGATGACTCAGTGGGTCTGTGATAATTTAGTTCTAGATCACAATGTATTCAAAAGCAAATTAAACCTGAAGTGTTAAGAAAGATGAAAAGGATATAATCTATAATTTTGAAGGAAGTCAATCAGATTTTGAAATAAACTCCAACATTTTACTAAAATATTTATGTGGCTTGAGAAAGTAAGAGTAAAATAGAGACTTTATGGGCCTTTCTGAACAGTGCATTGTTTTTCTACATAAGCATTTAGCATTCATTTTTTGAGTGTCTACTGTATGTTAAGAACTTTGCTAAGCCCTGGAGATGCAAAAATACCTAAAATAGAGTCCCTGTGCTCCAGCGGCTTGCTTAGGGAAGATGGACACACACAAAGATAATTTTGAAACAATGTAATAAATAGTGTGATAGAGTTGTCCCCAGGCTATTAAGGAAGCATTGGGGATAGGACACGGAATCTAGCCTGAGTTGGTATTAGATAGAGGTTTATACTTACTGAGGAGTTAGGCTAGAAATATAAAATTTCCTAGGATAGTTTTTCAAAGACAACTACCATAGGTAGTCATAATACTTTGGACTTGCTTATTCCAAGAGGTAAATATAACAACCAGAAATATTTATGGGTATGATGGTGGCATGAGAGAAAAGCACATTTTTAGGAAAAAACAGAGAGGTTTAATGGATACATTCTTTACATTAGTCTAGAATGTCTACAGAGCAACTAAACAAGTCATCCTATCGTTTAAAATATAGCTTTTCTTTATGAATATGCATTTGTATATAGGAAAGGAATAAAAATATAGTTCTAAGCAGTTTATATATTCAAAGATCATTGAATTTTCAGAGAGTGGAATGTGCTAAACCTGAATTTAACATTTATCCTGCATACATCTATTGAACCTCCATTGCATAGCAGTCACTGTGTTAAATAAGTCTGGACTATTTTGACGCAGTGTGTGACAAGGTCAGTGATAGACAGCAAGGGTAATGTGATGATATAGAAATAATGCTCCTAACCATGTGAATGCAACTCATTAAATACAGGGTGTTATTTTGAATGATTGTATACATATGTATACACATACATACATATACACACATGTATGTTTGTATATTATATATATATACATATACCAGTTTATTATTTTAAAGAACTTAAAATGGTGGCCATTAATTAGGCTGTATAATGAATAATCTTTCAAATAATCAAATATTTATTAAATTCATACTTTGTACCTGAAACTGGTTCAAGCATTATATATTTGAGTTTGTGTGAGTGAACGTATAACTTACAGAGCTGGTTAAGTATACATATACATAGTTAATGGTTAGAATACAAAATGAATGCCTTAAGGTCCTGTTATTTTTTTCTCAAATACAATTATATCAAATATGCCATGTGTAGCAGATAGAAACTATGGTTTCTATTAGTTGTTTTTAACATGTTTAGTCTTCAACCATGAATCATTCTGAAATTGTTGGTCTGGAGACAAAGTATATTTTGTAATATCCTTAGACTAAGGTCCTCCTCTAGTTAAGAACTAGAGTTGTAGTTTAACATAGTCCTTAAACATATGAAAATTTGTATGGTGCAATTTTATCTTCCCTTTATTCTATGTGAAAATGAAGGATAAAAATCAAAATGATGGGCTTCCCTGGTGGCGCAGTGGTTGAGAGTCCGCCTAACGATGCAGGGGACACGGGTTCGTGCCCCGGTCCGGGAAGATCCCACATGCCGCGGAGCGGCTGGGCCCGTGAGCCATGGCCGCTGAGCCTGCGCATCCGGAGCCTGTGCTCCGCAACGGGAGAGGTCCCGACAGTGAGAGGCCCAGGCCCGCGTACCGCAAAAAAAAAAAATAAAATAAAAATAAAAAAATAATCAAAATGATATTGTTCTTTAGGTTCCAGGTATATACAACTCACCTTTCAGAAAAGATCCTGATCCATGGGAGTTGCGGTTACAGCAGGCAAAGCCTTTAACACACCGAAGACCTAAAGTGAAGACGAAGCACTCCGTCAGCCTTAGCAGCTGGCTGGCTTGCACAAGTGCCCGGTCCTTTTCTCGGTCTGGAACTCTGCCACCCATTGATAGGAAACGATGTCAGGTACTCATTAGTCTTTTTTTTTTTTTCAGTTTAACTTTTCTGTCTTCGTACTTTTATTATTCACTTTTTTCTTTTTTATTGGAGTATAGTTGCTTTACAATGTTGTGTTAGCTTCTGCTGTACAATGAAGTGAATCAGCTATATGTATACATACATAAGAATTGTGTCAGTGATCGTATTCTGTTTTTTTAAAAAAAGTTATTGTTTTGTCTTTGTGGAACGAAAAGAAAATTATTTTTTTACAGAATCTAATTTTTTTTTTTTTTCCGCTGTGCTGTGCAGCTTGTGGGATCTTAGTTCCCTGACCAGGGATTGAATCTGGTCCATGGCAGTGACAGCGCCGAGTCCTAACCACTGGACTGCCAGGGAATTCCCCAGAATCTAATTTTAAATAATAAAAATGAAGTACATTTAAAATATATATCAAAGAAATAAATATTTCCTTGGCATTGAATTTTATTGTTCTGGGTGTGAAATTAACACGTAGGATGTTTGGCTAGGATGTAGCCTTTTTATGTAACAATACTGTAATAACTGTGCTTGTTATAACCTGTTGTTGCTAGAAAAATCCTATGTATTATCAAATTTATCTAATTTAGCCTCTCATCTGGTGGTTCATATGATTCTATACATTTGTAAACATAATTTGCATGGGAGTCATTTAAAAAGTATAAGCTGGAGAATTAAAGAGGGCCCAAAACAATGCAAAACTCAAGCAAAGACAAAATCTTCACTATGGATTAGAATATAGCATGATTGGCAAATGACTTCCTAGGGCTAAAGGGTGGAGTGGGATGGCTTGTGATGATTGTCACTGTCCTAGAAGTTCCAGAGAGCAACACTTCTGTCACCCCCAGAACTGCTGCCTCTTAGCTTCTTACACAGGCTTGCCTCTGTGTATCTATTGCTGTATAATAAATTATATTACATTTATGTATAAAGCCTGATGGCTTAAACCAACACACGTTTCTTTTCTCACAGTTTCGGTGGGTCAGCGTTGTGGGTACAGCTTAGGTGAGTGCCTCTGACTCAAGATCTCTCATGAAGTTGCAGCCAAGGTGTCAGCCGGGACCATGATTTCATATAAAAGCTTAGCTGTGGAGGAAGGAGAGGAGGGTAGGGAGATCCTCTAGTAGGGTCACTCACATGGTTGGTTGTTTTCCTGTCTCTGTCTCTCCTCCCTCAGTCTCTATAGCGCTCCCCTCCCTGGAGGAGGAAGTGCCAAGCTTCTAATCACTTGGTCTTTCTGGTGACCAGTCTCACCCAGAGGCTATCTAGGGACTCCAGCCTAAGTCACCTTATTAGCTTAAACTCAGGTGTATTCTTGTTATGAGTAACAAAAGATACTCCTATCATCGGGAAATTGCAAAGGTTTTAGGAGCTCTGTGCCAGGAACCAGGGACAAAGACCAAATATATATATATATTTTTTCGTACGCGGGCCTCTCACTGTTGTGGCCTCTCCCCTTGCGGAGCACAGGCTCCGGACGCACAGGCCCAGCAGCCATGGCTCACGGGCCCAGCCGCTCCGTGGCACATGGGATCTTCCCGGACCGGGGCGCAAACCCGTGTCCCCTGCATCAGCAGGCAGACTCTCAACCACTGTGCCACCAGGGAAGCCCTATATTTCTTATTATACCCACAATGGTGTAAATATAAAGACACATGGAAAATACATACACATTTATATAAAGGTATACATTCATATGTATGGGGAATACACATCTGTATGGAAGATTTTATATGTGTATATATACATACACATATACATATACAGGTACACATACCCACATGCATACTCGTAAGGTACATTTATCTAACATACCACAAAATAATTATCCCTGCTAATTGTTTCCTTTCCCTTTCCTTCTTTCCCCATCTCCTTCCTCCTTACCCCTGGTCGTCCTCCCCCACCCCCATTATATCCTCTCATCCTTCTTTTCCTTCTTTCTCTTATTTTTCCTTCTTTCCCATCTTCTCTTCCCACCTTCTCTCTTATCATCTTTGACTTCTTCCTTTCTCCCTTCCTTCCCACTTTTTTTTTTTCTTTCCTTTCCTGTTTTCACAGAATGGGATTCTTAATGTGGTTTTCTTTGACTGAACCCCATTTCCTGTACTTATCTATAATAAAAAGGTACCCACATCACTGGGGACATTTGATATTATATATACTACAGTCCAAATGATACTATTTATACTCTAACAGTCTGTCTGCACTTGTGAGGTGAATTTCTTAAATGTGTGAGACAATAATAGCAAGTTTAAAAGTTTTTTCACTATTATTTAAGCTTTGAGAAAAGTTTATAAATACAAGATGACTCTAATGTGGGTTATTAAAAATATAGAAGAATATAAGTATATTTGACTCATAATTGGACTTGACTGAAGGCAAAGAAAGTCAAATATTGGAGAACTGTAGCTAAGAGCCCACGAAGTCTCATAGGTTCAGGTTGAATCCTGAATGGTCTACAGCTTCTAGGAATTAGTATTTGGAAATGAGTACAATGAGCAGAGTGAAATTTGGGATGCTACCTCATTCCAGGTATGATTGGTATAAGTGATCACTTGAGATCTAAGAGTCTATCCACAGAAATAGAAGTCAACAGAAGCTTTGACATAAGAGAACCTTGACAGTAGAGGCCAAGTTTGCTGACTAGGAAGGTGGTCCATTAAGCTCAAAGGCAAGACATTAATTGTCTAAGATATAAATGTATGGATCAGGCACTGAAACATAGAAAATAGACATAGACATAGAAAAATGGACATTCTTAAGGAGGATTGTGGTCATGAAGATTATAGTTAATGAAAAAAGAAGAGTGGGTCTATTTTATTCTAAATTTTGCTGCTTAAGTAGGGCTTCCTCTTTCATTTCCTAATCTTGTTGGAAATAGCAAGTTCCAGAACAAGTAGTGGAGTAAGCCTCAAATGGGTGCGTGTTATATTGATACATCAACAAAGGTCAGACGACAGAGATTGGCCACCAAGAAGACTTTATTCCTTGTGAATGCAGGCCCCTTCAAAGTCATAGCCTTGGTCTTTCGTTTATATACTTGATGCTACTACTGTTCAAAATCTTTTTCAAACTCCTCTAGAAACTAAAAGTAAGAGCAGTAAGATAATAATAAAGCTAGGAGTACAATTTTTGCATATTTACTAGGTTCTAAGTACAATGCTAAGAGTGTTACTTATATTGTCTTATGTATCTTAAGGGCAATTTTGTGAGATAGTTATTATTCCATCTTACATACGAGGAGAAGAGGTCTAGAGAAGTAATTTGCCCCTAATAACACAACCAAATATTATTTTGCAAACCACAGAATTTGTCAAAGTGAAAGATTAAAAATCTATAGAAAATATCCTCTTTTGATTTCTTAATCCTGAACTTGGAATCATGTTACTGTATCTTTAAAAAGTAAAGTTCCAATAAAAATCCATTAACTACTTTCAAATATAGCAATCCTCCTATCCAGCTGTGAAAAGTACTAGATGATACTTATTTGCCATTTGTGTTATTTACGGTCCATGACTTTTATGGTAACTGGTTCCTATTATTGGTTTCTATTAATGTAAAACATAAGTGAATATAAATGAGGCGTGAATCATTTCTTTTTATTAGCCCCCCAGTCTTCACTCAGTGCTTGCAGTAACTCCAGCTGCGTCTTGTTAGTGATAACCTATTTAAAGAAGAGATCTTTAAGGACAAGGGATATGATTAGAAATCTTTGTCTATTTTATATCACTTCTCTCCTGCACAACAAAGGTGGCAAAAACAAAATGTAATCGATGGCACAGCAAAATCTCGAGCCACCTCTGATTTGTATTGTGTTTCATATGATACTAACTAGATAACCAGTGGGTTCTAGTAACTAATATAAGTAACTACTAATTTAAAGGTGGAATATGTTGTAAACCCCTTCACACCATTGCAACTTATGAACTTTGCTATATGTTTGTGTCATTAAATGGTCGCTATTGTATCAGAGTTATTAAGCAATAGAATTTAGAATTTAAATAAAAACACTTAAAATAATTTAAAATATGGCCCTTCTATATTTTGGAGGAGGCCACCAGTTAAATGTAAGATTTGGCATTCACCTAAAAGCTTTATTTTAATGAAAAAAAAAACTTGCCGTCTGATTTCTATCTATTTGAAAACTGTGCCCAGGGTCTTTTCTAATATTTTTGCTTACTCAAAATGGGAGCGAATTCTTTTTAAATTATAAGAAACGTGCTTTTTAAAATTAGAAAACAAAGCAACTCTTATAACTACAAGTTAACTAGTTCTAGCATGAAAACTCTTTTGATGTAAGTGGGGAAAATTCTGCCTAATTTAAAACATTTTTAGTATAATCACTTGCACTTGTGTGAACGTTTCTTGAAGATGTGGTGCTCTTACTTCATGTGTTTTCTAATTCAGAGAAGAATAAGTTGTTCTTTAAAAACAACCTAGTAAATACTACTTGTTATTCTTTGTAGATATTCAGTAGCCTTGGTCATAAATCACAAGCTATCTACCTCATCCTTTCTTGTCAGGGACCCTTCCGCGATGTCGCTGAAGTGTGGGAACAGCGCTACAAGCCTCTGGAACCGACTCTGCGAGTGGCCGAACCGATGGATGGGCTAAATGAGGCCAGAGCACAGCTCCAGAGACAGGAATGGACGCGAAATGTGAATGACAATATGTGAGTTCTTAGCTTAAAAGAAGTAGCTGTACCATGTTTGGTGCCTGAAGTATTTTTAATATTTTCTATTTCCTAGTATTGTAGAGAATCTTTTATTTGTGAGAAAAGGAAGAACCACCCCTGACCTATTCAGAAGCAACCATTTTTCAATATGCAAGTGTTTTAGATAAGGTCGATATTGACGATGATATTGATTTTATACACATACACACACACACACATACACACATACATACATATTACTCAAAGGAAAAAAGGAAAGAATGAATGGCATTTCACGGGGATAAGTGACCACTATCCATGCATCTGCGAAGATAATTTCCCTAATTATCCAGTGAAAGTATTCATATTTCTGATGCTTCTATAATAAGATCCAACAGAACAAAAACATTTTTCTTAAAGTGAACTAAATTTTATTTGGATACATTGATATGGCATTGTAGTTTTAATAAATCAGGTACAATGAAAGAGTTTAGTTTCTTCACCACTGAGGAAGATGATTGAGAAAGATAAAGGGCAATCTAAGAGCATATGCAATTTTAAATTATTATATTAGCATCACTGATTTGGGTCTCAATTCATACATCTTTCTCCAAGGTACTTCCTCTCTCTTCAGGCATTTGTCATCAATAGTTATATGTAATTTATAAACAGACAATTTAAAATCTAGAAAAGCTTTTAAAAATTATTATTATTCTATAAGATATCTTGTAATTATCTTTGTAATATATCATAATAATTATTTACTATTATATATACTAAATAATAAAAAGGCAATTATATTATTCTAATCTAAATTATTATAATTTTAATGTTATGTATTATAAATAATTATATGTCAACTACAACATATAAACCACAGTTACTTATTTATATAATATAGACTATGCACTAATCATCATATTACATATGTTATATAATAATAATTCCAAAATACATTACAAAGTATGTTTTGTTATATAAAGAAATTAGAATTACCTCTTATCCAGCATGGTGGATTTTGGATAGTTTTGTCAGTCAGAAGGGATATATAATATGCTTTATTTTAATCATACATTTCTGAAGAGACTCTTGAAAAATAAAGATTTTTGAACAAACTCATATGAAAGATAAAATTGGCAAGTATCTCAAGTAATTTTCATAAAGTTTTTCATTTTATAGCAATTACTTGAAGTGAGATATTAGCTATAGAGTGTTCAGCATATTCTTTCAATAATTGAATGAGTTACCCAACACATAATGAATAAGAAAATAAGAAACATTTTTTTCCAATTATTTTGGGGAGGTAGATTTCTTTTAGTAAAGAGATTATAGAAGATTAGTGCTGCTCGACTTAGTCAAGCAAAATGTGCAATTTAGTGATGAATATCAAAAGAGTTATATTATTCAGAATTATTTTTCTATTTTCAGTGATGCCAAGGTTTATGAAATAACAAAATTAACTTCTCAAATAGTTGACCACATTGATATTGCTACAGAAATCACTGTGTATAAAAGATACTGAAGTATCCTTTCTTAGTATTTTCCTTGGTAAACCTAGAAAGAGCAGATATCAACGTTAGCCCCAAAGAAAGGCGCTCAACTTTTACTTTCTGTGGAATACTTGTAAATACCTTCAACCTCTACAGTGTTGCTGATGACCCTTCACCTTGAAACTTTCAGACTGAAAAGCGCTTTTAGGATAACCAACCAATCAGGAGCAAACCAAGTTGGGAATGCTAAAGAAATTACTTACAGATTTGAAGCTATCATGTTTTTAGTGAAGAGGCTAAGCAATGGGTTTTAACAGCCAGCCTATGGATAATCCACTTTTTCAGAGAACTGAAACTATTATTTTGTAGCTTCTTCTGAATCCATTTTGGTTTCCATATACTGGATAACATAAATGTATCTTGTGAGGCAAAAGAAATGTTAGAAATTTAGGTTTTATATCTTTCAGATAATAATTTTGTGATAGAAATTAGGCCAAAAGTCTACTTTTATCACAGAGATGCATGGTTTATTAATGAGAAGGATCGTTATTGGCCACGTTACCAATTTCATCTGTAAGGAATTGAGGGCAGTGCCTTTGCCATCCAAGGGCCTTAACTAGGAACCCTCTATCTAAAGCCAGGAAGGTAGAGCTTTTTATTTCTAACCTTAAGGATTCAAAATGTGGCCTTATATCTGAGGATATGACACATTTAGCTATTTTGTTTCCATACCTTTATGAAAATTGCACTGTGGTGATAGTAGAAGGTTGGGCTTTGGAACTAGATCTGTGTGAGCTCAAATCTAGACTGCATTACACAACAGCAGTATAATCTTGGGTAAGTAACTTAGCCAGCCTGAGCCTCTGTTTCCCTGTCTGTAAAATGGGGAGAGAAATGTTATCTTAAAGGTTGTAATGAGGATTGAATGAGATAATGAGTATAAAGTACCAAGAACATAGCAGAGTTTTAATAGAAGATAATTATCATCATGTTTAGTATCTGCTACAAGCATAATAATTCTGCATCTAAGACATCAAACTGTGGGTAGGAAACCACAGATTCCACAGATGGGCTGGATTTTATCTACTAGCCCTGGGAACCAGAAGTTAAGGAGGACCACGGGCAGAGCTCTCATAGGCCACTCATAGAAGATTTCTTATTAAGGTTCTGAAAGACAGATTTTTCTGAATGTGTTAGTTTGCTAGGGCTGCCGTAACAAAATACTATAAACTAGATGGCTTGCACAACAGAAATTACTGTCTTATGGTTCTGGAGGCTAAAGTCCTGGATCAACGCCTCAGCAGGGGTGATTCCTTCTGTTCCAGTCTCTCCCGTAGCTTTTGATGATGGCTGAATCTTTGGTGGTCCTTGGCTTGTGGAAGCATCAGCCCTATCTCTGCCTTCATCTTCACAGAGATACTCTTCCTATGTATGTGTCTGTCCAAATTTCCCCTTTTTATAAGGACACCAGTCAGACCAGATTAAGGGCCCAGCCTACTCCAATATGACTGCATCTTATAATACCCACAACGACTGTATTTCCAAATAAGGTCACATTATTTAATATATTCTTTAAAACAAGTATAGGAAGTGGGACAGTAACATTTTACATATAGAGTGTGGAGGGTTTTTTGGAAATCGTTTAAAAACTGTTCTTATTCCTAAAGAAAATCAATTTTCTCATGCCTTCTCGAAGAAAATTATTTTCATTATTCACATGTCTATCTTTACGAAGCCAAGAAATTAAATAAGCAGTTAGTAAATAATTGTCCAGTAACCTTTATGTGAGGAGCTCTCGGCTAGATATTATAAGAAACATAAAGGAGTATTTATTGATTCAACAAATGTTTGCGTGTCAGGAAGAGTTCTACGCTCTCGAAATATGGCACTGAATAAAGTAGACGCGTCTCTGGCCTCATGAAACTTCTGTGCTTCTAGCTTTAAACTGAACCAGAAAACCTAATGAAATTCAGAATAAGTATCATTTGCAGATAAGCACCTGAAAATAGTCAAGCGTGTGTTAAAGACGGTAACTGCCATGAAAAAAAAATTTTTTTTTTTAATGTAGAGTTTGCTCTGTTCTCTGATGACCTAGGAAGGTGTTCTTCACAGAAAAGGAACTGAATTGAGTTCTGTGGAAAGAGACGTTTAAGATTTTGACAGAGAAAAGAAGAGAAAGTAGATAAAAAATAGGTTGATGGTATGGGGAAAAATGATGGGAGAATAATGAGAAGACCATTTTGACAGAAACTCATTTTTTTGGGGGGGGCGGGGTTCACGGGCCTCTCACTGTTGTGGCCTCTCCCGTTGCAGAGCACAGGCTCTGGACACGCAGGCTCAGCGCCATGGCTCACGGGCCCAGCTGCTCCACGGCATGTGGGATCTTCCCGGACCAGGGCACGAGCCCGTGTCCCCTGCATCGGCAGGCGGACTCTCAACCACTGCGCCACCAGGGAAGCCCAGAAATTCATTTTTATGTGAGAGGCAGTAGAAAGAAAAGTGGTAGGAGGCTTCAAGGCCAAGGATTTGAGGGTTCATCTGTAGATAATGGAGAACTATTTAAGGCTTCTGAGTAAGAGGATGTTACAAGCAGAATATGAATTTGTTGATTGTATTTGAGAAGAAATATGCTGGAGGGAAGGAGACGCATTAGGAGAATATTGCAGTACTTTTGGTGAGAGGTAACGGGATAGAACTAAGGTGAGGGCAAGATTCAATATTCAACTTTTTCTTTACTTCCTTCTCCTTTCTATACGTAATCTCTCTGAGTGTTTGCTTCTGTTTGAGAGACTTCAACTCTGTGACAATGATTTCCACTCTAAGTCTCTAAGATCTTTCTCCTACGTTCCCGATTTATATTTTCAGCTGCCATCTTTGTTTGCATCTCCGCCAGATGTCCCAAACTCAGTAGACCCTACTCTGGACTGCTTCTTCTTGTCTTGAGTGTGAATTGCAGCACCAACTGTCTGCCCAAGTAGGGACTTGTGAATTACCATGTTATCCTTCTCTGGAATTCTATTGGTCCCCAAATCCTGTCTATTCTACCTTTCATGTATCTCTCAAATTCAGCCACCCCCTTCCCTTACTACTATTGATTTAGTTTAGGACTTATAATTTCTTCTTTTAATTGCTGTAAATCCCATCCAGTCTGCCCATTCAGTGCATTTACCATGACCACACTAGAGAAATTTCAGCAAGCAGTTATTCAGCCCAAATGCTTTTTCATGACTTTTTATCAACTGCAGGATAAATCTTAATTCTTTATTGTAAGACTCAAGGCCCTTCAGGATCTGATCCAGGCTTATTTCTCCAGCTAATAGGCTGCCAGGTTCCCTAAGAAACTCTGCGTCTAGAGCTCCTGGGCTGTTATCATTTCTCTTTATGTCCATACCCTCTTCTGCTTCCATTAAGGAGTTTCCTACCTCCCTTGGTTTACTCATTCTGCTCAAATCCACTTAAAAAAATAACAAAGGATTGTTTCTTTACATTTAAAAAAATGGAAAGAGCAGCACATATTTGTTTTAGGGTTTTTCAGAGAGCATATTAAGAATTATTTTCAGATGTAAAATGGGACCATGCAAGTTGCCTAGATGAAGTGGGGAAAGAAGTCATTATCATTAAGAGATGGAAGAAACAGAAGGCCATGGCACCAGAGCTATCAGAGCAAATGTTTAATTTACCCACTAAGATGGCAGGGGTGGAGTGGAGTGATCATAAATCCGGTGATATAGGCTGATATTGGCTTCACCAAAGTCTTATGAGAGGGGCTAAGGTCCTATATGTTAATACCGTCTATTAATTGTAAACATCCTGGCTTAATACAGGAGACTGTAATTGTGCAGGCTGTAACCGTATCCAAAATGGAGTGGTTTAAGACATTGCAGTGGAAGTCGGTGCTAATCTCTGCACTGGTAGGCAGAATAATAGCCCCGCAGAGAAGACACATCCTAATCCCAGGAAACTGTGCATATGTCACCTTGTATGATAAAGAGAACTTTGCAGATGTGATTAAGGATTTAAAGATGGGGAGATTATCCTGGATTCCGGACGGGCCCAATGGAATCACAAGGGTCCTTAAAAGTGGAAGAGGGATGCAGAAAGAGATTTGACTACATAAAAGGTCAGAGTGATGCAATGTGAGAAGGAAAACTCATCTTTGCTAGTTTTGAAGATGGAGGAAAGGCCACAACCAAGAAATGCTGGCAGCCTCTAGAAGCTGGAAAAGGTAAAGGTAAAGAAATGGATTCTCCCCTAGAGCCTCCAGAAGGGATGCAGCCCTCCCAGTGCCTTGATCTTAGCCTAGTGAGACCCATTTCAGACTTCTGACCTTCAGAACTCTAAGGTAATAAATTCATATTCCTGAAGCCACTAAGTCTGTGATGACTTGTTACAGTAGAAATAGAAAACTAATACAAGTGTCCTTCAAATCAAGGAGCTGGCTTGCTAGATCAGACTTTGGTGTTTAGATTAATTATAAACCTGAGCTAAAGTTGAGGGATATCCTTAGATCCCTAAGGATTCAAAATTCTTCTGCAGGTTTAGGGTGTGGACATTTAGAGTTTTAAAAAAAATACAACCAGGGCTTGAACTTTCCTATGAAATTAAGTTCATAATTTAATCATATTTTAAGGATATTGTATTTGAAACTTGCACAGCCTTTCATAAGAACCTGAGTA
The DNA here is from genome assembly GCF_937001465.1 of Orcinus orca. Lineage (NCBI taxonomy): Eukaryota > Metazoa > Chordata > Mammalia > Artiodactyla > Delphinidae > Orcinus > Orcinus orca. The sequence goes on along the minus strand of NC_064559.1, from coordinate 16,883,800 downwards.
CAGACAGCGCAGTAGCCATCCCTACATCTTTTTGAAAAATAAAAGGTATTAATTTTCTAATAGTTTTTGTAGAAGAGGCAAAACTTTACTTCTCCCCACTTAGGGACTTCAGCTGGGACTGAGAATTAAATTGGCATAAGACAGATTAAAAGCATACAGATTTATTTAATATAAGTTTTGCAACACACAATAGTCCTCATAAAGAAATGAAAACCGAAACAAGTGGCAAACCCTAAGTGCTTATATATTGGGTTGAGCAAAGAGAAACAATTGTGGAAAATAACAAAAATATATGCAGAGTCCAAAGGAAGATAAAAATTATTTAACAAGGTCTGTTGGTACAGAATTCTCTATGCTGTGACTTCCCATCTCTGGTGATAGGAATGTTTCTTTCTTCCTGGTATAGGAAAGGCATCTTTCACATGGGAGTGTTATCTCCTGATTTTAGGGGAAAAAAGGGGGAACTAAGATCGCTTTTCTTCTACCTGTTGTTTATAAGTGCCTTTAGCTCAAAATAATCCTTGGCCAAAGTGGCCTATTTTGGGGTGGCGTATTTTGTCACCTTCACTATTAAGAGTAGGTGAACAGTAGTTGAACTAAACTTTTTTAAAAGGACATTTAAAAACCGTGGTATATGTAGATGAGATCTGGTTGTATTATTTATCACTAAGAACAGTGGTAAGGAAATTTAACACATCTCAAAACTTTTTGGACTCGTGTGATTTTGTAACACTTTAGACCTTTACAATTTGCATATTTTCTGAACCGTTATTGTATTATGATAAGTAGGGATTATCATACATTTTCAGATAATGTTTTCTTAACAATTCAACTTTTATTTGTAACTCTTCCATTTATTTTAATTACTAGCACAGTGTGCAACATTTATTAATCAGCAGAGCCTTTTTAAGTTAAAATACTAAATTAGCTAACCCCATTAACACAGAATACTCCAAACAAGCAGTAATAGGAGAGGTAGTTGCTGTGCAAATCGTATTATACATGCGGGTGCTCTAGGGCACAGTTAAGCGTGATTACCCTCTTTTGATCCAGTATTCCTCTGTCTCTCCCAGCTAATTTCCAGTGGAAATTTACAAAGTACTGCCTTCATTTTTCCAGCTTAATTTTTCTAATGAAGTTCTGGTACTTTATAACACTAGGGATACAGATAATAAGCCTGTGTGTAATTAAGAATTTCTAGAATTTGTCTACAAAAAAGCCCTTTATTACTTTGGCTCTACAGTGAGAACTGTGCTCTCTTTTTGTCCACTGTTTCCTTGAAAAAGATGGCTTTTTAAATAACAGAATCCTAGAATTCTGTTCTCATAGACATCTAAGTCTGAAGAAGTTTAAGACTTACAACATCGACATAATGGTGATAACTTGGAATACTTTTACTGATTTTGTGAAAATATTACGTACACTTTTGGTGTATGCAATCAGACAATCATAAAAACACACTGTTAGTCTTTTTAGTTAGACTTTTATCATTTTCTAATAATTCTTCCTAATACAATGGCTAACATATTCTAAGTAAAGTTTTGCCAATCAACTTTTGGTCCATTTACAAGGCCTGTGGACTTTCCTTTGTAAAAGAAAGATGCTCATTCTGTGCCGTACTCATATTCTTCTATTGGTATGGCATTTATACATCCCAGTCTTCGCTGTTTCAATTTAGAGTTCAAAAGTATGTTGGGGGTCAGAAGAGACTTGAAGGCTGAACAGAAGTTTGCCAGGCGAAGCAAGGAGGGTGACACCAAGGATGTTGCCTGGACAAAGCCACCTCTTTGTCAACGAGTGCATAGCTCATGTGGGTTTCAGTTTGCCTTCTGAGGTAGCTAGCGAAGCTTAGTTCAGAGCTTTGGTACCTCATGCAAAGTGGCAGAGGTGAGAGGGAAGGTATAGGTGGACCCAAGAGTATAAAGGGCCATGTGTACCATGATAAAGTGTTTGGACTTTACCATATAAAACATGGTGTAAAACCGTCACTGAGTTTTAATCACTGGAGTGAAAGGGTCAGTTATCTTAGAAATATCACTCTACTAGCTATGTCCATGGTGAAGAAATGGGAGTCACAGCAGTTAAGGTACTGCTGCCATAGTCCAGTTCGGAGATAAAGAGAACTTGCAATAGAACAAGGATAGTGGTAGTGGAAGGAAAGAGAAAGGTTGACAAACTGCTTTATAGGTAGAATCCTATAAACCCTAAACCAGAAATAGGGGCCAACATGATACGGTGTGGATGGGTGGTCAGGGGCATAGATGCATTTGGGATCACTATCTTAGGGCTTTCTTAATTGCTAAGAACAAAGATCCATTCACGGTAACTCAAGTAAAGGGTGTGTTTGAAAGATCCATTGAAGAACCTTATAGAAATCTAAGGAACCAAAGAAAAACTGCACTAAGGTGACTCTCGAGGGCTGAAAAGGCCTGGTTTTCTCCCTCTAGTGGCACCTCCACTTTTCTCTGTATTTCTGCTTCCTGTTTTCTTTCTACTGACTGGCTTTATCTACTGCCTCACAGTTTCTTGCCCATAAATCTTCAGCCTGCCCTTAGTTATCCTGGCCACCCCAGGCCTGATTCAGTGTAACCTTCCAGCTCTAGAACCCACAGCTAATTCTGCTTTTCAGTTCAGGAGAATCTGTTCTGCTCAATTTATATTATCAAACTGGTCCACACAAGCTGTAGGCTTGAAACACAATTGATACTTAACAAATATGTGTTAAGTTAATGGACATGTGCTGTTAACATATGAATGGATCACAACTGTGGTCAGGGGACGGTATGTCACATTATATCAAATACAGTGTCTTATGAAAGTATAACCAGGAGCGAGCAAGGATTTCCTCCGATTGAGAAGTGCAGAGGCAGGGGTTCCTCTAGTGCCTTGATAGCTTTGGAGTGAGGTGACTGGTCAGATAGTGATGTCCTTACTTAATAAAAAAAAAAATGTAAGAAGAACTATTGTCTTGATAGGGTGGAGGTTTGGGATATGAGTTTAATTTGGGGGCAGCTCTATTTGAGATACCTATTGTATATCCAGGTAGATATTCCTAGTGAGCATTTGAAAATACTGGTCTTGAGTTAAAGAATAACACTGTATATAGAGATAAAAATTTAGAAATCATCAGAGGTGATAGTTAAAAGCTTGGTGGGGGGAAAAATCTCCCAGGGAGAAACTAGAGAGAGAAAAGATTAAGCACAGATTCCTGGGAGTTGCTTTAATGTCAGGGCAGTGGTTCTTAATTAGGTCGCTTATCTATATCACCTTGAGGTTTAAAATTATATACATATGCACTCCTTAGTCTCAGCCACACATATTTTGACTCAGTAGGCATATGGGTTTGACATATATGCCTAAGTGATTCTAATGCCCAGTTCTGGTTAAGATAAGAGTCATTAATTCAAGGTATCAGCAGAAAATGATGAGTCAGTCAGGAAACTGAGAAAGCAAGGAAGAGTACCAGGAGGTATTTTGCAAATCAAGGGAGAAGAGAATTCGCTACAAGGACTGGACTCTGCTTGATGCAGCGTTCAAGTTGAATGAGGACTGAAAAGAATGCATCAGATTTGGCTGTTGGGAAGTCATTCATCCATAGCTTTTGCTTTCTCCTTTATCACCTAGCTCTTATTTCTACCACATTCTTGAGGATATCATAAGAGAGCTTGTCAAATTCTTTGCCAAACTTCAGATATATGATGTTTAAAATTTTACTTTACCTGTGGTGATGATATATTTTTCTTTATATGTATTTATTTATATATAAAATATTTTAATTTATATTTTTAAATGTATATTTAATTTTAAAATGTAAAATATCAAAATATAGACATATTAAAATAAAATAGTACCAGTATCATATACACACATATATTGGCCCACTTTTCTAGAATTTAATTTTATTTTAATATTCCATTTTAGAATCTTGCTGAAATTAACATCAGATTAAGCCACCTATATGTTATAGAATCTATATTCTTCTGCTTTTAGACTAATTTTGGTATATATTTGGTACATTCATAAGGTCTTAAGAATAACTAATGATGATTTGGTGATCTCATCCAAAGATCTAATTTGAGATACAGTATATCTTATAGAGACCTTGAAATCATCGGGTAGGCGCTCATTTATAAATTCTAAACCAGAGGTTACAAACTAGTGGCTTCTGAGTTGCATACAGCTTCCATGTATGTTATATTTGGACCCCTTAGTTTTCTAAAAATTAAATTGATTGAAAAATTAAAAATTGATTAAAACATTAGAAAAGGTAATTATATCTTTTAAAAATCCAGATTTTCTGGCTTATATTAAGAATTAAGAGATCTGGAAACAGCAGGCCTCCAGTCTCCTATGGCAACAAACTGATTAAAGCTTGCATTCTTAGTTTTTACATCTGACTTAATATGTGTTACCTGCCTGGCCTTTCCAGACACAGACATTGGAGACCCTTGTTCCAGATGATAAGCTCCTCGAGGAAGAGCCCAGGATTTATGCAGTATGCTTAGCACCATACTTGGCAAGCAGTAAGCGGTCAACAGCTCTTTTTACATATTGAGCTTGAGCTTGAACTAGTTTTGTTTGTTTTGTTTTAATCTATCTGATCACCAAAATCATTCTCGTTGCAAGAGAAATCAAGCAAGAGGAAATGAATTCAAGTGTGATTTCTCTTTGATCTTTTTTTTTTTTAACATCTTTATTGGAGTATAGTTGCTTTACAGTGTTGTGTTAGTTTCTGCTTTATAACAAAGTGAATCAGTTATACATATACATCTGTCCCCATACCTCTTCCCTCTTGTGTCTCCCTCCCTCCCACCCTCCCTATCCCACCCCTCCAGGCGGTCACAAAGCACCGAGCCCATATCCCTGTGCCATGCGGCTGCTTCCCACTAGCTATCTACCTTACGTCTGTTAGTGTATATATGTCCATGCCACTCTCTTGCTTTGTCCCATCTTTGATCTTTATTAACACCGCACTAACAGTTCGCGTAATAGGGCAGCCTTTACTTCCTCTTTTCTTTTTCTTAGAACAGCATTTTCCAAACTGTGTCTCTTGAACTCTAGTCTGGAAGATGTTAATGAGTTTCTGTCAAATAAACTTGGGAAAAATTATATTTGAAACGTTTAAACTTTTTTTTTTGGCATTTACAGGGCTTCTCCGTCTCAAGTATATTTTTATTTAGTGTGACCTTCAAAAAGGGGACATATAATGTATAGCATTTTGCAAGCTCATTTATTCAACAAATATTACAGCCTAATATGTGCCAGGCACTGTATTAGGTACTAAGGACAAAGCAATGAACAACATTGCAAAGATTTCCTGGCATCGTAGAGCTAGTGGCATGATTGGCCATGGAATCCCCTTATCCACAGACCATGGTTTGGAATATGCTGCTCTACATTTGATTTTTCTTAGCAATTTTATTTTTTTTAGTTTCAGCTTATTTCATTCTGCTTAAGAATAATTTGTGCAAGTGTTTCCCACAGCCTTATTTTTCTCCTTAATTTTGTTCTTCATGTCAATTACACAAGTCCTTAACATACCTGAGCTTAAAACATTTAAAGTTGTAAATGGACTGCTAAAAGAAGAACCTGAATGAATGCTACTTAGCTGGGGCATTCAAATTCAGTATCTTTCAGCAGAAATTTTTTTTTTGGTGAGTTTTCCACAATCAACTAGAGGAAAGTAAGGTCAACTCTGATATGTATCGGAAAGTTGTTGCACAGCTGTAATGAAATTACTGAATCAGCGTGCCTGGAGATTGTTAATAATAATAATAATAACATATCCAGGGAATACTAGTCCTCTTAAGCTAAAAAAAATGTAAGGAGGGCAAAATATGTCTTTCCATTTAAATTTAGGAGCTTGTAATATAAGCTCACTGTCTAGCTGAACAGATAGTCTTGTCATTTGCATTCTTAATATTTAAATATTATGTTGCCATAGGTATTCTTTATATTTAAATACTATATTTATATCACCACCCTAGGGGAGAGGTTTGTGTTATTGATACTGCTGCTTAAAAAGTTTGAGTTTTAAACTTCTGCTGTGAATTCTACTCTAAGTATGAAATACTTTATGTATTGAATAGTTATAGCAATGTTTATATGAAAATCTCAATGAAACCTGTTTTCATCCATAAATGAAGTCTAATTCCTATTTCAACTTGTTGTCATTTTATGAACATCTCTTAACCAAAATTCTACTCAAATAAAACATCTTGATAGATGAGTAGACTATGTTTTGAAATCCCCCTATTGGTATTAATGAGCTGTATATTAGATTTATCTGGAAATTTGGATTGTTAATACATATAGCAAAAACACCTTTTATTTCTCATATTGAAGGTAATAAAAAGAGACTTTTTATTTGCTAAGTTTATTCTAAAACATATTATTCTGTATTAAAAAGGAAAAAAAAATTCAACATTTTATGGCCCATTTTAATGAATTGGACAGTTGACCTGATTTTTTTCAGAAGGGCTAAAATTATTTAATGTTTATATTTTCCAGTTTTATTGAGATATAATTGACATATTGCACTGTCCAGCACAATGGTTTCACTTATATATATCATGAACTGTGTATATATTTATTATTAATTCATTATATTAAGTCAGTATTCATTATGAATTATACTACAAGTTTAAAATATATCTCATCCTATTTCAAATATAATTAACACAAATAATTTGTATATTTCCAGTTGTGTGGTTTTTCAAAATGTTTTGTCTTAAAAGAAATGCTACAACTGGTTAATGAGAACTAAGTCATCTGACAATGAGACTAGAAATGAACTGGTTTTAATTCAGCCCTCAAAACATTAAATTTACTATTTTCTATATTATAATAATGATTAAAATATTAGAATCTAATAAAATATGTAATTTTTGAGCAGGTGTACTTTTATGATAACATGAAAGTTTTTTGTTTGTTGATTAGTAGATTAAATCAACTTCCTTTGTTCATATTTTCTCTTCTGATTCTTTCATCAACTCTTTTCAAACTTCTATACCTAGGTGTCCTTGCTTGTCGAATTAAGTTTTGTAGAGCAGAGGGAATTGCCTCTGGAATTAAGAGAATTGCTTTCCCTTAATTAGCCCATAGTGGATTTTTTTCCCCTCCTGTTCTCCTTTTTTATACCCCATTTAAATAACTGCTCTATTTTGAGCATTACAAAACTCTTAATCCTTGCTGCTCCTTTTGCAAGTATTTTATTTTATTTTATTTTTAATAAATTTATTTATTTTTATTTTTGGCTGCATTGGGTGTTCGTTGCTGCGGGGCTTTCTCTAGTTGAGGCGAGCAGGGGCTACTCTGTTGAGGTGCGCGGGCTTCTCATTGTGGTGGCTTCTTTTGTTGCGGAGCACGGGCTCTAGGCACATGGGCTTCAGTAGTTGTGGCTCGCGGACTTAGTTGCTCCACGGCATGTGGGATCTTCCCGGACCAGGGCTCGAATCCGTGTCCTCCGCATTGGCGGGCGGATTCTTAACCACTGTGCCACCAGCGAAGCCCGCAAGTATTTTAGGTAGAGCTTTTCAGCAGAGATCCTGGAGTGAATCCCAGTACCGGCTCCTGTATCCCGTTTAGGCGTGTCTGCCCTCCCAGTGTTGTTAATGATTGGAACGAGACAGGTTGCTCATAGCCCAAGATCTCTATTAACGCAGCTTGTGATTTCTTCAGCATGTTCTACAGTTCTGCTGTAAGAACAACAAAAAATAATTGGCATGTTTTGCATTCTGTGTAGCATATACAATAAAACAGATAATTGATTTTTCGGAGAGATTCTTTGGTCATTTATTACCTCAGTAGTTAAGAAACAATAGCATCTTCTGGGACTTCCCTGGTGGCGCAGTGGTTGGGAGTCCGCCTGCCAATGCAGGGGACACAGGTTCGAGCTCTGGTCTGGGAAGATCCCACATGCTGCGGAGCAACTAAGCCCGTGCGCCACAACTACTGAGCCCGTGCTCCGCAACAAGAGAAAGCCCACGCGCAGCAATGAAGACCCAACGCAGCCAAAAATAAATAAATAAATAATAAAAAAAAGAAAGAAAGAAACAAGAGCATCTTCGAGTCACTCTTAAGGTAGAAGTAAACTACAATTTGAACATATGAAATTCAATTATTCAAATATGAAGACGGTAAAATTCATATGACTTTATTTGTTCTGCTATCATCTCATTACATTTTATTGTCCATGAAGTGTAGGAGGTTTCCAAACTCGAAGACGAAATCATTTTATACGCAGTCTGAGATGATGGACAAGTATTTATTTTTGTTTCTTTTTTCCCCAAACGGAAAGAGTGAATGTGTTGAAGAATCCTGTATTTATTTTCGAGTTCATAAGTAAGAAAAGAAACCTCTTCCAGTAAAAAGATGGAAAATGTCAGACATGTTTGGTATCAAAGGATCACAAGGCATCCAATTTAGCAACAGAGTTTTAGAGAGAGGAATGTGGTAATGGGCTCTCCTTCCTCCATCCCCAGTGTTTATTAGCCTTCGTCATGCTATGATCAAGTCCACCCTCAGGGAGGGGGCCACACAGAGCCCCCGTGATGTTACAGTTTGGCAATAGTATCTGTGAGGAAAGGATAAAGTAACTGAGGATAATATTCCACAGAGATGTTAAGAAAGCTAAGACTGCTGAAGCTTCTTTACCTGTTCTGATAGGAGTCAGTATAAGCACCCTATGAAGAGCATTCTTCCCATTTTCAAGGCCAATGAGCTCCATACTTCTAACACCCCACATGTGGGTTCCAAGCTTTTACCTCTCAGCCTGTACTCATACCGGTCCCCTACTTTTACATCTTCCTTCTCAATTTTCATTTCGGCCTAATGCAGTCTGACCCATTTGTTAAAACTCAGGTTAGATATTGTCCCCGGTGCTTTCTGTTCCCATACTCTTTTGTTTTTTCTTTATCAGAACGCTTTGCTTCCCCACCCTGCTACACCCCCTGCTTTACATTGGCGTAGTTATTTGTCTTTTTCCCTCATTAGATTTTAAGGGTCTTAGGGTGAGGCTTCTGCTTATTCATCTTTTTTATACCTGCAGTGTCTAAACACAATGTTACTGAGCATAGTTATTTAAGACATATGTGGTGGATTGAATTAACTATGAATTAAGTCCCCTAGTGATTATTATATACCTACTATTTGCTTATCTGATACAGGCCCAGAGCTGAGTATCCATTTCCTTATCATAAGGAGCTGCCTCTAGGGGAAGCTGACATCTCCCTTGGGTTCCCCTGCTCTCTTCTTCTCCCCCATCCACTCCCTCTTCAGCTCAAGGAGGGAGCATGCTACTCCTTGGGGGGGACCCATCCTATGCAGGGCCACATTCCATGAGGTCTACCTCGCTCCAGAGTTTCTCTTGACCTCCTCAGACTAGTAGTCAGGTGCTGGCCTGGAGTTGCTCTCAGTGGGGAGAATCCTTAGCCGTCCCACCTTTTCCTTTTTTGGCCAGTGGTTAAAGAGGAAGGCTCTTCTCCCCGGAGGAACATCTGTCTCTTATCACACCTTTGATTTTTGCTGGCTGTTAAGACTCAGGGCAAAACAGAGAGCAGTCCCCACATTTGAAAGGGGTGGATTACACACTCTGTTTTAAATTTGGGGGCAAACTCACTCCAGTTTGCTCTTTTTCCTGCCTCTAGCCTAGGCAAAAAGACTTATTTGCATGCTGTGCATAATCATTGGAGAATTTATTGTGATCTGGAGTAAAATTCCTAACTTGTAATAAGGTACCCTTTATCCTGCTTTGTGCTTAATACATATATTTCACTAGAAGCCCTTTAACAGAGAGAGGGCTGTTCTAGGACATGTTTGAAACCTGAACAGGTATTTGAGACTTGTTCCATAGCTATGTATCTCGATATCTATGAATCGTTATCTCCATGTCCAGTTTGAAATGATTTACCTAAGTCAGAATTCGTTGTGGCTTGGATAACTACCCTATTGGGCAATCAATATATAATATATATGGAGAAAAATATTTAGCAATTTATGAAGATTGGTAATATATTTCTATGCATAGTTTCCATGGGCAATCTCATCTTCACTATAAAGCTGTTCACGATCTCCTTTGCTTCCTTCATAAAGAACTCAATTTTCTAGTTATGTTGAACCCCTTTCCGTTTCTTCAGCATCCCTTTTTATGCTCTAACTCACCTCCATATCTTTGTGTATGTTGTTTCTTCTGTCTAAAATAGTCTTCACCAGCTTCTTAACTTGACTAACTCTACATGTCTAGTACACAGCTCTGACATACATGGTCTGGGAAGACAGCTTTTCCATGCCCCGCCCCCCAACTCCCTGCCAGTAACCACCCCCACATGCATATATATGTGCATGTTACAAGCACATATGCGTATATAAATAAACCTTCCTCTGTGTCCTAATTGCCTCTTGTGCATGTATTTATCACAAAACCAACACATTCTACTGTGTTGTCTCATTCTCCACCCCCTGTTATAAGGTGAATTCCTTTTAGGTATACTGCATCTTCCAGCATTAAATCCCAGTGTTTTTCAAAGTGTTTAGTATATAAAAGCATTTCATTTAATGTTTGTTTAATGAATAAATATTAAGAGAGTAGAGAAATTAGTGTGGGTTGGAGTAGGACGATTAGGAAGCTGGGTGTTAAGCCAGATTTTGAAAGATAAGTAGTACTTGGATCAGTATTTCAGGAAGAGGAAGATGGACAAAGGCAGAGCTGGGATAGAAAGACAGGAATGAAGGAAACAGAGAAAGAATGAAGGAAGGGAAGGAGGGAGGGAGGGAGGAAGGAGAATGACATCAAAAGACGTCAGGTAAGGAGTGGTAGGAGATTGAAGAGACCCAGTGTATTCTAAGAAGCCTGACTGCTGGGCTGAAGAATATAGGTTTGAATCAATAGGTAATAGGGTTCCGTAATTGGAGATTTGAAGTATCTGGCAGTGAAATAAATAGGTTGGAGGAAAACCTAGAATTATGAGTGACAGTAGTAGGACTATAAACAAAAAGGAGGGGGGATGAAAGTTAATAAAGAAAACAAAGATAAGTGTAATTTGTTAGTCTTCTTATTTGGAAAATAATATTAAGTATATTAATACTCAAAGAATAAAGACTTTATATTTGCAGTGGACTTACTTTCCCTGAAGCTAATTGGTTAATTTTAATTTTTGCTTCCTGAGACCCCTACCAATTCTTCTCTAACTCTGCAGACATTCAAGTACTGACTTGTTTGTATATATCACTGTATCTCCACATTGAATTTAAGAATTTCTGCCAGACCTGTATCTCTGATGAGATTTTAAAAATTAACAGGCAAACCCATATCATCTTCTTCTTTAATGTGATGTTCAGTTAATTGAAAAGTATGCACTGCAAGCATAAAGCATATCTGAATATATATTTAAAACTGGTAAAGATACCATTTTAAAAGTAAAATTGACCATTATATAAACTTTTGATTGTAAACTCAATTGATTTCTAGGGTTTTCATAGCTGTTTATACTTTTATAGAGCAAATTCTATTTGAGAACTAAATAATTTCTTCTGAATTTGAAGACAAATTTTAAAATATTATTTATAAAACATCTAAATATTTTTCAATGTATATACATATATACACATACATGTGTGCACTTAAGAATATGCATTACATGTTACCTTAATGAAACATTATGGCTCAATGAAATTAATATTAATTCATGTGCAGGGAAATACCTAGTCTTGCAGCCTTGTCTTCTCAGCCATCCAGTCCCTTGAGAAGGCAAATTTTGTTCAGACACAAAAGAAAAATGTACTATTAAAATGCAATTCAGAAGTGATAAAAAGTTTAAGTACAGCAGCCAGCTTACAGCACCTCCTCTGTATACTCAGGGACATTGGGGCCACATTAATTTTTTGTATGTGTGATGTCCATCCCATGTGCAAATTAGCACTGGAAGGACCATAATCTGTCTTAAATGAGAGCTCTTTTCTCAAGAGCATATATAATACATGCCTGTGTAATTTTGTATAATTCAAAGCTCTGTGTTCTGTTTATTTTTTATCTTAAATAGGCTTAGAGAATATTTTCTTAGGAAAAATAGTTAAAAGGAGTTCCTTAATAAACATTAAAAAGAAATTGTAGAGAGGTGTGAAAATTGATGAAATAACACCACATTTCCTAAGCTTATTATTTTTTAAACAAATTTATGAATATAATGGCAATTTTTTTTTCAATTTAACCGAGATTTTTGAAAAGGCCCCTTCTTTGTCTTAATTAAATGAGATAATATATGTGAAAATATCGGTATATGCTCAATAAATTTGTTGAACCTCAACTTTATTGTTTCAAAGTCTGAATTTCAAAATATTTTTCTGGGCAGAATATTTAATTTAGCTGTATATATTTATTTCCCAGAGCTTGCTGTTTCCCTCTAAATGTTTCTTGTATTTAAATCAGGATCTAGCTCTAATTTCTTTGACACCATGTCTCCATTGATTATATTAATTAGAATTTTCTGACGTTTGCTCCTGTTTCCTATATGTTTCCTCTAGGTTATCTTTTATGTTTAGATATATGTCTTTCTTTCATGTTGGTAGTTTCCCCAGTTGGTAATCTATTCTTAAATTCATATTAAAAAGGAGACTCTAAAAATCGGTTTAAAAAGTTTATTTGTGTCCGAGAGTGGCTTTTTGACTGATAGACTTTGTTGCACTGTGATATGACCTTTTAGTTAAGAGATCTCCAAATGTTGATATTTGAAGTTGTTTCTCTGGGCGCTCTCAGTATCTTTTGAGATGATACAATTACTCTTCTGAAATCTGTTAGTCCAGCTCCCAGGTTACTTCGAGATGAGCAAGGGAAGATTTCAATGAGTAGTCTTTGAATTGAAATTCATATATTCCATTTGGTGCCTCACTCTGGCCTTCCGTGGTTCCTGCTTTCCCTGAGACCAGAGCTCTCCAGTATAAAGTTTTCTGAGAATACACTATTTTTTTTGGATACATGGACTGAGAGAGGAACCTGGGTATTTAATTATTCATGGCATAGGTTTTTCACCTGTCTTCAGCCTTATTCTTCACTCTCACCCACTGCAGTAACTTCTAGACTCTTCCAGGATTCTGCAGGACTAATGGCTTCATTTCTCTTTGGCCTCTCCCTCTTCTGGAACTTAGATTTCAGTTTTTAAATTTTCTCTCTGCTTTCCACCTGCCAAAATGTTAGCATTTTCATCTTCTATTTCTTCTCTTTTGTCCTCTTTCTTGTGAGTTTACAAAGTTTTTTATTCCTTTACTTTTATTTCAGAAAGTTTTGATGAGGGATTAAACAATTCATCAGGTTACACTAAAGATACATCACAATCTTAGTTGTCCTGTGAGAGTTTAAAATTTTCATTTTTTATGTTGATCAAAATAACATTAAAAGTAATGATGATGGTGATGATGATGATGGTGATGATGGTGGTGGTGATGATGATGATGGTGATGATGGTGATGATGATGATTATGATGGTGATGATGGTGATGATGATGGTGATGATGGTAATGGTGGTGGTGGTGGTGATGACGATGGTGATGGTGGTGATGATGATGATAATGGTAATCGTGGTGGTGGTGGTGGTGATGATGGTGGTGATGATGACAATGATGGTGGTGATGGTAATCGTGGTGGTGGTGGTGGTAATGATGATGGTGATGGTGGTGATGATGATGATAATGGTAATGGTGGTGGTGATGATGATGGTGATGGTAATGGTGGTGGTGGTGGTAGTGATGATGATAATGATGGTGATGATGATGGTGATAATGATGATAATGATGATAATGAGAGCTACAACAATAAGCTCCTTCTACTTTAGCACCCCCATTATTTATTGAAGACTTACTGTTTTCAGCCTCCATGTAAAGTTTTGTATATATTAAGCTGTTCATTCTTTCCAATTTCCCTATAATTAAAATCTTTTACAGGTCAGGCAACTTGCATGAGGGAACACAGGTAGCAAGGCAAAGCTAAGATGTGAATATAGGTCTGACTAACTCAAAAGGGTCATTATCTATAACCTGTACCAAACTGTCTTTATTTTTTGGGTAAATTAAGATTTGAAGAAGCCCATTTCAATAAGAGTTGCCAGTGCTGGCCATCCTTTTCATCTGGGGACTACCATCTTAAAGTTAAGGGCATTTTTACTTACATGATGTTTTGAATTATTTGGCATAATTAATTAATAAATTTATTATTTAACACTTTCTATATTTAGAAAATATTTGAGGCTCACAAAAATTCTGTGAAGTTTTAGTACCTCCACTTGCAGAATAAGAAATGAAGATTCATAGAAGTTAGTCACAGAGATAGTCAGTGGCAGAGACTGAAGCGAAAACCTGGTATTCTGATTCCAAGCCATGTATTATTTTCACTGTAATTTACTACTTCTTATTTTTTTTAATCAAATGTCTCTAGAAATAAAATTAAGACTATTACCTAAATGTTCTTTCAGGTTTTTGCCATTTTCTTCCTACCATAAAAATAAAAAGTACATCCCGACAATGCATTTATCAAGCAAGTATGGTCCTGATGCTTATGGAAGTCAACATTTCCGAGATGAAAATCCTAAGAAATGGATCTGTGACAAGGTGAGTTGATGCAACATTAAAAAGAAAGTAGTGTTTCTTTTAAAAGGCTAAAAATATACACTGATTATAGCAAATATAAATATTCTCATTACAACTAACACCTTCATGGTTACAAAATTATTTATAGCTATTTTATGTGAAGATAGTGCTGCTTACTATGTCAGTAAAAGATTTAAGTTTTTCGTGGGTTTTGGGTTTTTTTTGATGTTGTGTTCTTGTGTTTTATGGTTCAGCTACCCTGTGATCAAATGGCATGGATCATTAGCTTTGGCAAAGCCAATTAGGGTCAGAGTCTGAATCTGTGGAATAGAGTTAAGCTAACTCTCAGGCAGGGAGATCAGTGCTTTCCTGCTTTCTCTCAATCTCTGTGTGTATGTAGATAGGTAGGTAGGTAGGAAGGAAGGAAGGAAGGAAGGAAGAGAGGGAGGGAGGGAGGGAGGAAGGAAGGGAGGGAGGGAGGGAGATATATGTGATATCCTATCTATATATATATATGGTATAGAAAAGAAAAAAGCAAATATTTATTTTCTGATTCCAGAATTATAGTTGCTAGCACTTAAATGAAAATTTCTAGATTGCGTAAACACTCACGTGTCTTACACTATAGGAGGTAAAGAGGAAAGTTCTTACTATGTGTTTAACCTATTGTCTAGCAGTTAGAAACTCAAACTTATTCATGCTAAAATTATACAGATAAAATGAAGTAGGCAGTGATTTTCTGGAAGGGGTTAGGGCTCTTGAGTTCCATATACTACCAGGCCTATTCCTATTAATCGTCTGTCAATGAGGATTTATTCATTTACACACAGTCTCCTACCAAAAGGATTTAAGGCACCTTATCAAATGGCAAATACAGCACAGGTCATATTCTAGAAATTTAAATAAGGGGAAATGATCTTAGATGAGAAGAGTGGCTGTGCACACAAAATAAAGGGGGACTATGAGTATGGTGGGAAGTGACTTAGGAATTGCAGCATGTGGGTGGCAAAGACAGAGAGAACACAAGTTGCAGAGGCATCCTCACTATTCAAGAGGAAAAGATACATTAGACCCTTAAGGGAAACAAATTTCTCTACCAAATTCTAAGAAAATTTCTTTTTTTAAGGACATTTTAAATATAGGAATGTCAAAGGGAACTCGTGCTGGGGAGTAACTTGGATTCTTTGGAAAGTGCCTTTTTCTTTTACAGCTACTAAGTCTTTTATTATTTTTTTAAAATGGTCTTCTAAAACACTAAATAGTAATTCCATGGCATAAGAAATACAAGGAGTAGTTCAATCTGGTCCACTGATTGAAAAACCTAAAAGTTGATAACAATATTATTTCATAAAAATCCATGGTAAGACTATTCTAGGCATTTGTTTTTACCTAATATGCAACCATTCAGAATATGGGTTTAATATGATTTTTAAACTATTTAATTTTGTATTTTGAATGTACATAATGTGATCTACCTCTCATTTTTCTATTTGATGTAAAGTTTTGTGGGGGTTTTTTTTGCTGTTATGCCCTCACCATCCTATTTAATTCAAGGAAATTCTCATTTCTTTAAAATGTAAATGACTTACCTACCTTAGGACATCAAGCTACTTCAGAGTGAGAAAAATCCTTGTGCCAATGTTTCTTTCCTAAAATAATACAGTACTTTTTGGTTTTATGCAACAGGTTCATTCATATATTTTGACATATTCCAAGACTATGCATTTATCTAACTGAAGTAAGCAACTTGCAGAAATTCTCAGATACTCACTAAAAAAAAAATGTTTATTTTGTTCTTTTGGAGGAATCATTGTGTGCCTCTGTATACGTTTAGAAAGTACACATACTTGAAAAGTTAATGACAAATAATTGTTCTTGCAGACCCTGAAAACTAAGAGAAAAAGTGTAGGGATTCTTTATGTCTTAATAAATCATTAATCCACTTGCAGAAAACCACGTAGAAAAATATTAAATACAAATTTAAATTTCTCCCTCCCCTCCTCATATCCTTCTTCCCCCTTCTTTTGATCTCTTAAAATAACCATATTAGATGAACAAATTATTCCTGTGTTGCCAATAGAGTCTACAAAGTATAAGGGTAGTCATTCTATTGTTTACATGAAAATATTTTATGTTTTGATTTGCTGAAAGTGATTTGGGTGAGACTTGTGCCCAATAAATAACTAAAAGCAGGCTTATTTTTCTTTATTTTATATAAAACTTTGTTTCTTGACCTTGGAGTTGTGAGACCATCACTTACTCATATTAGTAGATGAAGAATAGTTTTAGTGAGTTGTTGAGTTCAAAATGTTGGAGAAGGAAAACACTGGTGTAGTTTTATGCTTCTATTGGAAGATGGACTATTTACAAATATTTAAATGCAAATAAGATTTAGTTCAATGCAGTAGATTCACTTCAGCCAAGAAACAGCTCAATTAAATACATTTGGTTCCTGATCTCCACCCTTTCCATCACGTTTTAAGAGTGTCTGCCTGAAGAATTTTCTTTCTCTTCTGTCATCTTTAAGCATGGAGGTTATAATTTCCAGATGATTTGCTACACAACTGGGATAAAGGGTATCAGTTGAGAGAAAAATCATGTTTGCTTTCTCTAACCGCATTCACATTACATCAATTAATAATCAAATAGTACTTAATATTTTGTATTATTTTTAATTTTATTAATATGAAGAACACTATACAAAGACATCACAAAGTCAGCAGATTGCAAGCAAATAATATTACTTTTTCCCAAAATTATGAAAATCAATAATGAAAAATAATATATATATATCATTTTTTTAAACATCTTTATTGGAGTATAATTGCTTTACAATGGTGTGTTAGTTTCTGCTGTATAACAAAGTGAATCAGCTATACGTATACATATATCCCCATAACTCCTCCCTCTTGCGTCTCCCTCCCATCCTCCCTATCCCACCCCTCTAGGTGGTCACAAAGCACTGAGCTGATCTCCCTGTGCTATGCAGCTGCTTCCCACTAGCTATTTTACATTTGGTAGTGTATATATATCCATGCCACTCTCTCACTTCGTCCCAGCTTACCCTTCTCCCTCCCCATGTCCTCAAGTCCATTCTCTATGTCTGCATCTTTATTCCATATGTATGTGTTAGCATATGGTATTTATTTTTCTCTTTCTGGCTTACTTCACTGTATGACAGTCTCTAGGTCCATCCACCTCACTACAAATAACTCAATTTCATTTCTTCTTAAGGCTGAGTAATATTCCATTGTATATGTGTGCCACAGCTTCTTTATCCATTCATCTGTCGATGGACACTTAGGTTGCTTCCATGTCCTGGATGTTGTAAATAGAGCTGCACTGAACACTGTGGTACATGACTCTTTTTGAATTATGGTTTTCTCAGGGTATATGCCCAGTAGTGGGATTGCTGGGTCGTATGGTAATTCTATTTTTAGTTTTTTAAAGAACCTCCATACTGTTCTCCATAGTGGTTGTATCAATTTACATTTCCAAAAACAGTGCAATAGGGCTCCCTTTTCTCCACACCCTCTCCAGCATTTATTGTTTGTAGATTTTTTGATGATGGCCATACTGACTGGTGTGAGGTGATACCTCACTGTAGTTTTGATTTGCATTTCTCTAATGATTAGTGATGTTGAGCATCCTTTCAAGTGTTTGTTGGCAATCTGTATATCGTCTTTGGGGAAATGTCTATTTAGGTCTTCTGCCATTTTTGGATTGGGTTGTTTGTTTTTTTGATATTGAGCTGCATGAACTGCTTATAAATTTTGGAGATTAATCCTTTGTCAGTTGCTTCATTTGCAAATATTTTCTCCCATTCTGCGGGTTGTCTTTTTGTCTTGTTTATGGTTTCCTTTGCTGTGCAAAAGCTTTTAAGTTTCATTAGGTCCCATTTATTCTTTTCTCTTTTAATTTCCATTTCTCTAGGAGGTGGATCAAAAAGGTTCTTGCTGTGATGTATGTCATACAGTGTTCTGCCTATGTTTCTTCTAAGAGTTTTATAGTATCTGGCCTTACATTTAGATCTTTAATCCATTTTGAGTTTATTTTTGTGTATGTTGTTAGGGAGTGTTCTAATTTCATTTCTTTACATGTAGCTGTCCAGTTTTCCCAGCACCACTTATTGAAGAGACTGTCTTTTCTCTTTTCTCCATTGTATATCCTTGCCTCCTTTGTCATAGATGAGTGGGCCATGGGTGCGTGGGTTTATCTCTGGGCTTTCTATCCTGTTCCATTGATCTATCTTTCTGTTTTTGTGCCAGTACCATACTGTCTTGATTACTGTAGCTTTGTAGTATAGGCTGAAGTCCGGGAGCCTGATTTCTCCAGCTCCGTTTTTCTTTCTCCAGATTGTTTTGGCTGTTCGGGGTCTTTTATGTTTTCATACAAATTGTGAAATTTTTTGTTCTAGTTCTGTGAAAAATGCCATTGGTAGTTTGATAGGGATTGCATTGAATCTGTGGATTGCTTTGGGTAGTATAGTCATTTTCACAATATTGATTCTTCCAATCCAAGAACGTGTGTTTGTATCATCTTTAATTTCTTTCATCAGTGTCTTATAGTTTTCTGCATACAGGTCTTTTGTCTCCTTAGGTTGGTTTATTCCTAGGTATTTTATTCTTTTTGTTGCAATGGTAAATGGGAGTGTTTCCTTTATTTCTCTTTCAGATTTTTCATCCTTAGTGTATAGAAATACAAGTGATTTCTGTGCATTGATTTTGTATCCTACTACTTTAACAAATTCATTGATTAGCTTTAGTAGTTTTCTGGTGGCATCTTTAGGATTCTCTATGTATAGTATCATGTCATCTGCAGACAGTGACAGCTTTACTTCTTCTTTTCCAATTTGGATTCCTTTTATTTCTTTTTCTTCTGTGATTCCTGTGGCTAAAACTTCCAAAACTATGTTGAATAATAGTGGTGAGAGCGGACAGCCTTGTCTTGTTCCTGATCTTAGAGGAAATGGTTTCAGTTTTTCACCATTGAGAGTGATGTTGGCTGTCGGTTTGTCATATATGGTCTTTATTATGTTGAGTTAAGTAACCTCTATGCCTAGTTTCTAGAGGGTTTTTATCATAAACGGTGTTGAATTTTGTCAAAAGCTTTTTCTGCATCTATTGAGATGATCATATGGTTTTTCTCCTTCAATTTGTTAATATGGTTTATCACATTGACTGATTTGCATATATTGAAGAATCCTTGCATTCCTGGGAGAAACCCCACTTGATCATGGTGTATGATCCTTTTAATTGTTGTTGGATTCCGTTTGCTAGTCTTGTGGTGAGGATTTTTGCGTCTGTGTTCATCAGTGATATTGGTCTGTAGTTTTATTTATTTGTGACATCTTTGGTTTTGCTATCAGGGTGATGGTGGCCTTGTAGAATGAGTTTGGGAGTGTTCCTCCCTCTGCTATATTTTCGAAGGGTTTGAGAAGGATAGGTGTTAGCTCTTCTCTAAATGTTTGATAGAATTCGCCTGTGAAACCATCTGTTCCTGGGCTTTTGTTTGTTAGAAGATTTTGAATCATAGTCTCAATTTCAGTGCTTGTGATTGGTCTGTTTATATTTTCTATTTCTTCCTGGTTCAGTCTCAGAGGGTTGTGCTTTTCTAAGAATTTGTCCATTTCTTCCAGGTTGTCCATTTTATTGGCATATAGTTGCTTTAGTAATCTCTCATGATCCTTTGAATTTTTGCAGTGTCAGTTGTTACTTCTCCTTTTGCATTTCGAATTCTATTGATTTGAGTCTTCTCCCTTTTTTTCTTGATGAGTCTGGCTAATGGTTTATCAATTTTGTGTATCTTCTCAAAGAACCAGCCTTTAGTTTTATTGATGTTTGCTGTCATTTCCTTCATTTCTATTTCATATCTGATCTTTATGATTTCTTTCCTTCAGCTACCTTTGGGGTTTTTTTTGTTCTTCTTTCTCTAATTGCTTTAGGTATAAGGTTAGGTTGTTTATGTGAGATGTTTCTTGTGGTAGGATTCTATTGCTATAAACTTCCCTCTTAGAACTGCTTTTGCAGCATTCCAGAGGTTTTGGGTCGTTGTGTTTTCATTGTCATTTATTTCTAGGTATTTTTTGATTTCCTCTTTGATTTCTTCAGTGATCTCTTGGTTATTAAGTAGTGTATTGTTTAGCCTCCATGTGTTTGTATTTTTTACAGATTTTTTTCTTGTAATTGATATCTAGTCTCATAGCATTGTTGTTGGAAAAGATACTTGATACAATTTCAATTTTCTTAAATTTACCGAGGCTTGCTTTGTGACCCAAGATATGATCTATCCTGGAGAATGTTCCATGAGCACTTGAGAAGAAAGTGTATTCTGTTGTTTTTGGATGGAATATCCTATAAATATCAATTAAGTGCATCTTGTTTAATGTATCATTTAAAGCTTGTGTTTCCTTATTTATTTTCATTTTGGATGATCTGTCCATTGGTGAAAGTGGGGTGTTAAAGTCCCCTACTATGACTGTTTTACTGTTGATTTCCCCTTTTATGGCTGTTAGCATTTGCCTTATGTATTCAGGTTCTCCTATGTTGGGTACATAAATATTTACAATTGTTATATCTTCTTGGATTGATCCCTTGATCATTATGTAGTGTCCTTCTTTGTCTCTTGTAATTATATATCATTTTGTGAAAGTATGGAAATCAATGATGCACTAATGTCCATATCATGTAACTTCCTCCTTTTTCTGTTATTTAATTGTAAAATGCCCCAAGTTAAATTGTTAGAATGTAGGTCTGTGTCTTAAATGGTCAAACTTTAAGTTCAGGTAAATACTTTGGATTTATAAATTCTTTGTTGTGCTGATCTCAATGTTTAAAATAGAAATGAAATTAAATAAGGAGACTCTATCAGTCGCCATTAATTTCATCTATCTGGCTAGGTCGAAGTTGGACAAGAAAAAATTCCGTATACGGAAAACATTCTTTTGATTGTCAAAACATTCACATATGTTCATATTTACTGAAGCAGAAATAATAGTCTGAGGCCTTTATCTGAATTAGAATGAGTTTCATGTGCATTTTAGACAACTGATTGTAATAGAACCATTTCGTGTTTTTCCTTACTTGCAAAATTCAAGCAGAGACTTTTAAGATGGTTCGTGTTGACAGAGCCTCTCTTCATCTGCCTTATTATAGGTGAATTACAACAGTAGAGCAGGCCTTCTTTGTTATTTTCACATGCATTTTGGTCCTAAACAGGATTTTATAAGCTACAAAGCATAAAAATACCTAGTACTCCATAGAATTAATTTAGAAAACCTAAGCATATTGCACAGAACATAAAGTTGACCTTTACCGTCTATGGCTTTTGGAATGGAGTGGGATGTGGAACACATCATAGATTTAATGTGGCACATCACTGTCTGCAGAAACTTGGGTGGGACTGTGACTGCTTGCCCATGGCACCCGATGATTGAATCTGCTGTCACCAGCATCCTGATAATAATGAACATCCAGCTTAATGACCGTGATTATGATTATCATAATTGATGTGCAAGAGCAGTGTGTGGGGATCATTACAGCTGAACTGTACAGCAGAGAAACATGCCTCAGTTATGGATAATTTTACTTTTATGCATTGATTAGGATAAAATATGCCTTTCACTTTAAACAGACCAGCTTCATATAATTTTAAGAATCTTTCTGTACATGTTGATGGATGATTATGTGCCGGCTGAAAAGAGCCCCCAACAGTTGTTTGTTTTGTGTTGTTTCGTTTCATTAGTAAATGTAAACAATTAAATAATTAGGTGTAATTGAGGGAAAATATTTTGCTTATGAGGATGGCCTTCAATAATCAAATATTCAGTTTAAGTGCTTTTTCTGTCTCTCTCACAATATATCTGGGACTGAAGTTCTTCAGTTTTCCCGTCTGATTACCCTTGTATCGGTCTTCTGGAGGTCAGTAGCCTTCAGGAAAAGTATATGTTTATATAATGTTTTATTATAAAGTATTTTGCATTTGTATGTGTATACGTTTATGCATATACTCTAGTTTATTATGCATTTAAGAAAATAGGACAGAGCCAAATATTGTGTTATACTATTTATTAAAAAATAATGTTTAACCTATAGAATAGTTTGGATGTGTAATGTTAAGATGTATAAATTTACATTACCTTAGGCTTTTAATCAATGTTTTGTTTCAGATAGGTTTGTTACATTGTGTGGTAATTTTCAATTATAGTTTTAAAAACGGGTTCACAAGAGTTTCTGATTTGGATTTTAATTTGTGAATAAAAATAATATGTGCAGTGATGTATCCAAGATTTTCAATAGATCAGAACTGACCATATTAGTGTATAATTATTAACCTAAGGGCTCAATTCGCATTTGCGTCTAAAGCATTACATTTGAGTGAGGAGCGAACATAATGGAACACAGTTTTATAAGAAGCATGGTAACCTATTTTTAAAAAAACCTTTATTTTCTAACTGCAACAACGTCTGAGATTGAGAGATCTCTCCATCAGATTATTAATCACTGTACAGCTCTAGAGAGACTGTGGCAACTGTTTCCTTCTGAGGTCCGTAAAATTTACATAACCCCAGGTAAGATGTTTGCCCTAGATGTGCAGCTGTATGCTGTGGTGTAGGACAGAATCTTTGTTTGACAGCTAGAGGTTTTATAGCTTGCTTCTGTAATTTTCTTTCCGAAAGTTTTTAGTCCCAGTGTGATTCCTGAACTTAATTTTTTCCTTTTCTCCACTCAACTCAGATCCAAGGATGAGATGGTTGTGTATGCTCAAAGTCTCCCTAATAGGGTCTTTTTCTTTTTCTAGTTCACCTGCTGAAAATGTTACTTTTCAGGAGTGCTGGTTTTATACCGTGTTCTCTGGTCTAACCTCCCATTGTACCCCAGGGCCAGATGTCTCTTTCTTGACCATGTGCCATGTTATACCCAAACGTTAGGACTCTATGGATGTGTAAATACCATGGGACATGTGCTGACTACAGACCTTGCTGGGTTGCACTTTCTTGTCAATTCTTTCTTCCAAAGAATCCTCTTAATCTTTCCCCACGTCATTTATGCATTTAAAAGATCTTAACATCTTTTGTCTAGAATTTTTAGGTGATAGGCTTCTTGAAACCTCTAGTTTGCTGAAATTAAAGTACTGACACTTTATCTCAAATATTGGAAATATTTTTGCAAGTTAACAAATTGTTAATTTTGTGGGATTATTTTAAAGGGGAATGGTTCTATTATTATTCACTTCATTTAGTTACCTTTTTATTTGCTTTGGGATTTTTGCATAGTCTTTATTGTTTTATATTAACTCTGTGCTTTCATGCACCAAACTTTTGTATATTGTGTATATATATATATATATATATATATATATGTTTTCTGTTAAATATATATTGTTTTGCTTTTAAGGCTTTTTTTAAAAACTGAAGTATAATTTCTGTACAGTATTATATAAGTTAAAGTTATACAACGTAGTGATTCATAATTTTTAAAGGTTATATTCCATTTATAGTTATTATAGAATATTGGCTATATTCTCTCTGTTGTACAATATAGCCTTGTAGCTTACTTTATACATAATGGTTTGTACATTTTAAAAATTTATCTTGATTATGTGTCAAGATGATACAGAACACTAGAATATTATTTGTAAAAATAATAATAAAATGAACTTTCTACCTGGCTGCCAGAGATAGTGATTCCTCTGATGGATCTAGATAATGTAAATTGAAAACTTTCTGGAAAGGATTTATCATTCTAGAAGCCATTAGGAACATTTGTAATTCATGGGAAGTGGTTAAAATATCAGCATTATCAGGAAGAAATTGATTCCAACCATCGTGGATGCCTTTGAGGGCTTCAAGACTTCAGTGGAGGAAGTCACTTCAGAAAGCAAGAGAACTAGAATTAGAAGTGGAGCCTGAAGATGTAACTGAATTGCTGCCATCTCATGATAAAACTTGAATGAATAAGGAGTTACTTCTAATGGATGAGCAAAGAAAGTGGTTTCTTGAGATGGGAACTGCTCCTGGTGAAGATGTTATATAGATTGTTGAAATGACAAAGGATGTAGAACACGACATAAACTTAGTTGATAAAGCAGTGGCAGGGTTTGAAGGGATTGACTCCAATTTTGAAAGAAGTTCTGCTACTGTGGGTAAAATGCTGTCAAGCAGCATTGCATGCTACAGAGAAATCATTCCTATTTACATTCTGTTTTTAGACAGAATGCTATTGCACACTTAATAGACTACAGTATAGTGTAAACATAGCTTTCAGATGCACTGGAAGAGCAAAAAAATATGTGAGACTCAATTACAATATTCACTTTATTGTGGTGGTCTGGAACCCAACCTGTGATAGTTACTCTTGTATTTAGAAAGTTATAGTAAAATCACATTAATAAATTTACTGAGTCCTAGATGATTAAAAGATTAATTTGCTTTTTATTAATTTAAATTTATGTCCCATACTGTATAGTTCATGTTTTAATATGATAAAAATTGAATAATGAAATTTAAATATATTGAACATCTAACTTGTGTTACTTCTAAGGCAAAAGAAGTAAAAAGCTTGCCCTGAAGTTGGATTTTAATTTATAGATCACATTTTATATCCTTTTGTATCTTCCAGTTGATTTTATATCAGTATAAAAATAGTATTTTGAAAAAAGTTTTGGTAAACTTCCAAGTTGGTGCTTAAAATATTTTTAAAGTCTTACGAAAAGGCAAAGGGAACCTACAGCAACACGTACCATAAAAAAAAGGGACAAGTCAAATACTCCTCTTAATTGTGTGTTTCCTTATCACTTTATATCACTTTATGTAATGTGCTCTAAGGAGTGCTCAGAACTCTACTCATGGGTTTCACAGACTAGATTTCCTGCTTGAGAGTTCACTTGAAGAAATTGTTCCATTGTAAAAATTATTGTTGTGGATTTAATTTAGTTTAACATACTTAACTGCATATTTTCCAAATTATGCCTAAGTGCAATATATTTTCTCCTAAAGGCTCTCTTCATGGAGTTATTTAAACATTCACATTCATCCTAAAACGATGCTGAAAGCCATACTACCAGACTGATTTTGAGAAGGCTACAGTTTGTGATTTCTGTTACGTATATAAGTGCCAGATTAATAATTGCATTATTAACTCTGGATTAATTTACAAGTTAATTTTTAGGTGGCTATTATAAGGTTATGAACTATTAGGGGAAAATTTAAATCTGCTAACATGTTAAAAGTTTAACAACTGTGAAATATCAGATGACTGAAAAGTGATAACTTGATGATCTGGGCAGCAACTGAATTTAAGGATATCAATTAAAGACTCTAAAGGTACAAAAGTAGTAAAAATATTTCGCACAGAGGTTGTAAGGATACAAATGTTGACCTTAACTTTCTTACTAAGTCGATTCCAGAGCTATTTGCAAAGAGTTTGCTCACAACAATTGGAATATTTTTAAAAACCTAATTTTCCTCCTCTGTAATTCCTCAGTTGGAAAATGTGGTCCCTTGATGATGATCTAGGGTTTTGAAGAATAAATGGATTTTAAAGAGAAAATTAGATGGTACTTATTATTCTGTCTAACTAGCAATACATTGTCATTTGTCTGTTGTATTATAAATGTCTTGCTTTCCCTCCCTTCTTCATTTAATCATGTAACTTGCCTGTAAGCAGCATTAGAGAAAAAATAATATTGCTGTATTACTCTTTCAGTTTTCTTTGCTTATCCAAACAGAGCTCACACCCATTATGCCCAGTGCAGAACTCTCCATCTCCTCCCTGACACCTGTTCTCTTTTAAATTCCTTCCATCCAGGCAGTCACTCACTTATATCAAATACTGAGGAGACATACTAGTTTTCTCCCTCTCTTCCTTAGGAGAGATTTTCCTAACTGCATCCCCTCTCCCAAGTGAAATTATGGCAAGTTTAGTATTTTAAAAATTAAACCATGATATGGGACTTCCCCGGAGGTCCAGTGGTTAAGACTGCATGCTTCCACTGCAGGGGGCATGGGTTTGATCCCTGGTCGGGGAACTAAGATTCCACATGCCGCATGGCGTGGCCAAAATCCCCAGAAAAACAAACTAAGATATAAAACTTACATCCTAGTCCAAAATTAAGTTTTCTTATGGTAAATAAAATACAATTTCTGTGTATGTATTCAGTGTTTTATTATTTTTATTATATATTCTTTCTGAATATATTTTTGTTATGAATCTAATTATTTGTCATGAGCAGACTGGGCTGCAGGCATGTCTGTCCAAGTTTCCTTGTAGCTCACCAACCTAATGCCATATATCAGGATGGTATTTATTATGGAAATAATGAAGAGCACATAGCATTAACCATATACCTTTTTCCTTCACTTTATGTCATGTGTGTACTATTTTAAGAAAATGACTTACATTTTGTCAACATTTTCCATAGAAACTCATTTATATTGCTAAAGCCTATAAACCATTAAAAAAATTTAAAATATTTTTTTCAGAATTATAATTTTTTAAAGAAATAAAAGAAACTATTTAAATTCAAACTATGCTTGTTTGAATCTGAAGCTTTGCTTTGCTTTTCAAGACACTACGTATTGTTTTTCTAAAAGAACTCAGAAACATCTGTCATTTATGTCTTGATATTTAATATACATAAATAATGTCCAAAGGGTAGAAGCAATCTAATCTGCAAGTATGAATATACTTTCTAGTTCTAATAGCATAATTAAGGGTGTACAAAATACTATACATAAAATTTTAGCATACTTAGTTTTGAAAGTAAGTTTCCATATTCATGGCTAGTGTTACTTAAATTTCAAAGTACAGTAAAAATTCTAAAAATATCCCAGAAAAAAGTTGATAAAATATATTAGATATATTGGTAGCTAACACATGTACTTTTTCCTTTTACCCCAAAACACTACTGATAAAAGTTCCCTTGCTTCAACTTTCTAACTCTCATATTACTGATCTATAATATATATAAATGCCAACAATAATAAAGGATCTGTAGTTGCATGAATTTGTCAGATTGGGAGATTTCCAGATATCAGATGTTAAGTATTTGATATTCTATGAAGAAAAATCACCTCTGAATGTAGCTACTGTATTCATATAAAGTTATATCTTAGTAGCATTAAAATAATCAGTGGTAGATTGAAGGACTGATTTTTGATGACATGCTAACATAAAAATAAAGTGCACTTTCCAGAAAGCTTCTTTCTACTGTAGTGTACAGTGTAGCTTAAAATACTGCCCCAGTAAAGTCTATTATTCCAAAGCAAAGAAAGATGCTGCTTTTCAGAAATTTCCTCTTTCATATATATATATATATATATATATATATATATATATGTATATAGGGAAGATATATATAGGGGATGACAGTATACTTGTTTTTATTTATGTATTTATTTTTAAAGTTATGATCAAAAAGTTAGTTACCTTAAGAACACATTAACTAAAGTATGTCTGTGGCATGTACTCAAGGTTTGTCTTTGCCCTCTTGATCTCACTAGTCCTTTTCTGCACAGCTATGAACACACAGCCACATTCAGGAAAGGCATCATTAGATGGGGTGGAAAGGGGGAGTAACTGAAGAACCATCTCTCTCACATTGAATCTTACACGTAGAAGTGATGTTCTAGCTATGAAGGTTTTCTCTACAGTTAACAAGAGTGATGCAAGGCAAAGAATCCATTACAAGTGCATGTTAGATGATTGTTGGGTTGGCCATTTGTGCTCAAGACCTGTCCACCTGTACTCATCAGATGACTAATCAAGTCACTCTCTTTTATCCACTTAACCATGTGGTTTTATTTTCCTTTGTTGGAAATTATTTTGCCTATCTCATTTCTTGTACTTTTTTTATGTGGGAAGTTTGATTTAAAATATAGAGTGGCATTTTATGGTTTTTGGTCTTACATTTAAATCTTTAATACATTTTGTGTTTATTTTTGCATATGGTGTGAAATACAACTTTCATTCTTTTGCATGTAGCTGTCCAATTTTGCCAACACCATTTATTGAGGAGGCTGTCTTTTCCACATTGCATATTCTTTCCTTTTTGTCATAGATTAATTAGCCATACGAGCATGGGTTTATTTCTGAGCTCTTTATCCTGTTCCATTTATCTGTGTGTCTGCTTTTGTGCCAATAACATACTGTTTTGACTACTGTAGCTTTTAGTATAGCTTGAAATCAGGGAGTGTGATACCTCCAGCTTTGTTCTTAAGATCGCTTTGGCTATTCAGGGTCTTTTGTGTTTCCATACAAATTTAGAATTATTTATTTTAGTTTTGTAAAAACTGCCTTTGGTATTTTGATAGAGATTGCATTGAATCTGTAGATTGCCTTGGGTAGTATGGACATTTTAACAATACTAATTCTTCCAATCTATGAGCACAGTATATTTTTCCGCTTGTTTGTGCCGTCTCCAATTTCTTTCATCAATGCCTAGAGTTTTCAGAGTACAAGTCTTTTACCATTTTGGTTAGATTTATTCTCAGTATTTTATTCTTCTTGATGCAAATGTAAATGTGATTGTTTTAATTTCTCTTTCTGATAGTTTGTTATTAGTGTATAGAATTGCAACAGATTTCTGTTTATTAATTTTGTGTCCTGCAACCTTACTGAATTCATTTATTAATTGTAATAGTGTTTTGGTAGAATTTTCAGAATTTTCTATATACAGTATCATGTCATCTGCAAACAGTGAAAGTTTTACTTCTTCCTTTCCAATTTGGGTTTCCTTTATTTCT
Source organism: Orcinus orca (assembly GCF_937001465.1). NCBI lineage: Eukaryota > Metazoa > Chordata > Mammalia > Artiodactyla > Delphinidae > Orcinus > Orcinus orca. Next base: position 16,854,483 of record NC_064559.1, on the reverse strand, counting down.
TTTCCTTCTCTGCTTGCTGTGGCTAGGACTTTGAATACTATGTTGAATAAAAGTGCTTCTGTCAATATATTCATATTATTTTTATTCTTCTCTTTGTTGATGTGGTGCATCACACAGATTGATTTGTGAATATTGAATCATCCTTATGTCCCTGGGATAAATCCTACTTGAGCATGGCATATGGTCCTTTTAATGTATGCTTTTTGTATGGTCTTAGCAATATTTTTTGGATCTGTTTCCTCAGACAAAGGAAACAAATGAAAAGATAAACAAATGGGACTACATAAAACTAAAAAAGCTTTTGCACAGTGAAGAAAACTATCAACCAAATAAAAAGGAAGCCTACTGAATGGGAGAAGATATTTGCAAATGATATATCCAACACGGGGTTGATATCCAAAACATACAAAGAACTCATACAACTCAACATCAGAAAAACAAATAATCTGATTTTTAAATGAGCAGAGGACCTGAATAGACATTTTTCCAAAGAGGGTGTACAGATGGCCAACAGGCACATGAAAGGATGCTCGCCAGTCATCAGGGAAATACAAATTAATATCGCAATGAGATACCACCTCACACCTGGCAGAATGGCTGTCATCAAAAAGATAACAAATAACAAGTGTTGGCAAGGATGTGGAGAAAAGAGGACCCTCATCCTTTGTTGGTGGGACTGTAGATTGTGCAGTCACTGTGGACAAATTTTTTAATGTAAAAAAGTAAAAATAGAACTACCATATGATCCAGGATGAAATAGGTGATGGGGATTAAGAGATAAAAACTTCCAGTCATAAAATAAATGAGCCACAAGGATGTAATATACAGCATAAGGAATATAGTCAATAATATTGTAATAACTTTGTATTATGGGGACAGATGGTTAGTAGACTTATCATGGTGATTATTTAATAGTGTGTGCGAATGTCAAATCACTATGCACTACACCTGAAATTAACATAATACTGCACATCAACTGTATTTCAGTAAAAATTAAATAAAGAAAATATAGAGTGTCAAAGTAAGTTTTCAGTTTAATTCTGGAGACTGCCGCTTTCTTCAGAAATAATGTAAACACTTCAAATTAGTAATTTGATACCTTTTTTGCCCTCTGACTCTAGAGAATCTAATTGAAGCTATGGACTTTCTCTCCAGAAAAAAGTACAAATACACAATGCACACAACACTTGCATGCCATCATTTTGTTTTATTGAAAACTAATTTCCTTCACAAAACAAATAAAACAAAAGTTTTGTTTACAGTTGTTGTTCTCAAATGTCTATTTTATAAGAATGTGGAAATGGATACAAATTTTGCAAGTTAAGAAATGTAATTGTATAAAAGTACATTTCAATGAAAACACTACTATGTTTTCACTTGAGTTAAAAGTTGAAATGTTAGGGAAGACTTATAATATGGCAATGCATTTATCTTTGACATTAATTTATTTCAATTCTTTGTTCTAATGGCAACAAATGTTAAAAATAAGTTACTTAGGTACGTAGTGTCAAATGGTATCCAAACACTAATAACTTGCTTTGTCAGAGAACAAAGGTTGGAGTAAAGGAATATAAAAGTTTTCTGAGAATCTCTAAAATAGATTGAACTCACATCATTTCGTTTCCTTTGTCCTTAAACCATTGAGGGTTATGTGTTTTGGAGTCTTCTTTATTGATATACTCTGTGACAGCTGAAAGTTATGAATCCATGTATTATTTTAGGGACATTGAAGCAGAAGTGAACTTCAACAGAGATTTGTATTGTTCCTGGGTGTTCAGAGACTTCTCCCTATGCAGAAATAAACAAATTGTCATTTTCCACTTCAGCCTACAAAAGTACTTCATTCAGAATTAGAGAGTTGGCGTAATTATCTTCCTCTAATCTTATTTTCCAGAGTAAGAGCTTGTTCAATAGAAGTCATGACTTTTCAGCACCATGCATACTATGACAGTGGTGCATTGAATAATAATAAAATTATCTAGGTAATCCAATCTGAATGAACTCCTTATCTTATTGCTCTAACCATGGCTTCCTATTTCTCTCAGATATTTTGAAACTTCTGCTTAAAGTTGACTCCTTATCTTCCAGACACTGTATTTCATATCCTGCTCACATTTTCTCATGAAAATTCTGAGGTTGACTACTGAAAAGGAGTATGAATGCCTCCATTAAGGATTTGGGGCAGCATCTTTGGCAGTAACTCTTGCTAATTTAGAAAGTGATCAAGGTGGCACGTGAAACTTTTTTTATCAAACAGTAAAACCAGACATGTTTCCAAAGATTGCAGATACTATACCTAGTCATGAAGTTTCCAGATTTTTCTCCCAAATGAAGTTATGCTCAACAAAAGAAATGTTAATCATTTTGAAGACAGAAAAACAGTCTACATGCTTTCCAAAAGGGGCTCACAAAATAGAAATTTTTCTGTCATGATGTCAGTGGGAACATACCAGACCAAATGCATCAGTTGGTTGCTCTCAGATACATCCTGGGTCATGCTAAAGGAAATGTTGCCTCTGTTGTTTACTCTATGACATGTTAGAAAATATCAACTATTGGGGAGAGAATGCAGTATTTCTTTTATTTTATCCTTATGTTCTAAGTCACAAATCAACAACATTTATTTTCTTGCCACATGGTTTCTCCCCTGTGGTATGTGGCTTCATGTTTGCATTATGAGATGATTCTAGGTGAAGGTCTTTGGATAGAGCAAATCATAATTTGGTTGATTTCCAACCTTCTCAAATCAAGCCACTTTTTGTGACAAAGAGCCCCATTCTCTGAAGTACTTTTGCAAATGGCAGAAGTGCTCCAGCTGTATTTACTTCATGTTTTTAATGATGACATCTTCACTACTCTAGAGGTTGTTTATTTGCTGTGCTATTTTATAATCTAAAACCTCAAGATTCTCTCTGTGTTACCATATTAAGATGAATGATTCAACACAATTTTGAATATTATGTAGAACTACAAGAGTTATTTGGGGTATATCCTCCAGTGTTTAAAAATTAAATCAAGGATAAATAGTAGAGATGTAGAATTAGGGAATTAAAACCTTCCCCACACTGCAATTCCCAAACAGAAATAATCTCTGTAATAGCCTTTGAATAGCAAATGGCTTGGCAGACTCTATTGAGATGAGTTTCCTTATGGCTTTTGTGACTGTTTAGAGCTACTAAATTTAGATATTTTGTTTCTGAGCATGTTTTCTGAGATTTTAAAAGGAAGCAATTTGACGAGAAGATCAAAAACAACAATATGGCTAAATTAACCACAGATTTACTGTATAAATAATTGTGTTCAATATGCCTAGCTGATTATGTATGTATTGTAGGCATGCGTAACAATAAAATTCTTTGCTAGCCATACTTCACAGATACTCAACAATCAGAATGGACAATAATCCTGGGACTCCCTGCTGGGATACACAGTAACTATTTAACTGCTGGATTGTGAAGGATGTTTGAGGTAGTACTTGGGTTAGTAGCCATTTACTAACAGATACGAAAATAATGAAAGCATTTCTAAAATATGTTAATAACCAATATGCCCATACTGATGCATGCTGTCTGAATTTCAGCTCTTATTACAGTGTGAATCTTGTTCTAATCATACATTACTGCCCTAGGAATGGGCATTATCTTTCTGGCCTGGTGTGTGGCTATTCTGAGTCTCCATGGTGTGCATGGCCTGTTGATTTCTTAAGTCTTGCGTTATCTTCACTGATTGTTACGAATCTTATAATCTGTATGTATTTCAGTAGTGTTCATTTATTAAGTTAGAAGGACTTTTACTCTTGACTGTAAAGAGTTGATTCAGCTGCTATTGCATCTGTACATATAGATCTACTTGTTGTGTATGTAACTCCACAGGACTCCAGAACTGCTCTGTTCACTAAAGAGCAGAAAAACTACTCCCTGAGAAAGCAAGCTCCACATTCTCTAGATTTGTGTTGTTCCATTTGATAGCCATGCAGCTACTGAGCACTTGAAATATAGCTTCTCTAATTTGAGATGTGCCGTAAGTATAAAAGACCCTGGATTTCAAAGATATAGTACTAAAGAAAGGTAACATTCATATTTTTACATTAATGACATAGTTACACCAATAATACTTTAGACATATTAGCTTAAATATTTTCTTGCCATACAATTAATTTCACCTGTTTCTTATTACTATTTGTAATATGGCTAGTGGAAAATTAAAATTATATATGTGGCCCACATTGTAATTCTATAGGACTGTGCTGCTCTAAATGATATAGCTAACCAAATGTTTGGGGTAACAAGGACTTGATTTTAGTGGAACCTGTGGAGAATTTTGTTCTGGAAACTCAAGGAAGCATTTTTATCTGATGTCGTTGTGCTTTTCCACTTTAAAACTTTTTCACTGCAGTGTAGTGGATTTGAAAGTACCACCGGTTTCTTTGGCTAAGGTTGCTTCCTCCACATTTCACTAAATCACCCTTCCCAGTTCGCTCATTATAGGTCAGTTAAAGAAGTGAGTTTTTTAGAAAAGGTACATGAAGTGGAAATTTTTGGCTTACAAATAATTATCTTAATGCAAATAGTTAAATAATGATAAAGCCAAGACATTAAAAACTAAGGCTTTGGTGAAATTTTTAATGGCACTGTCTGTAGGTATGTACTCTTGACTTCGGATCAGCTTTGCCTATGGCCAGAAAACCAAAAGAAATCACTTTTGTTCTATGGAAATGAAGTAGGAGTCCCTTTCCTACTACCCTCTTAATTAGATTTCATGAATTTATATTGTGGGAAACCAGAGTGTATTTCCTTAATCCAGAGATAAGATTATAGAGCTATATTTATACATATAGGTAAAATTAACGTGGCTTTATGGGCTGCTTAAAACATGTGTAGTCTTAGAAGATTTATAAACATATTTAAAAGATGTCGCTGTACAACTGTACAAATACGTGAAGCCACTCTTGAGCTGATCTGTGGTTAGGGAAGGAAGCCATGACTTGAGACAAAGTACCTTAACCAAAATTCTCAATATTTTAGAGGCTGTTTTCAAATTCTGATATAAATAAATAGGTGTGTCTTGGACCCAGAAAACAGGAAGAAGAAAAAAAAAATCCATCAAAAGTACCCTGTATATTAAAACCGACTTTGTGCTCTAATGTGAAGCTACTTGATTGAGTGGTGCGGTGTCAACCGTATCTTTCTTCTAATGCTAAAAGTAATGCACATAGACAGAGTGACAATCACAGCACAGCCTCCCATCAGCAATAATTAATCTTTTAGTTAACAGAGACTAGAAAAGCCTCTCATCAGCCTCTTCTGAAGTCTGAGGGACCCTGTATTTTGATGTTTCATTCTGAGGAAAATTGTCCCCACCAGTTCTAACAAATTGAAACACCAGGCTAATTATGGCAGCTAATGAAGTGTGTGGAATGGTCACAGCTTGTCGTGAAACTGTTCCTTCAGCTTGGATTAGGGTTTCATCAATCACTTTTTTAAACTGATCCAGAATTGCTTCTGCCCAGTGCTTGGCATTTTTAATGCTGTTTCCGTAATTGGTTTTTTCCCTAAAGCTTAGACTGTTTTTTGAAATATTATAGTCTCAGGACAGGACTTGCAAACTCTAGTTTATAAAAAAAAATTTATTATTAGTGGTATCAGCTGGTCAAGTGGTAGGAAGCTAATAAAAGGACCACCAAAATAAAATTTGATGTACTGTTTCAATCCTGCTAAAGGTAGCAATAAATCATATCTATGTATATCATTTCCTCAAATGTATGTATAACACAGGAAAATCATAGTTGGTGTTTAGGTGACTAAAATTCCACCAAGAGTTTCTATGAAACTAATATGTAGATGTTAGTTTGTTGTTGGGGAGGGTCGCTCTCCATGTATCATCCAACATTGTTTTATAAGATGACTCCATTTTGCACTGAGCCAAGCATTTCGAAGCATTAAACCAAAGATCTCTATATTTCCAGTTAAATCACTGTGTGTAAATCTGAATTTCAACTCAGAAAACCTCGTTTAAAGGTTTTTACCCTATCTACAAAAGGGAATCAGTTATTTTGCAGGCATGACTGCAACTTGTAAATAATTAAATCTCGTTTTTAATGTTGAGAGTTCATCAAAGCATCTATTGAGCACTCAACGATGTGCAGAGTATTGCCTCGATTTATAAGACAATTCAATAAACAGAGAGATTAAGTTCTACTCTCATAGGTTATGTCCTTTGAAATGATACGAGGAAAAAATATATATATATAATCATATAAGGCTATGTGTTTCAAAACATGGATTTTGTGACATCTCACAAGTTTTCATCATAAATTTCAAAATGTTTTCTATTTTGACTCATTTTTATTTATTAATATATACTTGAATTATCTAACATTTGGAGATTTCCTAGTTGTATTTTTTTTTAACTAGTTTAATTTTTCTGTGGTCAAAGAACATCTTCTGTGAATTTAATCTTCTGAAATTTGTTGAGAGTTCCTATATGGCCCAAGATCTTGTCAGTTTTGGTAAATGTTCCAAGTACATTAAAAGAGATATATTTTCTGCGATTGTTGGGTACAATGTTACATATTTACCAGTCTCCTGAAGTTTCTAAATATTGTTCAAGTCTTCTACGTCCTTACTTATGTTTTTTGTTTGAGATCATATTGATACTACTGATATCAGTATTACTGATTCTTCTCACTGAGATATTAAAATGAGTCATTTCTTTGATTCATGGGATATACAACAAAGGTTTTATTTAAAAGAGGGCAAGGCAGTACATTCTCTGGGACCTTGAATATCTATGGCAGAGAGTTTATTGTCTCTGAATATCAGTTTTCTCTTCTTCTGTACTAGGGTCAACAAACGTTCTTTAAGAGCCAGATGATAAATATTTTAGATTTTGAAGGCACAAAAGCAACCATAGACAATACATAAAAGGATGGGCATAACTGTGTTCCAATAAAACTTTATTTAAAAATTAGGAAGTAGGCTGGCTTTAGCCTGTGGGCTGTAGTTTGCTGACCCTTGTTCTATACTAGTAGAACCTCTGATTTATAGCTGGGTACATGACTGCCTGAAATTAAAACTGCATTTATCAGCCACCTTTTAAAGCTAATTATAGTCCTGTCACTAGATGCTAGAAAATGGAAAGTAAGTGAAAGTGTGAGCTCCGCCTCTAGGAATTATTTTTCAGGACTTTCCCTACATAAATAAGTCTGACGGTGTGGAAGATAGCTAAAAGAACTCTCATCAGAAGAACTATGCAACCTAGTAAATTAGTCTGATAAAGTTCCACAGATGCTGGTAAAAGGCACAAGCTTCCTAGGTCAGAGACTATTCCTTACAGCAAACGCAGGAAAAGGAGTTTCAACATAGTTGTGCTAGTCCCCTGAGCCTCGGGTCCCAAGATGATACAGAGAGCCCCACGGTGCCTGCACGTCCTAGCATGTCATAGGAGGAAAACCCTGGATGTGTGAAATCCACCACTTTCATGGGAAGCAGTTAGCAAGCCTGCTGTGTCCAGAGGGAGCACGTGCTTTACCAGACTATGCGGTACATACTGTGAGGTGTTACATCACTTCTCAGGGTTGGCAGTTGTATATTCTCAATACTGAGAAATGACCCTCACACTGGGTAAAAGAATTATCAAGACTTTGTGATTTTGACACATTCAGCAAGATTTGTACAACTCAAGAGCCCCATGGCAGACTGCCTCCCATCGTGTTTTTAAAGAAAAGTGTCATTCTTCTCATTTCTTCCTTCTGGATGTCTGATATGGAGGTTTTGACAGCTAGAGATTGATTGACATCTTCAGTCATATTTTAATCCTTGGATCAATGTGGACCAAGAAAGATAGAGCAATAACATTAAGGAATCCTGGGTCCCTTTCACTGTGGAGTATCACACCAACCCTGGACTTTTGTGTAAATGAGAAAGAAAATTCTCTCTCTTGTTTAAGTCATTGTTAATTGGGGCTTTCTAACAGTTGCAGCTGAATCTAACCCCAATTAATACAATATCTAAGAATGCCTTTCTATTGCTTTCATATATAAAGTGAAAATTAGGGTGTATATAAAGTACTGGGTTCACAACCTTTTTCTCTTAACTCTATAGATGTTAGTTTGTGATCTTCTATCAATTACTGTTACAAAAGAAGTATCTGAGATAAGACTGATTGTGTGTGTGTGTGTGCGCGCGCACATGCACGCTGCATGAGGGAGTGCTTTTTTTGAATTATTTTCTTTATTCTAAAATATAACCTTTATCACCCCTTCAACTTTGAATAGCCAATTGTTATCTCTAAAGTGAATTTTATTTCTGCTATTGTAATCTTAGTTTATTTTCTCTAGTCACCAACATCTCTGACCTTGTTGTTTTTATGGGTATCTAGTCCTCTTATTTTAGCCTCTTTTATCCTTTTGGGCTTTGGCTCTGTTTTATAGAATCTGTATTTTTAGGAGTTGGTTGAAGTTGGCAAATATTTTCCAACACTTAAATTTTCTTCAGGTTCCTGTAATTGATGTCTTTCAGATGCCTGGTCTTCATACAAGTCTTTAGCATGTGAGTTTGTTTTTCTTCCATAGGCCTGTGTAATTTTTTCCCTCCTATCCTTCTCCTAGATGAAGAACACTAGAGACATTCATTGTTTACCGACTTAAAGAACCAGTGGATTTGGTTCTTCTGTCTCTTTGAATCAAGGACTCTTTCCAGGCTTCAGTTAGAAGGCAGCCCAATTCACTTGCCCCAATTTCCTAGATTTCCAACACTAATAATTGATGTAAGAGATGAAAATTTGTAGTTATAAGCTGGTACTGCCTCTTACACTCTTCTTTGCATGTGTTGACCTGAAACAAATAGCCTGCCAGATATTTTCCAACAAAGATGGATTTACTTGAGATCAGCAGAGAATTGCAGATTGGGGTCTACAGCCATGATGGGCCACGTGCAAGTCCGCCCATGGCACAGGAAGGAGAATGCTTTTATAGAAGGGAAAGGAAGTTGGGAGGGCTGTAGTAAACAAAGAGTCCATGACTTTCATTAGCTGAGTCCTTGCCAGAAAAGAGGAGGAATCTTTCTTCTTCCTGTTGGGCTCTGCTGTGGTTGCAGGACATGAGAGCTCCCCTTTCTTGTCTTCAAATTTTTTTAACTTAGGTTTCTGTTTATTAATTATTTACACATAGCATAGAGGCCCTGCATGCAATGAGTCTTTGCAGAACCCATATAAAGCCTAGCCTGCAGCTTGGTTTCTGTAGCTCAACAATTTTGTGTCCTCCATTCATTATCGTCAACTCTCTTGAAGAGATAAACATTTCTCTTGATGAAACAATGACCTCCAAAGAAATCCAGCTTTAATGCTTTTGTAAAGTCAAAAGTAAGTAAGGAGAGCTCAAGAGCAATTTACTGGGACTGAGAATTTATCTGATATTTGAAAGCTTCAACAGACATGCTGGTATATCTGTCTGAACCTCAGATCATTTTGTGATGACTTTCAGTTCCAAGCATGAACATAGACATTGGTACCGTAGTTTTTGTTTGCAATTTTCTTGCTAAGCCAATTCTTCCACATGCTATTGATGGTAGAGATAGAAAGGGGTTTTTCTTAGGGCTCTAAACATAATATTTCTTGGGAGAGGAAATTTTTTGTCTAGGCTAAGTAACTAGCCCCCATGATGGATAAGAACTTAATGGAACATTGTGAGGTTAACACCTACTAAATCATATTAACAGTTTTGAAAATTTGGATAGCCCTGAACCATATGGTTGGAGAGCAGAAAAAACTAATTAAAATACTTTACCATTAATTTTCAAGCTCTTGGAAACTAATAGGTTTCTAGAAATATTAATGATGACTAATATTTATATCATAATCTATATTAGCTAAACATATATCAACATAAGATATATAAAGTATCATACATTAATATCCTAAATTACTTTGCTAAATAAAGACTATTTGCATAAAGAAATCTACAACTCGTAATTATTTTAGTCTAACATATTCATATTACATTCGTGGTAGAGTTTTAATGTGGCTTTTCAATATGAAACAATTCTTACATGCCGTTCCTTTGTTTTCCTAAGTAAAGTGAATATATACTTGTCAAAATTTTACTTAGTAACATTGAGTAAAGTCAAGAGCATTCTGCCTATTGTTTGTTAAAAAGACAGTATGAATTACCTCTGGAAGATTTTGATTTGTTTGGAACTCTTTTAATCTCTCAAGCTTAATTCAGAGATGTTTTCTATTAATAATTCATATTAACCTTCAAGTTGCTAATGGATACAAAACATGTTAATACCCCAGTAAACTATCTTAGCCTGTTCACATCAGAGCCAAATCTGCACTACTTAAAACTTAATGCTATGTATGCTTACTACTTTTATACTTGTTTTATTCTTTCTTATACTGAATCTATTTTATATTTCTTATAAAAAGGGTTTGTTAAATAGAATAATGATTTAACCAACATTTTAAGAGTAGTTACCTACTTAACAGGTCTGAGTTTCTCAAGTGTTTGTAAGTATCAACTTCATATAATTCGTTTACTAAGAATAGAACTTATATTAATGGTTTAGTTTTAAAAGTACAATTTCAAAAGAGATATCAACTAATTAACAGTTATTATATATCGGCCATGGGGAGAAATACTTGATTTTTACTTTGTTTCTGTTAAATTCTTATTTGCAGAAGTGCTATAAGTGAAGACAATAATACACAGTTGAATTTAACTTTATTTGAGATATTTTTCTCTTATATTGTGTGATTAGGCCAACAGTAGGTTTCAAAGGCCATAGTTATTTAAATTGCTCCATTTTTATATCTTCTCAATCTTTAAATAATTTATATTGTTTAAAAATAATGAAATAATATGTTAAATATTGAGATTAAATTCTTATATGTATCATATGTAATTTTATAAGTGAAAGTCTTTCACTTATAAACTGTAAATTAGGAGTTATATGTAAATGTTCTGTAATAAACTGTACTTTGTATGACAAAAGCAAATAAACATTTCTTGGTATTTTGAATACCAAAGTATGTTACCTACACATGTTTTTTTAGTTCAGACTCAGTAAAGTTCAAGGGCATCCAAGTATGAAATAGCTTGTGAGGAAATTCACATTGCTTTCTTAATTTGATTAGGTTGGGGAAAAGGACGCTAAATAGATCACCATCTTTAATAATTTTGGTTCAAATATAGACATTAAGTATTGTACATAGACTAGTAAATGTGTATATAATTTTCCCAAAGCTTGTAAAGGGAGTTGGCATTATAAAATACATTAATTTCCGTTGACTATCTCATCTGCATTTTAATGTGTTTTATTATATAGACTTACTTATGGGAAGCATTGTTAAAAATGCTCAGAAAGGGCAATATGGCAAAAAAAAATAACATGAGAAATCATATATTTAGGTTTTTAGAGTAAATGTAACTAGGTATTTTATATAAATGATAAAAAATAGGGCATCAGTTACTGAGAAGAATGTAGCTGATAAATAATTGTCCAAGTAGAAAAGAAACTTAATTCTAAGAGAAGAGTAAACACTTTGAGGCACTAATTATTTTTAACTTTGTTTATATCAAAGTAAAACATGTACATAGTTTAAGTATTCAATAAAATAAATATGTTCAAAGATTTATGATGTAAACTGGCATACCCCTGACCCACTCCTCCCATTCTTCATGTCCAGTCCTCCTTTCTAGAGATCACCACTTTCAACTCTTTTATCTTCTAGCTAAATAATATACTATCTCTTGATTTATCAGTTTTAGATGATAGCCACTGACCTTCAACTATGGAAGATGAGAATTTAGCTCTTTCATACTATCATCTCCATGTTTTCTTGGAATACAGTTGTAAGTTTTGAGTCAGCAAATATTCAAACTTTACCTTTTTTTTGACTATGGAAATATTGTTTCCTATTAAACTAAGAAGTTCTAAGATGATGTTTGCTTCTTGTACAACTTTCTGTATTTCTTGGAGTTAATAATTGCCTTTGTCCCCATTTGCTTAATTTTCTTCACACCTCTTGTCAAGTTTACCCATACCCTGTAACAGCCTCTCAATATAACTTTTATTTCTGAAAATTCCATCTCACACATACTTGATATTGATTAGATATAGAATTTTAAGTTGAAGGGTGTCTTTATTTTAAGCCATTGTTATCTGTCATTCTGCTTTGGGGAATTTTTCCTGCATTCTTTTCCAATTATTTTCTCTTAGTTTTCTCAGATTCTTTTTATTGTAGCTCCTATAGTCAGAGAGCAGATTCTCTACATTGATCCTCAACTTTTTAAAAATAATCTTGTATCTCCTATTTCCATTTTATTGTCCTTTTGTTTTACTTTTTGGGAGAGTTTCTTGGTGTTAAATTTGAAATATTTTCTATCAAGTTTTTTTTTCTGCTTTCACATTATTAATTCACTACAGGCCTTTCAATTAAAAAGTTAAAACAGCATCCTATACTTGCTAAGTGGATGCAATATCCTTGCTAATGTCTTTTAGAATGTTTGTTTTAGATTTTAACAATACTTTGTTCTGCTTCTTGCATTGTCTCAAGTTCATCTAAATTGTTTGCTTTTGTTGTTGATATATCACTCTGTCTTTTAGGTTGGAGGTTTTTTTCAAATATCTGTTGATCTTTGGCTGTTCATTCATATTTTTAAAATGAGGCAGTAAAGTGGCTTTCACTGTAGTGGTGACCTCCTGTGGAAGGGCCACTCCATATGGACATTTAATTTTTCCAACAAAAAGTTCCCTAATCCCCTGCCAAGTGCTCTAGTATCCTGGGAGTTGGGAATGGAGTTGGGAACAGGGTCGGGAGTAGAATGGTATTCTCACCATTCAGTGTGAAGACTTTCACTTACATCTCAGCGTAGTGCCTGACCCTTGTCTTCTACCAAGCCTAGATGCTCCAGTTTTTGTTTTTTAATGTTTTTCCCTCAGAAAACAAATCTGAACCGGGCTGTGGGGAGAAAGGGAGGGAGGTTCCTTAGGAGGAACCTGGGGAGGGATCTTAAAAGTTAAGTGTTCTGTATGGAGACTTTCAGCCAAGCCCTGTGCTTCACCTTTGCCTTCTGAGATGTCTGAAGATTTCAGTGCCTGAGGGTTCTGGGTTTAGGGAGGAAGAATAGGATGGTATTTCAATGATATCTCCCTCTCCAGACAGGAAGTGTCTCTGTTCTTTTAGGTCTGCTGCCACCCTTTATCTGTTTCTCAACACAAGTTACAATTTGAGGTCATTGTTGTCTCCTGGTTTCACCGGAAGATGTAGTTTTGTAGATTTTTATAATTCTCCATGTTTGGGGTGCCATTTCTGAGAATATAAAATAGGGCAAGAAATTCAGTACTCTGCCATCTTAAAACTAGAAGTCATCTAAATGAATAATTTCAAAACACAGGTTTATACAAATTTTATAGAGAGGCTTTTGAAATAATAGTTTTTACTTCCCAAAACATAACACCCAGAACATTTTATTCATACTGGTAGGTTTTCATTTTCAAGTATTTTTGAACGTGATAGGTGGAGGATATAAACACAGAAGACCGGGATCCTACACCCAGGAAACTTATCATCTAGTGGGGAGATGAAACATGGAGGGGAATTACTGTCACAGAACAGAGACTATAAAAGGGCCATGAGAAAGGTATAATTATGCACCAGAAGCATTCAGTGCCTGGAGATGTAATTTGCATCTTGAGAGAGAAGGATTTCCAGGAGAAGGTAGCATTTTTATATGAGACAATGTTTGGGTAGGATTTGCACCTAGTAAGAGCTTAATAAATATTTGCTGAATATAATTAATACTGACATTTTTAATACTGGTTGTCTGACATTTTTCTTTCCACTTCTGTTAATGGTAAATATTCTTTACTTCAATGCAGTGTATCAGCAGCAATCAATTTCACTTATTCTCATCTTAGTTTTCCTGAGAGGTATTAACAAAAACATTTCTACATAAAAATTTCACCATTCAGTGACAGTTATTGATATCCTATAATTACAAAAAAGTTCTTCCTGTGAGAATTTCATCATATTAATGATACATGTATATTATTAAGACTCATAAATATGGAGTACTAAAGCTTCAAGTTCACATGTTCCCAGATGTTATTTTGGGGCTAGTAGATTAGCAATTTTTCAAGAACATAAGCAGTAATTAGAAATCTTTCATAATTTCTTTCAGAAACAGCACTTGATTTTAATTCTTTCATTTAAAAAAACTTGTAAGAAAAAAACTGCATCTGAACTCTTGACATTTTTATAGCTTGACAAAAAATTAAGTATAATTAAAATGAAATATTTGTTGCATAAATTAAATTGCAATTAATATGTTTTCTGCCACTGCTTGAAGGATAAGATGAAAATGGTGTGGTTAGCAGACTCCCTGCTGTGAGACTAATTTCTTGATTTTTATACCCCACATTATCATACAGATTCTCACAGTAAAAGAGTAAACCAACAAGTAGAAAACATTGTTTGATGAAAATGGCATACAGGAGATAAACTGGCTTTTATGAAGGCAAGGCAATATTACTTCTTTATTTTAAGATCTGATTACTAGTTGATTTCAAGGGTAAGATTTGTACTTTCAAAGCCATTAAAATTTGTAGAAAATTGCCCTTCATTTTAGTTAGCTATGCCTTTTAAATTATCCATCCTATTGTTTCAGGATGTTTGCTTTTTCCGGAGGTAATTAGGAAATGAACAACACATGTTATGCAGAGGTCTCCGCCTCCAGCTAACCAGGAAATAGTAATAAATTCCATCACAAAAACTTAGTTGTGAACAATTTGAAGAAAAGTGGAGGAAAAATATATTCTGTTAGTACTTCTCTTGGAGGAGGATCACTTTTTTCTTACGGGGGCCCACCATTAAAGAAAAAAGCACCCCACCTTGACAAACATTAGTTATTCCCATCTTGAAAAAAAAATTCTCCAGCTGTCACTTACCCAGACAGTGTTATCAAGTACTATTTCTATGTGCATTTTTCCTGGCTAATTACTTTTTGACATTAGACCCCATTTGTGGTATCAATGAAAGAAATAGGTAATCATTATTAATAGTCTTCTTTATCTCTCCAAATGTCTCTCTTGGGCAGTGCTGCTCAAGGGATATAAATGCACGAATGGGAATCAGAAATTATGGGCTAGGCCCCATTTACTGTGACTCTTGCACACCTGATCCCTGGGGGCCGGGATGGTGTCCATTCACGTTGTATGACGACAACATTAGGATGTGACAGTGCTTGTTCAAGTGAATTAGTGGAGCTCTGTTCATATACAAGGCCACGGCACCCCTTTTGTGCTGTCTGCAGAGAAAAGGCAGTACTTTTTTACTGCTCGATGCTTCCTACATTCTGCACTAACAGGGTTCAGACCCTGGAAAAAATCCTCCAAAAGTCTTAGAGCGGGTCAAACTATCTTTTGAAGGTAGCTTAGCAGGTTTTGGTTGCTTGAAGTGACACTAGTGTTGTAGTGAAAAAATTGGTGGTTGTAGTGCTCTTCGTTTGCATGGTTACATTCTCACCTCCTTTGAGTTAGTGCTCAAGTGTCACCACAGAGCAGCCTTTCTCACCACCTGATTTGAATTGCAGGCAGTGTCCCTAACGCCCTCACCCTTCTCTCCTACCCCGTCTTATTTTTCTTCACAGCACTTATTATTACCTGACTCATTTGCATGTTGTCTGTCTCCGCCCGCTAGAACTTTAAGTTTCATGGAGACAGGAGTTTTTGCCTGACTTATGCATTGCTGTATCCCCACTGCCTGGAACCGCACTTGGCATAAGTAGGCACTGGATTAGTACTTTTTGAGGAAGAAAGGAAGGAAGGAAGGAAACAAGAGAGGGAGTGAGGGAAGAAGGAGGGAAAAAGAAAGGAAGAAAGAAAAGGAAAGAAAGGAAGAAAGAAAGAAAGAAAAAGGAAGGAAGGAAGAAAGAAAGAAAGTAAAGGGAGGGAGGGAGGGAGGGAAAGAAAGAAAAAGAAAGAAAGAAAGAAAGAAAGAGGGGCTTCCCTGGTGGCGCAGTGGTTGAGAATCTGCCTGCCAATGCAGGGGACACGGGTTCGAGCCCTGGTCTGGGAAGATCCCACATGCCGCAGAGCAACTGGGCCCGTGAGCCACAACTACTGAGCCTGCGCGTCTAGAGCCTGTGCTCCACAACAAGAGAGGCTGCGACAGTAAGAGGCCCGTGCACCGCGATGAAGAGTGGCGCCCGCTCGCTGCAACTAGAGAAAGCCCCAGTGCAGCAACGAAGACCCAACGCAGCCAAAAATAAATAAATAAAATTTTAAAAAAAGAAAGAAAAGGAAGGGAGAGAGGGAAGAGGGAAAGAAAGAGAAAGAAAGAAAGAAAAGAAAGAAAGGAAGGAAGGAAGGAAGAAAGGAAGACAAAGGAAGGAAGAAAGACGAAGGAAGGGAAAGAGAGAGGAGATGAGTGAGTGAGTGAATAAATGAATGTTTAAAAACCAATTCTTTTTGAAAGAAATTAAGCAAACATGATAATGCCTGGTGATAATATGACAATCTAAGTTTAGTAGAGGGCTATTTGAATTCTGTTTATTAAAGCTTCATTTATGTGTGTATATATATATATATACTTACGCTATGATAAATCTTTATTTATGGACACTGATATTTGAATATCATATAATTTTTTTTTCAGTTGACAATTTTTTTTTAATTGGAGTATAATTGCTTTACAATGTTGTGTTAGTTTCTGCGGTACAGTGAAGTGAATCAGCTCTATGTATACATATATCCTCTCCCTCCTGGACCTCCCTCCCAACCCACCCCCCATCCCACCCATCTAGGTTGTCACAGAGCACCAAGCTGAGCTTGTTATAGCATGTTCCCACTAGCTATCTATTTCATGCATGGTAGTGTATATATGTCTATCCTAATCTCCCAATTTGTCCCACCCTCCCCTAAAGCTTCATTTATAATTTTATCTTATGTTTAATCTCAGAGAAATTATACTGAAATGAAAACCATTTCTTATAAAACTAAAATTTCAGATTATAATCTATATATGGTTAATGTTCATGGAGAGTTATTTACAACCCACCCCGTAAGGATAGTAAACAATATTTTGAATCCATTAGGTCATATTTTTATTCATGTTCTCATTCATTCATTTGTTTGTTCAGTGTTACTTGTGTTCTACGAGGCATGCTATTTGTAACGTTCTGGTAGAATATGTAAGTACATGCAGCAGTAAGTATGTCATGATGGAGCTTGGCTGTACTGAAGAGTTACAGTCTATTCTTGTACTTGCCATAGTTATGTTCTATGAAGTCACTACAAACACAGAATCAACAAATACTGAGCCATTGCTCCTAAGGGAAGTGCAGGGTTAGGTTCCTCAGAGCCTCTGGTCAACATTTTTGTCACCCAGTCAATACATAACATTGTTTCATGTGTATTTCTGTTGAAAGACTCCTGATTTAACATATATTGTTGATTCATTAACATTGAACTCCTGGCCAATAACACTATAACTTACGCTTGAATGAAGCTTATCTAATAAACATATTTTCTCCTTAAGGCACACAGTAACCTTCTTGTGCTTAGGAATGCTAGGTAGCACTCAGCAGTATGCTTGGGGTCTACTTTAAAAAGAGAAATCACCAAGAAAATGTGGAAAAGGTGACACTAAATAAACACGAAAGGACACCTGTTTATAGTGTGAGAGCTGAAAGGAGAAGACAGGCTTCGGCTGGGAGTGTGGGTGCTGGGTGCCTCAAATCTTCACCTCTCTGCTTGTATCTATGAATGACTGAAAGCACTGTGAGTATGCATTTTGGAGTTACAAATAAATTTTATTCAGGAGGTGAATTTGCAAATAAGGAATCTGAATAATGTAGATAGATGGTAACAGTGTTCTTGTAAAGAAGACATCATTGAACACATCCTTTATAGCCTATTTACTGATGAATCCAGGTATTACCATCCTTGAAAGATGGGGTCAGTGCAAGAAGACATATTTCTATTCAATCAAGATTTACTGAGCTGCTCCATTCCTCATAGACCTCATACATAAATATGTTACTTACTTTTTCTCTACTATATTCTCTCCCCCCCCTCCTGATTTCTCTATTTCTCCTCCAAATACACTTAGACTCAAGTTACTTAATTTATAGAGGGACCTGGGCATAACGTCTACCAGTTTGAAAAGGAAAGTTCTCAGAGTGTGGAGTGGACTTTGAGAGGACCCTCGTGATGATGGAGTCCAGGCCATACAGCTGCCATCTCCTTTTGGTTTCTAGAGTGATGGGGTTGAAGGAGAGAGTAAGGATGTGCTATTCCAGAAGGCTTAAAATTTGAACAGGTTTATGGTTTCCCCAGGGCCAAGTCTATTTATTCATTCTTCAGTCATTCCTTCAGACAAATAATACTTTTGAAGCGCTTACTTTTTACCAGGCTAAACTCAGGATACAATGCGTCCTGTCTTTTAGCAGTTATCCCCCCTTTTGAGAGTTTCCTTAGAATACTTATTTACTTAGATGCACTCAGTTTCTTTCCTACAAGAAACTCTTAGTATTTAAGAACGTCACAGTTCTGGCTTCAGTTGTATTCCCCACTTAAGTGGTTCTCCTTCAGCCATTCTGATGTTATCTTGGAACATTTTTGCACCATATTCTCCAGTACACTAAGCAAGTACTAGACCAAACTTTCCCTTTAATGCCAGTTCCCTCTACTTAAAATGGGTTGCCATTGTATGTGAAAGTCATGTTACTGGAACCTCTTACCCTGCTATCATTAGCTTTGTTATCAAACCAACTCACAGTCTACAGATGGTTGTAACTACAACATTTGTCTCTTGTTGGATGTTCCATTTCAGTGACTTCTATTTAGATAACATTCTTATTGTTTTTAGTTGAAATTAAACAGTTAAGGCCACATTTTATATGTACATCTATATTTCTGCATCTAGGTTTATTACTTCTTATATATCTTTGTATTTCTTTTACTATGGCCATAATCCATATACATCATAACACAATGGACTGGTCAAACAAGAAACCCCATTATTCATCCTTCAGTTTACATGTTGGCCTGCCATTTCCCACTTGTGCATTTATAATCAAGACTATAAAAGTGGAAGAGGAGCACAAACTAAGAAAAAGATAAAACTATTAAGAGGGCTTCCCTGGTGGCGCAGTGGTTGGGAGTCCGCCTGGCAATGCAGGGGACGCGGGTTCATGCCCCGGTCCGGGACGATCCCACATGCTGCGGAGCAGCTGGGCCCGTGGGCCATGGCCGCTGAGCCTGCGCGTCCGGAGCCTGTGCTCTGCAACGGGAGAGGCCACAGCACTGAGAGGCCCGCGTACCGCAAAAAAAAAAAAAAAAAAAAACTATTAAGAAAAAGATATATAAAAATGGAAAAAGAATTAATAGTAACTCAAATATAAAACTTTTGAATTTAGATGTACCTACCTAAAAATAGGAATATGTATACTGAACTCAAATATAAATGACCTTTGAATAAGCAACTATTTAGGATTATTTATCCACAACTATTTTTTTTTAAGTAAAGGGTTTTTGAAGTTTCTTATTTGAAAATAGCTGACACTAACTACTTGCTATATACCAGACACTGTTTTAATTGCTTTATAAGTATGAACTCATATAATCCTTTTAACAAACCTGTGAGTAGGGTGTCATTATTTTTATATCATCTTATCTCTTTTTTTTTTCCTCTTGGTACTTTTTTTTTAACTTATTTATTGGAGTATAATTGCTTTACAATGCTGTGTTAGTTTCTTCTGTATAACAAAGTGAGTCAGCTGTACGTATACATGTATCCCCATAACCTCTCCCTCTTACATCTCCCTCCCACCCTCCTTATCCTACCCCTCTAGGTAGTCACAAAGATCTGACCTGATCTCCCTGGGCTATGCAGCTGCTTCCCACGAGCTATCTATTTTATATTTGGTAGTGTATATATGTCCATGCCACTCTCACTTCATCCCAGCTTACACTTTCCCCTCCCCGTGTCCTCACGTCCATTCTCTACGTCTGTGTCTTTATTCCTGTCCTGCCCCTAGGTTCTTCAGAACCATTTTTTTTTTTTTAGATTCCATATATATGTGTTAGCATACGGTATTTGTTTTTCTCTTTCTGACTTACTTCATTTTGTATGACAGACTCTAGGTCCATCTACCTCACTACAGATAACTCAATTTCGTTTCTTTTTATGGCTGAGTAATATTCCATTGTATATATGTGCCACATCTTCTTTATCCATTAATCTGACACTTAGGTTGCTTCCATGTCCTGGCTATTGTAAATAGAGCTGCAATGAACACTGTGGTACATGACTATTTTTGAACGATGGTTTTCTCAGGATATATGCCCAGTAGTGGGATTGCTGGGTCATATGGTAATTCTATTTTTAGTTTTTTAAGGAACCTCCATACTGTTCCCCATAGTGGCTGTATCAATTTACATTCCCACCAACAGTGCAAGAGGGTTCCCTTTTCTCCACACCCTCCCCAGCATTTATTGTTTATAGATTTTTTGATGATGGCCATTCTGACTGGTGTAAGGTGATACCTCAGTGTAGTTTTGATTTGCATTTCTCCAATGATTAGTGATGTTGAGCATCCTTTCAAGTGTTTGTTGACAATCTGTATATCTTCTTTGGAGAAATGTCTATTTAGGTCTTCTGCCCATTTTTGGATTGGGTTGTTTGTTTTTCTAATATTGAGCTGCATAAGCTGTTTATATATTTTGGAGATTAATCCTTTGTCAGTTGCTTCATTTGAAAATATTTTCTCCCATTCTGAGGGTTGTCTTTTCATCTTGTTTATGGTTTCCTTTGCTGTGCAAAAGCTTTTAAGTTTCATTAGGTCCCATGTGTTTATTTTTGTTTTTATTTCCATATCTCTAGGAGCTGGGTCAAAAAGGATCTTGCTTTGATATATGTCATAGAGTGTTCTGCCTATGTTTTCCTCTAAGAGTTTTATAGTGTCTGGCCTTACATTTCGGTCTTTAATCCATTTTGAGTTTATTTTTGTGTATGTTGTTAGGGAGTGTTCTAATTTCATTCTTTTACATGTAGCTGTCCAGTTTTCCCAGCACCACTTATTGAAGAGACTGTCTTTTCTCTTTTCTCCATTGTATATCCTTGGCTCCTTTGTCATAGATGAGTTGACCATAGGTGCTTGGGTTTATCTCTAGGCTTTCTATCCTGCTCCATTGATCTATCTTTCTGTTTTTGTGCCAGTACCATACTGTCTTGATTACTGTAGCTTTGTAGTATAGGCTGAAGTCCGGGAGCCTGATTTCTCCAGCTCCGTTTTTCTTTCTCCAGATTGCTTTGGCTGTTCGGGGTCTTTTATGTTTTCATACAAATTGTGAAATTTTTTGTTCTTGTTCTGTGAAAAATGCCATTGGTAGTTAGATAGGGATTGCATTGAATCTGTGGATTGCTTTGGGTAGTATAGTCATTTTCACAATGTTGATTCTTCCAATCCAAGAGCACATCTTTGTATCATCTTTAATTTCTTTCATCAGTGTCTTATAGTTTTCTGCATACAGGTCTTTTGTCTCCTTAGGTAGGTTTATTCCTAGGTATTTTATTCTTTTTGTTGCAGTGGTAAATGGGAGTGTTTCCTTTACTTCTCTTTCAGATTTTTCATCCTTAGTGTATAGAATTACAAGAGATTTCTGTGCATTAATTTTGTATCCTACTACTTTTCCAAATTCATTGATTAGCTTTAGTAGTTTTCTGGTGGCATCTTTAGGATTCTCTATGTATAGTACCATGTCATCTGCAGACAGTGACAGCTTTACTTCTTCTTTTCCAATTTGTATTCCTTTTATTTCTTTTTCTTCTCTGCTTGCTGTAGCTAAAACTTCCAAAACTATGTTGAATAATAGTGGTGAGAGCGGGCAACCTAGTCTTGTTCCTGATCTTAGAGGAAATGGTTTCACTTTTTCACCACTGAGAAAGATATTGGCTGTGGATTTATCATATATGCCCCTTATTATGTTGAGGTAAGTTCCCTCTATGCTACTTTCTGGAGAGCTTTTATCATAAATGAGTGTTGAATTTTTCAAAAGCTTTTTCTCCATCTATAGAGATTATCGTATGGTTTTTATCCTTCAGTTTATTTATATGGTTTTTGACACTGATTGATTTACGTATATTGAAGAGTCCTTGCATTCCTGGGATAAACCCCACTTGATCATGGTGTATGATCCTTTTAATGTGCTGTTGGATTCTGTTCTCTAGTCTTTTATTGAGGATTTTTGTATCTATGTTCATCAGTGACATTGGCCTGTAGTTTTCTTTTTTTGTGACATCTTTGTCAGGTTTTGTTATCAGGCTGATGGTGGTCTCGTAGACTGAGTTTGAGAGTTTTCCTCCCTCTGCTATATTTTGGAAGAGTTTGAGAAGGATGGGTGTTAGCTCTTCTCTAAATGTTTGATAGAATTTGCCTGTGAAGCCATCTGGTCCTGGGCTTTTGTTTGTTGGAAGATTTTTAATCACAGTTTCAATTTCAGTGCTTGTGATTGGTCTGTTCATATTTTCTATTTCTTCCTTGTTCCATCTCAGAAGGTGTGCTTTTCTAAGAATTTGTCCATTTCTTCCAGGTTGTCCATTTTATTGGCATATAGTTGCTGGTAGTAATCTCTCATGATCCTTTGAATTTTTGCAGTGTCAGTTATTACTTCTCCTTTTTCATTTCTAATTATGTTGATTTGAGCCTTCTCCCTTTTTTTTTTGTTATGAGTCTGGCTAATGTTTTATCAATTTGACTTATCTTCTCAAAGAACCAGCTTTTAGTTTTATTGATCTTTGCTATCATTTCCTTCTTTTCTTTTTCATTTATTTCTGATCTGATCTTTATGATGTATTTCCTTTTGCTAACTTTGGGGTTTTTTTGTTCTGCTTTCTCTATTTGCTTTATGTGTAAGGTTAGGTTCTTTATTTGAGATGTTTCTTTTTTCTTGAGGTAGGATTGTATTGCTATGAACTTCCCTCTTAGAACTGCTTTTGCTGCCTCCCGTAGGTTTTGGGTCATTGTCTTTTCACTGTCATTTATTTCGAGGTACTTTTTGATTTCCTCTTTGATTTCTTCAGTGATCTCTTGGTTATTTAGTAGCATACTGTTTAGCCTCCATGTGTTTGTAATTTTTACAGTTTTTTCCCTGTAATTGATGTCTAGTCTCATAGCATTGTGGTTGGAAAACATACTTGATACGATTTCAGTTTTCTTAAATTTACCAAGGTTTGCTTTGTGACCCGAGATATGATCTGTCTTGAAGAATGTTCCACGAGCACTTGAGAAGAGAGTGTATTCTGTTGCTTTTGGTTGGAATGTCCTATAAATATCAATTGTTTAATGTCTCATTTAAAGCATGTGTTTCCTTACTTATTTTCATTTTGGATGATCTGTCCATTGGTGAAAGTGGAGTGTTAAAGTCCCCTACTATTATTGTGTTACTGTCAATTTCCCCTTTTATGGCTGTTAGCATTTGCCTTATGTATTTAGGTGCTCCTATGTTGGGTGCATAAATATTTACAGTTGTTACATCTTCTTCTTGGTTGATCCCTTGATCATTATGTAGTGTCCTTCTTTGTCTCTTGTAATAGTCTTTATTTTAAAGTCTATTTGTTCTGATATGAGAATTGCTACTCCAGCTTTTTTTTATTTCCATTTGCATGCAATATCTTTTTCCCTCGTCTCACTTTCAGTCTGTATGTGTCCCTAGGTCTGAAGTGGGTCTCTTGTAGACAGCATATTTACGGGTCTTGTTTTTGTATCCATTCAGTCAGTCTATGTCTTTTGGTTGGAGCATTTAATCCATGTACATTTAAGGTAGTTATTGATATGTATGTTCCTATTACCATTTTCTTAATTGTTTTGGGTTTGTTATTGTAGGTCTTTTCCTTCTCTTGTGTTTCCTGCCTAGAGAAGTTCCTTTAGCATTTGTTGTAGAGCTGGTTTGGTGGTGCTGAATTCTCTTAGCTTTTACTTGTCTGTAAAGGTTTTAATTTCTCCTTCAAATCTGAATGAGGTCCTTACTAGGTAGAGTAATCTTGGTTGTAGTTTCTTCCCTTTCATCACTTTATATATGTCCTGCCATCCCTTCTCACTTGCAGAGTTTCTGCTGACAGATCAGCTGTTAACCTTATGGGGATTCCCTTGTATATTATTTGTTGCTTTTCCCTTGCTGCCTTTAATATTTTTTCTTTGTATTTAATTTTTGATAGTTTGATAAATATGTGTCTTGGTGTGTTTCTCCATGGATTTATCCTGTATGGGACTCTCTGCATGTCCTGGACTTGACTGACTATTTCCTTGCCCGTATTAGGGAAGTTTTCAACTATAATCTCTTCAAATATTTTCTCAGTCCCTTTCTTTTTCTCTTCTTTTCTGGGACCCCTATAATTCTAATGTTGGTGTGTTTAATGTTGTCCCAGAGGTCTCTGAGACTGTTCTCAATTCTTTTCATCCTTTTTTCTTTACTCTCCTCTGTGGTAAAGACTGGTAGCTCTGTGGTAAAGAGGTAACTCTGTGGTAGTTATTTCCACTATTTTGTCTTCCAGGTTACTTATCCGTTCTTCTGCCTCAGTTATTCTTCTACTGATTCCTTCTAGAGAATTTTTAATTTCATTTATTGTGTTGTTCATCATTGTTTGTTTTCTCTTTAGTTCTTCTAGGTCCTTGTTAAACGTTTCTTGTATGTTCTCCATTCTATTTCCAAGATTTGGGATCATATTTACTATCATTACTCGGAATTCTTTTTCAGGTAGACTGCCTATTTCCTCTTCATTTCTTTGGTGGGTTTTTACTTTGCTTCTTCATCTGCTGTGTATTTCTCTTTTTTCTCATTTTGCTTTACTTACTGTGTTTGGGGTCTCATTTTTGCAGGCTGCAGGTTCATAGTTCCCGTTGTTTTTGGTATCGGCCCCCAATGGCTAAGGCTTGCTCAGTGGGTTTTGTAGGCTATCTGGTAGAGGGGACTGGTGCCCGTGTTCTGGTGGATGAAGCTGGATCATGTCTTTCTGGTGGGCAGGACTGCGTCCTGTGGTGTGTTTTTTGGGTGTCTGTGAATTTACTATGATTTTAAGTAGGCTCTCTGCTAATGGGTGGGGTTGTGTTCCTGTCATGCTAGTTGTTTGGTATGGGGTGTCTAGCCCTGGAGCTTGCTGGTCATTGAGTGGAGCTAGGTCTTAGCATTGAGACAGACATCTCTGGTAGAGCTCTCACTGATTGATATTACTTGAGGCCGGGAGGTCTCTGGTGGTCCAATGTCCTGAACTCAGCTCTCCCACCTCAGAGGTTCAGGCCTGACACCCAGCTGGAGCACCAAGACCCTGTCAGCCACATGGCTCAGAAGAAAAGGGAGAAAAGAAAGAAAGAAAGAACAAATAATAATAAAATAAAGTCATTAAAGCAAAAAATGTTCTTAATTATTAAAATAAAAATATTTTAAAAGTAATAAAAAAAGAAAGAGAAGAGAGCAACCAAATCAATAAACAAATCCACCAATTATAACAAGCACTAAAAACTATACTAAGATAAACATAAAAATCAGAAACTAGTCAGTTGCAGACAGCAAACCTCAAGGCTACAGTTGCTCCCAAAGTCTGCCTCCTCAAATTTGGGATGATTCATTGTCTATTCAGGTATTCCACAGATGCAGGTACATCAAGTTGATTATGGAGCTTTAATCCGCTGCTCCTGAGGCTGCTGGGAGAGATTTCCCTTTCTCTTCTTTGTTCGCACAGCTCCTGGGGTTCAGCTTTGGATTTGGCCACACGTCTGCGTGTAGGTCTTCTGAGGGCATCTGTTCTTCTCTCAGACAGGACAGGGTTAAAGTAGCAGCTGATTAGGGGGTTCTGGCTCACTCAGGCCAGGGGGAGGGAGGGGTACGGAATGCAGGGTGAGCCTGCAGTGCCAGTGGCCAGCATGACGTTGCAACAGCCTGAGGCCGCCGTGTGTTCTCCGAGGGGAGTTGTCCGTGGATCACGGGACCCTGGCAGTGGCAGGCTGTACAGTCTCTCAGGAGGGGAGGTGTGGATAGTGACCCGTGCTTGCACACAGGCTTCTTGGTGGCTGCAGCAGCAGCCTTAGCACTTCATGCCCATCTCTGGTGTCCACACTGAGAGCCACGGCTCGCGCCCGTCTCTGGAGCTCGTTTAGGTGGTGCTCTGAATCCCCTCTCCTCGCACCCCAGAAACAATGGTCTCTTGCCTATTAGGCAGGTCCAGACTCTTTCCTGGACTCCCTCCGAGCCAGCTGTGGCGCACTAACCCCCTTCAATCTGTGTTCATGCAGCCAACCCCAGTCCTCTCCCTCAGATCTGACCTCCGAAGCCCGAGCCTCAGCTCCCAGCCCCGCCCGCCCCGGTGGGTGAGCAGACAAGCCTCTCGGGCTGGTGAGTGCTGGTCAGCACCGATCCTCTGTGCGGGAATCTCTCCGCTTTGCCCTCCGCACCCCTGTTGCTGTGTCCTCCTCCATGTCTCCGAAGCTTCCCCCCCGCCCACCCCCCATCTCCGCCAGTGAAGGGGCTTCCTAGTGTGTGGAAACTTTCCCTCCTTTACGGCTCCCTCCCAGAGCTGCAGATCCTGTCCCTATTCTTTTGTCTCTGTTTTTTCTTTTTTCTTTTGCCCTACCCAGGTACGTGGGGATTTTCTTGCCTTTTGGGAAGTCTGAGGTCTTCTGCCAGCATTCAGTAGGTGTTCTGTAGGAGTTGTTCCACATGTAGATGTATTTCTGATGTATTTGTGGGGAGTAAGGTGATCTCCACTTCTTACTCCTCCGCCATCTTAAAGGTCTCTCTCATCTCTGTCTTTCAAAGAGGACACCAAGCACCCACTCAGCTTGGCTGCAAAACAATCCTGCCTCAGAATAGAAATCATGAAGTTTTCAAACCACCCGTGCAAATACCCTCAGTGAGACTGTGACATAATTTAATATACAAATGAACTTGGCTTCCTTTCTAGGTTCAGACTGACACTGCATTGTCAACTCAATGTCAGCTAAAAGTTGTTTCTTCAGAAACATATACAAATAGTTTAATTGAAAAAATACATAGTAAATCCTAAATCTAGGGAATTGAGAAGAACACAAATAATAGAGAATGCTTTAGAATGTTTTCCTGAAAACTCATAGTGAACAGAAACAAGAGAAAAACTCCCACAGCTCTTAGCCATTGCATGTATGTTCTGTTTTCGCAACAGTGGAGATGATCTTGCCATCACAGAATTTTCTACATGCAATGAAAGCAAAGTTGGATCACGCAGGAATAATGCCAGGTGATCTTTTAAAACTGTCTATGAACTGTTGTTTATAGATTATGGAAAATCCCAAGCCCTAGCCAGACTTAACTATGGTCTCATTCAGGAAATATTTTCCTGTATTTAATCAGCTTAGAGCTGAATATATAAAAAATATTTTAAGCTGAACAATATGTGCATAACCTTTCATTTCCATCTTGTCCTTCTAATCTTGGAGGATTTGTCCACTATAGTGTATCAGCTCCGTCCTGCTTACCAACATTGAAGCTGGTCATGAGTATCTGATGAAAAGCCTTAAATAACTAGTTAAACAGTGCAGCTGCCAACCTAAAGTAATCCTACACTTAGGGGGTGAGTGGCCCAGGAAATTTGCTCTTTGTCATTTTGACTTGGGTTTGAAAATGGACCTGGGCTGCATTCCAGCTCAAAGAGCCATTCACTTCCAAAGAGTCCTAAATTGTCCCAAGGAGCTCATTTTGGCAGTGGATTATTTGTGTTTGGCTGGTCAAAAGCTAATAGCAAAAGCTGTCTGCTCTGGCACGCAAGGGCTATGGCAGCATTTAGAATTACATCCCCAGTGTTTTATCTTGATGAGGTTATTTTTCAGGAAAGCTGTCCCCTACCCCCCCATTTCAAAAGTGACAATGTACAAGTATCGTGCAGGTGGTTTTCTTGAGCTCATAAATATCTTCCCATAACATGGTGGCCTGTTTTTTCCCATAACATGTTGGCCAAGGAATATTATAAACAAATGAGAACCAGCATCAGATTTTTTCCAAAACCAAAGCTGTCTTAATGGTGTGTTCACCTCTTCCTATACCAGAGGTAACAGTTATTGGTTGACTAGGGCCAAGTAAGAAAGTGGGCTTTTAAATAAAATAAGAGTGATAAAGGATTTGTGAAAGATTTTCTGTCAGGGGATGTAGAGTATAGGTACTTGAAGAGTCAATCCTCGCTTATCTACACAACTATAAATGCCTATTTTCTGACTCTTCCACTAGCCTGTGAGGGATCCTGGGAAGACACAGCTAAGTTTTGGTTACCTAGATAGTTGGGAAGCTATCTAGCGTAGTGCTGACACACTGTAGATGCTCAAATGTTAGTGGAATGCACAGGTTAAAGTATGACACAAAATTAATTGTTGCTTCATTCATTATATTAGAGGAGCCCAAAACTAAGTACACAAGAAGATCCAAAGGAATGAGGGAAGAAAATATTATAATTTCTATTTATTTTTACCTCATTTGTATATCATTTAACATTATATTTTACTATCACAGTATTACACATATAGAATTTCAAGCAGATAACCAAAAATATATTGAGGATACTTAAAATATTTTTACTGATGGAGGATACAATCAAGATCCTTTCAGTCCTGTTTCACTACATTATTGCACTATAATCAGTCTCTCATATGTGTCAATGGAATTTAATTTAACTTTCAAAAGCACATGTTGGATAGACTATGAATAGATTTTTACCCTTGAAGGAAAGATGGAGGAAAAAGCTAGTGCTTAGATGTTTTATCCTGTTTAATCCTCACACCAACCCTGTAAGTTTTCTTCATTTTATAGATGATGAAAAGAATGAGTCAGGAAGTGCTTCCTGTACATCTGTTTTCTGGAATAAATTATACAGAATTGGTATCCTTTCTTCCTTTTTTGGTATAATTCACCAGTGAAATCATCTGGGCCTGTTTTAGAAGGTTACTAATTATTTATTCAATTTTTAAAATAGTTATAGGCGTATTTAGATTATTTCTCCTTGTTTGAGTTTTGATAGATTGTGACTTCCAAGAAATTAGTCCATTTTATCAAATTTATGAACAGAGTTGTTCAAAAAATTCCTTTGTTATCCTTTTAATGTCCATGGGATCAGTAGTGATGGTACATCTTTCATTTCTGATATTTGTAATGTGTATCTTCTTTCTTTTTTCTTAGTCTGGTTAGGTGTTTATCAATTTTATTGATCTTTTCAAAGGAACAGCTTTTGGTTTTGTTGATTTTTTTTTCCTATTGATTTCCTGTTTTCAGTTTCTACTCTGATTTTATTTTCTTTGGCATATTTTGGATTTAATCTGCTCTTTTTCTAGTTACCTAAAGTGGAAGCTTAGATTAGTGATTGTAGATCTTTCTTCTTTTCTACTATATGCATTCAATGCTATAAATTTCCCTGTAGGCGCTGCTTTTGCTGCATCCCACAAATTTTGCCAAGTTGTATTTTAGTTTTCATTTAGTTGAAAATTTTTTTTTCTTGATGCTTCTTCTTTGACTCTGTATTATTTAGTAGGGTATTGTTTAATCTCCAAATATTTCAGGAATTTTAAACTATCTTTTTGTTACTACTTTTTAGTTTAATTCCATTGTGGTCTAAACACATACTTTGTATGATGTCTACTCTTTTGAAGTTGTTAAGGTATACTTTATGGCTCAGAATGTGGCCTATCTTGGTGAATATTCCATGTGAGCTTGAGAAGAGTGTGTGGTTATTGTTGGATGAAGTAGTCTATAAATGTCAGTTAGATCCAGTTGAGTGATAGTGCTGTTCAGTTCAATTGTATCCTTACTGACATTCTGCCTGCCAGATCTATCAGTTACTTACAAAGGGGTATTGAAGCCTCCAATTACAAGAGTGAATTTGTCTACCTCTCCTTGCAGTTCTATTAGTTTTTACTTCATGTGTTTTGGTGCTCTGTTGTTAGGCACATAACACATTAAGGACAGTTATGTCTTCTTTGAGAATTGACCCCTTTATCATGTAATGCCCATCTTTATTCCAGATTATTTTCCTTACTCTGAAGTCTGTTTTATCTGAAATTAATATAGCTACTCCAACTTTCTTTTGCTTAATGTTAGATAGTATATCTTTCTCCATGCCTTTACTTTTAATCTGTTTGTGTTTTCTGACTAATCCAAGCCCACTTTCAAATAACACTATATTGTTTCATGGGTAGTTCAACTACCTTAAAACAGATTATTCCCAACTCCTCCCTTCCATCCCTTATAATATTGCTGTCATTTATTTACCTTATCCATAAGCTATAATCACTGATTATATTGTTGTTATTATTATTTTGAACAAGACTGTTATCTGTAAGATCAATTAAGATCTTTACCTTCATTTATTTCTTCTCTAATGTTCCTCATTTCATGTAGAGCTGAATTTCTAACGTGTATCAGACAGAGAAAGACAAATGCTACATTTTATCATTTATATGCAGAATCTAAAAATAATACAAACAAATGTATATGCAAAACAGAAACAGACTTACAGATATAGAAAACAAACTACTGGTTACCAAAGGGGAGAGGGAAGAAGGGATGGGCAAATTAGGGGTATGGGACTAGGAGTTACTAACCACTATGTATAAAATAGATAAACAACAAGGATATATTGTATAGCACAGGGAATTATAGCCATTATCTTATCATAACTTTTAATGGAGTATAGTCTATAAAAATACTGAATCACTATGCTGTACACCTGAAACTAATATAATATTGCAAATCAACTATACTTCATTTTTTTAAAAGAGGGAAAAATTAGAAATAAATTTTTTTAAATATCCAAAATGATTTATTATAGTAAAATTTTTAAAAAGTAGTTACAAATATCAAAAGTTTAAGATCATTTGCATAAAACAAACCTTTTCATTTACTTTTTTGAAACCTACGTTATTGTTACACATATATATTTATAAAACGTAAACCATCCATAGTTCTAGTCTTCAGGGTTCATCAAGTGCCGACATTAAAGAATCACTATCATGCTTCTCACATATACCTAACTTCATACATTCAAGTTTAAGAGTAATATGAATTACTTACTATTGCAAAATATTCCCGATATGTCATGCGCCACTCTTGCAAACACTATGTTGATTCCTGAGTACCCCTAGAATCACAATTTCAAATAAAAAGAAAGCCAGAATATGGATTTCAGCACCACAAGAAAATAATACTTCATTATATAAAGTTCTATTGCATTCATGCTATCTAAAAGGAAGGATTTTATTCGAATTAATTAATTTGTCTTTTAACTAAGCATTTTTGTCACACAAATTCTTTGTGTACTCGAAAGCAGTGTCTGTTACAACCTCTTGTCCTTCATGTCACTTGGGCTTTGTCACTTTTGTTTCATAAACACAAAGCAACAGATGTGGGGCTTTTCCCTGGGGCCTGAATAGGCTTATTATTAAGCCCTGGGCTTATTCATAAAAGCAGATATTTAGGGTTGGGGCTCTGTTGTACTGGAGTGGAGAGCCAGATCCCTAGTGACAGAGGTTCCTGCATGTTCTTTAATACATTTATTGTCTGTGTGTTTGTAAGGTAGGAACCTTCTAAAGAGGTTGACCCTGGGCAGAGGTCCTTCCTTCCAAGGTTTTCTTAAGAAAAATAAAATTGTCCAAAATCATTTCCATTGAGGATAAGCCTGCTTTACAAAGGAGAAACATATACTTTTATATAGTCTGACCATTTATTTACAGTATCCACTGTCGATTTAGTACTTTACCTCTCTAACAACTTTGCCTGTTTCACATGCATGAAAAGCATTCGTTTCTATCCTCAATCAAATGCTGCTTCTTTGGTTACTCAACAATAAATGATTTGTCCTCTCTTCCTCTGAACTTCTTCAGCATTTGTTTGAATCACTTCTGTGATACTTATCACAGGTGGCCTTCTATTATAATTATTTGGGTATAACACCTTTCCTTTTCCATTCATTTAGTCAACAAATATTTTGCACAAAACAAGGTAGCTACCTGTATGAAGCTTACCATCTCATGTGGGACACAAAATAAATACATAGCATCAAAGAATGGTAATTGCTATGAAGAAAATAGAGCCATTTAAAATGATAGAAAGTTTCAGGGGTACTATTTTATGTGCAGGTAGTAAGGAAGGATCTCTTTGAACAGGGATGTGATGAAGGGAAGGAATGAACCATGGGAATAACTGGAGACAAAGCCGTCTAGGTGGAGGCATCTCTAAGTATAAAGACTGAGAGGCAGAGTGTTCAGTAAGCAGAGCTGTTGCTAGAGACGATTCAATGAGGGGAAATGTAGAAGAAAAATCATGTCAGAAAAGGAGCCAAATACACCATCATCAAGATCAAGGAGAAACATGTAGATTGTGAGCTCTGTGAAGACAGGTGGCTATGTCATTGTGTTGCTCAGAGCTTCTCCAGGCGGCCATCCACAGCTCATAAAAACTATGTGTTTAAGAAAGTGTCCATATATCTGACTTTCAACTGATAAAGCTTACCTGCTAATTTTGTTTTATTTGAGGGCATGATGGGAAATTTGAAGTGCAGTTAAATGATATCCATCTAGCAATTTAATATAATTTAAATTATAGCAAAAATAACATAAGAAATCAGCATGACCTCTTTGGTAATTGTTGATCTTTTTCCTCCTAGGATTTCCAAACTGTATTGCCATCATTTGATCTCTTCTCAAAGTACGGAAAATTGTATTCAAAAGCTGGACAAATTGTATAAAGGTATGCATTTTTGCTAAAAGGTACTTCAAAAATGCTACAGTAAATAACAAAAAATCAAATGAGATTGATTTAACTATCAAGCATTTAAAAAAACATGCTATAATAATATTTACAGGTAATACAACTCCATATATTTCTTTCATTCTACTCTAATGGTTTTCAACATTCAAAAATCATGGATTTTGTGTTTCAAATCTCTTCTCCAAAATGAACTCAAAGTCGAACTGAAAACTACCTGAAGTACCCTTTCTCTTTAAATTAATTAATACAGTAAATAAATAGTTTTACGTAATATAATGAGAAAGTATTGATGGTGTCCAAAAGCTCAAATATTTCTCATTACTGTATAGATACAGTATAGTTTAAAATACTGTATTCAATATGTGTGTTACTTAAAGTGCAAGGTGCCTTTAGTGGATTCCAGATAAATAGCATCTTGGGTCTCTGATGACCAAAGCTTACAGACTAGAGAAGAACAGAGATACCCACATAAAATTCAAGATCACAAAATAAACTCTCAATGAATGCTGTATTTAATTGCTAAGGTGTTTTAGAGTAGAGAAGTGATTACAATCAAAGGGAGACTAATAGGAGGTATTCTCACATCAGCAAAATTTAAAGGAGATACTGGGTAAAGACAGAAAAGATCACTGCAATTGAAGGAAAAGAGGCAGGAATGAGAAATCAGGCTAGTTAATTCCCCAGGGCTCCTCCCACACCAAGAACCAGGGGAAAGCTCTGGTCCATTGGAAAGAACACAAAGTAGATGCAAGCAACTATGGTCCTTAGATTTAGTTAGTATTGCCTCTCCCACATTTATAACTTTGGATACTCCAACTGGAAGTCAGTATGTTAAATGTAGATAGAAATGACCACCTTTTAACTCCTTCAAAGGAATATGTGAGGGGAAATATGAAATACTCTGAGTTAATGGAGAAACATACATATAATGCTGAGTGGAATTACAGTTTCAAAGGTTTATAAAATAATTACCATCACCCATTGGAGCATTTATCTAGTATTTGTGACTCACAGCATGAAGTAGTCTAAATAAAATTTTTCATATTTGTGTATGATTTCAGATTTTAATTCAAAGATACATCCTGTTCATAATGGCCAAAGGTTGAAAACAACTTGAATACTCATTAGTATATGTTAAGTTAAATATATGCTAAGACACATGAAATGCAATACTATGAAAACATTAAAAATGTTAACATAAATCTTTATTATTAATTTGAAAAAATGCCTCCAATATATTTCTAAGAAAAGAAAGCTGGATTCAAAGGAAACTACGTAGTCTGATTCCATTAAAAAACATGTATATATGTGCGTGTGTGTATGTGTGTGTGTATACACACACATATATATAATGTGTATGTATGTACAAAAAACACACTTGTATATGCTTATTTATGTATTACATATGTATGTATACATTCATATAAGGCAAAAATGTTACTGGTAGTTATCTCTTGATAGTGAGATTAGGGGTACATTTTGGGGAGATATTTCTTTATGGTCTCACTTTTTGAAATTTTTATCTAATCAGACAAAAGCAGATTGTTAAACAATAGGAACTACTTGCTCTTCTCTACCAATTACAAAAACATCTTGACTTTATTCAATTCAATCATAATAATTCAGAGACAATTATCGTTTTTTCTAAAAACATCTTGACTTTATTCAATTCAATCATAATAATTCAGAGACAATTATCTTTTTTTCTGCAGACAGAATAATGACTTGCTAAATTATTTATAAGAAAGACAAGGATGAGTAACAAACGTTTTACGTTACTTTTAATTAAAAAGAGTGCACAATGCACAGCTACAAATATGTGAGAGACATTTTTAAAAACTGTTTGCTAACTCTTCTCTTGGATGTTTAACTATTTTGTGAATTGAAAGTGTTATCAGAATGTCATCTCCTCCTCTTAGGAAGGAAATTAATATCTAGCATTTAATTTTGGTAAGTGAAGGGTAGCAGCCTTAGCTGATGCTCTCCTATTAAGATTTAATTTCACCAAATACAACACAGTGCTTCTGCTCTTTGTAAAGAAGGCCGAGACAGGAACACTTGCACCAAAGTGTTTAATAAAGATGCCGTGGTAATTTTTAGAGCTATCTATTTGATTGCTTCATCTTCAAGGTAGTTCATCACTTCGCTATAATTCACCTGACATTGCCTCGTACACCCACACTACACTTGCCCGTCAGTCCAATTAGAAATAGTGATACCTTTATCAGATTAATCTTTCTTTCCTTTAGCATGTCTGAGTTTAGGATAAGCAGAGCCCACACCTACCCATTTTGATTAATGCACTAAGACTTCAGCCAC
The DNA here is from genome assembly GCF_937001465.1 of Orcinus orca. NCBI lineage: Eukaryota > Metazoa > Chordata > Mammalia > Artiodactyla > Delphinidae > Orcinus > Orcinus orca. The sequence continues at coordinate 16,819,387 of NC_064559.1, read as the reverse complement.
TGGAATTGTACAGAGTGAATTAGATTTTAAACACACACATATTTTAAAATCTACTCCCTGACTAGGATAATATGATTCCTTTTAATTTCTTTAATTTTTCTGTGTAACTACTCACTTTTGTAACCTTTGATAGTTTCCCAAAGGCACCTTTGTTTAAATCAGAATATGCTGTATCCCGTCAGCTTGCGCTGCCATCTTTTCAGCTCCATTCATCTTTCCAGACAGAAGAGTCTCTTTAAAGATTAGAATGGAGAAACATTAGCACCATAAGATGAAATCATTGGTTAGTCCAACGTCAGTGTGAGTTTTCTTGCATTATGTGCTTCTCAGTTTTTTCACATTCTTCTTTGAGATGGGCTTTGGCCCAGGCTCTCATTCTGCTAAAAAGTGGTTCAGTTTTGAGGCCATATATGATTAGCTTTAATGGAATTATTTGTTATGCATGAAAAATAATGTACTTGCTTCCCCTTTTCATAGGAATTTGGCATAGGCATGACTCAAGTAGCCAAGAAAAAAAATAAAAATGAAAATTAAGTTTGGTTAGTACCTGAATTGGGAAAGGGGTAAAATTCCATTGTCTTTTTCCAGAGGAAATATGGTCTCAGCCGTTGTGTAAGGAAAAGGAAGATACATGGGGGGAGAATAATAATCAGGCATAGAAGCTACATATGTGCCTGTTAGGGTTACATTTTTAATTCAACAAGAAAAATTACTACACCTTGTTATTCAGTTTGGCACTATGTGAATTTATGGCGCTCCATGGCATGTGGGATCTTCCCGGACCAGGGCACGAACCCGTGTCCCCTGCATCGGCAGGCGGACTCTCAACCACTGTGCCACCAGGGAAGCCCTATCTTTAGTGTCTTTATCCTGTGACTAAAGATGATATAACAACCCACTTGCCTCTAGGAAGACATTCTGCTGTGTTCCCTTATGACTGAGGCAGGCTGGCTGAACACTCTGTGTGTCTGGTAGCACACACCAGCAATGTTGTTGACCAGGACCTGCAGCAGTGTAGACAGAGTTCAGAGAAAAGGGTAATTCCAGCAGAGATAGAAATGAGTCAAATCAGGGGTGTAGCATCCTAGACTCTTAACTGAGCTTAACTCTAAGTGAGGAATATTTAGAGAATTTGAGAACTCATGTTATTGGGTTCTTTTTCTCCTTTCATTTTACTGTTTTGATTTTAGAAAATGAGACAAAATGTAAAAATGAGGTAATGGTGTGAAGTGTGTTGAATAGAAGACCCCACTGCCTGGAATCCTGGATTCTACTTTGATGGCTGCTGAACAACCTTGCCACAAGTCTCTCAACATTTGAAGTATTTCCTATTCTCTCTCTCTCTCTCTCTCTCTCTCTCTCTCTCTCTCTCTCTCTCATTCTGTCTCCCTCCTCCCTTCTCTCTGTATCTCTCTCTCCTCCCCCTCCCGCCTTCTGTCCAAAGAAGAAACTGGAACCATCCCTGATTCATTAAAAACTCTACAGTTCTAAAAGGAAAATACAAATGAGGATCCTACAGAAAATACACTTAAACCGTACTTATTAGGATTCAATAAAATAATATTTTACAGCTGACTACTCATGAATTAATTACAGTATGAAAATATATATATATATATATATATATATATATATATATATATAAAGTGTGTGTGTGTATGAAGAGTGGGTCTTTTACCTCTGAGAATGTCTGTCACAGCCACGGCCGCTGGTGACCAAAAGTGCCATAGATGGTTCCACTGAAGTGGCCATATTCTGACCCCGTCATCCTAGTCACACCAGTGTTGGGAGCCCAAGTGAAGGGCAGCTAGCATGAAGAATGAGTGATGAATGGTTTGAAGAATGAATGGGGTAAAGTGGTATGGTATGAAAGCTCTGCTCTGAGGGAAACAGTGACTCGTCAGACCAGTTCGAACCCCCTCAGGATGTTGAACTTGAGACACAGAGACACAGACTCCGGTGAGTGTGGCAGCAGAAACATAGACACCCTCAGACGGAGAAGACATTTGCAGGTCTCTGCTGCAAAGAGGTCATCTGCTTGCAGGGTCTATCCAGCTCATTGTATTCACTTAGTAAGTGGTTTATGATTGAAAAATAAGTGTCTGATTAGATTATGAAATTTTAGAGTATGCCTCCTAGCCCTTTGAATCTTTAATAACAATTCACAATCTATTAGGTGTTTTGAAGATGCTGCGTGAGTATTTGTTAATTCTGACCTTAGTATGAACTTGTAAGACAATTACTGGAATTAGAAAGAGTCTGAACATTGCCCACTTCAAAGCTACATGACAAGTCGGTGATTCAGTCTGTAACCTTGCCCTTCTCATTATGATAGTCTAAGCTCGATTTTTTTAAACGCTTTGGTATAATGAGGTATTATGTGAGAGGTTATGATTTGTGAAGCTTTATATGAAAAGATTCATTTTTAAAAACATCTTTAACTCTATTTTTTAAAAAACAGTTAACATTCATTTAGAGCATTCATTCAATAACATTCATTCAATTTGGTGAATATGTTGGGAATTATAGTAAGTATAGGTTTGTAGAAAATTCAAATAAGTAATAAAGACTTTTTTTAAAAAATAAGACAACATTTATTGCAAGGAGGAATTTGCTGCCATTTGGCGATAGGAGAATAGAAATAGAATGGAAAAATAATATTGGATGTTATACAAAATAACAAAAGAAAGTTGTGAATTACTTTATCTTGTAAAGTGTAAGGAGGTGAGTGGAAGTAGCTAGATTTAGAGCAGATCAGGTCCTTTGAAACGTTATGCGTTGCGTCTATACCAGATGACAAAATGGACAATTCAACTCTCAAACTTCATTTACTCTGGAAACAACTGATGAAAAACAAAAACAAAACCCAAGACGATGTTTTTGCTGAGTGGGGAGTATATAGCTTGGCCTCTTGTTATAATGGGTTCTAACTCTACTAAACCTAGTTTCGCTCTTCCCCGATTATTTTTTTCTTCTTTTATAAGATGTATTGCTTTATAGTAAGGGAATCAATAATTCCTGTTCTTTTCTAATAATAATCTTAGGAGACTGGAATCTTATTCTAATGCTGCTGCTAGGACTCACAATATTTTGGGAATTCATTCGTTTAAAATAACTTTCAGCATTAGATTATGAGCTATTGCATAGTCTCAGTGCTCCAAAGTTACCTGTCCTGGAAATTCAGAAACAAAACTGTGAGTGACAGAAAATTGTAAATTGGCCTGCCCCAGTCTGCAAGGTTCACATGTAGTGACCTACCTTCCTCTCTCTCCTCCCTTTCTCTCTCTCTCATGTTATATCACTACACCCAAGAAAAATAATTCCTGCTCTTGATATATTCTTGAGAACTGCAAAGTATTTCATGATTCAGAATGCCAGTTTTATCTTTCTCACTGTTACCCAAACTTGTGCATGACTCAGGTGCTCTGTAGCCAATCGTGTAATGTATTTGTTTTTCACCACCACACTCCCTGCTCCTCCCCCCACCCCGGCACACACATAAGTTCCTGATAACTTATAGAGGGTATCCAGATGAGCCAAAAATGCCTTTGCATTGAGGAGAAAGAAGAATGAAATATGGACTCTTAGTAGAGAATATAATGGGGAAAGCAGTCTGTTGCTTCTTGAAAACTACTTAACTACATCAACTTATATACAATTTCTTTCCTACATTCCCAATATGAGCTAATTCTGTATGAATATTGACCATTAAAACATCAAGAGCACTGTGGATGTTTAAAGGCATATACCTCAAGAGTATTCAGAACTGGACCCTCCAGTACTTCTGAAATCAAAATACTCATCAACTTTCGTGTAGTTAATCAGGTAATGCCTTTCTTTCCTGCTGGTCTCTAATTTCTTTGAGGGCAAATACTGTCTCTCTTGATAAATGCCCTCTATCCAACATCAGGCAGAACACCAAGCACCGAATAAAATACCTGTTGGATAAATGTTGTTAAGAAACATCCAAAAATGTTTCAAGAAATAGAGGCTATAAAATAATAGATAGCTTCCTAAGAAAGTGCCTATAAAGACACCATCACTCATTTGAATGCACACATTATGGAGTGTTATTTTCTAACTAGTCCCATTATTTTGTAGTTATGCTATAGATGATTTTGGATATAAGTTTAGATATACACTAAGTTGGCTGATCCTGAGATCAAGTTATGATCGCTACTTGGGTAAAGTGTTTCTTCTGGGAAGTAATCTTTTTTATCCGTAAATTTTTTAGTAATTATCCTTATTTGTGGTAATACATTTTTGTGGCTGTGAAGTCAATATTGAATTCTTAGGGAAATTGTGCATTTTGTTACCAATTGTATCCCCTTTTTACTCTGGTCCCTCACATTCATGGCCAGCCTCTCACAGCTATATGGTGTCCATTTTATGTGCTAATCTTGTCTTCAGTCTCATTTTTTTTTTTTCCTCCAACTCTTCTTTTAATTTTGCCCCAATTTTCTCTTCCATTTTATTTTCTTTTCCGGTGTAAAGCAGCTCAAAACCTTTTAGGAACAAAGTGAAAGCACAATAAAAAATAAATCACTAAATTTTTTGTAGAACTTGTGTAAGATCATAGTGATGCCTGAAAAGCAGTAACACTGCTGGATCAATAGAAGTCACTCGGTCCAAGTTCCAGTTTGTAATAAACCACTACATAAAGAATCAGAATACAATTGTATTGCAAAATGAGTGAGTGAGTTAATGAATGCACAGCACAGGAGAATGTTGTTTAGGTTGGTCTGTATTCCATGAGTTAAACTCTGTTAGCTCCTGTCTTTAAGTTCATCTAAAACTACAACTCATCACATCTTTGTGTTACATCTTCAACAATGAGCTTACTAGCTCTTCTGTAGTAAATGAACTCTTCCCTCACTTAACGCTCTGAATGAAAGACTCTAAATGAGAGCAATGACATTAATTTGGACTGAGAACGTGACTGATTTTTGATGCGAAAAGAGCCCACAATGCCGAAACACTTGTTCTCCCATTTTATAATCTCAAACTTTTTCCTGTGAGAATGGAGTGAATTCCCAACTTGATCTGTGGTTTGTACTTTGCTTGCTCCTTTTGGGGTTCAGTGTCCCCAGCAGGCTCCCTCACAGAGCACGGTAGGATAGTGCTAAGCACTCTTCCACTTGTAAATACTTCAACTCCTTAATGAGGAAATGACCTTGCGGCCGGCCGGTGCGAACAGATAACAGACACTTATCGGTACACTGAGTTCAATGTATAGTTCTCAGCTTCTTATTCGTGATGTGGGATGCAGTTCATTTGCACACTGTGGCATTAAACAATCCTTGCCACAAAGTGACGTCAGTACATTAAAGAATCCTGATTTTAGGAAATGACAAAATTGCACATACTGGTAGGGATAAATCACTGATTCATACAGAGAGGAAGCATACACTGTGTTTACCGCTAAGCTGAACAGTTACTTTGCTGCCTTGTAGGGGGAATTGTAAGACCATACGAATTGCAAGTAAAGCCCAAGCTCCTGTGAGGATATGTAATAATGATTATTTAGTAGGCTTGAAGTGCTCCATAGTCAACGTGTTTTCCAGCTGGAAATTAGTCTGTACTATTTAGTGTATTTTCAAGGCATTCATACTTAATTCCAAACAACCTAATAGAAATTAGTTTTCATAGCTCTTTTCATGTGAAAATAATCCAATTGAATGAAACATAAAAAATAGTTTTTAAAAAGTAGTCCTTCATTCATACTTAATATTGTAAATTAATAACATCACTGACTAGGAGAAAGGAATATGTACAACAAGATCATTTTGTGATTTTTGGAAACTGGAAAGTTTACTCATTCCTTGCTCAACAAGGATTCAATACAGAATCTTTCATCTTTGAGCATTACTGTATTAAAAGTAATGTGGCCAGAGAAATACTTTAGTAAATGGAAGATGAAATTACTTCCCTTAAAAAGTTAAGTCCAGTTGACATGAATAATCTGAAGAGTAATTAAAAGCAAAACAGTTATTTAGTATAAGAATTTTTTTTAAAGTTTGTTGCATGCCTAAAAGGTAAGCAAATAGGATTAAAGTGAGATGGGAATAGTTAAGAAAACTTTCTTGGAGGGGGCAAATGTTAAGACCTAATAGTAATAAGGATCTTGAATTGACTGAATTGAGAATATGAACAAGAGGGTTATCAGGCAAAGAAAATTACATAAGCAAAAGCATAGAAACAAAAATGATCAAGACATATGCAAAGGAAATTTTTAAAAATCTTAACTGGACAAATAGCAAAAGAAGATTAAAATAGTTTGATTTGAATTGAACTTAAAGAAGGGAGTTATTTTTTTTATTGAAGTATGGTTGATATACAATATTACATGTTACAGGTGTACAGCCTAGCAATTCACAACTTTTAAAGATTATACTCCATTTATAGTTATTATAAAATATTGACTGTATTCCCTGTGCTGTACAATATATCCTTGTAGCGTATTTATTTCATATATAGTAGTTTGTACCTCTTAATCCTCTGCCCCTATATTGCCCCTCCCCTCTTCCCTCTCCCCGTTGGTAACCATTAGTTTGTTTTCTAGATCTGTGAATCTGTCTCTTTTTTGGTTATATTCACTAGTTTGTTGTATCTTCTTAGATCCCACATATAAGTGATGTCATATAATATTTGTCTTTCTCCTATTTGAGCAGTTCTGATTTTTTAAACACCACAGGACCAAGAAACCAAGAATCCAAGCATAAAATGGCAGCTAAAATACTGAGAGGTGAAGTTGACCTTGTACAGTCTCCTGGGGCTAGAAAGATATAAATTGGAGTTCAGGGCTATGTAGGAAGCCAGGGCTTGAGAATGATCAAGATCCAAGAGAATTAAGAGTGAAAAGAAATGAACCCAACATTCAAGACCTTTTTTTCTTGAGCCATTTGTGATTTGTGAAAAGCAGTCTAAAAGCTGAGACACTAAGCAGAGCTTTTGATAGTCTCCATATTATGTGAGAAAACAACATCCAAGGTCTTCCAAGGATGAGGACTCTTGGTAAACATATTTTCAGATGGAACTTGGAAGTGCTATCCTAGTGCAAGAGTAGGCAAAAAATACATTTATCTGTATTAGTTTGCTCAGGTAGCCATAAGAGAATTCCACAGATTGGGTGGCTTCAAGAACAGAAATTTAACTTCTCACAGTACTGGAGGCAGGAAGTTCAAGATCAAAGTGCCAGCATGGTTGGTTTCTGGTAAGGCATCCTTTCCTGGCTTGCAGATGACTGCTTTCTTGCTGTATCCTTACGTGGCCTTTCCTCTGTGCATGTACTTCCTGATCTCTTCCTCTTTTTATAAGAACACCAGTCCTATTGGTTTAGGGCCCCATCTTTAAGACCTCATTTAAACTTAATTACCTCCTTAAAGGTTCTTTCTCTAAATACAGTCACATTTGGGAGGGGGAATAGGGGTTCAGCATATGAATTGAAGGGGGTGGGAGGCACATTTAGTCCATAACATTATCACAAAGATGGAAACCTGTCTTCAACTTAATCACACAATAGGTTAAGGTGATTGGCACTTCCATTAACCGTTGTCCAGAAGCCAAAGTAAATTTTTTGAAAGAGCATCTTGAGCCATTACATGTTTCATAAACAATGAATATATGCAATGAAAAACAAATGAACAATATTAAACCTAAGAAGGGGGGGAAAAAACCTTAATGAAATGGAGATGAGTTATCTACTTGATAGAGAGTTCAAAGTAATGGTCATAAAGATGCTAACCAATCTCAGGGAAAGAGTGAATGAACACAGAGAGAACTTCAACAAAGGGTAGAAAAGAAGAAAATACCAAACGGAAGTCACAGGACTAAAGAACAGAATAACTGAATTGAAAAATACTAGACAAATTCAACAACAGACTAGATAAAACAGATAAAGAATCAGTGACCTAGAAGGCAGGGCAATGGAACTAACATAAAGCAGCAAAAAGAAAAAAGAATTTTAAAAAGTGAAGATAAGAGACCTATGGGACAACATCAAGTGGAACAACTTTCACATTATAGGGGTCCTAGAAGGAGAAGAGAGAGAAAATGAGGCAGAAAACTTATTTGAAGAGATAAGAACTGAAAATTTCCCTAGGCTTCCTGCAAGGAAAAGACATCCATATCTAGGAGGCCCAGGGAGTTCAAATAAGATGAACCCAAAGAGATCCACAGCAAGACACATTATAAACAAAATATCAGAAGTTAAAAATAGAGAATTTTAAAAGCAGCAAGAGAAGAACAACTTGTTATGTACAAGGGAACCCCCATAAGATCATCAACAGATTTTTCTGCAGAAGCTTTGCAGGACGGAAGAAAGTGACATGATATATTCAAAGTGCTGAAAGCAAGAAACTTCCAAGGCTATGATTCAGAATTGAAGGAGAGATTAAAAGTTTTCCAGACAAGTAAAAATTAAAGGAGTTCACCACCACTAAACCAGCCTTACAAGAAGTGTTAAAAGGACTTCATTAAGCTGAAAACAGGGGCACTAATTAGTAGCAAGAAAACATAAGAAAGTAAAAATCTCACTGGTAAAGGTAAATATATAGTAAAGATAGTGGACTAATCAATTATAAAGCTAATATGAAGGTTAAGAGACAAAAGTAGTAAAAATAACTATAACAATTACTAAAGAGATACAGACACAAAAACGGTACAAAATGTCACACCGAAGACAAAATGTTGGGGGTGAGGAAAAATGTAGAGTTTTAGAATGTTTTCAAACTTAACTTGCTATCAACTTAAAATAAACAGATTATATATATATATATGTAAGAAAAAAGAGAGCTCAAAAAATAAAATCAGAAATTAAAGAGAAGTTATAGCTGATACTACAGAAATACTAAAGATCATAAGAGACTACTATGAAAATGACAACAAATTGGAAAACCTAGAAGAAATGAATAAATTCCTAGAAATGTACAATCTTCCAAGACTGAACCATGAAGAAAAATACACAATCTGAATAGACTGAACACTAGTTAGGAGAGTGAATCAGTAACAAAAAATATCCCCTTAAACAAAAGCCCAAGACCATACAGATTCACCGATGAATTCTAACAACCACTCAAAGAAGATTTAATACCTATCCTTCTCAAACTCTTCCAAATAATTGAAGAAGTAATGCTTTCAAATTCAGTTTATGAAGCCAGTATTATCCTGATACCAAAACCAGACAAAGAAAGAAAATTAGAGGTCAATATCATGGATGAACATAGATGCAAAATCCTCCCCAAAATTGCAAACCAAGCTCAACAATTAATTTATGAAAAAAAAGGCAAGAATATACAATGAAGAAAGGATAATCTCTTCAATAAATAATGTTGAGACCCTTGGACAACCGTATGCAAAAGAATGAAACTAGACTACTATCTTACATCGTACACAAAAATTAACTCAAATGGACTAATGACTTGAATGTAAGACCAGAAGCCATAAAACTTCTAGAAGAAAACATAGGTAGTAAGCTTCTTTTCATCAGTATGATGATGAGTTTTGGATCTGCCTCCGAAAGCAAAGGCAACAAAAGCAAAAATAAACAGGTGAACTACAGCAAAAAAGTTTCTGCACAGCAAAGAAAACCATCAACAAAATGAAAAGATAATGGGAAAAAATATTTGCAAATCATCTATCAGATAAGGAGTTTATATCCAAGATATATGAAGAACTCACACAACTCAACAGCAAAAAACAATCTGATTAAAAAATGGGCAAAGAATAGACATTTTTTCCCAAGAAGATATACAAATGGCCAACAGGTACATGAAAAGATGTTCAACATCACTAATCATCTTTCAGATGATTAATCACGGAATCATCAGAGAAATGCAAATCATCAGAGAAATGCAAATCAAAACCACAATGAGATATCACCTCATACCTGTCAGAATTGCTATCATCAAAAAGACAACACTTATATGTGAAATCTAAAAAACAAAATGAATAAAGGAAACAAAACAGAAAGAGACTCATAGAACAAACTAGTGATTGTCAGAGGAGAAGAGAGTGTGGGATAGTGAAACAGATGAAGGGGATTAAGAGGTACAAACTTCCAGTTATAAAATAAATGTCATGGGGGAATATATACAGCATAGGGAATATAGTCAATAATACTGTAATAACTTTGTAGGGTGACAGATGGTAACTAGACTTACAGTAGTGATCATTTCATAATGTATTAAAATATCAAATCACTGTGTTGTACACCTGAAACTAATGTAATATTATAAGTCAATTATACTTCAATTAAAAATGCAAATTAAAAATGCAATAAGGCAGCAGTACATACTATAATTTCTACAATTTGAAAAGAATCACAAAATATTATAAATAACTCTGTGCCTGCACATTTGATAACCTAGATGAAATAGACCAATTCCTCAAATGACACAATTTGCCAAAACTAACACAAGAAGAAACAGATAATCTGAATAGAACTCTATCCCTTAAAGAAATAGAATCAATAATAAATAAACTTCCAAAAGAGAAAACACAAGATCCACTTGGGTTCACTGGTGAATTCTATCAAATATTTAAGAGAGAAATTATACCAATTCTCTACAACCTCTTCCAGGGGATAGAAGCAGAGGGTATACTTCCTAACTTATTCTGAGTCCAGCATTACACTAACAGCAAAATCAAATAAAGAAATTTCAAGAAAAGAAAATTACAAACCAATATCTCTCATGAACATAGATGCAAAATCCTCAACAAAATATTAACTAATCAAATCCAAAAATGTATAGAAAGAATTATACATCACACCAAGTAGGATTTATCCCAGTTATACCAGGGTGGTTCAACATTTGAAAACAAATTAATGTAATGCATAATAACATCAACAGACCCAAAAAAAAGAAAATCACATGATCATATCATTAGATTCAGAAAAAGTATTTGACAAAACACAACACCCATTTATGATAAAGCTCTCAGTAGACTAGAATTAGAGGAGAAATTCTTCAACTTGATCAAGAATATCTACAAAAAACTTTCATCTAACATACTTAATGATCAGAAGCTAGAAGATTTCCCATTAAAATCAAGAGCAAGACAAGGATGTCCCCGCTCACTCCTTTTCAACATAGTACTGGAAGTCCTAGTTAATGCAATAAGAAAAAAAAAAAGAAATAAAAAGTAGACAGACTGGAAGGAAGATATAGAGCTGTATTTATTCATAAATGACATGGTTATCTATGTTGAAAATGCAAACAGCAACACAAAACATCCTGGAACTAATAAGCAATTACAGCAAGGTTGTAGTATACAAGCTTAATATTCAAAGGTCAATCACTTTCCTATAAACCACTGATGACCAACTGGAATTTGAAATTAAAAACACAATTCCATTTAGCACCCCACAAAATGAAATACTTAGGTATAAATTTAACAAAATGTATACATGATCTATGTGAGGAAAATTACAAAACTGATGAATAAAATCAAAGATCAAAGTAAGCGGAGCAATATTCTGTGTTCATATGTATGAAGAAAATATTGTCCAAATGTCAATTCTTCCCAACTTGAGCTATGATTCAATTCAATACCAAAAAGTCCCAGGAAGTTATTTGGTGGATATCAACATATTCTAAAGTTTATATGCAGAGTCAGAAGACTCAGAATAGCCAACTCAATATTGAAGGAGAAAAACAAAGTTGAAGAACTGATATTACCCAACTTCAAGACTTACTATAAAGCTATAATAATCAAGTCAGTGCAGTATTGGTGAAAAAATAGATTAATAGATTAATGTAACAGAATAGAGAGCTCAGAAATAGACCAAGATAAATATAATCAATTGATCTTTGACAAAGGAACAAAGGCAGCACAGTGGAACAAAGATAGTGTTTTCAACGAATGGTGTTGGAACAACTAGACATCCACATGCAAAAAAAAAAGAATCTAGACACAAACCTACACCCTTCATAAAAATTAACTTAAAACAGATCACAGACCTAAATGTAAAACTATAAAACTCCTAGAAGATAACATAGGAGAAAACCTAGATGACCTTCTGTATGTTGATGACTTTGTAAATACAATATCAAGGACACAATTCATGAAAAAACGAATTGATAAATGGACTTCATTAAAATTTAAAACTTCTGCCCTGTGAAAGACAATGTCAAGAGAATGAGAAGACAAGCCACAGACTGGGAGAAAATATTTGCAAAAGACACTTCTGATAAAGAACTGTTAAAAAGAACTCTTTTAAACTCAACAGTAAGACAACAAACAAACTAATTATAAAAATGGGTCAAAGACCTTCACAAACACCTCACCAGGTGGCAAATAAACATATGAAGCATATGAAATAAGCATATAAAAAATGTACCACATATGTCATCAGGGAAATAAAAATTAAAACAACGAGGTACCACGACACACATATTAGAATGCCCAAAATTCAAAACTCTGACAACACCAAATGCTGGTGAGTTTGTTGAGCCAGAAGGATTCTCATTTATTGGTGGTTGGAATACAAAGCGGTACAGTCACTTTGAAAGGCAGTTTTGCAGTTTCTTACAAAACATACTCTCACCATATAATACGACAACTGTGCTCCTTAGTATTTACTCAGAGGAACTGAAAACTTATGTCTAGACAAAACCTTACACACGGATATTTATATTTATAACAGCTTTATTCATAATTGCCAAAACTTGGAAGTTGCCCTTCAGTAGGTGATTGGAGAGAGAAACTGTGGTACATCAAGACAATGGAAAATTATTCAGTGCTAAAAAAAAGAAATGAGCTATCAAGCTGTGAAAACACAGTGAAGAACCTTAAACACATATTACTCAATGAAAGAAGCCAAAAGGATAGGTACTATATGATTCCAACTATTTGACATTCTGGAAAATGCAAAATTATGGAGACAGTAAAAAAATCAGTGATTGCCAAGCACAGGGCTGAGAGGGAGGGATGAAAAGGCAGAGCACAGAGAATTTTTAGGGCAGTGAAAATACTCTGTGTGACATTATAATAATGAATACATGTCATTATAAATTTGTTCAAACCCATACAATGTACAAAACAAAGAGTGAGCCCTAATGTAAACTGTGGACTTTGGTTGATTATGATATGTCAATGTAGGTTCATCAATTATAACAAATGTACCACTTAGGTGGGGGAAGTTGATAATGTGAGGCGCTGTGCATGTGTGAGGTCAGGGAGCATAGGGGAAATCTCTGTACCTTTCTTGCAATTTTGCTAAAACTGCTCTCTTAAAAAAATAATTTTATTAAAAAAATAAAAATAAAAGAATGACAATACCAAAATATCACACAACTGTAACTCATCTGGTAAATTGGTAGAAATATATGTTTATACCATATCTTTCTTAAACTGTTTGTATACAGCCACTAGAAACTTACCACATGAGTATTTTGTGACCCAGCAATTCCTCTCCTACATATATCTAAAAGAAATGTGTACATACGTTCACCAACAGATATATACAAAATGTTCACAGTACAGCCTTGAAGTTTAGAAACAAGTCAAATGTCCATCTACTGATGAGTGGAGAAACAAATTGTGGTATGTCCATATAATGGAATATTGTTTGGCAGTAAAAAGGAATAATGTACTGATACACGTGACAATTTGGATGAACCTCAAAAACATTATACTAAGTGAAATAAGCTATTCACGAAAGACCACACGTTGTATGGTTCCGTTTATATGAAAGGTTCAGAATAGGCAAATGTATAGAGACAGAAATATTAGTGGTTGCCTAGGGGTGGGAAGGGGGATGGAGATTGACTGCTAATGGGTGTGAGTTTCTTTGGGGAGAAACTTTCTTTATAAATTTTCTTTTTAAATATTCTAAAATTACGTTATGGTGATGGTTGAACAGCTCTGTAAATATACCAAAACCATTGAATTGTACATGTTAACTGAGTGAATTTTATGGGACATTATTTATGGCCCAATGAAACTGCTTGAAAAAAACACAAAGAAATGCCAGTACATACTCATTATAATAGTGAAATTTTAAAAGAATGGTAATCAAAAAATATGACTCTAAAAAGAGAAAAATAAAAATATGACTCTACTGTAACTCTCAGCCAGTAAGTTGGTAGGAATATAAATTGTTACAATATCTTTGGAAAACTATTGGGCTGTGGCTACAAAAGCTTAACATATTGGGCTTCCCTGGTGGCGCAGTGGTTGAGAGTCCGCCTGCCGATGCAGGGGACACGGGTTCGTGCCCCGGTCCGGGAAGATCCTACATGCCGCCGAGCGGCTGGGCCCGTGAGCCATGGCCGCTTAGCCTGCGTGTCCGGAGCCTGTGCCCCACAACGGGAGAGGCCACAACAGTGAAAGGCCCGTGTACCGCAAAAAAAAAAAAAAAGAAAGAAAAAGCTTAACATATGTCTATCCTGTGACCCGGTAATTCCTCTCCTACGTATGTCTGAGAGAGATGTCTATATATATACTCACTAAAAGATAGATAGAAGATACCAATGAAAGCACTGTTTGTAACAGCCAAAAAAATTGGAAACAACCCGAAGGGCTATGAACAGTGCAAAGGATAAATAAATTGAGGTATAATCATAAAATAAAATATAAAAATTAACACTACTGCTACTCTCAAAAACATAGAAGAATCTCATAAATATAATGTTGAGTAAAACCCACCAGACATGCAACATACATACAAATAAATCTGTCCGTTTATTTAAGGTAAAAAAATAGACAAAGTGAATCGCTGGTGATTTGGGATGAAGTCGTAGTAACTGAGGGAACACAGGAGCCTTCTGGAGAGGTAGGTGCTGGTAATGTTCTATTTCTTGATTTAGGTTATGAATGCATTCATGTTTCATTTGTGAGAATTTCAATGAACTTTATTTTTCGTCAACTGTGCACCTTCCTGTATGTACATTTTGCTCTGTGTACAATTAGCCCAGTGAGGGTGAAAGGGGATGGGGGGCAAACCAAAACCAAAACCCTGGAGAGCACCTGTTCTCTCTGAGGATGGTGGCTACCCCTCGACTCCACTTGACGTTGCCTGTGAGAATGCCGACCCAGTGACTTCAAACTATCTACTTTTTAAGAGAAGCTGGAAATATTTCCCTGAAATTCTCTGTTTTTAGGTGTTGGCCAAGATTTCAATTGTGAAAACCATCAAAAGCACAACCAGAGCTGGGTTCTCCCTTTGGCTGGCAGTTTGGGTCACTAATGGCAGTTTCAGGTGGTTCTGTCACTTAACTCTGTGCACGATCTTGGCAACATTTCTTAACCTCCCCAAGCCTCAGTTTTCTCATCTATAAGAATTAGAATAATAATACTTTCCTCTCCGGGTTATTAAGAGGACCGACTGCTTGTTAAAAATCACTTAAGACTATGCCTCTAATTCAGCAAGCTCTCAATAAATGATCATTGTTTATTATTATTGTTATTATTTATTATTATTATTGCCAGAGTACTACTCTCTGAGGATAACTAAAAAGAAAAAAGGGTGACAGCTTGAAACAAAGACATACAGCTACGGCTTTCCACGCCCATATTTTCCTGTCACCCCTATCTTCCTTCTCTCCCACTAACTGGCTTCCTGTCTTAAATCTCCTGCTATCACCCTACTAAAGGCCTCAGAAGTCACCACCACTTGTTTAGAATGAAAATGGGAGTAAGGCAGCTGGAAGATCTATTTTTATTGCCCCACTCTGAGTCTCCACACTCTTTTTTTTATCACAGAAATACTATGAAATGTGGCCCTTTATTTCTAAAATGTTATTCCTGTTTTAGAGAAAGTAGGATATGAGTTGGATAGCTTTTTGTGGACTGACCTGGACACCAAACCACAATAAATAATATAGAGTTATTTTCAGTGGTATATGCATTCGTGATTTCAAACTGTCTGTAAAAGAAAATTTGGTACATACCTGTCTTTTGACATGTGACTTCTTGTGCCGCAATAGTAAGGTTTAAATTTCATACATAAACAAAATGTTCAGGGTGATCTCATAAAGTGAAAACCTATAGGTAATTAATAGCTTTCATAACTGAAACTTTACAAACACAAGTGACATTCCAAAATTCCTGATCCTGTTTTGATAATATTCTACTGCAGAAATAAGAAAAATAAAAGACAAGCCTTGGCAGAGAGATGTCAAACTTAAGGGTAAATCAGAAAGTGAATAACGATCACCTATATAATCAAAAATTTGTTCTACAAAGTTTCAACCAGCTACAACTGATTTTCGGCATTCAAAATGCATTTGGATGTACTTATCAGTATGGCCCTTTGACTCAATATTTACATTGAAAATCAGTAATATTCTATAATTAAGCATTATTTGCGTGGTGTGCTCATAATTATTCTAATTAATATCTCCAAAGTCATGTGAGGCTAGGATTTATTATCTCCATTTTCAGATGAGGAAATTAAGACAGGATAAGTAAATAAATGAATGTCAAATAGAAAGCAGCATTTTCTAAGTTGGGATTGGACTCAGGTCTAGTGTGAGTCTTCAGCTCAGGCTTAGTTGCTGCATTAGAATGATGGTCCTGGTGCTGGTGGCTAACAGTCCTCCAAAGGCCATGACTTTGTCTCCTTGGCAGGAAACACCATTCTGGAAGCCAAGAGTTTATCAATCTACTTCTTCCTTTTAGTGACCAGTTCCATTCCTTGGCTCAGATCAGGATGGTGATGGTGAGCTCTTTTGCTGTATTTTTTAGGGTCTAGCCAAGTAAGCCCATTTCCTTGTGCCACTGCTAGGAAGGAAGAAAGTGATTTTTTTTTTTTCCATCGTTAGTGAATGATTTCATTCTTATAAGGCAGAGCAAAAACAAGACAGCAAGAAAAGGAACATGAAATCTCATTTGGGGATAAAGAAATCAACTTATTTTCAAATGGTGTATAATTGTGTATAGATAAATGTGTGCATGTATAATTTTAAAAAGTGGAGTGTAGGGCTTCCCTGGTGGCGCAGTGGTTGAGAATCCGCCTGCCAATGCAGGGGACACGGGTTCGAGCCCTGGTCTGGGAAGATCCCACATGCCACGGAGCAACTAAGCCCGTGAGCCACAACTACCGAGCCTGCGCGTCTGGAGCCTGTGCTCCGCAATGGGAGAGGCCGTGACAGTGAGAGGCCCGCGCACTGCGATGAAGAGCGGGCCCCGCTCTCCGCAACTGGAGAAAGCCCTCGCACAGAAACGAAGACCCAACACAGCCAAAAATAAATAAATAAATTTATTAAAAAAAAAAAAAAAAAAAAAGTGGAGTGTAATTAAAACATTTGAAATATCTCAGCAAAAATTACACATAGAAATTCTATGGTCCCACATCTTTAATACCATCCTTTCTCAAGTCACTGGTTTATTATACCCAAATATCCTCTCTTTAAAGAAAATTAAGCAGAAATAAAGAGAGCAACTCAGCATTAAGAAGAGAAAAAAGTGAGAATAACATGTTGGAAACAGAAACTGCAGTCTAACGAGAGCTTCCCCACCTTCATTACCATCCTTCCAAATAAATCTCCCTGCTCTTCTTGAGCTGGCAAATAAAAAAATCAACCCACAAGATATATGTGTGTGCTTCTCCTGATGAGCTTTGCCATCCATCTACAGTACGTCCCACATGCCAGTTTGAAGAAGGGCTAGAGGGAGAATTAAAGGCTTCAGAAAGTCCACAGCATAATCAAGAAGGCTTTTTTCTTCTGACTACACAACTTTCATCTCTGTCTTATGTGATTTTCTCCCCATCTCCTTCACTCTGTGGCAAAGATCCTGATTGCTGTTGGGACATTAACTGAGCATATAACTAACCTTTCAGGGCAACCAACTGGTTTCCACTATACGGCACCAATGCCTTTGATACGTTTCATTTTGGCAAGGACTCCCTAAAAATTATTTATTCTAACTTCTCACACCTGCTGGAATTCTTTCTAAGCTATCCATACCCCTGCTTGAGCATTCCTAAGTCTTGGGAATAACTCTCCCTCTCAAGAGAGTATGTTCCATTTTGGGCTTTTAAAATTATTTAAGATTCCTTTGTTATATGGAGTTTGTGATTTCACTGATTGCTATCGATTTGGTGCTTTAGAATGCATTGAGTCTCTTTTTCACATGGCTGCCCTTCAAGCATTTGGAAAAGAGACCATGACTCACCTGAGATTTCTTTTCTCTGTTAAACATCCTTAGGCTCCAGAACTTCATCCTCTAGTTGTTTCTACCACTCCCTCTCCAAGGCAGATGTTGCTAATTACAATCTTCATTTCTACTGATCTGAGCACAGAATCCTCCTTCACATGGCTCTCCAGGCAGCCACTATTCCATTTGAATTGAAATGTGAGTTGAAACCCACTTGCCATCCTTGGGAGTTTGGTTTCAATATGATAAAGTTCAGTGAAGATGGAGGTGGGGAGTGGATTAAAGCTCTTTAATAATTTGAACATGGGCTTCCCTGGTGGCACAGTGGTTGAGAGTCCGCCTGCCTATGCAGGGGACGCGGGTTCATGCCCCGGTCCGGGAAGATCCCACATGCTGCGGAGCGGCTGGGCCTGTGAGCCATGGCCGCTGAGACTGTGTGTCCGGAGCCTGTGCTCCGCAACGGGAGAGGCCACAGCAGTGAGAGGCCCGCGTACTGCAAAAAAATAAAATAAAATAAATAATTTGAACATGCTCTAGTTTGGGTACTTGTCCAAGGTTGATGTCAGTGTTTCCTTCAAATTAAATTAAGGAGTTACATAGGATGTCAACTGTGCCCTTGATGATGCAGATTCCATTAAAAAGAACTGTTTCTAAGCAGATCATTGGAACCAAAATACCCATATTTGGCAAGATCCTCAGTGCTAGATTATTAAGAGAACAAGGCAATAAAAGTGAATGACTGAGTGGTATCTGTAAACATTCTGTCAGAACTTGTGTTTGGCTTAGTTTAAGAAATGATTACTTATTTTCTATTGATTTTTATTCAGGTCCATATATTTCACAGCTGTGTCTAACACCTAGAATCTAGAATATCCTTGTTTGACAGCAATATATGCTCTCAGTTTACAGCAGGTTTCATTTAGGAGTGCTATTTCTTTATAAAAATACCTAAAGAAGGTTTTCAGAAGGAAATATTGCTTAGAAGCTTAATCTCCTTTACAGTCATCATCACCTTCTGCCAAGAGAACTGGAGAATATTCTATCCTTGTTGCATGAGATCATGCTCATCTACTGCCAAACTTCAGAGAGGCCACCCAGAGCACATATTTCTCCATCTGTCAGCACCAGGAAACCATTGCAATTTATGGATGAATAATTATTAAGACGAGTTTGTGGCTCTTTCTCTGGGTACAAGTTTTTGGGACAAAGTTAGGGTGTGCAAATATAGTGCCTATCTGTGATAAATCAGTATTAAACTTGTTAGGTTAGATTATTATTTTTTAAATAGTCAAGCTGCCTTCAAACAACAACAAAGCACTTGATTTCTCCCCACTTGACCTAGTTATTCTATATATGCTGGTGGTACAGACTAAATAAACATCAACTATCTCTGCTTGTGGCTAGAATTCACTGTAATAACAGTTTATTTGTTTACTTAGAATGATGGCCCAAATGCCTTAGCTTAAGAAGAATGGAAAAACTATTACTGAAGTGAATCTTCCAGTGAAAATATTTAAAAATAAACTCCAGGCAGATGGTTGGCCTAAAAGAAGGCCTTGGTGGTGAAGTGGGTAAGAACTCTTGATAAAGAGTCCTGTTGACTTAGAGAATGCTGGTCAATTGTTGATTCAACACTAATGGATCCACGGGTTATTACTTTTGAAGAAATATATGTTTAGGCAGAAAGAATACAGTTCCTTTTAACACCTGGTTGTTAGCAAAGAGGAAGAAAGAAAAGGCAAATGTGTGGAACGTGATTTCTTCCCAGTGACTAGGTGAATAATGTTAACCTTTTGCTCATTGGTTATGTTGTTGATTCATCCTGTGAAAATTGTGCTCGTGATAAGACAGAAGACCCAATAAACTCTTCACTTTTTTGTTTTCCACCTTGGCTCTTCAGTCTTGCAATTGAGTTCCTGTTCATCATGCAGAGATCAACTAAATTCTCAGAAACAGATGGTGTTCCCTTTACCACCAACTTACCCTCTGTAGTTCTACAGTTGGCAAGGCCAGATGGATCCACATCCTGAAATTAAACTTTTCACCAAATTCTTATAAGTAAGCAGACGTGTTATTAACATGGACTTCTGGACGTGGAACAATACACAGAGATGATTGATTAGAAACTCTAATTAAAGGCAACAATGTGGAAGAACTGAAGCAGTGAGTTCATTCTGAAAATAAGGAGCATATTTATATCCTATAGTCTTTGAGTAACAAAACTGAACCAATAATTAATACATTTTCAAGTGGTTGGCCAAATGATCATTGCTTGCTTGTGGCTTGCATTTATCCTCAGCCGTCTAAAACTGTCTGCAAATAAATCCAGCAAAAATAGTATATAATATATTAGGTCTCAGGAGCGTTTTTTACTTTGGGAGAGAAAAGTTGGAGCACGCTCAAACTTCCCTTAAGTCCACTGATGTTTCGTCATCCAAAATTCACTTTAAAAGACAAACCTAATGATATGCTTAGTGCTACAAGGAGCTTAGAGAGGTGCTTCACCTACAAGAATTAGAAAGGAAATATGTTGTCCCTATAGCACAAACTGTAAAACCAATGCAGAGCAGAACAGAAATATCCAAAGCTACCGGCTGGCTTCATCTTAGTCATTCAAGTCACAATTTAAATATCATTTTTAGTTATTCAAGCTCAGTTATGCTTTTTTATTTACATCTTTTTTTTTTTTTTTTTTTTTTTTTTTTGCGTTACGCGGGCCTCTCACTGTTGTGGCCTCTCCCGTTGCGGAGCACAGGCTCCTGACGTGCAGGCCCAGCGGCCATGGCTCACGGTCCCAGCCGCTCTGCGGCATGTGGGATCTTCCCGGACCGGGGCACGAACCCGTGTCCCCTGCATCAGCAGGTGGACTCTCAACCACTGCGCCACCAGGAAAGCCCCCGTTTTTTACGTCTTAAGAGGACATTTGAAAACACCGTTCTTAACACTGGACCATGACATGGCTCCATTATGTAAATATTTCAAATATTAAAAATGTATATATTAAAAAAAAAAACCCAAATGAATCACTGAATGAATGCATACAAGAATGAATGAATGGGAAGATGACTCTTCAAAGACATGAAGTTTACAAATATACCACTGTTATTGCATGGGCTTGAATAAATATCCTGTAGTCCCTTCCCAGAAATAATAATAATATCATTTTTATCAGATAAACCTTCCCCATCACCAAATGTCTCTATCCCTCCAGCCATGATTACTTCAGCACTGCTTTTTCTTCATAGTTCTTGTTACTACGTGATGTTCCTTTGTTTATGGAATGCTTTTCCTTGCAACGTGTGCTTCCTAAGAACTGAGATGTGTCTCTCATCACTAATGGAGTCTCAGCACCTCAAACAATGTCTGACACATACTAGGCCCTCATAAATACTTGTTGAGTAAATGAATAAATAAGTGAATGAATACAGAGGTGGTAGATGATTCCTAGGCCAGGAAGTCTGCCCTGTAATGAAATTTAATGTATTCATGTATCTAACCTTCATGTAACAGATTAGTTCCCACATGGAGACACAGAGGCAAAGGCTTATGGTGCTTATCTAGAAACTATCCAGAAGAGACGATACCTGGTCATCACACTGCTAGTACTCTTCCTATGAATGATAGGAACGATGTAGCCTTTGCTTTTGCCCTTAGACATCTCTTTCTCCATCTTTCCTCCATGCAACTTTCCTTTCCATCAATCCCTTCCTTACAGGAGATATAAACATATAC
The DNA here is from genome assembly GCF_937001465.1 of Orcinus orca. NCBI lineage: Eukaryota > Metazoa > Chordata > Mammalia > Artiodactyla > Delphinidae > Orcinus > Orcinus orca. The sequence continues at coordinate 16,797,553 of NC_064559.1, read as the reverse complement.
TAGAGCCTAGTTTCCTGGGTTCAGTCTTGACTCTTCCACGTATAAGGTGATCTCAGGCAAGTTACTCAACCTCTCTCTGCTTCGCTTTCCACAAATACAAAGAAAGGATGAGCGAAGTCCCTAGGTATGTTTTGACAATTGAATGTAAATACCTCATGTGTAAATCAGCTGCAATAGGATCTAGCTGCTCTAGCACGTACTCAATAAATGCTAACCATTATGATTACTTTATCTTCTGTTGATTTCTGCTCTGACATATAGTAGAAATTCAAATATTTGATTTACTTTATTTGACCCTATTGTGTCCAAGTTCTACCACTTTTTGCTTTAATGAATTTTCAGTTTTTTTCCTTGTATAAATATAGTCTATACTTATTTTTCTTCTAAATTTCAAGATGTGTCCTTTGGTTCTATTGTTCTAGCATTTGGTGGACAATTCTAATCTTATTTAGAATAAGATTAGACATCCATGCTTTTATTTCTTTTTAATTCAGATATATTTCTCCACCACCATCTTTTTAAAACCTCAATTCCCATAGAAGCAACTCTAAATCTTTTACTTTGCCTAACTGTTTTCTATCTGAGATGTGTGTGGTAGGCAGAATTCTAAGATAGCCTGCAAAGTGTCCTGCTCCCCTGGTGTCTACACCTTGCATAATCTCCAGGAGTGTGAATTAGGTGATTCAGGTAATGTCTATGGCACTGTAGGGAGATTATACAGGTTGGCCTCACCTAATCACATGTGCCCTTCAAACAGAGCTTTCTCTGGCTAGTCACGGAGCTAAATCAGATTCAGAGAAGAACTTGATGCACTGTGGCTGGCTTGAAGATGGAGGGAACCATGTGGCGAGGAATGTGAATGGCCTCTAGGAACAGAGAGAGACCCAAGATTTACAGCCAGCAAGGAAATTAGGGTCCCCGTCCTACAACTGCAAGAAACTTAAGTCCTGCCAGCAAAAAGAATGATCTTGGAAGCAAATTCCTCTCCAGAGACTCCAGAATAAGATTCAGCCCGGCCAGTGCCTTGATTTCAGCCTGTGATTCCCTGAGCAGAGAACCCAGACGCACCGTACCAGATTTTTAACCTACAGAACTTCAAACTAATTAATAGGTGTTTTTTAAATCCCTAAATTCGTGATAATTTGTTACGCAGCAATAGGACATTAATATCATGTGTTTCCCTTGAGGTGCACTGACCAAGTCTGTATTGAGTATTACAGATGCAGCCAGATCGTGGTTAGGTACCAGAAATACTATCAGCCTAAGCTAACATGGATGCAGATTACTGAAAGAGAGGAAACTAGCTATCACACTGGGCTCTCTAACAATAAAGAAATTGAGCTCAAAGTAATTTACAGTAGTAAATTATGGAATATATCCAAAACCTGGCATTAATTTTTCCTCATTAAATGTCACTGAAAAAGGCTTCAGGTAGTTGAAAGCATCTGATCAAACAAGCTATCTATTCACATAGCAGTTTATAAGTGAACAATATTTAAACCCATTTAAGAAGATTTCCAATTAACCCAAGGTCTGAAAGAGATCATCTGTTTTTCCCTCCTTGGGATGTAACTACACTTCAGCCTCTGTAAGTCTCGAAGGCGTGAGGTCTTATAAGCTCACTAAAAGGATGCTTTGGGGGATGTGACCACATCATTCCTGCTATTTCTACTTCTTCAAACCTTATTACAGATGTCAAGGAAATTTGAAGATTTTTCAAATGTCTGATCTCCCTGTCATGTTTTTTGAGAGATTGAATTTAAACACCTTTATTTCACCCTATATTTGCTCAAAAAAGCCCAGGATGACAGCCTCACAGAGGCAGAAGATGGAAAAGGGCATTGAAAGTTCTTTTAGACTTTGATGAGACGAGAGTGATTAAAAGGAGAAAGGAGAAGGAATGAGGTCACTTTCCCAAAGCTTTATGTGCTCTCTGATATAATGCTCTCCAAAGAGGCTGGTACAGTGAAGTCATTTTGGCTTTGGTGAAAGCCATGGATTTAAAGGAGCTTTCTGAATAGAGCTCTGTGGTAATACATCAATAAATCTGACCTATTATTGAGACTAGCATTTTTAATAACAGGCTTGGAGAGGGAAACAAAATTTACAGATTACATGGCTACTTTATTTCATAGGAAAGAAAAAACAATAAAAGCAATTATGCAAGCAATAATCCCTCTGATATAAATTACTTTGCAATGACTCATAGAAACCAGAATGTATCAGTCAGGGTCCCATCAGGATACAAAACCACGTTGTAATTTGAACGTGGGAAGTTTAACATAGAGAATTAGTAACTCTAACATAAGATTGGAGTGCCAAGGGTGGGCTAGTAAGAAGTACGAGGAACGCTAAAGAATAGAGGAGTAACAGTCTGTCATACAGAGTGAAGTAAGTCAGAAAGAGAAAAACAAATACCGTATGCTAACACATATATATGGAATCTAAAAACAAAAAAAAAATGGTTCTGAAGAACTTAAGGGCAGGACAGGAGTAAAGATGCAGACGCATGGACTTGAGGACATGGGGAGGGGGAAGGGTAAGCTGAGACGAAGTGAGAGAGTGGCATGGACATATATACACTACCAAATGTAAAATAGATAGCTAGTGGGAAGCAGCCGCATAGCACAGGGAGATCAACTCAGTGCTTTGTGACCACCTAGAGGGGTGGGATAGGGAGGGTGGGAGGGAGGGAGACGCAAGAGGGAAGAGATATGGGAACATACGTATATGTATAACTGATTCACTTTGTTATAAAGGAGAAACTAGCACACCAGTGTAAAGCAATTATACTCCAATAAAGATGGTAAAAAAAAAAAAAGAAAAGAATATAGGAGTAACAGAAAAAGGAGCCACTAACCCTACGGCTGATAAACTGCATCTAAGGAAGAGCTCCTGCCTGAGAGACTTTTGGAGGACTTGACTCTGGCTCCTGTGGTGCTGCACCAGCAGAACTCGCTGTAAATCTACCCTTTAGGGTGCTGGGCAAAGCTCTTCACAGGAGGTGTCTCTCTGGAGCTCCTCTGCCTACAAAACTGCCCTGGTGGGGAGAATGGGGGAGGCGGTCCTGGGGCTGCTGCTGGGCCACACAGGGCAAGAGTCAGGCACTGGAAGAACTGTGGTGCAAGAGCTGGGCGTTAGGAAAGCCACACACACAGTGCTGAAGCCAAGCTGCCCATCCTGCACGAACCAGATGCTCAAGATGTCACCTACACTACAGGAGTCTGGCACTGAAGACGTCACATGTGCTGTGGAAGCCTGAGGCTGGAGGGTCGCAGAAGCCAGCTGCTGGAGAAGCCACCACGCTGGAGAATCAGCTCGCACGGCAGGAGCCTAGAACCAGGAAGGAAGACCCGTCCTCCCGATGTCTCTCTAGTGCCCTCTACTGACAACACTTAACATCCTGCCAGCTGACGAAGGCAGAATGTTTACGTTAAGAACACACAGGTTGGTCAAGGAAGGTGAGACTGAAAGGTAACGAACTGCTAACTGGCAGAACACATACTTTAATGCAACCCCTATACTTGGGATAGTGTTGTTTTTTTCATCTGTGAAGGAGTTCTCTCTGATGCTTGTACCCGACTGACTGTTTGGGAATTTTACTCTCTGTTACCACCTCCAACCATTTGAGAATGTTCACGTTTTTATCCCCAATATATGTAATAACTTTTGTATTTATAACATGCTGGTGAATCTGCCCAACTCTTCACATTCTTATCTCTTAACACAGATATAACCCCATGCTCCAGGTTTGAAATTGTCTCTAAGTGATCACAGGTCAGGGTCCAGGGGACACCAAGGAGCTGCTTCTAGTTATCCTTTCCCAGTGGGTCATGGTGACCACAATTATTTTTCCCAGTAACGATGTGTGGGAACACGCATGAAGCATTGCCAACCGGGGAAGCTCACCTGAGCCTTGGTGTCCAGGGTCTTTACTGGGGTTCAGTCTCATAGATGTGGCTGACTTCCAGCCCCTCCAGAGGTCAACCTGATACCACATGGTCCAGGGTCTCCAACATAAATCACATTGTTCACGTAGTGATGCTATGCTAGCACATAGCACATCCGTCACGGTCCAAAGCCCCCAAGTACCCAAGGACAGTCTCATCAGGCAGGACATTCCATGGGCTCATAGGTTCCCTCTCAGGAGTCTGGAAAGACCCAGAACTTTTCCTGAGATGTGCGAAGTGTGGCCAATCATGAGTTAACCCTTTACTGTTCATCATTTGACCTCAGTCCTTGCCTAGTTGCCCTCATTTATAAACTAAGGCAAGATGGACCAAGATAATCCCTAGCTCTAAAGGGCTACATGGATTTAATTTTTTAGTTAAGCAACACAGCAGTGCAGTAAGCTTTTTCTTTTCTTTTTTTTTTTTTTTTTTTTTTTTTTGCGGTACGCGGGCCTCTCACTGTTGTGGCCTCTTCCGTTGCAGAGCACAGGCTCCGGACGCGCAGGCTCAGCGGCCATGGCTCACGGGCCCAGCCGCTCCGCGGCATGTGGGATCTTCCCGGACCGGGGCACGAACCCGTGTCCCCTGCATCGGCAGGCGGACTCTCAACCACAGCGCCACCAGGGAAGCCCCGAGTGCAGTAAGTTTTAAAGACTATTCTCATTCAATAAATAGTTGAAGAAACACCAGTGTACAAAGCAAAGACACATTTTGGGGGGTATGTTTCTTACAGTTAGGTAATAATTCTCTTTATCTTTGCATTCGGCTTGTAAAGACCAGTGGTGTTTTTTTCAAAACACACTCCCTCCTGGGCTTTCCACCCTGCCTAAAATCCCCACCCAAATCTCTGGAAAATGAGTGCCCCTCAGGAGATTTTGAAGATTAGTTCAGGCTAATTGCTGCTGGATAAGTAGTGTTTAGCAGCTGTTTAAAATAAGAAGAGAAAGGGAGATGGGTTTATTTTGCAGCAAGAAGAATTTAGGTTCAATTTAAGGACAATTTGCTAACTAAGAAGAACATGAAAAACTAAAATAATTAGCAAGGTTCATGGGGTCTCCTCGTCTAGAAAAAAATCAGAAAGTGAATTCCTTTATTTTCTGGATAGTTCAAGTTTAGATCTGACCTTACAAAGATGCCAGAGTGCAGCAGGGGTGGGTTTTTGTAACACTCCTAAGCACAGAAGCTACACCACATACAAAATGAACTCAGTAGATCAGGCTGCAAAAGCAGACTAGAATGTTTTAGTAGACAGAGCATATTGATGGCATTTCCCATTTCAGTTTAAGCTGAGGTTGAAGGTGGATTAATTTTGGAGTATTGTATAGAGGTCATTTGGGATGAGAAATGCTAAAACATAGAGGTACAGTATGTTTTGAGCTGGTATTTCAGCTCTTTGTAAGACCAAGCTTCTGTTCCAAGGAAGCCAAAATGAATTTGAAAGCCATGATTGCCATGCCTTCAGAGAAGGAGATTTTCTACTCAAAGAGCAAGGCCATCAGTACCTGGTTGAGTAGGTAAGTTTGATTCCGCACTGGGCAAGGCCAATTAACATCCACTATGTGCCCTCATCTTCCGGTTCACTGGTACCTCCTTCGCTGGTTTTATAGAGTGGCATCTTTATAGATGGTGTAGGAGGCCATCACAGGAAATCATTACTCTGGGAGTAGACTAGGACAGTGTATCACTAAACATCATGCTGGAAAGTGAGAGGCAATGGCCAATTCACAGTTTGCGTAATTCTAGTACCATCCCATTATGTTAAGAGCTCATTTATTACGAAAATGAGAAAGAGAGAGAATGACACGGAATCTAACCAGGGAAGAATTGCTTTTGGTCTAAGTAAAATTAGCATTAAATTCACTAAGATTAAAGTTCCGGATTCAAACAGGTCGTCGAAGATGCATGGAGTAAGAAATGGTAAATATATTCTTAATATGAGCTAGTTAACTAATTTTGAGAAGTTGGCAACTGCTACAGACTGAATGTTTGTGTCCCCCAGCCCTCAATTCATATGTTGAAACCTATTCCTCAGTGCGATGGTATTTGGAGATGGGGCCTTTGGGGGAGGTGATTAGGCCATGAGGGGAAAGCCCTCATGAATGGGATTAGTGCCCTTGTAAAAGAGACCCCAGAGAGCTCCTTTACTCTTTCCACCATGTGAGGACACAGCAGGAAGACGGACATCTCTGAACCAGAAAGCAAGCTCTCAGCAGACACTAAATCTGCCAGTGCCTTGGTCTTGGACTTCTTGACCTCCAGAACCATGAGAAGTAAATATTTGCTGTTTAAGTCACCAATATATGTTATTTCTGTTATAGCAGCCAGGAGGGACTAAAACAGCGCACCGCCTAACCAGTCGAATGAAATAAATATTATGGTTTGAGGATCAGAAGAGTTTCCCAGGTGGTCCTTACCTTGTGCTCCCTTGAGTCCAATTAACAGCAGCATCAGCAGTGCCCCTGGAAGACTGTTAGGGAAACAAAATCAGGTTCCCATAGAGACCTACAGAATCAGATTCTGCATTTTCACAAGGTCCTTGGGGGATTCACATGCCCATTCAGGTCTGAGAAGCACTGCTTGCAAATCTGGCCAGCTGCCTGTTTTTATAAGTCAAGTAGTACGAGTCACGCTTTTTTGATTCTGTCTTGTCCACGGCTGCTTTTGCAGGACAATGGCAGAGATGAGTCCTTGTGACAGAGACTGTATAGCCCACAAAGCCTAAAACATTGACTATCTGGCCCTTTACAGAAAGGATTTGCCGATCCCTGTAAGTCCAGAATATTATTTCCTAGCTTGGTTGAATAGGAAGGAAATTATCCTTTATTATCTGAGATAACATAGGGGCTTTTAGATTAGGTTTTTTTCTACCTTTCTTAGTTTTAATTTTCATAATACTGATTTTTGCAGATAAGAGTAAACAATTTGTTCAAGATCCCATATCTAGTTAGTGGTGGAACCAGACCTCAAGTCAGGTCAGTCTGACTCCAAGGACCGTGACCTTTTCTCCCGCACCATGACTTGCCCCATAGGGAGTTGGCAGTCTCAACGTTCTGCTTATCTAGGGGTTATCTCGCCTTGACAAACAGAGCTAATGTTTCCCAGACTCATGCTTGATAGAATTAGTCCAAAAAGTCAAATTCCTAACCTATACTGAGAAATCTCTCTGCTCTGCAGACCAATAGATGGCAGATGTACTTGAGAAAACAGATTAAGGACAGAAGGAGACTTGGAGGGTTTCTGGAATCAGTGCTCAGTGGGCCTCTGCTCAGATAGGCTCCTCTTGGCCTCTGCAGTGGCCAGGGCCTCACTTTCCCAGTTCCTGGAGATTAGAGCCTGTTCCACTTCTAACTTCCCTATTTTCAAATTTCAATGATTTAGTTTAATGATATCAACTTAGTGTTTAAGGGTAGGTCCCCGATTGTTGTGAACAGAATCACTTATTCAGAGAACTAGGGGTAGATTAGTCAATTGTGGACCCTGCTCTCCAGAAACTGACAGGGCAATGAGTTGAAAATAAGAAAGAGTGGTGTTTAAAATGGAAAACACGGACTTCCCTGGTGGCGCACTGGTTGAGAGTCTGCCTGCCGATGCAGGGGATACGGGTTCGTGCCCCGGTCCGGGAAGTTCCCACATGCTGCGGAGCGCCTGGGCTCGTGAGCCATGGCCGCTGAGCCTGCGCATCTGGAGCCTGTGCTCCACAAGGGAGAGGCCACAGCAGTGAGAGGCCCGCGTACCGCAAAAAAAAAAAGTTCTAAAATGGAAAACACCATCTTTGAAACTAGAGCCCGAGTCAGTCTGGATGACTAGAAGTGCATGCCTGGCTATGAAAAGCTTTGACTTAATACTTTGGTCCAATTATCTTTCCCTCATGGTTGTTTATTCTCTCTTTCTTTTTACTTAGCCTCATTAACCCAGGTAATCTAAATAAACTCACCTTTCAGGTCTAGAAGCACTACTCATTTTCCCTTTTCTTCTCTATCTTCTTTTACTTCTTTTAAGATTTCAAGATAAGTGGGAACAAAAGGATTAAAAGTAATTTGATAATTTTTGCATTATAGAGTGAATTATGCAAAAGTATTTTGACTGTTTAGGTCACCTTATTTTCTAGATTAGAGTATAAGGTATTGAATACCTTAGACCATACAGTACACTTTTGAAAAGCTCCTGAAGTGCCCTGCTTATGTAGTGTCGTGTATATGCTTTCTTTTCCTTTTCCAAACCCTGAACTTTAAATAACAGCACTACCAACTGCAGTAGTCAATTTGGATTTTTCTTGTGTTGTTCTCTTGTTCTGCATGCAACGCTCAGCTTCCTACCAAGACTACAAGGCCCTCAAAGCTAAATACTTTGCTAGTATTCTTGGAGCATCCCTCTTTAATACTTGCTGGGCCCCAAATAAAATGCAATACTTGATTCTTGGTTGAGAGGGCAGACACATGCGTGGCTGTATTTCTGGCCCCTAACACAGTGCCCTTTAGAGAATAAACAGTGAAGAAACATTTGTTGTACAATCCCTTTGCAAAAAAATTTTTTTAATAATAAAAGTAAAAATAGTCCAACAAAAGCCAGAAATATCTGAAACTTCACTACAGGTACACTTCCCTATAGGTGGCCTTTGTAAAAAAAATAAATAAATGGCCTATAGAGCAGGACTTGTAATCCCTGATTGGAGGTACACAGGTATTCATGGCTGTCCTTCCATTCATTCTCCAACCCACACTGGTCCCGTTGCTCTTTGGAGACCATGTCAGCTCAGATCTACCATCTCATCAGCATTTATGAATATGTATTGTTTGTTAGCCACCAGTATACAAAAAAAAGAACAGAAAGTTTTATTCCAAACAATGTTGACATTAACACGGGCTCATGACTTCTTCCAGACACCAAATGTTCTGGGCAGCCAGATGGTAACCTGATCCCAAGACTGGAAAAAAAATAGATGGGCTTTGATTTCCATGTACCTTTTTTGCCCAACAGTCAATAGAGGACTTTGCAGAAGACTTCACTGCAAAGAAAGGATCTGGAGAGGAAAAACAAAACAAAATGTCTTTCCAGCCCGACATCCCCAGGAGCAGCAGACCTACTCTTCTAAATATTTAACAACCACTACAAATGAAAGTCAAGTCCTCATGTCTAGGATTGAGACATTTATGAAAGGACCAATTATTGCAAGGGCTTGAGTAGTGTGAGCTAAAGAGAGATATCCTCTACCTTTGGAAAGATCATTTATTTATTACATTCAGTGAGTATGTATTGAGGGCCTACTACACTGTTCTATAAGCTGGGGAATGAGTAGAGATAAAAGTAAACCCCAATTCCTGATCTCACAGAGCTTACATTTTAGTGGGAGAGAGACCACAAAGAATAAATAAAATGTAGAGTGTGTGAGAAGGTGCTAAGTGGTGAGAAGGTGCTAGGTGGTAAGAAGGGGCAGAAGGGAAGGGCTGGAATTTGACACAGGGTGTCAGAGAAGGTGTGCCTGAAAATGTGGATGCCCAGAGTCTACTGCCTAAGACCTCTGATTTAGGAATGGATAGGCACACAAATTTGGCAATGGAGAAAGTCAGAACAATCAGGAGTAGAGGGCAGGGCGGTGCATCAGACATTGGCACTGTGTGCTGGTGTCAGCCAGGGTGTTAGTCGAAGGAGCAAGTGTCTGTGTCAGGCAGGTGCTTAATTATGATGGTGCCAGAGAGGAAGAAAGATTGGAGGAGCTCCTTGGAGAAGAGAAGACTAATGCAATCTAACTACATTGGAGAGTTTCTCTGGAATAATAATTTTCTCAGGACAAACAGAGTGCCCTTTCCATGGACTACATTAGCTGAGACTTTAAAAGGCAGCAAGGCAAGTGCATACCAGGGGTACCCTGTGGTCCCTTACTCCCCCCGCCCCTCTCCAGACTTTGGGGAAACTAAGCGACTCCTCTTGGGCTAGAGGATAACGAATAATATAAACAACTTGTTATGTCAAGTGCTCTCAATTTTCCTTCTGCAAAGCCAAAAGGAGCCACAAAAGTTTCCCCCTTTTACTACAAAATGTCGACCTCCGTTATCAGCTGGTACTAGCTGGGTGCCTCTCCTGTTTCCTATTGCTGCGAGGCACATATGTCTGTGTGGCTCGGACCCCACAAATCATCCAGGAAGTTCATTTTTATTAGGAGCTTCTGCTTAATTAAGAGAGGCACCATGCTCCATCAATCAACTTCTGTTGCATGCAAGTCATCCCCCGTCACTCCACTACTAATAGTTCTGGTGCTAAAGGAAAAAGAAAAGATCTGGGGCATCCTGGCTCCAAAAGCCAAGGGGGTATGTCTGGCAGCTGCAGCACTGCTGTGGAAATTCCTTTAAAAATAAGACTGTGATTACAGAGGCAGGGAGTGGAGAATGCTTTGAGTGCCTTTACTCTTCAAAGATGTGAACTTTGATTCATTGGACCAGATGCCTGTTAGATAAACAGTGCTTTAACACGTTCATATTAAATATGCAATTGTAGTGAACTGGAGTGTTTCATTATGTAGAAAAAGTTCGTAATGTAAGATACGTAGAATCCCATGTGGCAAAGTAGATGGACAAGAATGGGCTTGTTATATATTTTTAACTCTTTTGCCCCCATTTAGATGCCTTATTCAAGATAAGGCTCTAAGTCAAAACTGCTCTTTTATAGCATCTTTTCCAAAAAACCTTCCAAGTACAGTCTATCCACATTATTCACCAATTCTGTATTTGTGAATTCACCTACTCACTAAAATTTATTTGTAACCCCATGATTTTGACTTGAGTATTGATTTCTACTCCTGACCGTCTCACTCTGATTTGTAGACGTGCTCAGAGGGTGAAAAGTTTGGGTCGCTTGACTTGCACCTTCCCAGCTGAGGTAGAGCCGGGTGAAGCTCTGCCTTGGTTCATCTCTCATGCTGAGAGTTGACTGATGGACAGAAGACTAGAGGGAGTGGTGCAGTGGAAGAAATTCTGGCTCTGGGGCCAGTTGGCCGGGTTTGAATCCCAACTCTGGCACCAGTCAGTGGAGGGCTTCAAGCAAGACACTTTAATATATATATGTAATTATTTTCCCTAGGAGCAATGGTTCAATATTAGCTAATTCTCTGTCCATAATGACTTTATGGAATGTAACCACTATAAATAAGGATTGACTGTAATAACTTCCATTGGTGAATGAGATATGCAAAAGTTTATAATGTTTACATAAAACACCATATTGAAAATATTAATTAAAATTAATTTTACGGGGCTTCCCTGGTGGCGCGGTTGTTGAGAGTCCGCCTGCCGATGCAGGGGACGCGGGTTCGTGCCCCGGTCCGGGAAGATCCCACATGCCGTGGAGCGGCTGGGCCCGTGAGCCATGGCCGCTGGGCCTGCGCGTCCGGAGCCTGTGCTCCGCAACGGGGGAGGCCGCAACAGTGAGAGGCCTGCGTACAGCAAAAAGAAAAAGAAAAAAATTGGCAAAAATATATGGTCTGACACTTCCCCATAGAAGACTCAGTGATGGCAAATAAGTATACGAAAGGATGCCCAACATCATTTGTCATTAGGTAAATGCAAATTAAAACCACATTGAGATACCACTGTACACCTATTAGAAGTATTAAAACCATCAAAAATGACAATAGCAAATGCTGACAAGGATGCAGAGCAACAGGAACTCTCAATCATGGCTGGTGGGAATGCAAAATGGTACAGCCAGCAGCTCTTGGAGTCAGTTTAGCAGTTTCTTATATAATTAAACATACACTTAACATATGACCCAACAATCCCATTCCCAAGTCAATTGAATTTGTTTTAAAGTAAGTACATTCACCCAAGTGAGTTGAAAATAGCCACGGTATCTTTCAACAGGTGAATAAATGGCACGTCCATTAAATGGAATACTAGTCAGCAATGAAAAAAGATAAGGTAATTGATTTGTGCAACAACATGGACAAATCTTAAATGTATTTTGCTAAGTGAAAGAAGGCAGAACCAAATGCAAATTCCATTTATATGACATAAAAAAAGGGAAAATATAGGGATGGTTTCCAGGGACCAGGAGAAGAAGAAGGGTTAAATATAATACAGCCACACAGGGGAATTTTTAGGGTTATGGAACTCTTTTGTATAGTACTGTATTGGTGATATATCACTTTATGGGTTTGTTTAAACCTGTAAAACTCTACGTAACAAAGAGTAAGTCTTTCTGTGTGCAAATTTTAAAAAAAAATCAACCAACATGTTGAGAATCCCAGTATGGACTGAAGATTGTACCTAATTTTATTATAAGTGTATGGCACAATAAAAGGGGAGGGGGAGCCAATCTAAGTAACTCTGGGAAAATAGTGTCTTGACTGGACACTGTAAAGCTAAAGAAAAAAAACCTATGTACACACAAGGTACTCTGGTTGATAAGTTTTTTTTTCTCATAGGGGTATGGGTTATTAATTATGAAACTAATCTATATGTATAGGAGGGCTGAACAAATAAATAAATGAATTGGAGATGATGGAAGCCAACCTTCTCAATGTTAGAGGAACAAGTTACAAATAAACAGGTGGAGGAAAGACTAGAATAATGCCTGTGGTGTTGGCTTAGAGTTGGAAATATCAGTATGATTTATTTAGCAGTTATACAAATAGACAAATATAGAAATAGAGATCTGTGTTTATACATGGATTAATATGAATACATATATCCTAGCTCTATCTCTTGAGACTGCCTAGAAGCAATGATAGCTCAGTAGCAATGAGCACACCCAGTGTCCAGATCTTGGTTTCTAAACACCACTCTCAAACAAAAGGAGCCAGGTATCCTTGGAGAATTAGCTGATTCTAGGCTTGAGGAAAAAAAATTTGGACCATGTCAAAAGAACTTGAGTCAACCTGAAAGAGCTCCTGGGTGCCAAAACTAGAATGATTTGAGGGAAAAAGATCATCCAGTTCATGGTATTGGACTATAACCTAAGGGATATAATACTTACACAGGAGTGCATACTGATATTAATACGTAAATGGGGAAGAACAAACACATCTTCCTTATAGAAGCATCTGAAACAATATGGGTAGATATTCCCCCCTCTAGGAGATGAAGCTTAATTCTCCTTTCCCCTTCCCTGTGTTGGCTGGACTTAATAACTCACTTCCAAAGAATAGAGTATGGAAAGGGGAAAAAGAAGTAACTTTACAGTGGAGAAAACTGACAGGCCCAACCTTAACCAAATAATCAAGATTAACATCACTTGTGATAATTATATGGATTGCATGCACTCCCTGTTATGATGTGTGCTTTACCTCACTGGTGTGTTTTCCCCAAGACTTTAACCCCATTATAAAATAAAATTGAGGAACATTCTATAAAATTCCTGACTAGAACCCTTTAAAACTGTCAAGGTTATAAAGAAGAAAGAAAGACTAAGAAACTATCTCAGACTGGAGGAGACAAAGGAGACATGACAAATGAATGCACTACTGTGGTATCCTGAACTGGAACAGAAAAAGGACATTAGTGGAAAAATGGGCGAAATCCAAATAGTCTGCCGCTTAGTCAGTGGTGTTATTTCAGTGCTAATTTCTTAGTGTTGACCGACATACACAATTATGTAAGATGTTAACATCCGAGAAAGCTGGGTAGTATGGGAACTTTCTGCACTAGCTTGGCAGATTTTCCGTAAATCTAAAAATTCTTCCAAAATAAATAGTTAAAGTGAATGCATACATACATACATAGATAAATCATGTAATATGATATTACAAACAGTTCGTTTTCCAAACACAACAGAAGGGATTAAAGGCAGAGGGAAAAGGAATCAAGATGATTTTCCCTGACCTACAGATTCTGTTCGAATTATATTCACTTGTTCTCCACTTTAGATTTTATAGAGGGAGGAGAGGAGCAAATATAAAGAAAGATGAAGAACAGAGGAGAAAGAGAAGAATTAAGAATGTCAATATAATTAAAACTTTCAGAACTGTGCAAGCCATGGGTAGTTCTTCCTAATAGCTCAAATGTCAATATGATTCAGAAAAATCGACATAATGAAAGTCAAAAACACCATGAGTGGCTCAGAAGCTGTCTGGAAATTTGAATTCTGGAACTCTAAACTTGACAGTCGTGCTTTGGAGCTCATTGACCTGCCTCCCAAGCTCTGTTTATTCACAGAATAATTGCTGGGCTTATCTCCCACGAGACACTTTAGAGTGGAATGGCTATTTTTGTTTTGTTACTGTTTAATTACACACGGTAATGTTCAGATCTTTTCGGGGCAGAACAAGTCAGTGACAGCATCACTTGAAGAAACAGCAAAAGCCATGTGATAGAAAAATCTGCAAAACACGACTCAAGTGTGTCCAGAGTTAAAGTTTGGCTTTAATACATTTGGCACAAGCATCCTAACAACACGGCCACGTAGCCCCCTCTTCATCCAGGCTGAGTGGTGCTAAGCCTTCTTCAGGGCATCACAACGCTAAAAGGACTGCTGGCAGAACTCTTCGGTGGACGCCGACACACGGTTCCCTGGAGGGGAAAACCAAATTCACTTTCAGTCTTTGAGCGTGAAAAGGTGACACGTTAACCCCCTGCATCCTTTCAATAATGAGGAAAGTAAATCTAAGTAATGCCTTACAGTGAATGGGAGGCTCCATCGTCAGAATTACATAGGTCAATGTTTTTCCTTGGTGCTTTTTCAGTCATTTTATCCTCTACCCATTGTATTATGATGCTGGTTATTTAAAGGTCTCATGAACTATGTGGAAAGTGTAAAAAAATAGCAACCAAACATTGAGTAAATATTTTTTAGAATATAAATGTTATACTGTTTTGTGTATATTATTATGTACATTTATTATTTTTAAGATATTTTTGATGTGGACCATGTTTTTAAAGTCTTTATTGAATTTGTTACAATGTTGCTTCTGTTGTATGTTTTTTGGCTTTTTGGCCCCAAGGCATGTGGGATTTAGCTCCCGGACCAGGGATCGAACCCGCACCCCTTGCATTGGAAGGCGAAGTCTTAACCACTGGACCGCCAGGGAAGTCCCTACATTTATTATTATAATAAATCCATGAAGGAAGTTTTATACCAGTAGGGCATTTTTCAGGCCATTTCCCCATTTATCGTTAGAGAGATTTTTCTCTCTCATTGACTGTATTAAGAAGTTTGCAGGGAGAATATATAGGTGGTATGATGTAGCCTTAAGCGGCCTCTGCTTGCTACTCTTTACGAATTGAGTTGGATTATGTCATTTCCTTTGATGCCCTACAATGCAGCCTTAAGAATAATGACCCTGCAATGTGGCTCTGCTGAAAGTAGCTTTTCCAGTGCCAGAAAAAGATGATTCATACTTGGCATGGGAGCCATTTCTGGAAACTGCCGGAACAAAGAACAGAGGTAATTCACTAAGGGGCTCCATCATCATCCAACTCAATTTGGAAATGATGGTACATCACTAAATACAAACATTCCAATTGATGTATTTACAATTATACACGTGTGTGTGCCATGGGCCTGTTTTGTATGTATATATTTATACCACAGATGGGTTTATACCTACACATATAGTACGTATGTATTTGTTTTAAGGGCATGTTACCGAAAGCAAGTTTGTGTGTCCAATGTACAATGAGGCCAAGCAAACCAAAACATCAGAGTTTGGGGCAGAGGAAAGTTTATTGTAGGGCCAAGCAAGGAGACAGGTGGCTAATGCCCCCAAAACCCCAAACTCCTCCAAGGGTTTCAGCAGAGCAGTTTTTTTTGCCGGTACGCGGGCCTCTCACTGTTGTGGCCTCTCCCGTTGCGGAGCACAGGCTCCGGACGCCCAGGCTCAGCGGCCATGGCTCACGGGCCCAGCCGCTCTGCGGCACGTGGGATCTTCCCGGACCGGGGCACGAACCTGCGTCCCCTGCATCGGCAGGCGGACTCTCAACCACTGCGCCACCAGGGAAGCCCTCCGCAGAGCACTTTTAAAGGCAAGGTGAGGGAGGGGTGTGGTTAACTCTTGCAAACTTTTTGGTGCTGGGATCCTTTGTTCTTGCAGCAGTCCACATAGGTCGGGTCACCATGTTCCTATAAACCTCCAATAAAACAAATCTTATTCTCTGTTCTGCAACTCTTTATCTCTCTATGGATGGACTCTTAAAGGTCAGAGCCCTGAGAATAAACCCTCCTGTTTATGTCAGGCTACAGGCAACATTCTTTTACAAAAGGTGCAGAGCCAGCATGACTAAGCACAGGCAAAGGAATAGATCTAATATGGAGTCAGATTTGTTCATCCCTATTACAGGCAGAGATACAGCAAGCTGTAGACAACCATTAATTCCCCGTTTCTTAATTCGAACTATATGGTCTGAGAGAGTTTGAATGGCACCAACCTGAAAATAGAAGCTTGGTTGAAACTACTGCCACCACATGTACTCTTATTCCCAGAAAGTACTAAAATCTCGCAGAAATAAAAAGACTTTATTCTGAAGTTTCTTTCAGAAACTTCAAAAAGTTTCCAGCTACTTGAGTGATCCATACCTCCAGTGGTGCCGCTTCTCACCACCTCTTGGAGAAGGCTGTATCCTTGGAGCCCACAGGGAATTCCTAGAGAATGTCTTCTCGGCAGCGTCTTATACACTCCATTTGAGGACTCTGTTATCATATTCCTCCCTGGCTGTGTGTCAAACTGCGCATTTATTTTTCTTAATCTTTTCTCAAAAATCAATTCTCTGAGTCCCTTAATCATTTTTATCGATCTCAGTAGAATTTTCTCTAATAAGATGGTGCCTATCTGCTCCTGAACTATTTTACGCATCTTTCCCATTCCACGTTCAGCTTCGCCTGGGTACCACATAGTATAGATGTGGAGGGTGCCAGCTGATTTTTGTCTCACAGAACATCCACTTCCCACCATTGTGTGAGACTCAAAAATACATTATAATTGAAAGATAACAACTTGTTGCTTGCCCATGTATGGTGTCTCCTGTGGTTTTTTTTCTAAATCAGATTCTGCTATGAACGTGGCTTCCCATTACAGAGTGTCTAGTGCATTTTCCAGGTCATGACTCTCTGAGTGTCTAAGGCCACATGTCTAACTTTCCAGCCATAATCCTACTTCCCACCTCTTTTCGAAAATGCACAGTATGTCAGCTGAAATTTTAAAAACTGCATTAATAGGGGAATAAAATGCAGATTTTTCTCCAATTAAAATGTTCCTGTTTTTCAAAGATGATAAGCTAGTTGTACATGCAAAGAATTTATCTGATAAGTAGCAAAGAATACCTGGGCAGTAACACAAGAATCCCAGGTTCATTGTTAGGTCACTGGGTTCCAGGATCCAGGGAAGGGGCAACTGAAATTGTAAGCTCCACCATGGGGTGGGGGGTGGGGGTCAATGAGAGGCTGCATATGATGATAATTGCTACCATTTTGTGAGTATAAGGTATCAACAGCTATTCTAAGTTTTTTCCACATAGTTCATTTAAACTGAAAACAAATATTGGCGAGAGACACAATTATTATGGCCATTTTTACAGATGCAGGAACTGAAGCACAGAAACACTTAAAAACATTCTCAAGTCCACCTAGTTAGTTACTAAGTTGGCAGAGCCTGGGATTCAAACCCAGGCACTCGGCTAAATGACCTGTAGATCTATTTATTTTTTATTGTCACAGATAAGCCCACAGTTGGGAAGTACATGTAGATCCAGGTAGAGTATATGTGAGGTAGCTACCCGAACCTTGGCTATCAAAAGTAATATGTGTGGAACTTTCTTTGACATCAAGTTGCCTACAGCGTTATGCCAACTGAAGATTGTTCAGAAAATTAGATGGATCTGGTGGGAAAACACTTCTGATTATACATGATCTTTAAGAAAAAGTTTTTCCTTGATTAAATCATCAGTAAACAACAATAACAACAATTTAGTATTTTACTGAGGCCTCTTTAAAAATTCTTGGCCTGGAGATGGGCACATTGACTCTCCTCCAGAGGAAAATTCTTAAAACTATCCTCGGTCGTAAACTCCTTCTTTACGTCAAGCTCCTACACCACTTGTATGTGCAAATCAACTGCAGCGGAAAGACAAAAATTTAGCTGGAAAGGATTAATTCAGAAGGAAAGGAGGTGGATCATTAGGTCCTTCTCAACCCCCAATATCCCTTTGGCCTTCACTAGCAAAGCAAGAGCAAGCCTTCATCTCCTGATTGTAAGGGAGGCCAGCTCAGTTAAGCTAACTAACATCAAGTCCATATTCATCAAATCTCCCCCGTTTGGATCACTTATTATGTTAAAATGAAAGGTAGCATTTCAAGGAGATTCAATTTATGTTCCAAGGGACCCAAGAACCATTCTTTAAAAAGGAACGATTCTTGGCATTAATTATTAGTGGCAACCTCTGGTCAGATCTCTTAGAACTGTTCCAGGGAACTAAAGATGAATTTCCCATTTCTCATTCCCAGAGTTTAGAGGCCTATAAGAATGAGTTTGGCTGTGTCAATAAATTTGTTCACAGATCTAATTGTGTTAATGAATTGAACATAATTAAACTTCCAGCATGTCATGAGTTTCTTCTGGCAGAACTCAGTAGATTTTTTTTAAAAAAAGATCTCTGTGGGAAAACAAATCTACTGCACAACTTCCACCATCACCATTTGTCTCCGTGGAGAAGAGACTGAAATAAGGGATTCTGAAATTGACATTTTGAAGCATTTTCCTCTCTGAATAAAACTTTATTCGATTTGCAATAGCATGACTTCCCCTTTGATTCAATTCACTAGGTTGCAAACTCCTTTAGGACAGAAAGTATAGACTATTTTATCTTTATCCCCAAGACTTAGGAGAGGGCCTGTTACCTAAAAATTTATGATGAGTGATTGTGGCCATGAAAACAAAGTCACTGTAAGTAGTTCCATCTGGGGCTCGTGGAGGGAAGGGAGTCTGTATTTATTGGGTCATCTCCTGCATGCTGGTCACTTGGCTCAGAGGGCTTGCCTACAAGATTATGTCTAATTCTCACAAAACCTCCTGAAGGAGATATAATTGTTCCCACTCTTATATGTGAGGAAGTTACTCAAAGAAGTTGAGTAACTAATATGAGCTCAGACTTAAGTAAGTGGGAGATTTGGGGTTCCACCCGTGTCTGTCTGACTCCAATACTGTGTGCTTGTTGGGTCACTGGTTGACGAACAATGCACTATGAAAAGTTATCCAGAGGTCTCTGAGGCACCAAAAACTTTGCTTAAATGATCTGCCTTTGCCTAAATCATTTTTGAAAAAATAAAATTAGTTGGCCGTTAAGAAGCGTGTCCAACTCGTCTCAAGATATTTTGTTGGCACGTTGTCTTCAAAGTTATGGATCATGACAACATTTCTGTTCTATCTGATGCGGCACAAGGCATAGGTCTTGCACACTGCCAGTGTTTAATAAGTGCTTATTGGTGACAAATGTTTCATTTGAATTGTTGCTGTATGAGAGGTGGCTGCCAAAAGAGCACTGCTTTTAACTTATGAGACCTAAAAGCCTGTTTGACAAATAAGGAAAGCGAAGTCGAGACTCAGCCAATATACATTACTTATGGGCACAAGGAAGGGAAAAATCCCCAAACCTCTGGGTTAGTCAGAAGATTTATATTCACTTCAATCTTGCTAGAACCATTCACAAAAAATGTCATGGGGTTATTAGAGTTGTAGCTATTTTTTCTGATGGTGAAAAGCCTCACAGACCAAAAAGAAGAAGAAAAGAAAGGGTCCAGATAAGTTATAATAATCTTAATATTTATTTACAGTTTATAAGTTCCCCCAATATGCTCTATCCTATCCCAGCCTAATAAGAGCAGCCCCATGAGGAGGGCAGAGGGTTACCATTACTCTCATTTCATAGATGCAGAAATAGAATCATTTAACGTTGTGCTTAAAAAGCCCAACCCAGGACCGGCTGGGTTAATGCATCCCCCTCCTGTAGCTTGCCACCCTCTGGAGATGAGTCTGCCATGGTGGATGCTGGGAAAGCACTGAGTTCCAGGCCGGCCAGGACCACAAGGTGCAGTGCAGGAGGCAGACAGAGGGTTCAAGTTCCTCCAGCAGTCCCACTTCGAGAAAACTAGGGCAGGTTGCAGTGAGCTTAGGGACTTCTGTCCATTGGGAAAGGTTAAAAGAATGAGAATGTAAAATGCATCATTGAGAGCAGATCAGATGGCAAAACAGCTCAAGTTTTCTAAGGAACCAGGGGAAATGATACGAATTAGACAAGTAATCAATAGCCTCAGGGCTTCCCTGGTGGCGCAGTGGTTGGGAATCCGCCTGCCAATGCAGGGGGCACGGGTTCGAGCCCTGGTCCAGGAAGATCCCACACGGGGCGTAGCAACTAAGCCCGTGCGCCACAACTACTGAGCCTGCGCTCTAGAGCCTGCAAGCCACAGCTGCTGAGCCTGTGCGCTGCAACTGCTGAGGCCTGTGTGCCTAGAGCCTGTGCTCCACAACTAGAGAGGCCGCCGCGGTGAAAGACCCACGTACCGCAATGAAGAGTAGCCCCCGCTCGCCACAACTAGAGAAAAAAGACCCGTGCGCAGCAACAAAGACCCAACGCAGCCAAAAATTTTAAAAAAAAAAAATCAATATCCTCAGATCTCCAAGTGAATATTGCTGAACCCAAATCTCCAGCATATTTAATTCTGTCTCTGAAAAAGTTTCCTTTTGAATAAACACAAATGATACTTTCTACCACTGTTTCCGAAAAAAGTATTAACATTCTGAGGACCTGTAATGACAATGCCTCTCAATTGATTTTTTTTCAGCGTACTTTTTCATATAAAGTACAGTCAATCCTCATTATCTGCGGATTCTGTATTTGTGAATTCACCTACCCCCTAAAATTTATTTGTGCCCCCCCCAATCAATTCTTGTGGTGTTTGATGATCATTTAAGGACACACACAGAGTGGTGAAGAATTTGGGTCACCCAAAGCTGGACAAAGTGTCAGCTCGCCTTTTTGTGTGGTCCATTTGGTGCCACCTTTTTCACATTCTTGTGCTTTTTGTTGATGATTTTGCTGTTTAAAATGGACCCCGATTGTAGTGCTGCCCTGATGTCTAGTGTCCTAAGTACAAGAAAGCTGTGATGTGCCTTATGGAGAAAATACACGTGTTAGATAAGCTTCATTCAGCCATGAGCTATAGTGCTGTTGGCTGTGAGTTCAATATTCATGAACTAATAATATTAAACAATATTAAACAAAACACACATAAAACAAGGTTATATATTGATCCGTTGATGAAAAAGTTGTGGCCAGAAGCTCTCAGGAGCCTAACCCTGTATTTCCCCTAGAAGCCAATTCAGTGCTCCTGGTGACTTGTCGGAACATAATAACCACACATAACGAGAATCAACTGTATGTTTTAAGAGTTAGTCCAGCGAGGGTCTAGGAGTGACAGTTGACTGTGACTGATAGCGTAGCACATAATCGATGCTCAATAAATGTTGTAGTGAATGAATAAATGAAGTCAAAGGATTTGCACTGGTGTAGCTTGGTAAATATGTTAATTAGAACTTGTACCAACTGGGCTCTGACTTCCAGACTTTCATCTCAGTAAATAATATTCAGACCCCATTCATTTCTCACTGTTCTGTTATCCTGCCAAGTACACTGGGGAATCAAACTAATAAAATGATCATTTTCTGCTTGTTCAGAATCAGTTGGTGGCTTTCGATCTGTGAACGGATGGCAATTTGTAAGCCTAAAGGAGACGGACAGCTTAGATGACACAGGTCAATGCCAAGCAGTGAGATGATTGTTCAGTAGGTCTTCTGATGCCCAGTCACCTACAGCGACGCAGTGGCAACATCCTCGTTGACTGATCACTGACTACCCATGCAAGCCTATTTCATCCCATGTGAAGTCAGAGATCTCCTAGGGTCCTGAGACTTCTCTGCCACCTGCTGCCTCTACAGTCACACAGGAGCTTGAAAACTGTATTCTGATTGTGGTGAGGTTAAATAAGACAACAATCATTTCTACTTGGAAGCCACGTCCAGCAAATTGCTGGAGGTGCTTTGGTGAGTTCAGACTTCAAAACCACATAGCTGCCCGCGATCCACCTGTCTGCATTCAAATAACATGTTTCTTTCTAAGGCTAGGACAGATTTTAAGGCATTTTCTCTTTTGTATAAGAGATAGAACTAAGTGTGTATGTGTGTGTGTGTGTGTGTGTGTGTGTGTGTGTGTGTAGGGTCTCAAAGAGTAGATTTTCAAAGACAAGACTGGGCAAGAGGAGTGGGGATGGAAAGAAGTTCCAGCAGAGTCAGGGGAAGGGCAGCTTGGTGGCGGGTACCTGGGACGCAGCAAAGGTCCTCAGAGAATGGCCCCTGTCCCATTAGAAAGGAAGAGCAGTTTCCAACCTAACACTTGGTGATGACGTTCTCCCGAGTTTCTCTGGCTTAAACTCCAGGAGGCAGAGTGAAACCAGCACTGGCTGTGGAGTCAGTAAGATGTGAGTTTGAGTTCTGCCCACTGAGGCATCTCTACCTCAGTTGGGAAGCTGTGAGGATTCAAGGAGAGAATGCGTGTGAGAGTGCTTGCCAGGTGCTCTGCGAACGTGCCTGGTGGTTGTATCTCTGCATTCTGTACAGTAAGTCTCCTACATACGAACATTCAAGTTGCGACCTTTCAAAGATGCAGACGTGCGTTCCATCCACGTCAGGCGTGAGTGAACCTGCAGCTTGCCCTCTGTCTCCTATTACTGACGATCCTTCAGCTGTACCATCTCCCACCTCCTCTCCCTCCTCCAGTCAGTAACTCTTCTTGCCTGTTCACTCGATGCCAGGCCCTGTATGCCAGCTGCTGTAGTACTACTGTACTTTTCAAGGTACTGTACTGTAAGATTAAAAATGTTTATTTTTTGTGTTTCTTTGTTTTTTATGTATTATTTGGGTGAAAAGTGTCATAAACCTATTACAGTACAGTACTATATAGCCGATTGTGTTAATTGGGTACCTAGGCTAACTTTGCTGAACTTACAAACAAATTGGACTTATGAACATGCTCTCAGAATGGAACTCGTTCATATGTAGGGGACTTACTGTAATTCCTCCTGTGTCTTTGAGAGCCGCAGGGGATGATTGGGACAGGTGCCCTGTCATAGTGAAGAGCATAGGCTTTTTTCCTCCTTGAAGGAGGAGGTTTCAGCAGGGAAAATTCTGCCAAGTGGCCAGCAGCCTAAAAATGTCCCCAATTTGTGGACATTATTTCGCTTGTGTCTACTCCAAGGGAAGTTTCTTTCGGTGCAAATGAGAGCCGGTCTGTCACCTTCGCTCAGGCATCCGCGCTCACCGTCATGTCCGTCACACATATGATGCGTGGCAGGGTGCACCTCCACTCCAAGGCCCTTTCTGCTAACCCTGCCAGCCTGATGCCTTCCAACCTCAGCATCAGCTTTTCCCAGGTTTCTTGCTGAATCAACCAATTAGCTCGAGTCGTCTCTGACTGCTTTGAACTACGTCTTGTTAAAACATGGGCGGACGGGGACCTGGTGAAGTCCAAAAGTCACTCGAAGAGAACCAGGCCTCCTCATACAGCCCTGGTGCTGGAATCTGTCTCTTCCACTTAACGTAGTTAGAGGTCTTTGTGCTTAGGTTGTCGGTTTGACTTCTGGAAGAGTCTCTGTAGGGACTCGGAGCAACGCCTTCACTGAAGCATTGCTCATGACACTTCCTCCAAGATCTTTCTGCAACCTAAGAGCTAAAAGGCGTGATTTATTTGGGGGGGAAAAATAATAACTGACTCTGAGCTCAAGTGATCAATGATATGTCACAGCTTATCTTTCCTTTTTTTTTTTTTTGCGGTACGCGGGCCTCTCACTGTTGTGGCCTCTCCCGTTGCGGAGCACAGGCTCCGGACGCGCAGGCTCAGCGGCCATGGCTCACGGGCCCAGCCGCTCCGCGGCATGTGGGATCTTCCCGGACCAGGGCACGAACCCGTGTCCCCTGCATCGGCAGGTGGACTCTCAACCACTGCACCACCAGGGAAGCCCTATCTTTCCTTTAACAGCTGAACCTCAGCGCATCGTATCCCTGTGACAGTCCCAATAACTGTGCCCCAATGAGCCAGATAGTCACACAGAAGTTTCAACAGCTCTGTGTGTGGTTGCCAATGGGACTGAACTCTCCCTGAGACAATAGATTTTCTTGCATGTTCTCGAGGAAAGCTGTCTTCGGGGTACCCTGCTCTTTTGCAAGCCAGGTGGAGGTGGGGAGCAGAGGTGTCCTGTCATTCTCGGAAAATCTAAGTGACCTGGCATTTTGCCTTCTTTGGAGTCGTCATCTTGCCCTGATTCCAAATACTTATTTTAGTTCCTAAGATTCTGTGCAGGAAAGTGCAAAAGCTAAATAGGAACTTAATTTAAGGGAAGCCAATAAAAAAACATGCTTTATATAGTATGTGAAAGACGTTCCTAAGCTCCAAAATGGCCCTTGGAGGTTATTTATTTTCTGTAAGTGAAATATTTCCACTCACAGATTACCATTCACTACCGCTGATGTTTATTCTTCCCTTTGAGAATTATTCTGGTTTGTTGCACATAGAATGTGTACATAGGAGACACCAAGCAAGGGTCTCAATTCACGTAGACTCCCCAAACTTCTACCAATGAAAACTTCCACCGACACAACACAAACAAAACCTACATTTTTCAAGGTGCTATGTGCCTTCATTATCTGCAAATTGCTTTGATGTCACAGCCGACATCCTTAAGGGGTTGAAGCAAAAATAGAGATAAACCAAGATTTTCTCCAAATTTAAGCTATCTCTTCTGACCAAATGGATTATTTTAGGTTGGTATGTGCAGTGTAATTAGTGCATATGGTCCAGCTGTGAAGAAATAGCTGAGGACTCCTAACTTATTATTAATTAGGCTCATTAAAATGCAAGTAAGAGAACGTTGCCTAGGTAAACAATACCTTCTGTCAGAAAGCCATTACTTGACAAGAGCTAGTCTCCCTAACTAAAGTCATCACTGATATTTCATGGATGGATTTTTTTAAGGCACCGGGGGTACCAGTTAACTACTTTTGACTGACATCAAGGACAGACGTGCAGAGCTGGAAGTAGCCGGTGGTACAGCACAGCAATACTTCTCACATCATTTCAAAATACGTCTGGGGGAGGTTAAAGGTTGACAGCCCAATGACAGGCCTTCTTCAACTGCCGTGGTGTCACAGCAGGAGCACGTCAGGAACGTTTCCTCGGCCCCTCTGAATTTCTTACATGTTCACATTTCTCTCCCTGTCTCCCAAGTAGGGAGGGATTGGCAGCTTCGTGACAAACACCTGGGAAAGAGAAATGTGCCTTATCCCTGTTAGGAACCCGGGCGGGTGATGAGGGGAAAAGACACCTGAGCTCAAGAGGGAAGGCTCTCCTGATGCTTTGCCAGATTGGGGGGAAGAGGAAGCTGGACTAGCCCGGGGGGGACGTGACCCACCGGCCCTTTGTCCTTTATTTTTGGGCAACTTTCCAAGGGAGCGTATAGGTTCACTGTGGCCTCTGCCCCTTGGAAATGCGACTGCAGCCTGGTCACTCAGGAATTAGCTCAGCTAACTTGGTAGAGGCCTTCCCAGCCTGATGAGTGATAGACCACAGGCCACACAAGATTTGAAACATGGACGTTGGGCTTGGAGAGCGCTTGGCTTCAGAGGCAGACACAGGTCTTAGGTATTATTATTCCCCAGGTCTAATCTTCTCTGTAGGGTTCTTTGTCTGAAAGCAACAGAAGCAGCGGTACACACGCCAGCAGATTCCTAGAGTTCTAGAAATGTTTCCCTGTCTTTAAAAGTCCATGCACGCATCAGTATAAATCACTACAGGGATGCAGGCTCTGGTCTAAATGAATCAAAAGAGGCTATTGACAGATGCTGAAATGAGTGTCTACCTTTAACGCCGGGTCAATTGATAAGTGTCTGACCTAGACTTTTGACTGACATGAAGAGCTGTCAGGAAGAAATCATCTTTGCCAGCAATGACGGTGAGGCAGGAGGAGAGGGGAGGGGAGAAAGGGAAACCCAGAGAAGGACCTCACTCCCTGGTCGACATATTAGCGTCCTGCCGGGTGCATCCCAGGCAACTGCGTGTCTGATGAGTACATTCAGCACCTGTGCTGGATGAAGGATTGGAAGAATCCAGTTAAATCTGCATCCCATGAATGAAACTTGGAAGAAATTAAGGTTTGTCTCAGTCAAATAGAATACCCTCATAATATTATTTTACCTCCCTATGTCAAAATAACTCTAAGAAAAATATTAACTTGAAAGCAAAATTTTCCCATGTGATCATGTAGGAAAATTTGCAGCCTTGAACAGAAACATGCACTGGGATGTAAGACTGGTTCAGAAGCACCAGAGTCTGTGCTGCTCCTGTTTTAGCATTTGGGCATATCGCTTCTCCAAGAAGGAAGTTGTTCAGTGGACCCTCTTTATGAAATATCATTTATTCTGTATTTTAATTCAACTAATATTGACAAAGTTTTACGTGCCTTCACATGTCCACAAACGGTAATTTTACTGCTCAGCTTTTCACTTTTGAGTTGTGATGCTGTGTGTCCTGACAGACAGCAGGTTTCAGTTGTTAAATCATAATGCTACCCGAACCCAGACCGTCGTTTGCTTGGTGGCTTGTTGCCACTGCTCCTCCACAGAGATGTCTCTTCCGCAACCAGACCCTGTGCTCACCGTCTTTCTCACTGACTTTCGGTCCTCATCACAATCCTGTGAGATCAGCACTGTTATCACTACTTCACAGACGAGGAGACTGTGGCTTAGAAGGGTGATGTAATTGGCCCAATGACACTTGTGTACTTGCTTTTTAATATATGGATACTAATTGTTTTTTGTGTGTGTGTGTGTGGTACGCGGGCCCCTCACTGTTGTGGCCTCTCCCGTTGCGGAGCACAGGCTCCGGACGCGCAGGCTCAGCGGCCATGGCTCACGGGCCCAGCCGCTCCGCGGCATGTGGGATCCTCCTGGACCGGGGCACGAACCCGCGTCCCCTGCATTGGACTCTCAACCACTGCGCCACGAGGGAAGCCCCATATACTAATTGTTTTTTAGGTTGGGGGTCGTGGGGGAGGACTGAGTTTAGATTCTGCCATATGGCAAGAGGGGGCCATTCAAATATATAAATTGGGAGAATGACATGATCAAGTTTTTATTTCAGAGAGATTCTTCCAGTGGCAGTGTGGAGGCTGCCAGAGGATAATCCTGGAGAGAGAAAGACTAGTTAGGAGCTTAAGGGTTGGAGGTGAGGCCTGGGGTTTGGAAAGGAGGGTTCTGGAAATTGTTATTAGCAAGGACTTTTCTACTTGCCCTGCCATGTTTTATCTCTTGAGTGTACTCTGATAGTCTATCCATAGCATACCTTTCATCTGCTCCCTATTTGAAAAGACCAAGAAACTAGAGTAGAAGCAACTATCAAGGCACTCAAACTCCGAGGGCCCGTGGAGGCAGATTCTCATGAAAACAACCCGGAAATGACAGAAGCAGAGTCAACCAAGGCTTCATTGCGTGCGTGTGTGTGTGTGTGTGTGTGTGTGTGTGTGTGTGAGCACGTGCACGTATGTCTGTGAGGGGGGAGATGATGGTGGGGAGGGAGTTGAGGAAGGCTCATTGCACTTTTCTCCCTTTATTTCAAGCCTTTGGTGATATGTGCACATTGGGAACACACACGTGAAATTATTTGTAAAATTCGCCAGAAGGAGAACTTTCAAGAAGAGGCGTATAAAAGAACAAAGCTGGCATGGCCCCCCAGGGGTCCTTCATATTGTGAGCAACAGCTCAGACCAACCTGCAGACAGACAGGCTAGGAGGGAGGGGGCGTCCTGCTTCTACCTGTGCAAATCCTCAGTCCTCTGCTCTCTGTTTCTAAAATTAATATTCTAGGAAGGAAAGACCAAAATCACACTGTGCAGGAGGAGCACAACGACTAGGCCAGACCATCTGCAGGCTTGAAGGGGAGAGGGGATGCGGGATCCCTGGGACAGGGGGTTAGGGGTCACTAGAAGGGGACTGAGTCATGGCCGCTCCTTCACCCTTCTTCCTGTCCCACAGTTCTGACCTCTCGGGACGCAGCAGTGGGCTCCATTGCCCTTGGCGTCCCGTTGGTGTCCCTCAACAGAGAGTCCTAGAATGAAGCCAGGGAAGGAGGAGAATGAGGCTACCATAAGAATTTTCCTGGTTCCCCATGAGTCATCTCTACAAAAGAGATTCCTGTTCCTCTCAAGGAGACCATCGCCATACGACTCTTCCAGGAACGTCTCTCTTCCCTCATCCTTGTGAGACTAGAGGTGCTGACAGTACCGCTCCGGCTAACCCAGTATCTAGTGGTCCCACAACCCATCAAACTTCTGTGATTAATCTCCTTGTGAATATCCTTACTTGGGCAGGCATACCATCTGTCCCTTGCCTATTCAGGGCTCTGTGTTTACATCTCCTCCCTGTATCTCCCTCAGATTTACTCTATTTCCACAGATAGGTCTACAACACAGAGTAAGTTCTAGAGGTAAAATGTCCAAATGCTTCCCTCCAGTACTGCAGGCATCAGCAGAAGCCCAGATTTTCCTACTGTCCGAGAATGTAGTCCTCGGCAACCTTTCAGGTAGTGCCCACTAGCACTTTACACATGTTGATATAATTTGATCTGTTACAATTCTTACAACACTCTTCTAAGACAGGCATTCTTTTCATCCCATTTTACGGATATGGAAACTGAGACAAAGGTTAATAACTTGCCAGTTAATGGCAGAAGTTGAAAGTGACTAGGGGTGATAGACCTGAGGTGCCCAGGCAAACTGGGCAGTCTGTGAATGTGGGAGGCTGGCATGACTTACAGGGCATTCCAAAGACATCTTGTATTTTTGGTTTTCCGGAATATAAGAGCTTTAAAATGTAAAGCATCTATTCTACGTGAAACCTTAAGTCCATGATGGCATCAAGACTAGCTGTTACGTGTATTTGCTGACTTGACATCTCCACTTGGCATGAAGATTAGACCCTTAGAGGGTCTAACCTCATTGTGACCTGAGGGAAACCCTGCAGCACCTCCACTGCAAACTGTTCCTCCCACAATCCTCCCCCCTCGGTTAATGGAAACGCCCTGCTTCCAGTTGTTCAGGCTAGAAACCTGGGAATCAGCTTTAATCCCTCTACTTCTCTCACATTCCTCACTCGTCCTGTCTGGAAACGCTGTTGGCTGCCCATGGTGAACTGAACAGTGTTTCCCCCCGAATTCATGTCCATTGGGAACCACAGAATGTGACCTTATTTGGAAATAGGGTCTCTGTAGATATAATTCGTTAAGGATAGAGATGAGAGCACGTGGCATTAGGGTGGACCCTGAATCCAATGACTGGTCACCTTATGAGAAGAGGGGACACAGAGACACAGAAAAAGATGATGTGAAGATGGAGGCAGAGATTGGAGCTCTGTTGCCAGAGTCCTTATAGGAGCCCACACAGCCTACGACCTCTGGCCCCAGGGCCTCTTTAGTTTCCTCTCCTCCTACATTTCCCCTTTCTCGCTCTGCTCTGGCCACACTGGCCTCCATACTCCTCCTCTGATATGTCAGGCCCGTTCCCGCTTCTAGCTGCTTCCAGCCTCATCCAGCCTCTTGCATTGGCTGTGTCCTTTGCCCAGATGACTCTCCCGTCTGATATCCTCATGGCTCCTTCCTTCATTTCCCTTAAGCCTTTGCTCAGAGGTCACCTCCTCAACTGCAGTCAGTAACACCCCATGCCCCCTCCCACGCACACATTCCACACTTCCTTTCTCTCTTACTCTACTTTATCTCTACCCCCTCCCTTCCTGCAAAAGCAATCATCATCTTCTAAGGTACTCTAAAATGGAATTACTTATTGTGGATAATGTCTAGTGTCTGTCTGTCTCCGCCCTCCGCCCTCTGCACACTAGAACGGAAACTCCATCAGTGCCGACATCTTTATTTTGTGCATTGATACACCCTATGTACGTAGTAGGGTGCCCAGAACATAGAAGGCGCTCAAAAATATTTGTTGAATGAATAAGTGAATGAAGGAAGGAGGGAAAGAGAACTAGTAGAGAAGGATGTTAGAGAGATGTCAGGGGCCGATTATCTAGAGGCTTTTAAACTCTGGAGAGGATTTAAATTTCACTTCAAGTGAGAGGAGTGAAGGCATCTAACCATGGTGAAAAATTTCATTCTTTCTCCACCTAGCTGTGGAGTTAATGTGACCCAGTTTTCCCAGCCTCTGAACAGGGTCATTTGAAGAACTGAGAATTTATTGATAGCATCTTAAAAGATCCTCATATGTGAACTTGCTTTATCTATCTACCTATCTATATCTATCATCTATCTATCTATCTCTCATCTATCTATCTACCTCTATCTATCTAACCATCTATCTATCCATCTATCTATATATCTATCTACCTATTCTATCTATCTATCTATCTGTCTACCTGTGTATCTACCTATCTCCAAGAATTAGTGTATTTTTCCTCAGGGATGATAACTAGTTAATTAGTTTAAAAATATGAAAAGGAGATGACAAATTTAGGAATCAGTCAGAAGATTGGTAACCAAGCCCTCGTGACCAATGAGGAGACTCTTGCTTTATTTGTAATCAGAAGGTGCAAATGGTAGTTTAGGGAAAGGAGCAATTAGCCTCTGCACTTCACCAGTGTTTGGCAGCCCTGTCTGGCTTCGGGGCCTGTGCAGCTCAGCAAATGTTATCATCGGAAGACGATGCTCTATGTGGCCAAAGAAATGTTCAGTAACTGAGAATTGCTTCAACCTTGGCTGACATCTTTTGCTGTTTGTTCCTAAAATGTTTGTGCCTTTCTTCCTGAGGGGGGAAAATTACCTAAGGCCTCATCAAACTTTCCTCGGAGCTAAAAAGGTCCATTTTCCTAGGAGCTAAAGTTACGTCTCCAGTGAAATTTGTTATCGTTTTTCCCTTCTGTTTTCGGGCTGCAAATTTGTTACCAAAATGCTTCCCTGACCTTCTCTTTCCCTCTCCATCACGCACTGACACATCTCGCCTAAATTTGCGTCTTGCATCACCTCAGGAAACTCATGGCTAATTTCATTATTTGGGAGAGAAAAATGCAAATGAAGCCAGACAGCTGGCGCTTTCCTCGCAGCTGAGAGTGATGGAGGGGCCGAGGCCCACCTCGTCAGAGGCCCTCACACCCTCCTACTCAGACAGGCCCCGGCGGGGGGAGAGCAGAGAGGCTGCTGGAACAGCAGGAACAGATGGCCAGGAGGGGAACAGGATGGAGAAGCCCAACTTGCTGGAGAGGCCGGGAAAAGGTGGCTTGTCAGTTGCCTGGGTGGTCAGATGGAGCACACAGGACGGTCCTTACACACTGCCACCTACTTAAGGGCAAACGGAGCCCAGGGTGCAGGCTAACAGCATCCTGTGCCAGTGGCAACCGGTATTCCTCTGCTCTGGTCTACGGGGCTTGGCCTACGTTTCATTTTCTGTGTCTGTGTTCTCAACATCGGCCTTTTCCCAAAAATGTGATAGAGATAAAGATAAAGGGAAGGAAGGGAAGTGAAAGCCCATTTCTTTCACCCTGAATGAATCTCAGTTGGCAAACCCAAGTTTGCAAGATGCCCGCATTTTATTTTTCTATAACTGACCTTAGTTTTGTTTTTTGGTCATGCTCTCATGGAATGATGGAAACTTTATTTCATTCAATATTCTCCCTTTCTCTGGAGTTCACTGAAGTATGGGGCGACTTAGAATGTCCCAAGGGAGGGGCATTAGTCCTTGTGTCATGTGTCTGCATTGCTCTCCGTTGAGACATCCATCGTCCCCTTAAGCCCCTGGTCGCAGGTCCATACAGATTGCTGCTGAGGAGGCCTCCACTGGCTGCTTCATTTCTTCTTCTTTCTCCCAGGATCTTCTGGCACACACAGCCATCGGTCTAGTGTGCCAGGGCTGTGCCAGGCTGGGGAAACTCCATGGGCTGTCTCTGGCTCTTGACACTCACATTCACAGGGATCATTCTGTTCCTGACTTTTTTCCTCAAGGGCACAAGTCAGGGGGCAGGTTCCACCAATATGTACACACCCTTCACTTTTCTGCTAAGTCTCCTTAGCGCATCTTCATCTACTCTGGGCCAGAAACCCAATTTGTGCTCCTCCTGTAGTTGCTCAAATGTTCAAGCAAGACCTTCACTCAAAAAAGAAAACAAGAGGGCTTCCCTGGTGGCGCAGTGGTTGAGAGTCCGCCTGCCGATGCAGGGGACACGGGTTCGTGCCCCGGTCCGGGAAGATCCCACATGCCGCGGAGCGGCTGGGCCCGTGAGCCATGGCCGCTGAGCCTGCGCGTCCGGAGCCTGCGCTCCGCAACGGGAGAGGCCACAACAGTGAGAGGTCCATGTACCACAAAAAAAAAAAGAAAGAAAACAAGAAAAAAAATCCCTAAAATAGAGTGGTTGGTATTTCAAAGATATTGACTTATCATACAAAAAAAGAAGAAAAGATGGGCATGGAGAATGGGGGCCACCAGCCAAGCCTAATTCAGGTCTCCTTGACCTATACGGTTAGCTAATGGGGCATTTCAGGTTGGGTGAGGCTACCTTACTCACCCACAGTCTCTGGTACCATATACTCTCTGAGAGGCCCCTCAGGTCTCATGTGGGATTTTAATGACGTTCTGGTCTGGGGAGCAGAATGGGATTCCTGGGCTCCAACTTATACCAGGATGGGTACCTAAAATCCTGAAAATCTTGAATGCAGCCCAAACTGCAGGGACAACGTGGTTGGGAAGTAGGGAGAGGGGAAGGGAGGAGGGGCTTGATGCATAGATTTAATCGTGGCCTTCAAATCATCCTGCTGATTACAGAAAGCCCAGAGAGGGCTTGGCAGGGACACGTAATCATTCCTGTCCATTGCACTGAGCCTTTCCCAAAGCAAAGTAACACTTTTGCTTTGATTATCTTGCTTTGTACGCACAACACCTCTGTAAAATAGGGTTGTTTTAAAGGCCAGGAGCAAAACAAAAGTGTTATAAAATGGAAAAGGCCCAGGGCCAGTCCTTAATGGCTCAGCTGGGCTTCCTGGGTCTGCTCATTCCTGGGCTGGTCTCTCTCTGGTCTCCTCCCTCCCACCCCAAATCATGAGGCCCAGCAAATTTTCTTTTCTTCCTATTATGTTAGTGTGTACCGACCTCATTGTGTTGGCATGATCATTTTTTAAAATTTTTATCTTATATTGGAGTATAGTTGATTAACAATATTGTGTTAGTTTCAGGTGTACAGCAAAGTGATTCAGTTAAACATATACACGTATCTATTCTTTTTCAAATTCTTTTCCCATTTACGTTATTACAGAATACAGAACAGGGTTCCCTGCCACTATACAGTATGGCCTTGTTGGTTATCTATTTTAAATATAACAGAGCACACAGGTTAATCTCAAACTCCCAATCTATCCCTTCCCCCCACCCCTCCCCCCTGGTAACCATAAGTTTGTTCTCTAAGTCTGAGTCAGTTTCTGTTTTGTAAGTTCAGTTGAGCGGCCCTAGGAAATTACAGATACTGTGATTGGACTCACACTATCCCCATTTCTCCCACTCAAAGGAGCCTCTGAAAGAGCCCCACCAGCCAGGGAATCCCTGGAGCTCTGGGATCCAGTGGTGACTTCAAAGTGGGCTTTCTGCCCTCTTGGCCAGGGCCCGATACTGGAGACTCTTGAAAGAGGGAAGATCCCAAGATTCTGCATATAAATGATATCATGTGATATTTGTCTTTCTCTGTCTGACTTACTTCACTTAGTATGATAATCTCCAGGTCCATCCATGTTGCTGCAAAAGGCATTATTGCACTCTTTTTAATGGCTGAGTAATATTCCATTGTATATATGTACCACATCTTCTCTATCCATTCCTCTGTCGATAGACATTTAGGTTGCCTCTATGTCTTGGCTATTGTAAATAGTGCTGCAATGAACATTGGGGTGCATGTACCCTTTCGAACCATGTTTTCCTCCAGATATATGCCCAGGAGTGGGATTGCAGGATCATATGGTAGCTCTATTTTTAGTTTTTTTAAGGAACCTCCATACTGTTCTCCATGGTGGCTGTATCAATTTACATTCCTACCAACTGTGTAGGAGGGTTCCCTTTTCTCCACACCCTCTCCAGCATTTACCTGGTGAGAAAGTCCTTCCTGGTCCCCAATCCCTGAGCCGTGGACACGAATGTACTGCATCCATGCTGAGTCCTAAGGTGGCCTTAGTTCTTTCCGTCTGCTAAACACGCCTTGAATGGCTCTGGTCTTTGAGAAACTGACCAGGCTGCTAGACGTCAGCTCCATTCTGTCTTTTGTAAGAACTATGTAGAAATTACCCCATTACTTTAATCCTTTCGGAGCATACATAAAGTATAAATGGTGGCTGGTGTCTTTATATGCACACCGCAGTTTCTGCAAAATGATCTCCCACCCCCAAACGAAAGGCCTTTGGTCTCTATTAATCCTCAGAACATTCAGGGGGAAGGAGAAACCAAGGCACAACAGATGTCTGGGCTCAGGGGAAAAAAGCCAGAGCTTGCAAATTCAACAATCTGGCTTTAGATAACTTTTTGATTTTAAATACTTTCCCCTTTTTCGGCACAGCTCTTTGCCCTGTAGGCTAGAATGCACGTTGCCGTGAGTTACTGAATTACCATCGTCCTCTTTTCGAAGGTGGGGACAGTGAAGTTCTGTAAGGTTAAGTCACTTGGACTCTCAGTCACGGTCCCCGGCCGCCAGCACTTCACATCAGGGCCCAGTCTCCGCTCAGTGGCTCTGCGCCTCCCTTTCAGGGAAAAGCAGCTGCGTGAAGTTCTGTAAATGCTGTAATAGAATTTGTTAAGCACTTCCACAGGAGTTTTAAAGTAAATGTCAGCCCGCATTGTAACAGTGAGCTAACTACGTGTTAGCATTCTAGTCCTCATTTAATTCACTTTCCCAATACTGACGTTACCACGATGCCTGCAAGGACGACCGCGTTCCGTGAATTACCCGCCAGCTTCTCCCCCGCTGCACCCCTGGGTGGTTTGTGAAGTTTAGTTATCGCTGTGCTCTCTTTCACGCTGCTGTCCCTGGGAGAATGGAGCAGTTGGTTTAAGGAGTAGTCAGATCCGCATGTTCAGGTCTCTGTAGTTGACCCCTCTTTGGCCTGAACACCCAAGGGTCCTCCTGCCTCCCTTGTCTGCTGCTGTCACCGTACCCAGAGCTTGGAGCACAGGCATCTGCTGATACTGTTACAAGTTGGACTGTGTTCCCCCAGCTGCGCCCCCCCCCCGCCCATTCATATGTTCAAATCTTAACCCCCAGTACCTCTCTTAGTGACCTTATTTGGAAATAGGATCATTACAGATGTCATTAGTGAAGATGGGTACATCCTGGAGTAGGGTGGACTCTTAATCCAATAAGACTGTTAGTGTCAGAAAAGGGGGAAATTTGGACCCAGAAACAATCGCACGGGGAGAACACCGAGTAAAGAGTGGAGTTACGCTACCACAAGCTAAGGAACTCCCAGAACAAGGAGAAAAACCTAGAATAGATCCTCCCCTAGAGCCTTCAGAGGGAGCGTGACCCTGATCTCACACTTCTAGCCTCCAGAACTGTGAGACAGTACGTTTCTGTTGTCTAAGCAGCTCAGTTTATGGCGGCCCTAGGAAATTACAGATACTGTGATTGGACCCACACTTTCCCCATTTCTCCCACTCAAAGGAGCCTCTGAAAGAGCCCCACCAGCCAGGGAATCCCTGGAGCTCTGGGATCCAGTGATGACTTCAAAGTGGGCTTTCTGCCCTCTTGGCCAGGGCCTGGTGCCGGAGACTCTTGAAAGAGGGAAGATCCCAAAGTTCCTTGGCAGAGATCTAGGGAAGGCGGTGTTGGAGTAGCACAGTTTTAGCCAAATTGTATCTCCACTGGCCTACACTGGCCAGTATAAACTCTTAAGGCAGTGAGGGACTTGAAGGGATACCACGGCCATGCCCCCGTATCCCGGAGCCCCTGCACACTTCGACAAGGAGGCTCTGGTCTTCTTCCTGCAGAGTTTGCTCACCCCAAACCCCAAGTGCATCCCTCCCCACCCACTCCCCTTGGCAACCGCAAGTCTGCTCTCTATGTCTGTGAGTCTGTTTTTCTTTCATAGATATGTTCATTTGTGTTGTATTTTACATTCCACATGTAAGTGATATCATGTGGTATTTGTCTTTCTCTTTCTGACTTACCTCACTCAGTATGACCATCTCTAGTTGCATCCGTGTTGCTGCAAATGGCATTATTTCATTCTTTTTTTATGACTGAGTTATTATCATCATCATCATCATCATATATGAGATAGGCATGATTTTCCCACTCTAAAGATGAAGAAACTGAGGCTAGGGAAGGGGAAGCAACTTACTAAAGGTCAGTGTAGGGCAAGTGACACCTGCTACCTCCTCCAGAGGAGGTGTCCCACTGCGTGGACAGCAAAGAATGCTTGCCACCAGGAAGAGCAGCCCCAGGATATCAACCCACCACCTGGGTTGCCGGGCTTGGGGTCCCCAAGAAAGACATGACTCACACAGGTGCTGGATGGAAAAACACTTCACAGAAGAGACAGAGCAAGATCAGCTTCAACAGTGAGCACTGGTTCCCCCATGGCCATTGGGTCTCCCCCTGCAGCCGACATGGGCAATGGTCTGCAGACATCCCTCTTGTGCTGCAGGTGGAGGACCCTGTTCCCTCCCCACCAGGAACAGATAGAGCAGGGAGGTTGACCAGATGCCAAATGACACCCATGAGTAAGCAGAACACAGAAGTGAGCATCGAGTCTGGAACAGGGAAAGATATTCCCCAAACAAAGAGACGTGGCCAGCTCGGGACCTGTGGGCTCTTTATCTCTTTGTAAGGAAATGTTCTGTGTCCAAGGCACATTCTTACGCAACAATGCAGGGGTCAAAAGACCACGTGCAAGTGAGTTCCTTTCCCATCAGTCAGGCAACTAGAAACTAACAGAACACAGACTTGAACTCAGATCATTTTTTCCAACCATGACGTGTTGACCTCTTACTGTGTGCAAGACACCACACTGGGCACTGCGAGCCTACAGAACTATTTTAGACACAGAAGTCAAGCTCTTCCTCAAAAAGCTTACAGTAATGGAGAAAATGTATTTCCCTGAATGGAACAGAAATTCTTTTATTATACTATCTCATCCTTTAAAGACATGTTCGGCGTATTCAGCATTGAGAATCTGCTATTTGCAGGAACGATGCCAGGTGCTGGGATACGATGGCTTAAAAGAGCGTCCTTACCTGTAGAGCCGATTGTGGATTCGCAGTGCAGCAAGCAGGCAAGGGAGTAAGGAAGCAACACAGTTACGTGTGAAGCACTGCGCTGGGCCCAAGAGACGGCAACTGAAAAATTAAAAATCTGAACTCATAATCCTGCTTCTCACTGGACACACAGTCTAAAGTGAGACAGAATTGCCTAGTTGCATTAGGCAATTCCAGAACCACGTACACCACGAGGCAGGGTGTGCCGGATGCTGCGGGGGGTGGGGGGTGTAGGAAAGGGGCATCTTAAAATGAGGACCAGAAATGGCTACCTGGAGAAATGATGCTTGAGCTGAACTTGAAGGAAGCTAGGTTTCTCTCAGATGAAGAAGAGGAGAAAACATTTTTCTCAGGGGCAGGAAGGGTGTGTTCAGAAGTACATGGGTGGTAACCAGCCAAGTGTGTTCACAGTCCCGCAGAGAGTTTGGTGTGACTGTGACAGAAGCTCTGAGTGGGGAGCAGGCAGTGAGAACACAGGCGGATCCTGAAAGCATGGGAGCGTGGAGACAGGCACAGATCCTGAAAGGCCTATGCAGAAAGCTAACAGGACATAGACGCTCAGATAAAGTGCTAGAGTTCTCTTGGGAACATT
Source organism: Orcinus orca (assembly GCF_937001465.1). Lineage (NCBI taxonomy): Eukaryota > Metazoa > Chordata > Mammalia > Artiodactyla > Delphinidae > Orcinus > Orcinus orca. The sequence goes on along the minus strand of NC_064559.1, from coordinate 16,759,711 downwards.
CAGACATGGTTCAAGGAGAAACAGAATCTGAAAAAAAAAATGGGAATAATTTGGGTGGGTAGGGTGGAGGAGAGTGGACATTCTTTTTTTTTTTTTTTTGCGGTACGCGGGCCTCTCACTGTTGTGGCCTCTCCCGTTGCAGAGCACAGGCTCCGGACGCGCAGGCTCAGCGGCCATGGCTCACGGGCCTAGCCACTCCACAGCATGTGGGATCTTCCCGGACCGGGACACGAACCCGCGTCCCCTGCATTGGTAGGCGGACTCTCAACCACTGCGCCACCAGGGAAGCCTGGAGAGTGGACATTCTAAGCAAGGGGACGCTTTGGCATAGCTGGGTGTAGGCAGTCACACGACCCCATGGGGGGAATGGGGGCACAGGGGTGTTCGGTGGAGCTCTGAGCCAGGTTATGCGCTAACACACTGTGACCTGCTGGGCACCAACCACAATGAACTACACATGATCCTCATGGAGGTACCCGGGGACATCAGATCCCTGAGTAGACTTATAAATATGAAAGGTAACTTCAATGGCTACAGTTTGTTGTCCTGAGACGCTATTGAGAGTAAAAGGATAGGACTACATACAGCAGGACAAGAGGCTTAGGACAACCCTCGAAACTGGAATGGAGGGTCAATATATGAAGAAGCAAATAGACCAGATTAAATATTCACAGCGTGAAAGCCAGTGGAATTGGAGTGTTTGAGGAGCATATATTGATATAAGATTAACAGGAATTTTGGGTAGGTTTGGAGACATTATCAACTCCTAAATACACACACACATATAACACAAACACATTCATTTACATATATATGTAGGGAGATAGCTAAATAGATACATGTACACACACAGATGACTGTCATGGAAACACAATGCTGGCTTTGCCACATGAGATTTAGTCTTGTTTTTTTTTTTTTCAATTAACTAAAGACAGTTAAAGGCTTTAGGATCATGCCTATCTGAGTTTGCACATGAGTTTTACCATTTAGGATTTTGACTGGATTATTTAACATCTCTGAGTCTCAGTTTCCTTATCTATAAAATGGCGCTAATAATATTTACTTCCAAGGATTGTTGTGAGGGTTAGATGTGTCCGTTGTCTGGTACACGGTAAAACCTTCATAAGTAATATTTTATGTACCCTTTTGAATACTTTCTGTATGTATGTAGTATTGGCTGTAAGTGTAGCACATACTCAATACAAAAATGACCATGATCTATACATGAGCAAACCTGACTGAGTTTACCTGGAATTATCATATCAAGTTTCCTGCCATGAAAGCGGAATAGGGAGTTCAAGACACCAGTTGAATTCAGTTATAGAAAAAATATATATCTTGTCCCATAGCAGCTGTGGGGACTCGAATTTGTACTTACCACACTTCATTGTCTTTCTGATGTGCTGACCCTTCAAAACTTCAATCTTCTAAATTCTCTCCCTCTAGTTCCAGGCTGCTGAGCCCTGGGAAAAAAAGCACACGCAATGAAGGAATTTGGAGAGCTGGGAGGTGAGAAAAGTGGGCTTTGAGATCTGCCTTCCTTTGATAAGCAGGTTTAGAAAGAGGGGCAGTAAAATAGAACTAATAGTTGTGTGGAAGGTTATAGTTCACAAAGAAGGCATTTTTATCACACTCAACTCTCACAATAATCTGGGAGGGAGCTAGACATCCCTGTCTGCTATTGACCAAGTGCATGATTGCACTTGTTGCCTATCAGCAACAGAGCCTAGACTTGCCACCACTTTTCTTTTTTTTTTTTTTTTTTTTTTTTTTTTTTGCTGTACGCGGGCCTCTCACTGTCGTGGCCTCCCCCACTGCGGAGCACAGGCTCCGGACACGCAGGCTCAGCGGCCATGGCTCACGGGCCCAGCCGCTCCGCGGCATGTGGGATCTTCCTGGACCGGGGCACGAACCCGCGTCCCCTGCATCGGCAGGCGGACTCTCAACCACTGCGCCACCAGGGAAGCCCCACCACCACTTTTCTGACTCTAAATCTCACATCCTTTCCATTCTCCTGTGCTCAAGATTCTTCCTTGGTGTCCGAAGGTTGCCTTTGGTTGATGCAAGTGTCCTCTGGCTCATTTGGTGAAAGGTTAGCTTTCACCTTCCGAATCCCATTTGATCTTAGGACCATTGCTCCCATTTTACAGATGAGCAAACTGAGATTCACTCAGTTCAAGGTCACTGACTGTTAAGATATTGAGCCTGGGCTGAAAGCAGTTTTGCTGCTTCATGATTCGGTGACCTAGCCATTGTATCCTGCTAAGAGTAAGCTGTAGTAAGTAGCACATTATTAATGTTATATTTTTAGAGAAGCAAAATACTGCCTTATTCATGGGGGAAAAATGAATGACTAGTTGAACTTTCTTCCTTAGATTTTTATAAGTGTCACAGATACATCATAATACAAAACAGAGTTCTATTTGATTAGATTCCCCTTTCCTTTCAATGAGCTTCAGTAAAATTACATATTTTAATCTGAAAAATTGAGACATACAGATGTAATTTCTGTGAAAACGCCTGAAGTAAGTGAGGCATTACTTTCTAAGCAGAAACTGCTTCATGTCAAATGCTTATTATTGTTAAAGAAACCAATTTTTACATATTAACTTGGAAATCAGCGGCAGATTTGTCAGTTGGTTTTTTAAATCATTTCTCCCTGGTTTCCTTCTCCTCTTTTGATCATTTTGCTGCACTTGCAATTTGATATCTCACTTCTGGCTCTCCTGTCTGCAAACTATGTTTAGTGCAAAGCTCTGCAGAAAAAAAAAAAATCTCTTATTTGACCATGAACTTTCGATGATCTAGTTAGCGTTACTGTCAAGCTTCCCGCGGTCTTTTTGAAAAGCAGGACTTGTCCGTGCTGCCCTCTGGCCAACTTCAGTGGGACTAAAGCGCTAGCAAGAGCCATCAAACTGCCTGACGGCTTGTCACCAGCAAGGCTCGATTAATTTACACACATTTTCCACTGTTTGGCATCTACCATTATAACTCTTTTCTCTTCCAAGCAGCTCGTGTTTGCATTTAACACTTGGGTTAATTTTCATCAGAGTTTAAATTTAGCCATCAGTTATTTCAGGGGAGCTGTCAGCCAACATATGGAGAGAGGAGGAAAAAAAAATCCTTCTGAATTTATAATAAAGTGGAATCTGTTGAATGTGAAACAAAAACCAACTGCAATATAGGGAGGCCCCGGTGGGGAGAGCGGGGTCAACGAAGAATTGCCGAGTGGATTAGCTGTTCTATTCACCGGAGCCGCATCTGGGCACCACTGAGCTTCTTGATATATCAAAAAATGATGGAAAGACACAGTTCAATTTGTCCCCCTTTTATAAAGGATAATTAACCTGTCAGTCTTGCTACTTTAACAACTTCATTAAATGGGAGGCGAACTGGGTGCTGAGAAGTCTTGCCTTTATCCAGGAGGAACACAGGGCACTTGTATAAATGGGGGAAGAGGAAGGAAAACACATACATGCGCACCCCGATAATACCGTCTAGTTCCTGAAAAATGGAACATGCTTCTTCCAATTATGTAATCATCCCGCCTTGACTCTGACCTGCTCAAAGTAGTTTTCTTAACTTGGAAGGCAGTGGAAATAATGTCACAGCCCAACTAGGCCAGAGAAGCACACCATTTCAAAATTGAGGTTATGGGGTTTCAGATGTTATTGGGCCAAACTATTTAAGACCTAAAGTGATGGCTACTAAAGGTGAACAGCATTTCACAAGCAATAAAAGGAAATGAATACAGAGCTCCCTCAGTCCTCAACACCACCGCATCCCCCCGCCACCCCACAATGGCTGCCGGCATCTGTACCTTAGCAATAAATCCTTTCTTTACTACTATAAAGATTCTAAACTTTAAAATGCATTCATTCAAGGAAAAAAAGAACACTTACATCATTTTAGTGTTTGGAACCATCAGTAATCTTAACTCTTTTTTAAAGCTAACATCCTGAATATTTCAAGTAACTGAAATAGTACTGTAGTTTAGGATTGTCATCTCCTTTTTTAGAAATTCTACTCTGTATAAATAAGTATAAGGCACAGGAATAATAAAAGTTAATTGTAAAATATTTTTCAAATTTTATTCAAATCAAAATTATGTTATTTCCAGTTGAAAAGGCAATTGTTTTATGAAGTTGGTAATTCTGTTCTGCAATATCACATTGAATGATCACAAAATAATAATTTATCACAAAATAATCATACAAAATTTCAATTAGCTATAGTTAGTAAGGGTAAAATTTAACATGCTTCTCTTGTGAGTACAGTCAGGAATTCTAGAAGTGATCATGTGATCCAAGAAAGGAACTATTTTATATTTAAAAAACAATTGGAATGATTAAAAATACAGACCAGGTTTTATCTCTTCAATTTCTCTTTTGTTAATTTTTTGCATGAGATTTAAAAAAATTTTGTAAAGCTAATATTACCCCTTTAAAGTTTATAGTTCCAAACTATAAATTTTAATTTATATGATTTTTTATTTTAAATTCATTTATGATGTTTCAGTTTTAATAATTTGTGAATATACCAGGAAGGCAAAAAGAAAATCATACCATCTTTTAGTACAATAGGTACCATTTAGATGAAAAATCTTTCAACTTTATGAGCGATCCTTTGATGAGAGAGTGACAGTGTTATTCATGAAAATACTTGCATGCTTCATTTGATGGAGACATCAGAATTCACCTATTTTTATCTTATTTGAAACAAGATTTGGTACAGCTCCTAGAAGAGTTAAATAACTACAACAGCTATGTGATTAATATTTAAAACATAGCTATTCTTTTTCATACTTTTCATAACGAAAGTAGCCTAATTTCATAGAAACAATCATAAAAACAAAAACAAGCAAAAATAGAGATAACCCTTCTGAAGACCAACGGCATTCAGAGGTTTTCAGAGCACATTTGGTTTTATCATATCAATTATAGGATTTCTATTTACTTCACCTAGCTAAGGATTGTATTTATCATAAAGAAGACAATTCATTTTTGTCAGTTTTTGGAAAGAGAGCTTGTCCTCACTCATCCCCAAAGTGACTTTCTCCTGTTCCTGAACTTGCCTGTCTCTCTCGTTAGACAATAATTAAGATGATACAGTTTGTATGGTTCCGACTCAGACCTCTGTCTGCACGCATTTGCAGACGAGAGTTAAAAGCTTTATCAGCCCTTCCCCCATAGTATTGTAAAAAGGGGACCTGTGATTCAGAGTGGCAAATGTTCTTGCCACTGGTGCTTTTCCAAGTTGTACATGATCTCAAAAACCATGGTGGTGGACATGCGACACCATGAGTGCTTTTCTGCCACAATGACACTGCACCTTTTTCTAGATAGTACTTGGCATGTTTGCTTGCCGTGTCTTTTAGAGGAAAGACCCAAGGGCCGTTGAGATTAGCAGGCACCTCGGCCGTGTCACCCTCTCCAGCTGGTCTGGCACCAGGGGCACTGCCGACTGAAAAGGAAATGACTCTGATTCCGTCTGCACTAATACTGGGAGACTGGAAATGTTAAGGAAAGCGGCATCAGTCAGAGTCTATTGGACATTCGCTATATACAAATGAAAGGCAACAGGGAGAAGGGAGAAGGTTTTCTGAGATTAAATACTACTTTAGGGTCCAGAGGCAGGTTCATTTGACTGTGGCTCTGCAAGAAGTTATAGAATGACCCAAAGCTTAATTATAGGAAACAAGTGACTCCACTTACCCAAATAAAATATTCCAAATGGTAAACATGACCACCTGATGTCAATGTGGGTTTGCCAGGCAATAGGCTTTCATAATTTGAGACTTTCACATCCAATTGGATCAAACTTTGTTCTGAATGAAGAAAATGTTTTAATTCAGCTGTGTGCATCCTTTTCGTTTCTTCTTCAAAGACAACAAAGCGCTGTTAATTTTAGAGAGAAGAGACCCAGCCAAAAGCTAAAATGAGCAACTTGTACCACCAAATAAACATGGGAAGAAGCTCAATTTCCTATTGTAACAAAATGTTTCAATTGCCTCAGATTTAATCACTGTAATTTAGTCATTTTGTGAATGTAGGTCAGCCATTTGTTGGCAGAGATGTTTTTTATTTAAAGGGCATTTTTTTTCACTAATAACCTTCAAATTTGCAGTCAGTTTATTCCAAAGAAGTGCAAAATTATCAAGAAACATATATATAATTAGGTCTCCTTATATGCAGCAGGAGGAAAACCATCTACAAAGAGTTCTCTGAGCCTGATTTTAAGATCAGGTCCTCTCACTCTGTGCCTGCATTAGTACTTGAGAATGAAGTGGTGGTTATAACAGAAATGACTTAGGTGTTTGCAGCAACTGTGAAAATCTGTTATCTTCATTCCAAGATTTTCTTTCTCTTATGTTATCACTAGACTATGTCATAAAAATTACCTCAGATACTACCACCACCACCACAAGTTTTAAAAAGTTGAAGTGTAGTTGCTGTACAGTATTGTATAAGTTACAGGTGTATTGTATAGTGATTCACAATTTTTAAAGTCTGTGCTCCATTTATAGTTATAAAATATTGGCTATGTTCCCCATGTTGCACAATATGTCCTTATAGCTTATTTTATACGTGATAGTTTGTATCTCCTTTTCTAGGGCTCGTTTCTATAAATTTCTCGGGTTTTTTTAAGATTTATTTATTTATTATCTATCTATTTCCTTATTTAATTTATTTTTGGCTGCATCGGGTCTTCTTTGCAGCACACAGGTTTATCTCTAGTTGTGGCATGCAGGTTTTCTCTTCTCTAGTGGAGGTGCGTGGGCTCAGTAGTTGTGGTGTGTGGGCTTAGGTGCCCTGCAGCATGTGGGATCTTAGCTCCCTGACCAGGGATTGAACCCGCATCCCCTGCATTGTAAGGCGGATTCTTTACCACTGGACCACCAGGGAAGTCCCCTAAATTTCTCATTTTTATAAGTGTTTCCCAGCTCAGTATCTGTTAGCTAACCCTTTATCTTTGTTAATGGGGTATCTTTGTTAATTGAATGGGGTATCTTTGTTAATTGAATGTTCTAGATAAATAAGCACTGCTGTCCCCATATTTTCTCTCATGAGCTCATTACCTAGGTCCTGTGAGGCCACCACTTATCAGTGAAGCCCTAGTGACTTCCCTCCCCTGATTCCGTAACAAGTAAAGATCACTCACTGTATATTCAAATACACACTTCCTCCTGCTAGTTTAGTATCTCTCAGTACGGACTTGTCTCAGTTCCCCAGGCAAGCTTTCTAAAACACTTTCCAGTCCCTGCAATGTAGCAGGCTCCCGGATAGGCACGGAGGTGACCACTCCATATGACCCTCACAAGCATGGGGAAAGCAAGATGGTACCCATTTTACAAATAAAGAATGAACTGACGCTCAGAGACGTGGAATAACTCGCTTATGGTGACCTAATCATTCAGTGACGAAATCAGGATTTGAAGTCAGGGCTTTTTAATTTCATATCCCATTATACTTCTGCCTCACAAGTCCATGTACGTGTCTTGAACCCAGCGCAATAAGTGATTCCTCTCTCTATCACCTCAGAGTGAACATGGCATGGTGCCACGTTCATGGGAAGTACCCACTAAATACCTTGTTATTCCATAATTCCCTGGCATTCTTCAGGTAGATGACAAGTCCATGCAAAACCCAACCACTTCTTCTTAATCATCCATTCACCTGCCTGTCCCCTGAATGAGGCTTCCTCTTATCTTACTCTTGTTCACAGCCCCCGTGTCTGACACACTGTTTTCTCTCAGTAATCAAGGGATGCAAGATAGGGGTGGTACCCAGAGAGGAGGGCAAATGTAGCTAACAGGAGAGAGGATAAGCCCCCTCGGTGAAAGATGAAAGTTGGTAGAAAACTCCTGACATTATCGTTAAGTTTTCCACTTAAGACATAGAGACTTTTAAAAAATAACCTTTGTGCTAGACCATAATTGTAGATGTAAATGGTCATGAGATCAGGTAGACTCTATGCAGACATCCAGAAAGTCCCTAAGAGTACTTTTGTCTGTTTGTTTTTACTGAGCCACTAATATTAACCTGCTTTGTGGTCAATTATATCTCTCCTTAAAGATTTTTTTGGAGGCTGCTTTCCAGTTTAGCAACACATGTACGTTCTATTTGTTGTTGAATCAGGCACTGGAAGTCCCACCAGATGTGACTATGTACCTGCCTTTCCCTTTGCATATGGATATATAGTGATCCATGTTCAGAGCAGCAGTAAGACAGACAGAACTTGTTCTTATGGGTTGAATTGTGTCCCCCCGCCCCCGCCAAATATGTTGAAGTCGAAATCCTCAGTATCTGTCAATGTGATCTCATTTGGGAATTGGGTCATTGCAGATGTAGTCAAGTTAAGATGACATAGAAAACAAACTTATGGTTACCAAAGGGAAAAGGGGTGGGGCAGGGAGGGATAAAGTAGGAGTTTGGGATCAACAGATACACACTACTGTATATAAAATAGATAAACAACAAGGACCTACCGTATAGCACAGGGCACTATATTCAATATCTTGGAATAACCTATAATGGAAAAGAATCTAAAAAAGAAGATTATGTATATGTGTGTGTGTGTATATATGTGCACAGACATCTGAATCACTTTGCTGTATACTTAAAACTAACACAACATTGTAAAACAACTATACTTCAATAAAAATGTAGCAAAAACTTATATATATATATATATATACATATATATATATATGGTATCCTAAAATACTATAGAATTACAAGAAAAAACATTTAAAATGGTTTAGGCTAATTTGGAGTTAATTCTACTATAAACTTATATAATACTATCCTAAATAAAAGATGAGGTCATTAGGGTGGGCCCTAATCCCATATGACTGGTATCCTTAAAAAGGGGGAAATTTGAACAGAGAGACAAACACATGTAGGAGAATGCCACGTGAAGATGAAGGGCAGAGGTCAGGGGGATGCCTCTACAAGCTAAGGAAATGCCAAAGATTGCCACCAGAAGCTAAGGGAGAGGCATGGACAGAGTGCTCTTCAAAAGCCCACAGAAGGAGCCAACCCTGCTTACATCTTGATCTCAAACTTTTAGCCTCCGGAACTGTGAGATAATAAATTTCTGACGTTCAAGCCACCCAGTTTGTGGGTTCTTTGTTATAGCAGCCTTAGGAAATGAATACACTTGCCTTCCACTAAGATTTCTAGACAATGGCCTTTAATTAGATGGTTTCTGTGTCTACTTAAAATGAAAAGGGTTAGAGAAACAAAAATGAAATGACGCCTTTCACGTTTGTTTTTCTCTTTGACCCGAAGATACATATGTCTGGGTCATTTTACACAAATGTTATAAGGAAAACATATTAATTTCAGAGTACTTAAGAAAAAGTCATGTTTGCTGTATCTTTTAAGTACTATGCAAATAAACTGTATGCTAACAATAGTACAGGACTGACTATTTTATTCGAGATGATTCAAGATATAATCTTTTATTGCACAGGAGAATAAAGAGAAAATACAAGTGTGCTTGCTGGGTGGCGTTAGGGTTTCTGGAAAGACGTGGAGGGCAGGGAACTAAGGGGAGGCCATGGAGGCTGAAAGACCAATCGAAAAATTAATTAAAATGTAGTTTTTTGCAATCACACTATTTCCTAATATCCCTTAAAGTCACTGGATGAAAGTCTGGACATATCTAAGCCCACACTTAGGAATTAATGCCTCTTCTAATCATATCATTGGTTTGACTGCCTTCAGACCTTTTGAATGAATTAAATTCATTTGCTGGGATATTTATTCTCTGATTTGAAAAATAAAAAGACCTCCTGGCTCTGAGAACCTGCTGCTCATTTTGATGGTCCTTTTCTTAAAAATGCTTTCTGATAGGTAATTTCCCTCCTTCCAAGCTTGAAGTAATGTTTATATATTTTAAAACCAAGTCTGTTTTCTGAAGTGTAATGTCAGATCCTTACTGGTCGGTGCTCTTTATTTAAGCTATAAAACTATGTAATAAACACTCATTATAACCAGGGCCTCTGGTGCTCTGTTGCTACCTGGACAGATCTGAGTCTCAGGCAGTCTTGATTGTACCAAACTGTTGTGCTGTGTTCAGCTGTGCCATGTTTGGTTGGTTATAAGGACAACCACCCTCAGTTTCCAATATATCAAGCCACTCTTCTTTCTCAATACTTTAAAACATGGCCCCTTAGCCTCAGCTAAATCCCTCTCCCCACCCCCAAGTATTCACTGATTTCACTCCATTTATTCCTATCTTTGTATATTCACTTAGGGCTGTGCCTTTGTTCAAACGCACAGATCAACAACTCCTTCCATATTTTATAAAAATCAATCCAAAATTCCTTAAGGTGAACCCAAGCCTCTTTGTCTCCCCCTTTCTTCTCTAGAGATGTCAAATGTTTGACAGGGTCCATGACCGCATGAGAAAGGGATGCTTCCCTGATTTACCCCACTCTTGTTCTTTTCCCTGGCTAGAATGCCCTCAGTCCTTAATGTTTTCTACAATTGTTTCTTCCAGTTTCAGGGAGGTCTACCTTCTTTCCCCAATCAGATTATAAACCACTAGAGGGCATGGAACAGGTCCTTCTCTTCATTTGAGTTCCTTACAGAGCTAGTAGAGCTGCCCATGCTTCAGTATTCAATGAATGCCTGAAAAAGAATATTGGATTAAATTAACTGAATTCTAAAGTTTTCACCAACACAGAAAGCATGTCTACAGTATTTCTGCTTTCACGGCAAAAGTAGGAGTGATGGTCAAGTCAATTTTGTTGGCTATTCTTGACAGGATAATCATGATGACGTGGATGTTGACATCAGCCACGTGCTCTCACTCTGGTTTCTAATGCAGTCCACTCCTCTGGACTTGGGGCTGGTAATAAATACTTCGCCTTTGACACAAAGCATTTAGCAAAGGAGCTTCAGCTTAGAAACTAGGAAGATCCAAAGGGTTGAAAATAGAGTCTCTACTGTAAACCTTGTCTAATTATGGGCACCTAATAGGTACTTAATAAATGTTAACAATACATGGACGAATAGAAGGCTAGAACCTCCACCGATGACAATTGCACAGACCAAGTACCATTCATTTTCAGTAAGCCAAAGATTCTTATTTTTTTCTAATATTTTTGTATTCTTGAAAAAAGAAGATAGATAATTAAATTGCCTTCAAACAGCCCTCTGAAATATGACTTGGAGAGCTTCAGCAATTTTCTTTAATATCCTAAGCTGAATCCATTTGTCCCTTTTAGAAAGAGACATTAAAATACAACCACTTGGGGGCTTCCCTGGTGGCGCAGTGGTTGGGAGTCCGCCTGCCGATGCAGGGGACATGCGTTCGTGCCCCGGTCCGGGAGGATCCCACATGCCGCGGAGCGGCTGGGCCCGTGAGCCATGGCCGCTGAGCCTGCGCAGCCGGAGCCTGTGCTCCACAACGGGAGAGGCCACAGCGGTGAGAGGCCCGCGTACTGAAAAAAAAAAAAAAAAAAAAATACAACCACTTGAACAGACAACACAGAGCACTCTCGTCTCTGAATGCTTCTCTGCATTTGCACGGTTCTCTGAAATAACAAGCTCTTCACTCTCCCCTTTGCTGACAAATGGGTGATAAAGTGACATCTCTCTAGTGATTCAATATGTATGCAGTTCACGGTGTCGAATCCATGGGTTCTGTGTATTTGGGTCGGGGGGTGTCCATTGACCCAATTGGCATAAGTTGACTGTTAGTTTCTGGTGGTCTTTTAAAAGCCCTCTACTTAATGTTCTGTGTTTTCTCATCACCAACTTTGTCTTTCCTTATTATTTTCCAATTTGGAAAAGAAAATTCTACATATTTAGGGAGCAGCTGCAACACATGTCTTATTCATCACATGCCACCATTCTGTTTCTCAAGAAGTCTAACTGCAAATTCGAGTGATCACATAGGTAATGGGGCATTTGGGATTTCTGGAATAAAACTAGCTGCGTCCCCATAACCCATATCCCCAGATCTCCTCAGCATTCTGATATTATATTCGGTTTGCTCTAATCCAGATGGTTTTAGCTGTAGTTCCTTCATGTGTTTCCTGGGTTCACCCTGACCTTGCCTGAGGGACTCCCCCACAGCCTCAAAGGCAGAAAGAAGGCACTTTCCCCCCCAGAAAACTCTAAAGAAGCTGATTCTTCTCCCGAACTTATTAAGGGGCAGAAATAATGGAACAAAGTTGACTGCTTAATATCCATTTTTAACACAGTTCTGGAAAGCAATCACTTCACACACACACACACACACACACACACACACACACATACACACACGATAACTTAGGTGAGTTTACAAATTCTTTAAATCAAGATACTCTTTCACTTTTTTCCCTGACACTCACGGTAAGCCTTCTGACACTTACACGGACCAGCATCTCCTTTCCGGGGGGGGCGGGAAAGAGACAGTGGCTCCTCTCTTTAATACAGGGGAGCCAAGGAAATGCACCTGTAGTGGAGAATGAATATTCTAATAATGCTTTCGAACCTTTTGGTGAAGGTGAAGGGGGCTTGTTGAAAACATTGCTGTGAGCAGATGGACCCCTGAAACCATCTGCTATGAAGCAACTAAATGTTCAATGATGCATTACAGAATTATTTAGCTCTCAAAGATCCTGAAACTAGTTAGTAATGATGGCATCTGTACCGAGAGCAAACAACCTATTTATATATGATCTATTACTTCATAAACTGTTTGGAGACCCTCCCTTCTTAAAGAAGCAGCAGCCTTCTTGGTTGCAAGGTATAAAATTGTTACTGAAAAAGTCGTAAATTATAATCTTAAAATTAACATCCATTTTCCTCCTTTAGGTTAAGTCAACTTTTTGCTGAACCCAATTTTTTCTCATTCCTCTTTAAAAGTATAGCTGACTGAGATTATTTGATACCACTTAAAAGGAAACAAAGTGTGTTTTCATTTCTACAAATCATAACCACTAGATATTTTAATATCTATATAAATGCATCATCTTTTCCAAAATTTCTATTGTAAAAATATGTACCTTTTATTTAAAAAACTAGACAAATAAAAATAGAAAAAAGAAGATATTTATCAAAGACAATCACTATTAATACTTTTGGTGTATTTTCTTCAGCTCTTTTTCCGTACTTAGTTTGAAAACAAACAACTAAATTTAGTTCCATAATCCTTCAAAAGTATGTGTCTTCTCCCAGAGACCTGGTTTTGTGATACAGGATTTAACAGCATATTCTCTTTATTCATGGTCTCATGAAAATACATAAAATTCAAACTGGTTTATTCACATAATAGAATACTATTCACAATAAAACGGAACAAACTCATAATATACACAACGACATGGATGAAGCTCAAATACATTATGCTAACAAAAAAAAAGCCAGACCAAAAAGGCTACCTGCAGTGCAGTTGCATTTATATGACATTCTGGAAAAGGCAAAACGGTAGAACGAAGAGCAGATCAGTGGTTGCCAGGGGTTAAAGATGAGGAAAGGATTTGACGAGAAAGAGAAAGCATGAGGGATTTTTTTTGAGGGATGGTAGAATTGTTCTGTATTTTGCTTGAGGTAGGGGTTACATGCCTGTATGCATTTGCCAAATGCATAAAACTGCACACCGTAAAGAAGAGATCTGACTTTATGTGTATTAAAAAAGAAATGTTCAAAATATTATTCAGAGGAGTATACACCATAGAAGTCATCAGGTCTCAGCTGTACACTTGCTTAAGAAAATGGATTTTTTCGTTCAACGATGATTTATTGAGTGCTACCGTATTGCAGGCACTGGTAGGTTCTGAAGGCAGAGCAGTGAATAGACAAAACACCTTCATTCCTGGAGCTTGTATCCTAGTGGGGAAGGACAGTAAGCAAAATAACTTATATTGGATCATGGTGAGTGCTTTAGAGAAAAGTGAAGCAGAGAAGAGAAAGCAAGAAGAGGCCGTCTCTGAGAGGGTAACATTTGAACAGAGTCTTGGAGGAGATGAGAGGATGACCGCGTGGCTATGTGGGAGAACACTAATGAAGTGCCCCAAGGTCCCGAAAAAGAGTTGTGCTTGGTGCAATCCAAGGAGAGACGGGATGGCTGGCTTGAAGGGCTGGGAGGGAGAGCAGCGGGAGATGAGGTCAGAGGGGTAAGGGGGAGCTAGTGAGGATTCTAGATGAATGTAAAGATTTGGCTTTACTCTGCATGAGGAGTGCTATCGGAGGTTTTCGAGTAGGGGGGCACTATGATCTTAACTGACACTGAAATATGTAATAGGGAAGAACAAATCTGACTCCACGTTGGCTCTATTTCTTTTACTTTAACCTTTGTATTCTATTGTTTTTGCTACAAGTTAAGAATGTTGCCTCCCGGTGGTCCAGTGGTTAAGACTTCACCTTCCAATGCAGGGGGTGAAGGTTTGATCCCTGGTTGGGAGCTAAGATCCCACATGCCTCCTGGCCAAAAAACCAAAACATAAATAAACAGAAGCAATATTGTAACAAATTCAATAAAGACAAAAATTTTTTAAAAATAGTATGTTGCCTTTAGCCTAAAATATACATGAGAGCCCATTCTCAAGGCTCTGACCTGTAAAGGTACAGCAGTCTTCCGTTCATACAGAGATAAAAAGTTGCAGAACAGAGAATAACATGTCTTGTTTACAAGGTTTACAAGAACATCATGACCAGACCTACATGGACAGCTGCAAGAACAAAGGATTCTGACACCAAGAAGTTTGCAACAGCTAACCACACCCCCTCCCCTTTTAGTATAAAAGAAGCCTGAATTCTAACAAGGGGAGGATGATTCTTTGGGACACTAGTCCACCTTCTTCTCAGTCTGCTGGTTTTCTGAATAAAGTCGTTATTCCTGTGAGTTCCTCAACAACTCGTCTCTTGATTTATTGGCCTGTCGTGCAGTGAGCAGTATGAGCTTGGGACTCAGTAACAAAAAAGAGATCAGTCTGGCTGCTTGTGAAAATAGAATGTATGGATTGGGTGGGGATGGGTGGGTGGAACAAAAGAGGGAAACCAATCAGGAGATGAGTACAATCCATGAAGAGACAGGGTGGCTTTGGACTGAGGTGGTAGTGGTAGAGTTGATGAAGAGTGATTGGATTCGAGATACATCTGGAATTAAAGGTAATAGAATTTCATCACACAAGGGATGTAGAGTGTGACAAAAAGAGAGACATCAAGGATGACTCAAGGTTGGATTGATGTTAACTATACATTATATGTTATATATTATGTGTTAACTATTGACGGATTTGCTGTTAACTATAGTGGGGAAGTCTGTAGGAAGAACAGGTTTGGAAGAGAAAATTATGAGTTCAAAACATGAGTTTGTTTTTGAATTTGTTGCATTTGAAATGTGGACTTCCAAGAGGAGATGTCTGGTAAATAGTTTGATATATGAGTTTGGAGTTCAGGGGAGATATCCAAGGAGGAGATATGAATGTGGATGTTGTCAGTATATATAGATGGTATTTTAAGTCATGGGACCCATTCAAATCATTCTCCCAAACAAAGGAGTGGCAGGCACCCTTGCAAAACAGAACACAGTCTAAGCTTCCACATACTTCCCCCCAATCCCCCGGAAATCTCAACAAGAAGCATGAAGTCAGCTTTTCCAAACATTTAACCTGAAAGTGAGAAATCAGCCTTGAAATGATAGCAGTGGAAGCTTCTTCTTCTCCTTTCATATCCTGCTTCCTGAGATGTTCCCTGTGTAATAATCCCTGTTATGCAAATATCCCGTATTAACAGCATCAAAGGGTTGCAAATACCCAGCAGTGACTATATTGTGAGGTCACCTAGGAATTTGCAGCTTCTATATGCGATATATATATATATATAGAAGGGATGTTTGATTTCAGACAGTTTTTCATTAAAATCATTTTCATTTGCTTAGGTATAGGATTATTTAGAAGTAAAAATGTACCAAGAGCTTGGAATAGGCATATAAACAAAATTTTTACTGTGTAACTATGTATAAAGTGTACATTCACACAAGTGGTATATGTAAATGAGAAAAACAAGCTTTTACTTCCCAATCAGTAGTTAACAAGAGCTTTTTATATTTAATTCATTTTTATAAATTAAGTATGTTTATAAAACTAGATTTTTAAATCATTAATTTTATGTATATCATCACAAAATAATATTCTGGAGAGAGTATTAATCTGTGTCAACATTTTCAGTATTAATCTGAAAAACATGGGAAATACTCTTTGTTGAATTAATTAATGATTTTAATTTCTGCCTCCCCTGAGCTTACCAAATTAAAATGACACTTTTTTCCACCCACACAATTTGAAAGCACTATCTTTTACTGAGAAAGTTTTCTCTGCTAAGAGATCATCTGAATTTAATCACCAAAGCTTCTTCCAAGTTGGGGCAAATAGTTCTCAATTAATTAATCAATCAAATATTTATCAAGTAACATCTGATAATTCTAACGTTCAGTTGCCTTACATTTTGCTTCTTGCTTTTAGAAATTTTTGTGACTGTGATTTCTCTCCTTCCTGCATTACCAAACACAATACCTTTGTATCACCAAATACATTTCTCAGGTATTGCCGAGTTGATGCTTAATTTCAATTTTTATTAATTTGATTAAGATGTTTGAATATAACAAAACATTCTTCTATATAAAAAAATCTCAGAAATCTTGAGCATTCACCATTTTTATCTTATTAGAAATGAACTTTAAAAACTCAATTCTTTAATTGAAACTACAAATTTGCCTCATTTTATAAAGAAATTTTAAAGCAACAGAAAAGTTAAAAATACTATACAACTAGTCTCCTCTCGCCGCCCTCAGAATTAAACCTAGAAAATATTTCTTAAAGGAAATAAGCATCCTCCCCCCTGCCCCCAGTTCATCTGATAGGTCTGTTTCTTTTACTTTTTTATTTGTATTATATTGTCACAAAAACAAAGTTCCTGAAATACAGGTAATAAATCTGAAGTGAAATCCACGTGTGATACCTCCAACAGGTTTCCCGCCCCCCCCCCCCCCCCCCCCCCCCCGACTATAGAGGTGAAACACAAGCTCTCCTGTCTTCCCTGATACAGGCTCCATCCGGCTCCACATCACCTGCCAATCAAGGAGTCAATTCACTAGTCATTCAAGGAGAGAGGCACAATCAGCCACTAATGACAGCCAGATGGCACCTGCCTTTCATGAACTGTGTTCCGAAGTCAGAGTCTACCTGGGACTAGGCTCGGTGTTCTATCCCCAGGTAATGATGAGATGTTTTTGTATTCCGTGTAAGCTGTAAAGGCTCACACGTCCGACAGGATGCCCTCGCCCACCCGCTCTATGAAAAGAATACGGTTCTCCAGCATCCAGTGATGTGACATAAAGTGGTTTCTGATCATTAAAATAAACAACCTCACTTCCTTCTTTCCGATCTGATTTCAGAATAAGATGTTAATTGGCCCTGCAAACGAGGTAGGCAGATTTCAGGGGTAAATAGCCAGCCTGCATTTCCAACAGCTGAGAAACGGTGCTGACATTTAAGTACGGACTGATGTGCTTTTCCTCATACGGGTTTACCAGAGCTTTCAACCTTGACCTGAAGGGAACACCTTTTCTGGACGTGACAGGTAATTTAGTCTTCTCGCTAAGTTCTGGGGCTCTCTGGTGGTGAATTATGTATGGTGCTTCTATGATACAGACACCTGTCCACTGAGAGCCAAACCAAAGCTGATAGATTCCTCTTAAAGACCTTAGATTAGGTATAAACTACCTTTTTCCCCCAAGAAAAGTCGTCATGATGCCAATCACCTTGCTTTTTCTTTCCTCCCGTGATATCAGGGATCTGAGAGAGGCCTAAAGCAAACTGAACAATGTTTGCTTTTATAAAATGATTCTTTGGGTAGGACCGCAGTGTCTTTTTGTTCCCCCACTTTTCTGAAACTGTCAAAAACACTTTTATGTTG
Organism: Orcinus orca; assembly: GCF_937001465.1. Classification (NCBI taxonomy): domain Eukaryota; kingdom Metazoa; phylum Chordata; class Mammalia; order Artiodactyla; family Delphinidae; genus Orcinus; species Orcinus orca. The sequence goes on along the minus strand of NC_064559.1, from coordinate 16,741,790 downwards.
GAACAATAAACTTGTATATTACAAATTACCAGTGTTTGTCCCCCAACCCTGGCTCTTAAAATAATTCACTAAACTGTATCATTGAGTGTGCTCTATTAATTAAATCAGAGTTTCCAGCAAGGTTGCCAGCCAGTTCAAAAGCAGCCTTTGGACTAAAAAAAAAAAAAGCAAAATTACATCACACTATATTCTTGGCTAAGGTTATAATTTGGGACAGGTAAATCAAATGTTTTGGATCTGGAGAATAGGAAAAGAGTAATGTCAAGGACACTGCAAAAATCCTGGTGTATACAAAAAGAGGCTAGAGAAATAGACATTTATGAAATGGTTTAAAGCTCATCGTGGCTGGTGGAGAAGGAGGGACAGGGTTCTCCTGAATAAACTTCATGTTTATGTCTCACTCAAATGGTCCCTCGCCAGCCAGACTTTGGCCAGGACATCATCTGGTATCAATAGACCCACCTCAAGGGCAACTGAAATGGTCCAGGGAATTTGGTGCCCTGGGGAAGACCCTTTGAGATGCTGTTTTTGTTGGTCACTGTTTATAGCGCTGGTGGTAACATAGAAGAGCGAGACCTTCCCACACAGGAGCAAATCTCTTTCTGAAACATGATTTAAGACTGAAAATTTGCTTGGAGCTCTTGCCATGAGCTGTTCAGCCCAGTACTAACCTTTTACCATGTTTTCCCTCCTGGCATTGAAAAGGTAAAGCCCACTCTTCTCTGAAGCAGTGGCCACTTGCCCACTTCCTGCCCAGGAGAGCTCAGCAAGGCAAATATGGTCACCTTCTGACTCAAGGGCAGGCAGGTCCATATCCATTAAAGATGGGATGTAAATGGGGAAAAAAATCTCCTGAGAGGAACCCGTCACACAGCCACTGTGCTCCGGGGCCCTTGCTGGAGTGCAGACTGAGAATCTCATTAGGAATCTAATACAATAAAGACATGCAGATCTTAAGGGTGTGGGGTAGAGTGCAAATCAAATTAGCTTCATTACTTTATTCTGCACCTCGCAGCGCTTCTGCCAGTGGACAATTGCATTAGATCAGCAAGGAGCTCACAAGGCAAAAAAAACTCCCTGGAAATTCATTGTCTGAAGCAAGACAGGGAGGGGGTGGTGGTGGAGGAGAAATGGGAGGAGAAGGCAGTGGTGACTTGTGTTGATCCAAGACATAAATTTCATACATCTACCCACACTGGAGCTGGGCCCTTTGCTTTGCTTTTCCAACTCCCGGGTTGATGGCCTGTTTTATGTTGGTCATGGGAGATGGGGCAGCGAGACCTAAAGTGAGAAGAGTGAAATCAGTCCCTACCTCTAACTTGGCCCTTGAGTCATTTGAGCTTTGAGAGTTTTGCTTTGACACTCTTGACATTTCAGAAGGCTCTTAGAATTATTTAAGTAAAAACACGAAAATGTTGCTGAAATGTCTCTAGATTTCTTGCCAATAACTGGAATGGAGGAGAAATGTTCAGGAAGGGAAATGTAAACATATTTGGCCAAAAAATAGGTGGCATGTGTATCTTGACAAGAGAGAAGCTACAGCTGGAGACATTCTTGGTTTTGTATTATGAATTAAACTGCAGATAAATATGACAGCAAAGTAAGCTGTACCATAATTCAATATATATTATATTTATTTAACAAGTAGTTAATTGAGGTACTAGGAGTTGGAGGTGGGCAAAAATGAATGACATGTACCAGAAATTAAGGAAATGCTCAAAACAAAACAAAACAAAACAACAAGAAAGTAATGGGGGCTTTTTCCTTTTGGTAAAAAAGGATACAGGAGCCAAGTGAAAGAGCTCCCAATGGTCAAAGCTGGAACACTTTGGGCAACAAAATAAAATACTCTAGGATTATAACCTAAGGTATAAAATAAATATCTAGATATCCACAAGTCCATACTGATATTAATTAATAAATAGGGGAGGAGAGACACATATCCTGTATAGCAGAATTCCAAATAATTTATGCAGAAACTGCATCCTCAGGGAAGTAGAGAATAAACTCCACCTGGGAAGTGTGGGTCTTAAAGTGACTTCCTTCCAAAGAGGACAGTAGGAAAGTGGGAAAAAAGACCTATTTCACTGTGGAGAAATCTGACAAACACTTCCTCAGCCAGTTGGTCTAGGTCAACATTGACAGTGATGTCATGTTGACAGTATGTATCCTTGATGTATTGTGATGAAAATGGCACGTTAACTCTGGGATCATTCTCCTAAAAACCGCAGTCCCAGACTCATCATGAGAGAAACAGGTAAATTCCAATAGATGGGCAGCCTACAAAATTCCTGACCACAGCTTCTCGAAACTGTCATGGTCAATGGAAACAAAGGCAGTCTGAGAAACTGTCACAAAAACTGTCACAGCCTAAAGAACCATGATGACCAAATGAAACATGGTGTCCTGGATAGGATCCTGGAAGAGAAAAAAGACATTAGGTAAACTTAAGGAAATCTAATAAGGTATAGACTTATCAACTGAAAAAAAATGCACAACATGAGAGTTGTGAGTTAAGTTTTATTTGGGGCAAAATGAGGACTATAGCCTGGGAGACAGCACCTCAGAGAGCTCTGAGGAACTGCTCCCTAGAGGTTGGCGGAGGTGGGTCAACATATATATGATTTGGGAGAAGGGGGATATATGCAATCCAGCACACATTTTGGCAGAAGGTTTTTGCTAGTCTCATGAAGGTTCCTGCTAATCATGAGGGCCAGATGTCTCTGTTAATGACTTTGGTGCTTTTCTAGATATGAGAAGATGCAAGAATTTGGGCTCATAAAATCTTCTCCTGAAAATATCTATCTAAAAGTCTGTTCTGCCAGTTTTTCCCAGAGCACAGAGTGCCTCCGTCCTGATCTCCACCCTGAACTCCTTTCAGGTTGTGTTGAAGGTCAGTTGCTAGTGACTTAATCCTTGCAGAGGCAGATGGCAAGTGCCAATTTTTAGTTTGCAGGCTGTAGTTATTAATAATTTATGAATATAGGTCCATTATTTGTCACAAATGAACCATCCTAATGTAAGATATTAATAATAGGGGAAACTCGGTGCTTGGGTATATAGGAAAGCTCTGTACTATCTTCTCAACTTTTCTGTAAACCTAAAACTGTTTTAAAGAATAAAGTCTATTTTAAAAAGACTTACAAACAGGTAGGATAATGTGGCTGTGCTCTCAAAGAACTTTCAGTCAAGTGAGAAATAATCCAGAGACTCTACAATAAATCCCTTTCCCAGGAAAGTCGGTGCTCATCAGAAAATCAAAGCCCTAGAGTATTGCCAAATTGAACTTATGGAAATTAACCTTAAGATTTAAAAAATTAGGGACTAGTTACCACGGGCATCAGCTGAAACTACTTTGTTGTTTTATTCTCTAATTGCAAAAGAAAGGTTGTAAAAAATCCACTGATGAGGGTTTTTTGGTTTGTGTGTTTGTTTTTAGGTCATATTTCACTGTGTAACTATTCATGGAATACCCTTCACACAAACCAATATATGGCATATAGTATTATCCAGCAGTCACATGTGTTTCTCTCTCTCCCCCTTCTCACTCTCACACACACATATAACACTTTATCCCCCAGCCCTTCACTCCACTCTGAAGATAATTGTAGTTGATCCAATCACCTCTTGGGTCAAAGGCCCGTCTGGAATTCCAGGCAAGCCATTCATCTACAGATCAATAGAAACGTACTGACAATCAACTTTGTGCAGTTGCTAAGAGCAATACAAAAGAGAACAGAACATACACAGTTAAAGAAAATCCCAAGACAAAACAGGAATTGCCACACTTTTGTAGTTCATCTACCAAGAACTGGTAGAACCAGTATCACCATTTCTAGACTCTTCAGGGGTACTGCAACTTCTCAATTCAAGGTTTTACAGAAAAAGGATGAACTGAGCCAGGCCCTGGAAGAGTATAGGATTTGAATAAGGTAGGAAAATGGGAGCTCAGGAAAAGTATGGCATAGAGGTATGGGGAAGGGCTAACATAAGAAAGAGGGAATATTGTGACTTGAAGAGAGTGAGAAGGGGCAGTTGAAGCTGGTATTGAGGGAAGACGACGGAGGCCACCAAGAAGTTTTGATGATTGTATAGTCACTGGGAATTAGAATTTGTGGATCTATCAAATATCTATCAAATACCATTAAGAATTCTGTGGTTGGGCCCTGCATAAACCATATTGGGACAAATTTGTTTCTCATAGGACAAATTGTCTCATGAATATATATACAGATATATATATATATTTTTATAAACAATATATATATATTTTTTTACTGTATTTATATAGTAAGCTACATAATAACTTGGGTGATGAAGCTTCAGGAATTCTACAATTTATATTATATTATGTTAATTATATTATATTATACTATATATTACATTATACTATATATTACATTGTATTCCATGGCATTTAATTAGTCATTCCAGAGTGAGCAATCTGATATACAGGGTGTCCCTAGAGTGTGCGGAACCTGGGACAAATATTTTTATGGGGCTCCTGACTATATAAACAATTTGATTAGAAAATTCATGAGCCCATGTGAAATATAGTGGTTTATCAATGAAGATTTAGAATAATGGGTAGGGAAGAGGCACTTACATATTTGCTTACTGTTCAGTCAGGGCTCATGGAGATTCTCCTTAGTGTACAGGTATCATTAATTCCTGTTCAAGCCCAGAAACCATCACTTTGTGTTTTTTATTGTCAAATGCTCCATTCCAAGCTAATTTCATATCTAAAATGTAGCAATGCTGTTATTACTCATAGTACCATGGTTCTTCAGAACCTGTTTGTATTGAAACTATAGAGATCATTTTTGCTTCTGCAGTTCCCTAATATCATTTATTCAATGCTCTTCACGTCATCCATGGAGTCACCCATGCATGCCGGTTAACAGTGACTCTCAAAGCTTGTTACCATGCTTCTCTGAGGATGACCGCAGTCGCAGGACATAAGAGTGGGCAGGAAAACGTGAATAACATTTTATTTTCTGGTCATGTGAAATTTACCAGTCAGAATTTTACACATAAACAGATCTAATCACGACTGCCCTTGAACCTTTGCACCCCATGGGCGCTGCGAGAAGAGAGATCCAGTGCCCACGAGGAATGTTTTCTGTTTCTCTTAAAGATCACCTCGGGAAGGCACGCTGTTGGGAGAGCCTGTTGGACTGGCTGGCCAGCGACCACCGCAGGACTGCCTGGCACGTGGCACAGAGCTTGTAAAGAGGTGGGTGACTATCCCGACTGCCGGAGGCAGAGGGTGCACAGGACGCTTTGTCCTTTAGCAGAGAGGAGAGCCCTTATCTCCTCCTTCTGTCCTATGTGAGTGAGGGTCACTGCACTCAGCATGTTGTCGCCATCCTGGCTGCCCAGTTTCACGGGCGGAGCATCAAAGAGCACCCCAGAGAGAGAAGAAACACGTGGGTCCCTGCCTGGGCTCTGGGCACCCTGCCTGGTCCCAGACAGGAGAGATAGAACTTGGAAATTTCCAAGAAAGCACCTCCAGAATGGGGGCAGGGAAGCGTTGGGCTGTGGAGGGCTAGATGGGGGCAAGGACTCCCTTGCCTTGATCTAAAGTTAGGAAACCTGAAATTCGTAACCATCTTTTTAAAAGGGGTTTAACAGCAACAATTAGAAAACTCGCCATTGATTTACTGTTATCATAATAGATTTTGTCCTGTATGAAGGTGTTAATTTAACCCATAAATAGGGCCGATTTTTGTTGGGTTTCCCAGAAACATTAGAATTCGGGCAGAAATTAGTGGCAAATGTGAAAACAATACATTGAGTTAGGATGAGGGGAATACAAGGAATTCTGGATGCGAATGAGGACCTATGTTGCTCTGGCTGCTGTCAACAGCCATCTTGACCCCGGATGAAGCTGTCAAAACACGAAACCAACACAGTAAGGAGGGCCGAACTCAGAAAATTCCAGAAACAAGAGCTGGTTTCTTGATCACACCGAACCGGAGGTTTAACTTACCTCTGGACTTTTGAATTATGTGCATTGCCACTGGATTCTTTTTTATCCAGTTTGAGATGATTTGTTTTATTACTTAAAATCCTAGAGACCCTCATTGGTAAAAGCACTTGATTGCAAAAACACCAAGCTGGAGTTCTCATGCTAAGAATAAAAGAGCAATAACCAGAAAGTGGATATGCAGCCAACAGAACTCTGGAAACTAGGGAGAGGCTCCTGAGGGTCCTTTATAGAATGATTCTGACACATCCAGAAGGGAATGGGTAACATGATTCTGGATGTCGCTGTACTTTTAGCGAAGTACCATCAGCCTTCATGAATTAAATTCTTTCCATGTCATTTCCATGTTTCCTGACTGTCCCTAGAACGCATTGACTGTATCATATTTGGGGATTTGATTAAATGTTACCTCTTCTTTTTCTCATATTGCTCCAATTTATGTGTATTCTTTCTCCAAATAGATTACAATCATCTTGTATCAGGGTCTGTGGTAGGCAGCTTTCGGGGAGGGTCCTCAATGACCCCTCCTTTTCTTCACGACCTTGTGAAATCCCCTCTTGAGTGTGGGCTAGCCTGGTGACTTGCTTCTAACACTCAGAATACAGCAAAAGGGATGGAGTGTCACTTCTATCTTGGATTATACAAGACAGAAGGTTCTGTCTTGCTAGACTCCTGTTCTACAAAGGGAGAATATCCAAAGTTTAAAGTGTAAATACAAAAGGGATCATTTTTAAAATGTCATGGGCTGGCTTCTAAACCATGATAAAGTATGACTGACAAGAATTGTCTGGCTCTCCTTTATTTCTCTTTTAGTCTGCAAGTAAAAAGATCATCTTGGTAGTGTACGTCAGTATCTGCCTTTTTATCACACTGTAAGATTGTCCCTTAGGGACTGGCTGAGGGAAACGCATACATTTCCCAGTGTTTCCCTCTGTTTTCTTTATTTGCTTGCCTCCCCCCAGCCTCACGCCCCCCACTCCCACCCTGCCAATGCATTTGGGTCACTCCATCCCTGTAATTGGCTGTCTCTTAACTTCTGAACTGAACTTCTGAAAGAGTTGAAAGGGGAGATGAACTAACAAGGAGATTTGCTTGTCTCAAAGCTTGGCTCTGCCTGCCTTTAATTAAAAATGGTATTGATTTTTCTCTGTTCTAATGACAGTCACTAGTCTGCCCTCCCTGTGTTAGTCACTGACAGTTTAAGTATGAAACAAAGGGCATTTATTCAGCACTTAATGTGAAATTATCACTGATTAAAAAGTGATTTATCATATGAACTACATCTGTGTAGGCTTTTTTTTTTTTTTTAATGTTCACTTTAACCAGAGTTTGGAAGGTATAGTTGGATGATTGGCACAGTTCTCTCCTCCTCTTATTCAGTTCTCCTTCCCTGGTTTTAGTGCAAAATGGAAAACAAAATTTCCGCTGAATTCAGGACTGAGAAACACGGGAGGGAAAAGAATTTTATTTTATTTTTTAAATTTTTACTGGAGTGTAGTTGATTTACTATGCTGTGTTACTTTCTGCTGTACAGCAAAGTGATTGAGTTATACATATACATATATCCACTCCTTTTAGATTCTTTTCTCATATAGGCCATTACAGAGTATTGAGTAGAGTTCCCTGTGCTATACAGTAGGTCCTTATTGTTTATTTATTTTATAGAGAAGTCAGACCTGAGCATGTCCCACAAGTCAACTGGTGAGTTGCCAAGTTGCCTTCAGGGAGCAAAACACAGAACTTTCCAGGACTACATTCTTCTCACACCTGTCCCTACTCTCTTCCTATTTCACATAGTGTTTGACACTACAGAAATTGAGCCAACATCCAAGATGGAAAAACAGTGCTAGGAGGAAGTTTGCAAGGAAGATGTGAGAACAAGGGAAGGAAGTGATGCCCACATAATGCAGTCAACCTTTGATAACCTTTATGAGTTCAGCTTTTTTCCAGCCACGATTTGGCCCAGTCTGTCCTTTTTCCTGGGATGAGTGGTAGTGCATCTTTTTTGGTTAAGAACACAAGCTCTAGTGACCTTGAGCCACTATTTAATCTTTTTATACCTCACCTTCTCCACCTGCAAAATGGGATTAATAGTATCACCACCATGTAGGGTTAATGGGAATATTAAACAATGACAGTATTAAGCAAAACAATTAGAATAGTGTCTGATACATAACAAACACCCACACATACACATATTACTAGAATTCATTACATGTAAGACACTATTGTAAGAGACATCTTGATTTCACATATATTAACATATTAAAGAAAAGTACCTATTGGAATTGATGAAATACCATAGGTAATTACTGTTGATAATGCTGATTTTTTTACAGTGATGACCTCTCATCAAAAAGTGACAAGATATCCAATGCTGTGGACTTTCATAAATACTCATTTCAAAATAGAGTTGGTAGTTAATGCTGCTGCCTGCTACCTCATTTTATCCTCAGTGGAGTGGGATAGTACAGATTCAGGGATTTTGGTATTAGAAAGGCCTGACTCCCTACCCAGACTCTGTCACCCACCAGAAGCATGTCCCTGATAAAGTTATTTCCCCCTCTAAATCTCAGTTGGGTATAGCAATGCCCACTTCACAGTGTTCTGGATAACCTCTCAAGCAAACAAACTTGGCATAGGGCTCCACCAAAGTAGGGTACATACCAACATTTCTTGAAAATTGCTTATACTATAACATATAAATAAACAATGCAGAGGACATGAAAACTTTATTGAACTACATTATACTTACTTTGTTATTCAGAATTTTCAAAACCTTACACACAGTGGTATAGTGGAGGAGGAAAGGTGAGCACTGCAATAGTCTTAGGATATAGGGCTTCCTCAGGTCTTAAGCCAGTGCTGTTTCAATTGGTGGTGTTCAAGAGAAATAAAGAGAAATACATGACAGCTATAACATAGGGATTGGTTTATAGTTTCCTGTGTCCCCTTTATACTGCCTTTATTTTGCAGTTGAAGCAGAAATGAAAACAACTTGATGACTTTCTAAATATCCTAGAGTTTATTAGTAGCAGAACTTGTAGGAAAGCCCAAACGTTATAAACATCAAGACAAAGTTTCCTTCCACTAAAGCATAGAAAGGTGGTGACTTGCCTTTTTAGCATTAAATGACAGCAAGCACAAAAGGTGAGATGCATTATTAATTTAGAGGGCAAGGCCCACTTATGGATAAATTTCTTGCATAGTATTTACCAGAGCAACATCATATATGTTTCTGATAATTGTGAAAAAATAATTCACTATCTTTCTATGTCTGTGTTTCTTGGGGGAAATCCCCAAAGGTTGTAAAATTAAGAGAAAAAGAATAAGTTCACCAGGTTTCCTACCAAAAAAATAGTTCCCTAAGATAAGGAAGCATGAATATGAGACTGGGTGATGGAAAGTAAAGAGAAAAAAAAGGCCCAACATTGAGACGACATCAAGTACAAAAATGTCCCCGAGATTACTAAGAGAGGAAGGAAGACAGAATTAGGGAAAGAAAGAAAAACATCAAGAAAATAGAAGGCAATTTAAGAGCAATACAAATGGAGAAAATTCATTCATTATTCACAAATATTTATTGTGTAACTACTATGTGCTAGATTGTTTTCTATGTACTTTGGATACATCACTGAATGAAATAGACAAAGATTTCTGCTTCGTGGAGCTTATAATATAGCAGGGACATGCAGGGAATAAAAAAATAGATATATATGTATATAAAACTATATTGAATATTATGTGATCCATAATAAGGAGAAAAATTGGTCAATAGTAATGTACCAGAAATGAAATAATGAAATTAGCAGGCAAGGCAAATAAATCATCTATTATATGTATGTTCGAAGAGTTAAAGGAAAACATGAACATATGAGAGAAATGGAAGATAAAATAGGAACTTCTAGAAATAAAAAAATAAAGCAAATGAAAGGAAAAATTTAAAAAATCAAAAAAGATTTTGAGATTAACAGCAAACTAGATATTGCAGGAAAGTAAAATCAGTTACCTTGAAGACATAGTAATAAAAATTAGCCAAACTGAGACAAAGAGAGAAAAAGTGAAAAAAAAAATCCCCAACCATTAGTGACCTTTGGTACAATACGTGGTGTTTTAACATGAGTGAAATCAGAGTGCCAGAAAGAGGCTTAAAAAAAGATAATAAAGGAAGAGGTAAACTTTTTTTTAACAAAATTATGGACAAAATTTAATGAAAAATATCAATCCACAGTCAAAGAAAACTCAATGAACCCCAAGAAGGATAAATATAAATAAAACTACAATAAGATATGTTACGGCCAATGGCTGAAAATCAGTGATAAAGATATAATCATAAAAGCAGCCAGAGAAAAATGAACATTGGGAACATAACAAAAATGACAGCATTATTCTGCAGCCAGAAAACAATGAACATTCTTTTTAAGTACTAAAATATAAAAATGGGCCACTTGAAATTCTATATCCAGTGAAATATCTTTCAAATATGAAGGCAAAATAAAGACATTATAAGGTAGACAAAAGCAGAGAAAATGTATTACAAACAGACCTGAACTACTGAAATATTAAGGCAAGTTCTTCAGGAGGAAGGAAATTATACAAGATGAAAGCTCATATCAACCAAAGAAATGAAGATATCTAGAAAGGCAAGTATGTGGAAAATAATAAAATAAATTTTGTCATTTTAAAATTTCTTTAAAAGATAATTGATCATTTAAAACAAAAATCATACAATATATTGTGGAGTTTGTAACATACATAAAAATATAATGTATGACAATAGCATAAATGACATAAAAGAGAACTTGAATTATATTATTTTAAGGTTCTTACATTAAATATTAAGTAGGATAATAGTATTTGAAAGTAATATGTGAAAAGAGAAAGATGCGCACTGTAAATCTGGAGCAACCATTAAAAAAAAAAAGAGTTTCAGCTAATGAGACAATAATGGTGAAAAAAATACAGTGCTTATTTAATCCCAAAAAAGCAAGGAAAAGAGAAAATAAAGAGCAAAGAAAATATGAGACAAATAAAAAACAAATTATAGTCTTAAACCCAATCATGTTGTATTAAATATAAAAGATCTAAACACTCCAATCAAAAGGCAATTGTTTTCAATCAGATAAAAAAAGCACGATTCAACTATATGTTGTCTATAAGAAACCCACTTTAAATATAAAGACACAGATAGGATAAAAGTAAAAGAATAGAAAAAGTATTAGTGTAGCTGGAGTGCAGATATTAATAGCAGATAAAGTAATCTTCCAGAAAGGAATATTATCATGGTTAATAAGAACATTTCTTAATCCTAAAGTGTTAATTCAGTAGCATTCCTAAATTAGTATGCACCTGAATAGATGACAAAGAAAAAAAGAAAGAAAGAATGAATGAATGAAAGAAAGAAAAAAAGAAAGGGAAAAGGAGAATGAAAAGTATTCATTTATAATTCAAAATTTCAACATTCTTCTCTTGATAATTGATTAAGAAAGATTATAGGAGTTGGCAGACTTTCTCTAAAAAGCCAAATATTTTAGGCTTTGCAGACCACATTCAGTCTTTATTGTATATTTCTCTGTGTGTGTGTGTGAGTAGGTGTGTGTATGTAAAAGTTTAAATAATGCTTCAACCTGTAAATACTATTTTTTTAGCTTGCAGGTCATATAAAGATAATTTGCTGACCCCTGAAATAGAATACCATTAGATATATAGGAGACTTCAACAACACTATCACTAACTAGACCTAACTGGCAGTTACAAAGCACTCCACTCAACAACAAGAGAGTGCCCACCCTTTTCAAGGGCACATAAAACATTTGCTAATGTTTTATGTGCACTAAGATCGGTTGGGGGGATATTACAAAGATCTAGCAAGAGATCACTTGGTGTTTGTACTAAGGAAATAATAAAAGTGGTGGTAGGAGTTTGGATATACTTTGAAAAGAGGGTTAGATGGAATCTCTGATTGGAAGAAGAATATGAGAAAAACAGAGGAGTCAGGATGAGCAATTAGGAGAAAAGAATGGCCATTAATTAGAAAGGGTATAAGATTTTTGGTGGAGCAAACTTTTTGTCAAAGGTAAGAAAAATTAGTTTTGAACATGGCAAGTTCACCGTGAACCATTATACTCTTCAGTGTGTCATATGTGTAACCCCTGGATTTTTTTGAGGCATATCTGGAATATTTATTCATTTGAAAATCAGATTGACAACTAGTTACCTTCTCTGACAACTTGTGGCTATTTCTACAAGATTAGCCATAATCCTATGCTTTGGTTAATGTTGACAAAGTTGCTCTAATAATAACTATATTCTTTTACTTGAAAGCATTTGTTTAATAGAGGCTTCTGAAGTTCTTTGATGGAAGGTGGTTAGGACAAGTCTCAGTCTGCACAAAGAGGAAGCTGGGACTCCCTGTTGAACTTAGCTGGCTCTTTGGTCATCAGGATTGTGAAAGTAGAGGGTTCACAGTAGATGTTTCCAGCCCCCTCTCCCCAATTCCTCAGTCTTCTCCTTTTCCATTGTTCACAATCACACACCCTTGAACTCCACGTCTGCACATCAGCACTGGATAAGTCTCTTCCCTTATCCCACAGATTGGAGCTCCTCTAGCTTTGCTGGGCAGTGATGACACTGGGTCCTGTCAGGATGACTCCCTGTCCTGGAACAAGCAGACAGCAGGTGTTTCATTCCTTTTCAGTGTTCCCACCAGTGGCTCATTCTAAGGAATTAGCATAAGCTAAACATCCATTTACTTATCTTTTATTAAAGAGAGAATATTCTTCCTACTAGGAAGGCTTTGCCCTCACCCTGTTTGACACAATGCATTCCTGGTACTGTTTGTCTCCCTCCAGAGCTTGGTTTGCACTACAAAAGTAACCATAGTTGCTGAAAATAGCTTCTTCTTAGTTAGTTCTATGATGTTTGTGTTTTTGTTTTCTTCAGGCTGAATCCTGATAGGAGAGTATTTTCCAGTTAATCTTGTCCCTCATAATTATAAGAATAAAACGGACTGAATGATTACAAGAGAGTGAATTAAACAATTTCTATACATTCATCAAGACATTTGGATATTAATTATAGACACTAGCATAAAATAGGCACTAGAGAATGGCTGGATTATAAAAAGTAAAAATCCCTTTAAACCTGTATTCTAGATGTATTTTGAAGAGTCAAGATGCTAATCTCTGTGGATAAATCGACAAAGTATCTTTGTGATATTGTGATTTATAAGAAATATATATTTAGTCTTCATCCCTGTTCCTGGCACAGAGCTCCTAAAACCCTTGGAATTTCCTAAATGATGAAAGTGATAAAGGTGTCTTTTACTGTGTCCGTGAGATGACTTCTGGAAACCACTTAAGGATGGGGGCTGGTTGCCAGGGGAGCTAACCATGTGATTTAACCTGAAACAAATAGACTGCCAGATATTTCTACAGTAAAGATGGGTTTTTTTTGGGATAAGCTGAGGATTTCGATTTGGGGTCTGCAACCATTGCAAGCCACGTGCAAGTCCCGGCACAACAAGGGGAGAACTCTTTTATAGAGGGGAAAAAGAAGTCGGGAGGCTGTAGCAGACAAGGAGTCTATGGATTTTCATTGGCTGAGATTTATCAGGAAAGAGGAGGAGTCTTTCTTCTTCCTGTTGGGCTATCATTGTAAGGCATGAGAGCTCCCCTTTCTGGTCTCCCCACTCTATTTAACTGAGGTTTCTGTCTATTAATTTTTTACAGAGGGACAGAACTTTCAACCCCACCCCTTGACCTCTAGAGAGGGGAGAGGAGCTGGAGGTTGAATCATTCCCAATTGCTAATGATTTAACCAACCATGCCTAGGTAATGAAGCTTCCATAAAAACTCAAAAGGATCAGGAGAGCCTCTGGATTGGTGAACACATAAAGATGTGGGGAGAGTGGCAGTGACGTGCCTGGTGAGGACACGGAATGTGCCCATTCCCCATATGTGCCCTATGCATCTCTTCCATCTGGCTATTCTGAGTTGTATCCTTTAATAGCTGTATCTAGTAAGTAAAATGTTCCTCTGAGTTCTGTGAGTGGCTGTAGAAAATTAATCAAACCCAAGGAGGGGGTCATTGGACACCCCACCTGAAGTCACTTGGTCAGAAGCACAGGTGACAACTTGGGCTTGCGATTGGAAACTGAAGTAGGGGATGTGGTGGGGGAAAGGGGCAGTCTTGTAGGACTGAGCCCTTAACCTGTGGGATCTGACACTATCTCTAAGAAGATAGTGCCAGAAATGAGTTAAATTGTAGGATACCCAGCTCGTGTCAGAGAATTGCTTGTGGGCGTGGGGACAATTCCCCCACCACACACACACATTGGAATGGGTATTAGACTGAATCGTTGTTTTTCTTTTTCTCTAAATATCCTAATATTTTGGTCACCAAAACATACTCTTGCATGAGAAACGTTCATCACTGCACACCTAAAACTAGCCCTTCCTTCTCTTGGACCATCTCCCTTCTGTTATACCTTCTCTTACCTCCTTGTTAAATCATTCTTTTGTACTAGAACATTCCTCTCAGCCTATAAGTATGCTTACATCTCTCAGACAGAAAGCCCTTTCCCTGAATCCAGTGATATCTTTAAGCCATCACCTAGTAAGTCTAATTATCTTCACCCCATGCTTCCCCAAATTACCTATAAGTGTTGTCTGATCTCCCTCAATATCCACTAACTTCTTAACACTTCACAATCTACCCTCCATTTCTACTCTATTGAAAATATGGTCATAGAAGAATCTTTTATCACATGATTCAAAATGTCAGGTGTAATCTTCACAGAATAGTGTTGGTAGTGGTTTCTATACTTTCACACTTAAAATTCCTCCTTTTCTGTCTTCCATGATGTATTCATTCTTGTCCTGTCTTTTAAACCTTTCTTTCTTAGTTCGTTCTCCTGTTTTTCCAAACTTACATTGTCGTTGAGGTTATTATATCACTCTCTTACACAAAGATATTTAACAGCTTTTCATAGTTGGTTGAATTAAATTTCAATTCCTCAGTTTGTCATTGAAAGCTCTCCATAGTTTGACCCTGGAGTTTGAAACCCAAGGGGATGAGTCTAGGTGGTAGAGAGCATGAAGACTTGAGCTTTGGCCAGAGTATGTTGCCCTCTATGAAAGAACAAGATAAGTCCCTACATGAAAGGAAGAACATAGAGCCCTGGCTGTGATGGCATAAAACATGGAGTTAGGGAGGTCAAGAGCAAAGAGCTCTGAGCCTGCCAAACCCCATCTGTCACTTCTTTCTCCACAAGCATGGATGACCCCAACATTCTGCAATCAGGAGTGTCAGAAAAGAGTAAAAATGAATGACAAAGATACCCATGAGACCATTAGTAAATGAAAATTTCACCAGAAATGACTAAGCTGCCTGTGAAGATACACAGTGAGATCAAATGGCAGGTGTATAACTGAATAGGAAGCAACAGCTACTTCATGTGGGGAGTCACCTGGAGCAGCTACGTAAGGACACTCAATCAGCAATGTGTGAGAGTAAAGAAAGATCATGCAGGAAAGAAAATGCCAGTGGAGAGTCATTTTTCTAGGTATGTCGTAGCTGATGTCCAGAAAGGATCAGCCAATAAATAAAGTATACTCTGCCCACAATAGAACTAGTGGTTGGTTCCTGGACACTCCATAGTTTTTCACTCTTTGGTTCACATCGGTTATTCTTTCTCTCCTTATTTGTTAACACTTTTAAAACACCACAGTGTGCTAAGGAGAGCTCTAAGCATGCAGAACTGGAATTTGAACCCAGGCAGCTCCAGAGTCCATACTCCTAACCATGGTGCCCCTCAGTGAACTCCTATTCATCCTTCAAAGACTCAATTCAAATATCACCTCTTTGATGGAGTATCTCAATTCCATCAATCAGAGTTAGACTTATAATTCCCTCGTCAGTGATCTAACAGCACTCTGAACCTCCCTTACTGAGTCATTCAATTAAATTATTTAATTTAAAATAACTTAAAAATATTATTTTAATTTTGTCTACATTTGTGGTAAACTTTTCAAAGGCAGAGACTGTATTATGAGTTTGTGTATCCCTTCCCCTAAGCATAATGCCTGGCACATAGTGGGTACTCGATAAGTATTTGTTAAATTCGAATAAATTGAAATGATTTATCAGAGGTTGTTAGGGCTCAAAAACAGTGGTAAAAGGAAACACCAAACAAACTCCAAATAAAAAAATGAACAAATGTCAGCTTGCAGTCTTCAAAATAATTACCCATTAAATAGACAAACTACTGGGAGAATAACCATAGGCGTCTTCAAAAATAAAGGTTTCGGGCTTCCTTGGTGGTGCAGTGGTTGAGAGTCCGCCTGCCGATGCAGGGGACACGGGTTCGTGCCCCGGTCCAGGAAGATCCCACATGCCGCGCAGCGGCTGGGCCCGTGAGCCATGGCCGCTGAGCCTGCGCGTCCGGAGCCTGTGCTCCGCAACGGGAGAGGCCACAACAGTGAGAGGCCCGCGTACCGCAAAAAAAAAAAAAAAAATTAAGAAATAAAGGCTTCCCCCCACAAAAAGTATAACAGAAAAAGCAACCTTGAGTTCCCTTAAGATCTTTAGCTGAAAATCGGCAGTTTTGAAGCAAGTGAACAGATTATTTTGGCAATAAAAATCAAACACTCTGTTGTACACTTAGTATTTCATAACATTCCCTCCATAAAGTTCTCAAATTTGAAAAAAAAAGGAGGCATATTAAGTTTTCTAATTTATAATAATATACAAGATAGATGACAATACATTCAAGTGATGTGGAACTTCAAGTGTGTAGGATGTGCACATTAATAAATGTTTGCCTTGTTAGTTTGATTATTTGGGTCTATATGTGTTTAAATATATTTTTGTTATTTTTTTATGGCAAAATGTCCTTGAAATTTAAAAAAAATAGTGTGCGGTGTATGAGTGCAGAGAATAGTAATATGTAATTTGTTGTTAAAAAAAAAAATGTTCCCAGACTGTGCTATGATTTAGAAGAGCTTAGCCAGTCTATCCCTCTGAAAGTGATGGGCCTATGGGAGTGGAATTGAGAAGACCAGTAAGTCCTTTCCACCTATACTAATATGCTTCTCCATTTACTATTCAGTAAGGAGACTCGACATTTGTTTTTCATTTGTTTTTGTGTAGGAAAGATGTCCTTGCTCCTATCACTTTTCCAAAATATCTACTTGTGCTTCCTTAAATAATAGAATTGCTCCAGTGCACCCTCAACCTCGTCTGAAATTGACACAAGTATATCATATTGGCCATCATAACCCATTTTTCTTATGCTTCTTAACAAAGAGTGGCTATGTGGACCACAGTCACTATGGACAGCAGTTGAATTTAGTTGGATTTTGTTAAAAGTGAGGTAAAGAGAGCATGGGGTCCCCGTATGAGAGAAGAGCCCTGTTACTTTCTATATTTCCAGAGCTCATGATTCTTCTACTGTCCAAAATTTCTCTTGTCTAGTTCTCATGCAAGTAAGTGAAAATTATACTCCAAACTTCATATTCTACCCCTGCTCAAAAATATCCAAAAAACTAGCTGGAAAGCTGGCTAGGAAAAAGTTGTCCTAGGTACTGAGCAGAACTTCTGTAGGAGGCTCTCTAAGAAACAGTTATTTGAAGAGGCAATTAGATCCGTTTGAGTTGATTTATTTATTTCTGATTTCACTCAACAACAAGCCTAATAATTCAGCCAGGCACTGTAGGCACTATAGCATATAAAACAGCCCCTGCCATCATGGACTGCAGACTCTAAAAAAGAAAGCAGGTATTGAACAAACACTTAGAAATAACTACTCACATCATTATAAATGTACTAGGCACGATTCTAGTAACTAGAAGGGGGTTAGTATGGATAAGAACCATCATCATAAGCAGGTGACAAATGCCAATTGTGTGCCAATTATGTGCCAATTAAAATTACATAATTATGTTTAGTGTAATTTTAAAAAGCAAGACAGAAAGCAGTGGGTTTCTTTTTTGCACAATTAATTAAGCAATTGTGCTAAGCGCTTTTCATACATTGTATGTATACTCCTCACTGAAATCCCAGCCATTCTTTCTCACGATGATAACAGAACCAAGAATGAAATCTAGGGGTGACTCCAAGATCTGTGCTCTTCACCACTATAAGTGCCTTTTAAAAAAAGTATTTTAATAAGGTTAACTCAATAATTTAACTAGAAGTTGCAAGTCTTTCTCTTTTCTGGGAGAACATCACCCAACCTTCCCAGGAAACAGCTATATTCATGGATAATGCTGGGAGCAGACATAGCTGAGTTGGGACACTGGCTCACCTTGAACCCTTTGAGCCTCAGTCTCTTTATTAGAAGAGTGGAAAGAATAATATCTACTTTGCAGGATTATAATGAGGAACGACTATAGCATCCACCCTTTCATCTATCATCCATTTTTGAATATCAATTCTGTAACAGGGAATGTAGTAAGATGCTAGAAAAGAAAGGCCAATTCCCAGGATTTAAGAAGTTTCCTGTACTGGTGAAGGACAGACAAGTAAACCAACAAGAAAGTGCGCTCAGGGCTTCCCTGGTGGCGCAGTGGTTGAGAGTCCGCCTGCCTATGCAGGGGACGCGGGTTCGTGCCCCGGTCTGGGAAGATCCCACATGCCATGGAGCAGCTGGGCCCGTGAGCCATGGCTGCTGAGCCTGTGCTCCGCAATGGGAGAGGCCACAACAGTGAGAGACCCGCGTACCACTAAAAAAAAAGAAAGTGCGCTCAGTCTGGGGCACTGAGGAAGCATAGAATGTGTGGAAATTTCATAACCCATAGTTGTTCGATGGCCAATAAAGTCCCTTCTCCTGTCACCATTTTACTTTAAAATTTCTATCTGTGATTCTTCATCTCTGGCTTTCCAGGATACTTGGTGGCTCTTACAGCTGCCAGGAGGAGAGCTGGCCTTTTATCAGAACCTCACTGCCAGGGGCAAGTGCTCCCCGTTTCCCACTAACCTCCCCTCCCCTTTGCTTTGAATTGCTTGAATGCCAACCAAGGAATGGCATTTCTTAATGGCTGCCAAAGCCTCTTCCCAACCATTCTTTGCCATCTTTAGTTTAAGACAAGGTCTCTTGGCAATGGTACCCTAGAAATCTGAGACCAATTTCTCACCAATTAGACTGGGAAGTTACAAGTCAGAAACATCCAGATTTCTGCTGGCTCCCATTCAGCTCTTCTTGAAGACGTTTGCCTCTATGGAGCCTGACAGCCCTGACAGCCTAAAGCCTTCCTCTAGCCCCTGGGCCACCAGTTTATTTTTCTCCATGACCACCAGGTAGCTGCTTTCCTATTGCTTTCCACCTAGTGGGGGGAAACGGGAGGTGGCCAGAGATACCCGCTGCGTGACGGAGGGAAAAGTGGCGGAGGGCATCTCACTCTGAGGAACTTACATGGAGAACCTCCCAGCTCAAGGAAAAGGTGCCCGGGCTGAGAGCAGGGGGAAGGAGGTTCCTTTCAGAGTTCTGCTAATGACCTGCGGGGAAACGGCACAGCAGTCATTTCGCAGATCCGATGGCAGGTCACGGCGACAGATGTTCCCAACATATGTGGAGAATTAATTACCCACTAGTAAACAAAATCTGTGATGCGGTGAGTCATTTTGTCCAAATTTCTTCTGATTTTGCTTTTATTAGGAGCTTAATTTTTCTTGATCATCGACATTCTCTTGGATTAAAGCACTCCTTAATGGGCTCCCAGGAACATTGCAAAGAGAAATGAGGGCCCAGTGGGCTGCAGAGGGGAGGAGAAGCAAGAAGAGGAGGAGAGGAGAAACAGAAGCAAGTCTCTGGCTGCAGGGAGGATGGAGTTAACCAAGGGGCTGATTGGGAAGCTACACCATACTGAGTGATTAGCAAATTATTTGATTAAAACATTGGATGCTAGTCATATTTTTTTTAATATTCTAATGGTTACCTCCTATTTAACAGTGCTTACACTTAATTTAACTGCGAGCTGTGGAACAGCTGGAGTTTCTAAAGAAAATTACAACATTCTGACAGAAATAGGCTTCCAGAAAGGTTTTCTTTTAAGTTGCTTTTATAATTCTGAACATGTTCCTGTCTCGGGTCATGGAAGCAAATTCTGATAGTCATCACTTAAGAAAACAGATTTTCTTAAAAAGGGGCTTGAAGAGCCTCTTGATTTTTGTTAGGTAATTATTTCCTTGGCCATTTTCATCCATCGCAAAAACTGTCAAAAATTCAGCGTTTCTTGAAGTAGATAAATCTGAGAGGTTGTTGGGAAAAAAAAAATTGTTCCTTATCCCTTCCCATTTTTGTAACCCCTCTAAATCTTAAATTCAAAAGTGTCCCTTAAATCTTTTATTTAACAAAGTAGAATAAATTAAAAAAAATTTAGTTCCATCAAACACCGTCTATAATTCACACACAATTCTTGTTTCTCTCATTCGTTCGTTTCCTCATTCATTCAAGGAACATTCGTTGAGCTAGGTGCTGGAGGAACAAAAATGAATAATATAGGGTCTTTAATTTCAAGGACTTAAGCAAAAAACAAACATGTAAACAGACCATGTAAACTACATCGAACCTCCTTGAGCTGGATGACTACATGCTAGTAGCATCTCCCGCCCATCACTGTGACATCCAAAATGTTCCCAAGGGGGCAGATTGCCCCCCACCCCCATCCTAGATGTGAACCATAGGTTTAGCCAATACTCAGAGTGAGTCTAGAAAGAAGCGAACCAGAGATTCTTCTGGAATGTTGGTGAGAGCCTCCAAGGCTGGGACATTTCTGGGGCACAGAGGCAATGGGAGGAGTCTATTGTTGCAGTGATGAAATAGAAAGAAACAAAATCTATTGATGCCAAGATAAAATGGAAGGAAACAACATGCTTAAGATGAAACCTATTTTTATTTCATTTCTTCCTCGAGGCATCGATTTCCTGTCCTTTCCTTCTACTAATTTGGCCCATCACAGGAAACAAAATTCTTCGTAAAAAGGTCCATGATATATAACATCTGTTTGGTATTCATTTTTGCTGCATGTCACCAGGATCTGACAGTTGAAATTTACTTGAGTAAAACCTCCCTTCAAAGATAAAAATTGCTTATTCCACTTTCTCAGGAATTCTGAATATCTTTTGGAATTCCCAGAAACTTGAGAGGCATGTCATGAACTGTGGTGAGTTTTACATGGTTGTTTCCTTAGTTAGAACAAATGAAACCTGTTTCATGAATATTTTTATAAGGTAACACTTCAGTTCTGCTGTTTAACTGGTTTGATGCTATGTGACACAAACTTTACCCATAGTTATGGTGGTTGGTGTACGGCTACAATAAACATCTAATAACCTACCTTGTTGGACACAATATGATAAGAATGGGAGAATGGCCTCTATCTTTCATAGTGGATATTTACAGATAAAAAACTCAGAAAATGAAGAGCTACAGACCAATGACTTGTGAACTTGCTACAACTCACTTTTGTACTTGATTAAAATCTCTTAGTTTCACCCATACATGAACCAGTCTGTGGGCATTTTGCCACCATTTTGCATTTTATTCTTCTTTCATTAGGCGAGACAATAACAACCTAATGCAATTCATATGTTTCCCTGTTTCTAATCTCCATACCATTGTTCTATTTTTCATTTTAGACCTTATGCATAATTCAATCCTATTTGAACATGATAACATGGTACAGTATGTCAAATATTTAAAAGCAGGCCAAAATAGACCTGGTTCAAGAGACAGCCATAGAAGTCTTCAGCTGCAGTAATTTATTATTCCTTGCAACAAATGATTAAACCAATTCTCTGATTAATCAAAACTGTACTTTGGAGCTAACCACACGAGACCAGAATTTTAAATCATGTTATGCAGACTGTAGCAATATAAAGAACGAGATTGAAAACTTAATTCTATAAGAAATATTTAGTAAATAAACGTTAATCTTCCTTCAGACTTCTTGAAAGATCAAAGCCACACTCAAGCAAATTTTAAAATATACGCCTTGCCAGGCACCATGGAAAGTGTCACATTCTTTTAATAGGTGCACAGCGTTACTATTAATCATTTCTCCTTGAAGGACTTCCGTACTGTTTATGGCTTTCCCAGTGGCAGCTCTTTGCTCACCACCTTTTCTAGTTATTGTTTATGCCCTATCCTCAGAACTAAAGAGAAAGGCCCGAATTCTCCTCATTTCCTACTACTCCTTCCACAAACAGAATTCAATAACACTCCCTCATTTGCAGTTCATGTCACTTAAATAGACCAGCTTTCTCCCATCTTCACGTCATTCATTGAGTTCCATCTTCATTTCTCCACTTTCTCTAAACTTGACTTACAGTTTTCTTTTCTCTTCTATCCATGCTGTCACTGGTTAATTAATTCAATCTTTCTTTATCAAACGTTTATCAGGAATCTAAAATAAGACACAAATGAACTTATATATGAAAAAGAAACAGACTCACACATAGAGAACAGACTTGTGGTTGCCAAGCAGGAGGGTGAGTGGGGGAGGGAAGGATTGGGAGTTTGGGATTAGCAGATGCAAACTATTACATAGAGGATGGATAAACAACAAGGTCCTACTGTATAACACAGGCAACTATATTCAATATCCTGGGATAGACCATGATGGAAGGGAATATGAAAAAGAATATGTATGGCTGAGTCACTTTGCTGTACAGCAGAAGTTAACACAACATTGTAAATCAACTATACTTCAATAAAATTGTTAAAAAATTTATCAAATATTTCCTAACTGCCAGAGACTCGTAAGTGTCAGGAATATAGAGATAAAATAAGACACAGATTCTGCCTTCGAGAAGCTTAAAACAGTGGAATCATCCCAGTGACATTACTTGAAGGGGGTGTAGTTAGGGTGTTGGTGAACTCGTACTTTTCCCACAGCATAAAATAACCCTCAACATCCCAATGTTTTGTCCTGGCATATGAGAAGGAAAACATGGGGCATGATGGTAGGTGATTCGGTAGCATAAATTGTGAATGTTTAAGTGTAGTTCTATTTATTCTATGGAAATATACATTTATGGCAAGATAAAAACTAAAACTAAAATAATGAGTTCCGAGGATGGCTATCACCATCTCATCCAACACCAAGCTCTCACCCCCAGGCATTTTCTCCAGTGGAGAGGGGGCACAAATAGTAAGATCTCCACCCCAGCAATCGTATCAACCATAGGTCAGATGCCAACTCCCATGATTACAAATTCTGAAATTCATCTCTTTCACCAAACACAGGGTTTTTTTACCAGGTACCTTGCCATATTTTCACCGAATAGAGTCTTTTTTCTCCAGTCATTTAACTATCCTGGTTCTCAGATTCTACAAGTCCTTCCTACCTTTATTTTCTTCCCTAGTTTGGCTACTAAACACCATTTCAACTCTTTTACCACCAGCGCTTTAGATTACTCCAAATTTATGAGGCTTGGGTATACATCCCATCCCTGAACATGGATTCCTCTAAATCAAAAATTCTCTTGTCTTTTCATTTGGATCCATTAGATATTACTGGTAAAGTATATAACTGCACAGGCTGGGTTCACTGTGACATAATTTTATTAATCTAAGCTAGATCCACACAGTGAATTCTCAGATTTTCAACTCATTCCTATACACTTGCACCCACTTGCCGCCCCCCACCCAATGCTCCACAGAAGCTACTATGAACTTTATTAACTTGACTGAAACTTCCAAGCGTAAAGAACAAAGTCATTTGAGAATTTTCCCATTTTCTCTTTTCCCTAACAAATATCTCTATGTCTCCTCCCATTCTTTTGCCTATGTTAGAAGATAAAATGACCTAATTTGTTGTTTGAGATAATATATTTGGCTGTGTTCCTAATATAATTAGGATTCTTTCCCTCTCCAATGAATTCCACCAATTATTCTATCTCCTTCCCATATTTCTCATCTCTCAGGATCCCTTTTTCCTTTTCTGACCCTGGCCATTCACCGTTGGGAATGGAACCATGAGAAAGTTGCTCTCCAATTTCATGATAGCTCAACAAATAAATAGTTATGGCATCAATGAAGGTTGACGAATCATTTCCTTATTTTCTTTTATATATAACATTATACTATTGCAACTTAAACACTTATCGTTCTTTAATGATAGATACTTGTAGCCTAAGGAATCCATTTCTGCAGGTAGCTAGATAATGTCCTACTTACATGCAAGAGTAACTTTTGAGACCACAATGTGTGTTTTTTTTTAACATCTTTATTGGAGTATAATTGTTTTACAATGGTGTGTTAGTTTCTGCTGTATAACAAAGTGAATCAGCTATACATATACATATATCCCCATATCTCCTCCCTCTTGCGTCTCCCTCCTACCCTCCCTATCCCACCCCTCTAGGTGGTCACAAAGCACCAAGCTGATCTTCCTGTGCTATGTGGCTGCTTCCCACTAGCTATCTGTTTTACATTTGGTAGTATATAAGTCCATGCCACTCTCTTACTTCATCTCAGCTTACTCTTCCCCCTCTCCGTGTCCTCAAGTCCATTCTTTACGTCTATGTCTTTATTCCTGTCCTGCCCCTAGATTCTTTAGAACCATTTTTTTTTTTAGATTCCATATTTATATGTTAGAATATGGTATTTATTTTTCTCTTTCTGGCTTACTTCACTCTTTATGACAGTCTGTAGGTCCATCCACCTCACTACAAATAACTCAATTTTGTTTCTTTTTATGGCTAAGTAATAGTCCATCATTTCTATGTGCCACATCTTCTTTATTCATTCATCTGTCGATGGACGCTTAGGTTGTTTCCATGTCCTGGCTATAGTAAATAGAGCTGTAATGAACATTGTGGTACATGACTCTTTTTTTTTTTTTTTTTTTTTTTGCGGTATGCGGGCCTCTCACTGTTGTGGCCTCTCCCGTTGCGGAGCACAGGCTCTGGATGCGCAGGCTCAGAGGCCATGGCTCACAGGCCCAGCCGCTCCGCGGCATGTGGGATCTTCTCGGACCGGGGCACGAACCCATGTCCCCTGCATCGGCAGTGGAATCTCAACCACTGCGCCACCAGGGAAGCCCCATATGATAGTCTTATTTTTAGTTTTTAAAGGAACCTCCATACTGTTCTCCATTGGCTATATTAATTTACATTCCCACCAACAGAGCAAGAGGGTTCCCTTTTCTCCACACCCTCTCCATCATTTATGGTTTGTAGATTTTTTGAGGATGGCCATTCTGAGCAGTGTGAGGTGATACCACATTGTAGTTTTGATTTTCATTTCTCTAATGATTAGTGATGTTGAGCATCCTTTCATGTGTTTGTTGCCAATCGGTATACCTTCTTTGGAGAAATGTCTATTTAGGTCTTCTGCCCATTTTTTGATTGGGTTGTTTGTTTTTTTAATATTGAGTTGCATGAGCTGCTTGTAAATTTTAAAGATTAATCCTTTGTCAGTTGCTTCATTTGCAAATATGTTCTCCCATTCTGAGGGTTATATTTTCATCTTGTTTATGGTTTCCTTTGCAGTGCAAAAGCTTTTAAGTTTCATTAGGTCCCATTTCTTTTTATTTCCATTTCTCTACGACGTGGGTCAAAAAGGATCTTGCAGTGATTTATGTCATAGAGTCTTCTGCCTGTGTTTTCCTTTAAGAGTTTTATAGTGCCTGGCCTTACATTTAGGTCTTTAATCCATTTTGAGTTTATTTTTGTGTATGTTGTTAGTGAGTGTTCTAATTTCATTCTTTTCCATGTAGCTGTCCAGTTTTCCCAGCACCACTTATTGAAGAGACTGTCTTTTCTCCATTGTATATTCTTGTGTCCTTTATCAAAAATAAGGTGACCATATGGTGTGGGTTTATCTCTGGGCTTTCTATCCTGTTCCATTGACCTATACTTCTGTCTTTGTGTCAGTACCATACTGTCTTGATTATTGTAGCTTTGTAGTATAGGCTGAAGTCCAGGAGCCTGATTCCTCCAGCTCTGCTTTTCTTTCTCAAGATTGCTTTGACTATTTGGGGTCTTTTGTGTTTCCATACAAATTGTGAAATTTTTTATTGTAATTCTGTGAAAAATGCCATTGGTAGTTTGATAGGGATTGCATTGAATCAGTAGATTGCTTTGGGTAGCATAGTCATTTTCACAATATTGATTCTTCCAATCCAAAAACATGGTGTACCTCCCCATCTGTTTGTAATCTGTAATTTCTTTCATCAGTGTCTTATAGTTTTCTGCATACAGGTCTTTTGTCTCCTTAAGTAGGTTTATTCCTAAGTATTTTATTCTTTTTGTTGCAATGGTAAGTGGGAATGTGTCCTTAATTTCTCTTTCACATTTTTCAGCATTAGTATATAGGAATGCAAGAGATTTCTGTGCATTAATTTTGTATCCTGCTATTTTACCAAGTTCATTGATTGGCTCTAGTAGTTCTCTGGTGACATCTTTAGGATTCTCTATGTATAGTATCATGTCATCTGTAAACAGTGACAGCTTTACTTCTTCTTTTCTGATTTGGATTCATTTTATTTATTTTTCTTCTCTGCTTGCTGTGGCTCAAACTTCGAAAACTATGTTGAATAAGATGGGAGAGTGAACAACCTAGTCTTGTTCCTGATCTTAGAGGAAACGGTTTCAGGTTTTCACCATTAAGAATGATGTTGGCTGTAGGTTTGTCATATATGGCCTTTATTATGTTGAGGTAAGTTCCCTCTACGTCTACTTTCTGGAGGGTTTTTATCATAAATGGATGTTGAATTTTGTCGAAGGCTTTTTCTGCTTCTATTCAGATATCATATGGTTTTTCTCCTTCAATTTGTTCATATGGTTTATCACATTAACTGATTTGCGTATATTGAAGAATCCTTGCATTCCTGGGAGAAACCCCACTTGATCATAGTGTATGATCCTTTTAATGTGCTGTTGGATTCTGTTTGCTAGTATTTGGTTGAGGATTTTTGCATCCATGTTCATCAGTGATATTGGCCTGTAGTTTTCTTTCTTTGTGACATCAAAGTCTGGTTTTCATATCAGTGTGATGGTGGCCTCATAGAATAAGTTTGGGAGTGTTCCTCCCTCTGCTATATTTTGGAAGATTTGAGAAGGATAGGTGTTAGCCCTTCTATAAATGTCTGAAAGAATTCCCCTGTGAAGCCCTCTAGTCCTAGGCTATAGTTTGTTGGAAGATTTTTTATCACAGTCTCAATTTCAGTGCTTGTGATATAAAACAGACATTTATATTTTCTATTTCTTCCTGGTTCAGTCTTGGAAGATAGTGCTTTTCTAAGAATTTGCCCATTTTTTTCTAGGTTGTCCATTTTATTGGCATATAGTTGCTTGTAGTAATCTCTCATGATCCTTTGTATTTCTGCAGTGTCAGTTGTTACTTCTCCTTTTGCATTTAGAATTCTATTGATTTGAGTCTTCTCCCTTTTTTTCTTTATGAGTCTGGCTAATGGTTTATCAATTTTTTTATCTTCTCAAAGAACCAGAGTTTTGTTTTATTGATCTTTATTACTGTTTCCTTCATTTCTTTTTCATTTATTTCTGATCTGATCTTTATGATTTCTTTCCTTCTGCTAACTTTGGGGTATTTTTTGTTCTTCTTTCTCTAATTGCTTTAGATGTAAGATTAGGTTGTTATTTGAGTTGTTTCTTGTTTCTTGAGGTAGGATTGTATTGTTATAAACTTCCCTCTTAAAACGTCTTTTGCTGCATCCCACATGGTTTAGGTCATCGGGTTTTCATCATTGTTTGTTTCTAGGTATTTTTGATTTCCTCTTTGATTTCTTCAGTGATCTCTGGTTATTTAGTAGTGTATTGTTTAGCCTCCATGTGTTTGTATTTTTTACAGATATTTTCCTGTAATTGATATCTAGTCTCATAGCATTGTAGTTGAAAAAGATGCTTGCTACGATTTCAATTTTCTTAAATTTGCCAAGGCTTGATTTGTGACCCAGGATATGATCTATCTTGAAGAATGTTCTATGAGCACTTGAGAAGAACGTGTATTCTGTTGTTTTTGGATGGAATGTCCTATAAATATCAAATAAGTCCATCTTTTTTCATGTATCCTTTAAAGCTTGTGTTTCCTTATTTATTTTCATTTTGGATGATCTGTCCATTGGTGAAAGTGTGGTGTTAAAGTTGCCTACTATGATTATGTTACTGTCAATTTCCCCTTTTATGGCTGTTAGCATTTGCCTTATGTATTGAGGTACTCCTATGTTGGGTGCATAAATATTTACAATTGTTATATCTTCTTCTTGGATTGATCCCTTGATCATTATGTAGTGTCCTTCTTTGTCTCTTGTAATAGTCTTTATTTTAAAGTCTATTTGGTGTGATATGAGAATTGCTACTCCAGCTTTCTTTTGATTTCCATTTGCATGGGATATCTTTTCCCATCCCCTCACTTTCAGTCTGTATGTGTCCCTAGGTCTGAAGTGAGTCTCTTGTAGAAAGCATATTTACCGGTCTTGTTTTGTATCCATTCAGCCAGTCTATGTCTTTTGGTTGGAGCATTTAATCCATTTATGTTTAAGGTAATTATCAGTATGTATGTTCCTGTTACCATTTCCTTAATTGTTTTGGGTTTGTTATTTTAGGTCTTTTCCTTCTCTTGTGTTTCCTGCTTAGAGAGGTTCCTTTAGCATTTGTTGTAAAGCTGGTTTGGTGGTGCTGAATTCTCTTAACTCTTGCTTATCTGTAAAGATTTTAATTTCTCCATCGAATCTGAGTGAGATCCTTGCTGGGTAGAGTAATCTTGGTTGTAGGTTTTTCCCTTTCATCACTTTAAAAATGTCCTGCCACTCCCTTCTGGCTTGAAGAGTCTCTGCTGAAAGATCAGCTGTTAACCTTATGGGGATTCCCTTGTATGTTATTTGTTGCTTTTCCCTTGCTGCTTTTAATATTTTTTCTTTGTATTTAATTTTTGATAGTTTGATTAATATGTGTCTTGGTGGTTTTCTCCTTGGATTTATTCTGTATGGGACTCTGTGCTTCCTGGACTTGATTGACTATTTCCTTTCCCATATTAGGGAAGTTTTCAACTATAACCTCTTCAAATATTTTCTCAGTCCCTTTCTTTTTCTCTTCTTCTTCTGGGACCCCTATTATTTGAATATTCGTGCATTTAATATTGTCCCAGAGCTCTCTGAGACTGTCCTCAATTCTTTTCATTCTTTTTTTTTTATTCTGCTCTGTGGGAGTTATTTCCACTATTTTATCTTCCAGGTCACTAATCCATTCTTCTGCCTCAGTTATTCTGCTATTGATTCCTTCTAGAAAATTTTTAATTTCATTTATTGTGTTGTTCATCATTGTTTGCTCTTTAGTTCTTCTATGTCCTTGTTAAATGTTTCTTGTATTTTCTCCATTCTATTTCCAAGGTTTTGCATCATCTTTATTATCATTACTCTGAATTCTTTTTCAGGTAGACTGCCTATTTCCTCTTCATTTCTTTGGTCTGGTGGGTTTTTACCTTGCTCCTTCATCTGCTATGCACTTCTCTGTCTTCTCATTTTGCTTAACTTACTGTGTTTGGGGTCTCATTTTTGTAGGCTGCAGGTTTATAGTTCCTGTTGTTTTTGTTGTCTGCCCCCAGTGTCTAAGGTTGGTTCAGTGGGCTGTATAGGCTTCCTAGTGGAGGGGACTGGTGCCTGTGTTCTGGTGCATGAGGCTGAATCTTGTGTTTCTGGTGGGCAGGACCTCATCCAGTGGTGTGTTTTGGGGTGTCTGTAACCTTATTACGATTTTAGGCAGCCTCTCTGCTAATGGGTGGGGTCGTGTTCCTATCTTGCTAGTTGTTTGGCACAGGGTGTCCAGCACTGTAGCTTGCTGGTCATTGAGTGGAGCTGGGTCTTAGCATTGAGATGATATCTCTGGGAGAGCTTTCACCATTTGATATTATGGATTTGGGAGGTTTCTGGTGGATCAATATCCTGAACTCGGCTCTCCCACCTCAGAGGCACAGGCCTGACACCCAGCTGGAGCACCAAGACCCTATCAGCCACATGGCTCAGAAGAAAAGGGAGAAATAAATAAATAAATTAAATAATTACAATAAAAAATTATTAAAAATTAAAAAATTCAAAAGTAATACAAAAAATAGACAAGAGAACAACCAAACCCAAAACTAAACAGTATACTTAAAAAAAGCAAACAAACAAAAAAATGGACAGACAGAACCCTAGGACAAATGGTAAAACAGAGCTATACAGATAAAATCACACAAAGAAGCATACACATACACACTCACAAAAAGAGAAAAAGTAAAAAAAATCTATATCTATATATATATATAAAAAGGAAGAGAGCAATCCAATTAATAAATCTACCAATGATAATGAACTCTAAATACTAAACTAAGATAAACATAAAACCAGAAACAAATTAGCCTCAGAAAGCAAACCCCAGGTCTACAGTTGCTCCCAAAGTCCACCTCCTCAAATTTGGGATGGTTCATTGTCTATTCAGGTATTCCACAGATGCAGGTACATCAAGTTGATTGTGGAGATTTAATCCGCTGCTCCTGAGGCTGCTGGGAGAGATTGCCCTTTCTCTTCTTTGTTCTCACAGCTCCTGGGGCTCAGCTTTGGATTTGGCCCCGCCTCTGCGTGTAGGTCGCCAGAGGGCGTCTGTTCTTCGCTCAGACAGGACGGGGTTAAAGGAGCCGCTGATTTGGGGGCTCTGGGTCACTCAGGCCGGGGGGAGGGAGGGGTGCAGATGCGGGGCTAGCCTGCAGCGGCAGAGGCCGATGTGACGTTGCACCAGCCTGAGGCGCACCGTGCGTCCTCTCGGGGAAGTTGTCCCTGGATCACAGGACCCTGGCAGTGGCGGGCTGCCCAGGCTCCCGGGAGGGGAGGTGTGGATAGTGACCTGTGCTCGCACACAGGATTCTTGGTGGCGGCAGCAGTAGCCTTAGCGTCTCATGCCCGTCTCTGGGGTCTGCGCTGATAGCCACGGCTCGCGCCCGTCTCTGGAGCCCCTTTAGGCAGTGCTCTGAATCCCCTCTCCTCGCGCACCCTGAAACAATGCTATCTTGCCTCTTCGGCAGTTCCAGACTTTTCCCAGGACTCCCTCCCGGCTAGCTGTGGCGCACTAGCCCCTTCAGGCTGTGTTCAGGCCGCCAACTGCAGTCTTCTCCCGGCGCTCCGACTGAAGCCCGAGCCTCAGCTCCCAGCCCCGCCCGCCCCGGCAGGAGAGCAGACAAGCCTCTCGGGCTGGTGAGTGCCGGTCGGCACCCATCCTCTGTGCGGGAATCTCTCCGCTTTGCCCTCCGCACCCCTGTAGCTGCGCTCTCCTCCGCGGCCCCGAAGCTTCCCCCCTCCGGCACCCACCTGTCTCCGCCCGCAAAGGGGCTTCTAGTGTGTGGGAACTTTCCCTCCTTCACTGCTCCCTCCCACTGGTGCAGGTCCCGTCCCTATTCTTTTGTCTCTGTTTTTTTTTTTTTCTTTTGCCCTACCCAGGTACGTGGGGAGTTTCTTGCCTTTTGGGAGGTCTGAGCTCTTCTGCCAGCGTTCAGTAGGTGTTCTGTAGGAGTTGTTCCACGTGTAGATGTATTTCTGATGTATTTGTGAAGTGGAAGGTGATTTCCACGTCTTACTCCTCCGCCATCTTGAAGGTCTCCCCCGCAATGTGTTTTCAGTTTTTCTTTGTCACAAGTTTAAATATTCCTTGCATTGTTTTATACTTCAAAGTATAAAAGCTTTAAATAACTAAATAAGCATATTATAGATCTATAATTATGGTTAATTATAAAGTGAGCAAGAGGAGATTTCTACTGTGATTGGCAATTAAGAACCTTGGGCATTGAAATTAATTGAGTTTAATTCCCTAATCTAAATATACTGACTTCATAACAAAATTAACATTTAAAACATTAAAAGACATTTATAAAAATTATAAACGAAACTTGAAGGAAATTAATTTGTCTCTGATTGCATTGACAATAATTACTTGATATATCAAGCACAACTAAATTCATATCCTGTTATGAAATGTTGGCTTTTTTTCCCTTTTTCTTTCTTTCTTTTTTTTTTTTTTTGTGGTACGCAGGCCTCTCACTGCCGTGGCCTCTCCCGTTGCGGAGCACAGGCTCCGGACGTGCAGGCTCAGTGGCCATGGCTCACGGGCCCAGCCGCTCCACGGCATGTGGAATCTTCCCGGTCCGGGGCACAAACCCGTGTCCCCTGCGTCTGCAGGTGGACTTTCAACCACTGCGCCACCAGGGAAGCCCCCTCTTTCTTATTTTGAAGGTGAGATGTATGCATTTAGAATGACCTATAGGTTATAAATTATTATTTTTATTTTCTAACAAATAGCAAAATTCACCAGTCCCAACTGACGGGCATAATGCAAGGATGGAAATTTCCCAATTTCAGTAGCTTCTTCTGCCATTTAAACCACACTCCCATCTCAAAGTTCGCTATGTATTTTTCACTTCTTGGAACAAATTTTCGTTGGGCACATGCCAGGCACTGCTCTGTGTGATGAACATTCAGAAATGAGCAAGACAGACCAGGTCTTTGCCCTTGTCTATAAAGACAGTATTTATGTGCAATATTTCCCTAGATGAAATCATATCAGCATAAGGTAAACTCTTGATAGCCAACCCATAAGATCTGTTTTGGTACACATGTAATATTGAACTGTGACCCAATGGTAAAGAGAACTGAATAAGATAAAGAGCACAGCAATGGGGTATATAGACCATGATTTATACTAACATAGCCCAGAAGAAGGCTCAAGATTATCTGTACTCTTACTACTTTTTTTTTTATAAGTTTATTTATTTTATTCATTTTTATTTTTGGCTGCGTTGGGTCTTTGTTGCTGCGCGCAGGCTTTCTCTAGTTGTAGTGAGCAGGGGCTACTCTTTGTTGCGGTGTGTGGGCTTCTCGTTGCGGTGGCTTCTCTTGTTGTAGAGCACAGGCTCTAGGCACGTGGGCTTCAGTAGCTGTGGCACGTGGGTTCAGTAGTTGTGGCTTGCAGACTCTAGAGCTCAGGCTCAGTAGTTGTGGCGCATGGGCTTAGTTGCTCCCTGGCATGTGAGATCTTCCTGGACCAGGGCTCGAACCCGTGTCCCCTACATTGGCCGGCGGATTCTTAACCAGTGCACCACCAGGGAAACCCTGTACTCTTAGTACTTTCTTTATCACTACCTACCTTCAGGTAACTATAACATGTTGTGCTCTCTGTCACTGCTTAGTCCAGATTATCTCATTTATTCTTCTCATCATCCCTATGAAGAAAGTTCTATCATTTCTAGTTTAGAAATGAGGAGACGTAATTTAGAGAAGGTAAAAAGAATGCCCAGTTCACACATCAACTGAGGATCAGAGTCTATAGTAAACCGTGGTCTGACTGTAATACTGGCTTCCCCTGAAGTGATACTACCTTGTGCTAAATAAACTTTGGGAAATGGAAAACAGGCAAAAAACACCTAAAATAGATAAGCAAGTATATGTCCCCTCCTGCCCCCCCAAAACAACCAACCTAGTAGCTGCTCTCTTTAGTCCTAAGATAGTTTCTTTGTCTGAAGGTCTTTTTTGGTGGGCATCAGCAGGAGACAGTCTGTTTTTCCTTAGCCAGCTGCACTTCCTGTGAGCTTGAATGTAGGCTTTGAGGTTATGAGGTTTCAGAGAAAGCTCAGTCTGTGACTGAAAGCCTCCGCCATTATTTGCAGGTTGTTAAGCTTGTTTGAGTATTTGTTCAAATAAAAAGTTAAGGAAATTTGATTAACACTCTTTCTCTAGCCTTTCAGAAGGAGACAACAGATTTGATCATCATATTGAAAAAAAAGGTGACAACAGGGGGAAATGGTGGTGTTTCCCCATCCTGACTCTTAACTCATTTTGTCTGAAAACCTATTGACTTAATTTGCAACGATTTTGTGGAGTAAGTGGATTACTGTCAATGTGAACAGTTTGTATGTGGAACTTTTGTTCCCACAGCAAAAATGCTGGCTAAGTTGCCAGCACCACTAGCTGCCTGCGTTTACAATCACCCCAGGAACCCCCATTGAACAGCCTCCAAACGAGGACAGCTTAATGTAAATTGAATAGCGTCCCTAATATTACACTGCCATTTAGCATTCAACTTCTAAGTGTCAGGGTGGCCTGAGCCAAGTCCTACTCTGGGACCTGAATAGTGATTCATGAACCACAATTAATAATACCAACCGTTACAACAAAAGCATGTAGCTGAAGTTGAAGAAACCATCTTGCTAGTGACGCCTTTTTTCTTTTTGCGCTTCGTTCTCACCTAATACACCCACTGTCCCTTTCATCCTAAAAGAATATTCATGTAACAGTAACTGCAGTGAGGCGATGGTAGATTCCTCCAGCTAAACATTTTAGAGTGGGTACATTCAGTGTGATTCCTAGGCTGGGACAAGAAGGAGAGTATAAGCAATATTAAACCATTAAACAAAGGAAGCTTGGGTCAGAAATATGAAGGTCATACATGAGAAGAAGAGAAAGGATGCAAATGCAAAGTGAAATCAAGAACATGAAGAGAGAAAGATTGCAAAGTTATTATCAAAGATGGAAAAAATCAGCATCTGGATTGGGCTGAGAAAATATTCAAGACCTCCTCTAAAATCTGTGGGGTCCCGAAGAAAAGTAGAGATGAAGGTTCACATCCCAGGTCTTATTTTTAAAAGTTATAACTCAAGCTCTACCCAAGGCCTGGCCCACCTTCCTACGCTGGAGACCTTAGCACACTCCTAGGGGATGCGCCTGTGACGCTGCCCTGCTGGCTGCTAGCCTGAGTGGGAACAAGGATCTGCTGGGGCAAGACCTAAACTGAGGTCCCTGGGCAGGGACCAGCCCAAACCCAGAGTGGAGAGTGACCAGGCTCAGCTCCTCGGGGGGCTGGGAGGGACAGGACCCCTGCCCCATACTTTTCCTGCTCGAGATTCTCAGGCATCTCTAAATCCTTCCCCAAACTAAACCCCAGAGTACAAAGAGGGGAGAGAATACAGTATTTGGAGAACCTGATCTGTCTAGACACCCACCTTGGAGATTGGAGCAGCTGAGTTTAAGCAAAATCAGCCTCTCTTCCTCTGGCAAGCCAGGACAGGGGCTGGCTCTTCTCCCTCGTGTACACTTGAGCGCTCTTAGCTCCGCTCTCTGGCCTGGGGCACCTAGTACCAGTTCCTCTAGAAGGTACTTCATCTGTAATGCCCATTTGCTCAGTTAGCTACAGATCCTTCCAAAAACTTTCTTAGGAAAAATAAAATTGGTCTCGTATTTCAGTTTTTGTGATATGTGACACCCTCTAAGATGCAAACCCAGGACCCTCTTGCCTGGGTCTAAGGGCAGAACTGAAAGCATCCCATCATTTTAAGGTATGTAGAAGCCAATAACAAACCAAGTGGAGTATAATTGATATACCTGGCATTCCTTGATAGTGGCCTGTGCTCCACCTGCCCCACGTATGCCCAGCCAACCTCAAGAATCCTGGCGGAGCAACAGTCCCCTTTGTAAAGGAAGGATAAAGCAATCAGGTTTAGAAAACACTAGAGCACATCTTCAAATAATGGGTCAGAATCACCTACTGCAAAAATCAAACCATGAGCAGATGAATCCGACACGTAGCTTTTAGAAGTGGAGTAATTACAATGGAGCACACGTTTTGGAGTAAACTCTCAGCCTGTGAGATAGCTTTTGAAGCAGTAATGGCTAGTGAAACTTATCATTCCAGTCTCAGAAAGATTAGTGGTAATCTACAATTTTTATTAATCATACTCATACACAAAAATAGAAGGGACTCACAGAAATATCACTTTCAATACATATCTCATAAATGCTTACAATTTGTGCTTTGTTTAACTTACAAGAGGGAATAGATGCTAGGACAAAGGGATTTAGCTAAAGTACCACAAAAAGCTTAGAACAAATGAGTGGAGAGCTAACTACTGAAATTAGGAATTAGTCTAATAGCCATACTGGAGGTCTGCACACAACTGATCTTCAATAAATGCAAAACTACAACAAATAAAACTTTCTTAGACCTCAGACTAACAAGCACCAAGCTTTTCTGAATGTAAATATAATTTTGGGTTGTAAATAGTTTGAACTCTTTGTATGGACCTCATCACTCTCTACTTTTCACTCAACCAATGTCTCTGTTTAGTCAGTGGTTCTATGATGTGTACTTGTCATGTAGTGATTTTGATTCTGTAGAAAGTCTCTGTGGAAAGGGGGTAAATACAAAAAGTACTCTAAAAAGCTGCCATATAAGTTTTTTTTTAGAATATTTTGAACAAATAGAAAAGAAGTCTTATCATGTTCTTTGCACTAAGCAACTGTTTTCAATAACGAGTCCTGCATAAGGACTTATTGATGGATTCAGAAATCCTAGCACGGGACAGGGAGGCTGCAATTAAAGGCATCCTCCGATTAGTGCCCAAACAGACTCAAAGGGGAGTGGTCTGTATTGCCCTGGAAAATAGCAGTTCTGAGTTGTAAGGTTGACAGAACTTTGCAGGATGAACAGTATAAATTTATAGACAGACATATGAACCATGGAGAAGAATTTCAGAACCTTGCTAACTACCTTGATTTAGAATGAAATAAGCTGAAGATGAATTATTTCTCATTTTGTTTGAAAAATTGGCAACCCATCCACAGAAAATATGCCTGAGATTTGGAGGATCATACAAATGTTATCGCTGTACTTGAGACAGTAAATCTTCCTCTTGACCTCCAGAATAGGACCCACATTTAATAAAATGCTTTTATTCTACTATGAAGCCTTTCTGGGTTGTGTTAAACCAAATCAGCCAGGATAGACGAAATTTACCAGTCGGTTCAGACTCCTGCTGCAAACTCTCACGCCTGCATCTACCGCCAGCTGTCACCAGGAAGGAGAGACCAGCAGCTTATCAACCTATAGAAACAATCCATCTCCATATTCTCTACTGAAGCTCACACACGGATGATAACTTGAACAATTTTCCAGTACATAAAGAGAGTAAATAAATAACAAGGCAACATGGCGCTTAATGTTTCCCTTTCTCGTTTTCTTGCTCTTAGCGTTCCAGCTTCAGGCAACAAAATCCTTAAGCACTGAAACGAGCAAAAAAGCAGTTTTAAGAAGATAGGTCAGGACATTAATATAACACCTCCTTTTTATCCTCTGACATTCCTCACAATAAATCAGCTGGCTTTCCTCCACACCCTCCACCCGCCCATCCAGATTTCGGATCGCCCAAAGTAAATCTGTGACAAGGGTATCTATACATAATATTAATGGTGCCGAGGAGGGCTGGTGTGAAGTGTGAGCGCTTGTCAAGAAAGGAGCGATGGAGCCCAGCCGTTCATCCTCCGCAGTGTGCTCTACATCATCTGCAGGACAAACGTAACATCATTAGGAAGAAAAAAAAAGAGGAAGAGGGAGGCAGGAGGAGGTGGGGAAGTAGCCAACCTGCAAGGAAACGGCTAAGTTGGAGATTCCAATCAATCTAACTAAGCCAGGTTCCCTGAGATACTGTCAGCTGCTACAGACAAAACAGATTGCAGGAGAGATCAGTGAGTCAAACAAACAAACCAACAAAAACTACGAAATACAACTTTCTTATCAGAGATTTACTCAAGTACTGGTGGCATTTTAAATCCACTTTCCAGTTTAGCTCCACTTTGCCTGGCCAGGAAAGAGAAAGAAGTTTGCTTTATCCTTAAATAAAAGAATTCAAGCAATCAGCACTCTAGAGGGTACTGGTTCATAAGCATTTACAGTAGATTAAAAAAGAAATGATGACATATTTTGTGAGTCAAAGTTTAAGAAAAGGCCAGAAGGATAGAGAAGTTTGAGTTTCAATCTTTACTCAAGGTCAAAATCTAGCTTCTGGGTTAGTGGGTGGCTGAGTTTTTATGGTGAAAGGGGGCTCCAGTTTCTTTGGCTGTTTAATCAGTTGTATGTAGAAGGATTGTGTCCAACTAAAGATCTGTAGGCAGTGAAACTATTGACCATATGCTGTCCTAGTCCCTGCTTGTGAAATAAAGATCATTTGATCTTTTGTGCCAAAGTATTAAATCACCTAATCCGCTGACAGCTAAACTTAAGAAAACCAATGCCAAAACAAAACAATGAACAGAGCGAATGAAACAAACTGTCCTAAATTACTGGGGCGGGTTAAATAAAATCCAAGTTCCATTACCCCTCTGATTCCATTTACTCACCTGTCACTTAATTCAGAGCCCGACAAGTTATTTTGATTTATCATCTAAACTGCTCCAGATCTATAGCTCTGAGATGTTTAGTTACAACTTGGGGAATGTTCTCTTACAAATAATTTTAGCATTTGCTTTGGATGATTCCCAAGTCCTTTTACCAAGTGTCAGAACAGATCTGAACCCAGTTCAGAGTTTTCAGGTCTGATGAATCTTATCCCAAAGCAACAACTTTAGTTACTATTGATCAATCCGTTTTATTTCCAATTTAAATGCCTGAATACCTAGGATAACTCAGAAATTAATTACTGAGTATTTTAGAAACCAGCCTCCCCCATCTACATTCAGTATCTTTTAAAAGTTTTTTCACTAATAGTTTAAAGTAAAAGAAATCAGGTGCTCACCTTTTAAAGTAGCCTTGTTTCCAAAATATGATAGGCAAACTTACTGCTCTTGCCAGCCACTTAAATTAGGGTCCTGTTGAATGGAGACAATGACATATGGGTAGTTCCAAATTTAAGCTAGCGCAAAGAAATAGCACCTAATGCAAGCAGACTAAGAAAGTGCAAGGTCATATTTAACTGTATCAAACTTGATTCTTTAAGCTCTAACAGGATTTGATCATCAGTCAATCGTGGAATGCTGAATTTGCCTAATAGTAATTCTTTTTCCATCTACAAATGACCATAGTTTGTACATAATTTAAATCGAGACATATGAAATTATGGTGATGGTTATGAAAGAAAATCAGAATAATTTTTACTTTATTAACAATAATGTACTAGGTGTACGCAGTACACACAACTATACAAATAAGCATAGTGAGTCTTTAAGTAAGCAGTGCAAAAACGAAACTATTTAAAGAGAAATTTGATTTTGGCATACATGGCGCATTATCTAAATCTGACCTCCAGAAAGAAATGTCAACTAATCATAATTATCACTGCACCCATCCATTCTGAAAAATAAATAAATAAATACACAACAGGCAGAACTAAACAACTAAGGGATTTTTGCATTTCCCATTATGGTCCCTCCTGTAAAATAAAGAATAGATAGACTGAAACATGAATATGAAGGCATGAATGAGAATTATTTTCTTATTCTTAAAACAAACAAGCAATGAGTAAAACAACATTCACATTAATTTAAAATGAAGCTATGATGCATTTTCTTATTCTGTTTAATTTTGTACCATTTGTGTAACAATGGAGAAATTTGCAAAATGAAAATAATGTTACAAATATCATTTGATTCAGATGATCTTGGTAGCTCATTTTTCATGGGTCATCTCTTTTAAAATTTAAATTAGTAGGAAATTATTTGCTAACATTTAAAAATTCTCTGTTGTCTCTCCAAATAGAATTAATCTTCTATTGCATTCTGGAAGCGTTAGAAAACATATAGCATGACATGAAGTTCAGAATTTCTTTTTTCAAAAAAAATAAAGCTGACTTATTAATTAAATATGTCTGACATCTTCACCAAATTATTAGCACCTTGAGGAATGGAGCTGTCTCTCCTTCATTGTTTCACCCGGAGCACTGATACAGGATTGGGCCTTCCTGTGGAAAAGAACTCTGTGACTTTGTACAAGTCACTCCCCTCTGAAGGCTTATTACCTCTTTTATAAGTGGAGGTGTGGATGAGATGATCAGTACAATTTCTTCTCACAAAGAGGGCTATGGTTGGATGAATTATGAACTGAGGATGTAGCTCTGCTCTATTGGGTCTTCGTAGTTGTAGGTCTTTGTAAGGAAAAATCATGTAAACAGATAGCACTTTGATAAGAGAAAGAAAAACAAATAGTGTAATGGACAAATTACTGGGAAGGTCAGGTAATCTTAATCTAGGAATGAAGAAAGTTAAAATGAAGAAACTGGGTCATTTCAGATAAGGGAAGAGGAGAGAAGACATTTCAGGCTGCAAGAACAGACTGAGAAAAGATAATGTATGTTTGGAGAACGGTCGATTAGCCCAGGGTAGCTGGGGTGCATTATAGTTGAGCAGATGTAATGAAAGACAAAAATAATACTGATACTAAGACCTAGTATTTGAGAGAAAGGAAAGAGAAGATCAGGTTGTGGTGCACAAGAAAGCTCTAACAGAGGAGGCGGGATTTGAGTTGAATCTTGGAAAATGAGTAGGATTTGAAGAAGAAAAGGAGAGGATAAGAGTGAGTTCATATAGAGGGAAGTATATTTGATAGATATATTTAGGTCAGGAAAACATTTGATTAGAATGAAACATTCATGTGAAAATCAAGACTGTAAAAGGAGATCAGGAAGATGTTGGAGAGGACAGAGCATTCCAGGTGGAAGAATTGGCCTATTTCTCATGTACTGAGTAATCTTTGCTATGTTATGTGCCGAGGAGTCAAATAGCGACAGCATGGAAAGCCTTGGGTGGCAGAGGAATAGAAAACCTCTTAGCCTAGAAAACAGAAAGACTGGGACGGGGCAAACAGTGAGGAAACTATTACCCAGGTCCAAGCATGAGATGATGAATAAAGCAAAAAAAGAAAGAAACTTGGGACTTGGTTGACAAAATGGATATGACACACGAGGTGGAGAAAATATTGAAATAAGTTATGAGAATGTGGTACTTTTAGCACTGATATATAGGACATATAGAAATAGCTCACACATTTTGAGGGATTGTAGTCTTTGCATGGAGGGTCTTTGCAAAAATGCAGCAGGTAAAACCCGGTCTCATAGAATAGAGGGTACTCACTGGGAAGTTAAAAACTTGCCAATAAATATATGCATCTGTTGAAAAGTGTTCAGCTGCAAGTAACATAAATCCCAGCTATGGGTTACAAAAATAGGAATCTAATTTTCTCACACAGCAAGAAGTTTGTTAGTAGGCATTTGCTGTGCAGGTTCAGATGCTTGGCAAACTCATCTTTCTATTCTGACATTGTTAAGGTGAGCTGCTCATCTTTATGCTTCTCACCTCCTGATCACAAGATGGCTGCTATATCTCCAGACATTACATTCATTTCCAAGACAGGAAAAAGAGGTAAGGGTTTGCTATGTTATATTAGGAAAGCAAAAGTTTCCCTAGAAATCCCCAGTAGACTACCATTTATGTCTTACTGATTGGAGCTGATCGACTTGGTCACTTCTAGCAGCAAGGGAAAATGGGAATGTGTTTTCTGGGTATATTACTTACCAAATAAAGTCAGGATTCTGTTAGCAAGAAAAAAAGGAGAATGGATATTGTGTAGGCAATTAGAAAGATATGCTAAAGTATATTTTATAGCATAGTAAATAAAAGTTCTAGAAGGTGATTGCTTTTAAGTGATAAAAATTTGTTGTCATTAAAACTTGATAGTTGGTGACCCTTCTAAATCTCTCTCAAAATTCTTTTCCTATCTCCCCCCCCGCCATCTCCATGAATGCTACCTACCTGGCGTGGACTATAGCAATGACCTCACCTGGTCACTTTGCTGTCATCCTCTTGCCCTATTGTTATCTATTTTCTGTACAATAATAAGAATGATCTTTTTATAGAAGGAAGTTACAACTTAATTTACAGTTTGCATTATTTTCAGATCAATGAAAATAGAAACACTATATATATTGATGTGACCAAGCTACTTTAAAGAAAATCCTTAGCCTTAGATATTTTTATTATTAAACATTAAAAATGAGTTAAGTAGCATTCATTTATCTGAAAAAAACACAATAAAATATACTAAAATTAAGTAGAAAGAAGGAATTAATAATTGACAAAACCCAAGATGGTTATTTAGGAAAAAATCAGGAAAACTGATCAATAAGTTAAAATATTTTTGAAAAGATCAATAAGTTAAAGCTCTAATAAGCCCTTATATGGAAAAACAGAGAATCTACATACACTCACGTATATGTACATATAACAAATAAATTCTAGAGTATAATAAATGACAGTAAATATGAGAAAAGCTCTAATAATTTTCCAAAATATTTTTGTAACGTGAGAAATTACTCCATAGAGTTTCACATAATAAATTTGAATATGTGATTTCTCAAGGAAATATCAAAAATTACTCAAGAAAAGGATAACTATAGAAGGAAATAAAGATCTGTCCTGCAGCTAATACCAAAAAAGGAGAAGGCTGAGGTCACTCTACAGGCTCTTCATATCAAATCTTCAACAGTACAGTATTCCCCATAATTCTTTCTTCATTCCCAAGCACAGAAAAAGGCAGGCAGCTTTCCATTTATTTTTTGTGTCACACATAATTCTGATACCAAAACCTGACCAAGATTGTACCAAAAATGAAGCTCATGGTCTAGTCTCAGTCATGACTGTATCTTGCTCTCCTACTGTCTACAGAATACAAAAATACGTATCAGCAGCACAGTCACCTGAAAAGAAGCAGGTTTATTTCAGGAATGCAAAGATGGATCAATATCAGACAATCTATTAATTTTAATATATAACTTTAATTTATTAAAGGTATGATCATATGCAGGTATGCCCAAAAGTCATTTGATAACTTCCAGCTAGACATAATAAAAAGTTTTAGTAAATTTGAGAATAAAATCAACAGACATAATACAGTAAAGAATATAATGTCATAGTGTGCACTTTTTATGTATTAGGAATATACCAGACACATTCCTCTTATAGTGAGGAACAAAAAATGCCTATGTTGAAGATTGTATTATTATTCTAACTACTGTCTTCTCCTCTCTCTAGGAGGATTATAGGTCCCTACACCTTCAATGGCAGTATTAGCCACATGATTTGCAATGTCTCTCCTTATAGAAGAATTACATATTCCCACTTCACTGATAACAGTAGTTGCCAAGTGACTTGCTTTGAACAATTTATTGTGAGTAAAAATAATTGTGACATTCCTAAACAGAAGCTTTAAGAGGCATCTCATGATTTTGCCATACTCTTCTTTCCATCTCTCACGAGACCACAGTGTCCCAAAATTAGGTCTAGGAGACAAGACAACATAGGACAGAGCTATGGCTGACGCAAATTGTACATGAATGTGAATGAGAAACAAGCCTTTGCTGTTGGAAACCACTGAAAAGTGGGGGTCATATTTGCTAGAACAAAACTTAGCTTGACTGATACCACATACTATCTCCACTAGTCTTCTGCATTCTTTCTGGGGGTTCAGAATGTGATAAGGCTGAACAAAAGATATACTATACACAAATATGGGCAAGGAAAATAAGTAATTGTCATTATTTACTAATGATATATTGCTATTTAATGAGACTCCAAGAGAATCAGCTGAAAATCTCTTAGGACTCATAGAATTGGGAAATAAGAAACAAACCTTTCCTTATATCACAAATAACCAGTCAAAAAACATAACAAAAGTAATTCCAATAAAATAACAATAAAATAATTAAAATACTAAAAATTAACTTAATAACAAATGAGTGAGAC
Source organism: Orcinus orca (assembly GCF_937001465.1). Taxonomy (NCBI): domain Eukaryota; kingdom Metazoa; phylum Chordata; class Mammalia; order Artiodactyla; family Delphinidae; genus Orcinus; species Orcinus orca. The sequence continues at coordinate 16,698,257 of NC_064559.1, read as the reverse complement.
TTACACAGCTATATTAAGAAAATCATTCACTTGACAGTCAATAAATGTACACTATATTCAATATCTTGTAATAACCTACAATGGAAAATAATCTGAAAAAAATGTATATATAACTGAATCACTTTGCTGTATACCTGAAACTAACACAATATTGTAAATCAACTATACTTCATTAAAAAATTTTTTTTAAATAAATACACATTAAGTTCTAGGCACTATTATAGGCTCTGGCAATACGACAGTACAAAATGCTTTTTCCTGGAGCTTACATTCTACTTGGAGATGAGAGACAATAAACAAATATGAAAACTAATATATAATATGTGAGGTAAGTGGGATAAGTACTGAAGATAAAAATTGAACAAGGAGGATAGGAAATGTGGGAGAAGCTATGAACAGAGGCATTTTATATAGGATGGTCAGAAAAAGCCTCACCAAGAAGGTGACATTTGAGTAGAAACCTGACAGGTGAGGAGTGAGCCAGGAGACAGGTGAGGAGTGAGCCATGAGTTTTACATGGAAAGGTAACAGCTTTCCCTTTAAAGAGAACTGGCACAGAGATCTTGAGATGAGGGTGGCACAGCCCTGGACCATTAAGGAGACCAGTGTGGTTGCAGTGCAGAGTGGTCGTAAGTGAGGGAAAGATGGGAGGAGATGGGGGTTCCAAAGAGCACTAGGGGGTGGTGGGACACAGCTTATAAAGGGCTTGGAAATTGTACCCCAAATGAAGTGGAGACCATAAAGTTGTACTGAAGAACATTAAACAGACCAAAAAAAAGAAAAAAATGCAGAGATAGATTTCTTTCAGGATTAATATTCTGAATATGCCATTTCACTTTATAGTAACATATACATTTAATATAACTAAAAAGAATCCCAATGTGTTACTTTTAATATTTAACAAGTTGAAATAAAAAATTATTTGGAAGAATATACATAGGGAAATACCCTAGAAAGTTTCATATATCAAGAATAAGTATTCACCCAATCAAATATCAAAATATATTTTAAGCTATGGTAAATATTGGGTTGGCCAAAAAGTTCATTCAGTTTAAAGTAAAAATAAAACACATTTTAAAATTCATAAAGAATTTTATTGAACAACGTATTCACTAACCGAATGAACTTTTTGGCCAACCCAATAAATACTCATGATACTGTATAGAAACAGATTTATTAAAACTTGATAGAACTTTCCTATATGAGAAATGGTCATTATAAATCAGTGGGTAGAGGAGAGATTATTCAGAAGATAATATTAAATCAATTGATAAACCTGAGAAAAAATAAATTTAATTTCCTATTTCATATCATATAAAAAACTTTCCAATGAAATGTAAACTCCTAAACCATAGTAACACATGAAGCAAATGCAGGATTTTTTTCTAATTTACAATCTTTAATTAAGGAAAGCTTTTCTTATCATGATACCAATGAAAGGAGATAAGAGATAAATAACTGAGAGATTGCTCTGTATGGAAATAAAAATTGAAAAACAAATCACAACTGAAAAAAGTGTTTTCAACATATGGGACAAGGGATACATCATTTAGTGATTGTATAGAGAGGAAAAAAAGAAAGAAAGAAAGAAAGAGAGAGAGAGAGAGAGAGAGAGAAAGAAAGAAAGAGAGAAAGAGAAAGAAAGAAAGGAAAGAAAGAGAAAGAAAAAGAAAAGAAAGAAAGAGAGAGAGAGAAAGAAAGAGAGAGACAGAGAGAAAGAAAGAAAGAAAGAAAGGAAAGAAAGAGAAAGAAAGAGAGGGAGAAAAAGAAAGAAAGAAAGAAAAGAGAGAGAGAAAGAGAGAAAGAAAGAAAGGACAAAGTCAATAGCAAAGGGCAAAAATAAACATTTATTCTTTCAACTGCCAGTTATTGGGCACACAGCTCCTCCCAACCATGAACAGGGCACTTACATTGAAGAGGGAAGAAATGGACAAAAGACACATTAGAAAATAAATAAATAAATAAGCTGAGACTTGAATAATGAGTCAGCCATTGAAAAGCTAAAGGAAAATTCTGGGAGGAGAAAAGTGTAAGACCCTACTGTATGAAAGAATTTGAAGTCTGCAGATAGAGAAAGAAGGCCGATAGGGGGAGGAAGAAAGGCAGCAAAGTGAGTCTTGGGAAATTGGACTTGATAGATTGATGAATTGGAATTATAATGGAGTATTCGCAGTTCAGGCTTACAAAAATGGAGTTGGGTGGCCATTGAGGATCTGGTCTCAGACATGTCTCTGCACCACTGAGAACCTGAACTTTCTTTGAACTGTACCAGACCCAAGGACACCACCAGCTGTATTCAGAACACCCACCAGCCCACAACCTTATGGTCTCAAGGTCTCCCCTTGTAACTATGCAACCTTTTCAGACCCCAATCAATCCTTACTTAACAAGCACCCTTACTTCTTGCCAGCTCCAATTGTAATTCTTGATAAACAACTCATGTAACTAACTGTTAATCTTGAGGTTTTACCTTTATAACCTTTCCCTATTTTGTAGTGCTTCTTGAATCTGTGTCTCCTGGGCTGCAATCCTAACAGATCTGAAATAAACACCTTTTTATTTCAATTAAGTCTTCATTTCTAAAATTTTGGTTAATATAGGTTATGGGAAAGGCCTGAGTTTTACACTGTCTGCATTGGGAAATCACTGAAAATGACTGGTGGATGATAGGAGATGATACTCATTTTCAAGCGATCAGTACATCTGAAATATAAGGAATTTTGCTCTTAACAGGGAGTTAAGAGCAAAAGCTGAGAGTTCAGTTCAGAAGTGGTTGTAGTAGTTGGGTAGGAAAGGGGGTTAAATTGGACTCATTTCTGTAATGGGACAGATTCCTGAAAGAGAAATATCTGACTTGACAGTTATACACATGAAACATTTTGCAAGATATTGTCAACTTGCGTTCCAAAGAAAAATATGGAAGCAACAACTGTATAAGAGTGTTTATTTCTCCTCATTCTTATAAATATTAGATATTACTACTTTTTCATCTTTGGTGATATGATAAACAAAAAGATTACATCTTTTGAATTTAATTTATTTGAATAGTAAGAACAGTTATCACTTTCATATATGTATTTGACATTTGTAGCTTTAAAAAAAATTGTATACCAAATTCAATAGTCAATTCTGACTTCATCTTAATTGGTCCCTCAGCAACATTTGACACTTGGACCACTTCCTCTTTTTGAAACACTTTCTTCTGCAGACTTTCTGGATATCACAAGCCCCTGGATTTTCAGCTCACATTCTGTCCTCCCTTGCTTGAGCTCCTTTGCTGGCTCTGCTCTGGCCAAACCTCTGAAAGTTAGAGCATCTCAAGGGTTTGGACCCTATTCTCTCCCATGTTTTTCCTTAGATCATCTCATCCTACCCCAAGGCTTTCAATACCATCCAGACACCACGGAATCCCAAATCTATATCTCCTCTCCTTCCTTCTCCTCTAACATGTGGTATATACATATTTCCACTTACATCTAGCATGTATCTCAAACTTAACCTGTCTGAAACATATTGACCAGCAAGGCTGCTCCCCCTTGGTCTTCCTCATCTCCATGAATGGTGCCTCCCTTCCCCCAGCTACTCTATCCCCCTTTCTTGCTCCCTCCATCACACACAATTTTAGGAATTTGTCCTCTGTAAACATAGCAAATGAGAGCCAAAATATAAAAACAAGAATGTCTACTTGAATGTCTACTTGAAACTAAATATCCGTCATAAGAGATTAATTAAGTCATGATGCAATCATTGAATGGGAGACTATGAATCCCTTACAAGCCATGAAATAGATTTACTATTAAGTGAAAAAAGCAAAGTTGCAAACCAGTATAACCTCAGATGGAGAGAATACAAATCAAAATGCAAAATGGAAAGTTCTCCTTGGAAGGAAAGATTCTAAAGTTAAGTGCTTTGCACATTTTTGTTTTGTTCAAGTTCTTTTTTTTTTTTAATGAGAAGCACTATCATTTCTATGATATAAAAGCAAAACTTTAAAAAATAGTGTTACTGAGTCAAATTTGGGTCTGCTCTCCACGTGCAGTGTTGCCAATCTGCTGACAATGGGTTGCGGTGAAGGAAAGTGCAGCATTTATTGCAGGGCGCCAATCAAGGTGTATGGACAGCTAGTGCTCAAAAGCCCTGAACTCCCCAATCACTTTTAGGGAAAGGATTTTAAAGACAGGGTGAGGGAGAGGGTTTCAGGGTGCATGATCAGCTTGTGGACATTCTTCTGATTGGTTGGTGGTGAGGGTAACTGGGTGGTATTTTGGGAGTTAATATCATCAACCTTTTGGTTTCAACAGGTCTAGGGTCTCCATGCTTGTGGTCAACATGCAGTTAATTCCTTGCACCTGATGAGGGTTTCAGTATCTGCAAAACAGCTCAAGAATATGGCTGAGAATATTTTTTATAGCCCTTGAGGAGGAACTAAAGGTCCTTGGTTTTGTTTAATGGCTAAACTATTATTTTTTTGTCTTGCCTATTTTCCTTTGTTTCTGCATTTTCTCACTTCTCTGATTAAATTTACTCTTTGGAACTTGGGGAAAGCCTAGGAGGTTAAAATTTTTCTACAAATAAGAGGCAGATGGAGGACATGGTTGGGGAGGGGGATCTGTCCTGGGAAGGCCCCATAGGGTCCTGCTCAATTACAACACCCTTTTCTTTGATATTCCTCATTCGTGAGGGGGAACAGGTGTAGAACAAGAAAAGGAATAAAGTTTTGGATAGAGAGGTTAATTATAAACTCAGCAGAGGAACTTGGTTTTAGGGGGACTCAGTTTCAATAGGATTGACAAAATGGAGATAAGTGAAGATTAATGTACAGGATCATAAGTGAATTTTTCCTGAGTTAAATTTTCATAGGAAAACCACAAATAGGGCTAATAGAAATGTAGTTGGATATCTAGAAGCATTTAGCCATGGACTGCTAATACATAGCAGTGTCATGGAAGTTGACGTAACAGCTTCTCAGCCCTCAAGCTATGTCTAAGTAAAAGGTTTCGAGGTATGTTTAACAAAATGGCCAAATGAAACAAGATTATGGGTGTTAATGCAGTGACTATGGCATATATTCAGCTATTTAAATACTCCTGTTTTAAGAACTAGTTACTAGAGTGATCATTAAAAACTTACCTTGAGGTTTTTGACAAGAGCGTGGATGGCATGACCTAGTGAGACCACTGGTCCAGGAGCTGGTAGAAGTCATCTATTCTTGAATATACCACTTCATGGGTGACCATGAGCTTGGTGTTTCACCTCCAAGATTCAGTTTTTTAATTTGTAAAATGAAGTTATTATATCTGCCTTTCTACCCTATGAGCATATTACCAGGATCGGATAAACTAATGAATGCAGCACCACACAAGTAGAAGACTAGTCAATACTTAGGAGAATCTTGAACAAATTTGTTTGGACATCAATTATAATTATTTCCTCCCATACCATTATTGTCACTATGATAAACCTCTTTGCCCTATGGTGAAAATAATTTCCAAAGGGCTATATTTGCAATTTACTTTAAAATGCTTCCAAAATGAAGATGGATTGACTGATGAATAGAAGAATGGATAGATATGTTACAAAGCAAGCATAATAAACACAAATGATCATATTGAGGTCGTGGGTATACAGATATGCGCTGTAAAATTCTCTCAATTTTTCTGTGTGTTTAAAATCTTCACAAAATATGGTGGAGAGTACTCATTAAAAAGAGGACTATACCGTTTTCCTTTAGTCCTATAAAAGCAAAGGGCTTAGACTCATTTGCTCAGAGAGCACCCCATGCTGATGGAGGAAGACTAGTTATATTATACGAATTTAAATGCCAGCAGCTTTATATCAATTAATTATATCATAAATGCCAGTTAGCAATCACAACCAAGCCAAAGCATGACCTCCCCAAGTCCCAAGCACCAACAACTGTTCCCAAGTTGTTTCAACACCAAGCCAGGAGGTAGCTGCTTATAGTAGCAGTCTCCCGTTTGCATCTGTACTGCTGTGTGACCTTGAGAAAAATATTTAACCTCTCCCTTCTTGAATTGTTCCATCGGAAAATGGTGACGACTATTAATGATCACAGGACTGCTGAGGACATTCCAGAGTGATTTTGAAAGCACTCAGAAACAGCTTAGACAAATTAAATGACTCCCTCTTTCCTATTGATTTCACTTTGTATTTTCTGAGAATTTCAGATAAGCTTCAACATGCCCTCCCAGCCCCATCCTCCAGGGCCTAGCAGAGTCCCCTATACATAGTAATCACTCAATAAATATTTATTCATTTGATCTGATAACCTAACATTGTTAGAATGCATTTATTCGGAAAACATATTAGTCATTTTGGTCATTACGACTGCCCCATCCCAAAGAACACATCACAAACCTTGAGACCTGTGTGATGCAGCAGAAACTAAGCTCAGATACTAATCCTAGGAGACCTTGGAGAGAAGGCAACATCACATCAGGAGGTTGGTATTTTTCACAGTGATACATAACGTAGCGTGGAGAGAAGAGATAATAAATCTAACTGATCGCCCTGTATGTTATCTGAACACAGAGTCAGGCACAAACTGTCCTGCAATATTTAAATGAAAGCCACACGGAGTCAACACGATTCCAGGGATGAGAAGAGACTGATATTCTTAATTCTGAAAAACTGTATTGGTAATCAATCGGAATGCGAGAGCAATCGAAAAGCTGTCCAATTTTCAATTGCAGTATAAGTTGGAAAACAATTTGAAAATAATAGCTCATACAAAGAATTTTTGCAGCAGTCAATATGGACTTCATGTGAAGGACAAATAGGAATTTGGCAATAGATGCCCCGTTCAGCTACTGTGCGTCAGACGGTGTCTGTAGCATCCGCTGAAGGATTCCCCCGCATATCAGAATGGGAAATCTTTCAGAGTGTGGCTCTATTGAGACTCTATTAAATGGGATATTCAGTGAGAAAGCATTTCTAATGAATGCACACTGGCAGAACTGTGAACATTCCTATTAATGTACGATCATTGCAAATGAATTTACATGTGTGGTTTGCTGACCTGGTTCATATTAGAAATGTTTATCTTATATTTTTATGGTATAACAACATTATGAAACTGCTCATATCAGATTAAAGGTAGCTCCCACCATCCGCCACAGACTCTGATCCATTGTTAAATTTTTTTTCTTCCGTGAAAGGCTGTGTGGCTTGAAGACATAAAACAAAACACAAATCTGCACATTATTATTAATTTCTTTACATGAAGAAAACTGTTCTCTGGCTCAATTTCACTTTATCACAAACTACAGAAATAGGGTAAGTTAATAGGACTCAGTTATACATTTAACTCCTAGAGGATTATACTTTTTTTTTTAAAGCTGGTTTAATCTCAGGAGATCAAGTATAAATAATATAGAGGAGCCCCAACCTGCTTATTCTTCCTAATATTGGGGTCCTATTTGGTATTATACTTCACATGATATATGTGGCAAATATCTGTTACCATTGAAAGCAAAGATAGCAGCTAATTGATTTAGATATTTCATTCTGCTGCAAAATGAGCTTTGAATCCAGATTTTTTTTTAATTGAAATATAGTTGATTTACAGTATCATGTTAGTTTCAGGTGTACAGCACAGTGATTCAGTTTATCTATCTATGATCTATCTATCTATCATCTATCTATCTATCTATCTATATCTATCTATCTAATTTTTTCAGATTCTTTTCCCTTATAGGTTGTTACAAAATATTGAGTATAGGTCCCTGTGCTATATAGTAGGTCCTTGTTGGTTATCTGTTTTATATAGTAGTGTGTATATGTTAATCCCAACCTTCTAATTTATCCCTCCCTCCTCTTTCCCTTTTGGTTCCAGTTTTTAAAATAATGAGTATTCCAGAATGAACGTTGTATCTCCTATCAGACTGAAAATTTTAAAATTTAAAAATCCACACCATAAGCTGTTGTTTTTTTTTCTTATACGCATATGTAGTTCTTTTCTCACTCTCTTTAGAGGCTTATACTTGTCTAATGATCTTAACACACAGACTAACGCCTCCCTCTGGGTTGCCTTAAATGTGCTGTGCCTGAGGATGCCCTGGGTGGCTTCTGAAACTCCCTTCCAGGCTGAGGTTTGCTCTTTTGATAGAGACATGTTTTCTGAGGGCCTCATTTACATAACCGCACAAACCCTGAGCAGACAGCTGTTTGCCCACACTGACTGCACCGGTACCCGCACAGATATGCAAATTAGGTGATACATACTTAGTGCAGTTGTGTGTTTATTAAATTTACTCACTTCCTAATAGGCCTGCCTGACAGAGACTCAAGGAAGACCTTTCAAATATTGATGTAAAACCTAGACAGTAAATAAGGTGTTGTTTTTTCAAAAGACATCTTGAAAAAACATAAATTCAGTGATTCCAGCGGCTGATTTCTTTCATCTCTAACTTTAGTGGCTACATAAATACCTATTCCCTAAATGGTTAAAATGGATTGAAGTTAAACAATTGTGAAATTTGTCACTGTAAATAACATATTACTTTTCTCTATGCTCCCAGTCATCTCTGATCACTCTTGAGTTATTTATTTCAAATTCGAGCTTATCCTAAAAACAGATTTTCTTCTCCACTGAAGACAGTGGTGCATTCTAGAAGGGAAGACACCTAAAAGGACAGTTGTCAGTTTCTTTAGAACAGAGATTCCTAAACCAAAGACAGGGAGTCCTTGAGGGACCCTAAGGAGTTTCTACCAGTCCAGGAACACGAGCATCGCCTGCAGTGTGAAGATATAAACACCTGTTTAAATGTGTATGTAAATATTGTGATGACTTCATTTCAAAGTGTATGTGCTGTAGATGTGCAATCATGTATTGTCCTCGTGTGCCTCTCAAATAAAGAGGCAATAAAATATAATTGCCATCGTGTGCAGGTTGCATAAATTTGATCATAGTTTCTTTAAATATTTCCAGCCTCAAACTGGATAGGACTATGAACTACTACTTTAGATCATCTTTGCTTCTCTCTTTCCTGTTATCAAAAGAGAACAAAGATCTATAATGCCTAGAAAGTCACCAAACTAAGTAGGAATAATTGCATCACCTCAGTGTCTTAGAAGTCCTAGATTTTCTCCCAAACATCAAATCTCAGGAGCCCCATGAAGATGACAACCTGCCTACGTCTCCCCAGTCATAGATCTGAGAAGCAATTGAAGGTCTGTACACAGCTCTTCTGTTTCGGTTGACTGTTTTTGTTTTGTTCTGTTTTGTGGTACGCGGGCCTCTCCCGTTGCGGAGCACAGGCTCCGGACGCACAGGATCAGCGGCCATGGCTTATGGGCCCAGCTGCTCCACGGCATGTGGGATCTTCCCGGACCGGGGCACGAATCTGTGTCCCCTGCATCGGCAGGCGGACTCTCAACCACTGCACCACCAGGGAAGCCCTGTTGACTGTTTTAATTGTCAGAGGAGAGAGGGAGAGACCTTTGAGGAAAATTTACCATGGAGTATGCAACTTATAAATGGAAAAGTTAGACTTAACCCACTATTCAGTCAGCAAAAATCAAATTATCCTTTCCCGGTTGATATTCTTTCACTGGAAGAATATAAGCTAACTTCATAATAATCTTGTCTGCAAAGCCAGGAGGGGACATTTTTAGTCACGTCTTCCTTTGACTCTAGACAGAATGACATTGCAATCATTCTGGACCAAAATGCATGATTTTTCTATTTTCAGAGCTCTCCAGGGAAAAATATTTTCAGACTTTTTATAGTCATAAACTTCAGCATTATAAAGATTTTTCCCTGTCTACACCATCTTCAGGATTTCTAACCTCAATCCCATTCATTCACTTTAAATTAAGATATCGTCATCATTCAATTATGACTATTATATTAAGCAGGTAATACATAATATTAAAGCCTTAATAGAAGAATGGAAGGAAACATACCAATGGAACTCATGTATTCTTAGCAAATGTTTTATCCAACCAGGCTTTTATTGCCATATCACTTGCCTACCTCTGTCTACCTCCAAATGTGCATTTACCCCAAAACTAAGAACTAATGTCAAAGTTTGCCTTCATAAAAGAGGAAACTAGTATTTACTGAGTGTCAGTACCGTGTTAGGCTTTCTGCGAGGCACTTGGCAGACACGATATCATCTACTATTGAAAACTTCCAGACGACTCTGTACTTCTACCACAAAATCACTTTTCTACCATCACTGATCTCTGCTTATTCTCTTGGTTTGCACGTCTTTGCTAAATCTCAACTCCATTAAAATAGAGAATGGGAAATGTGCTGTATTTTTGCTCCATATTTAGTCTTTACAGAAGAAAGCGCAGGTCGTTGTTCAAAGAGATTAAGCCAAAAAGCCCTTTTGGAGGAAGACAACTTACTGGTTTTCATTTTATTGATTGACATCATAGAGTTTTCCCAAATAGTTGTGTGTCTTCCTACAGATGAACGATGGGCTCTGTGGCGCTCCACCCCCATGCAGCTGCCTGAGAAATAACCAGCCATCAACATCCCCACAACAGCAAGGAAACAGCAGTGCTGACATGGATTGTTCAGTTAAATAAAACCCTCACTCCAGATTTCTTTAATGAAAGGGCTCTATTTTTTTCTCTTGGAGAAGCTCTGAAACATGGTTCATTCTCCAGGCAAGAAGGGCTGTGCTTTGTTAGCTGATTGCTTGTGACATAATTAGCTGACAATCTGGCACCAGAATATTATGCGCAAATAGGACAACAGTGCGGGAGAGGGTGGTAAGGTTAACCAATCTGGAAGACTTTCAACATGAAAGGAAACCCTGCAAATGTAAATTATACCCTGGTGTTGATCTTTTAAGCTAAAATCAATTTGAGTCATTACGATGGTTCTAGAAGAAACGATCAGCACCAATTTGTTATAGGTTTAGAAATATTTACCATAGGAAATGCAAAATCTCCAATTTGATATTCCTATTCCTTCCTTGAAGGCAGCTGAGGAGAGCCTGAATAAGTGATAATGATTGTAAGATTAGGAAACTTGTGTTTAGAATTCACCACACTGATACCCGCGGCGGGTCTGCAAGCGTCACGTCACTCCCTGGAAGATTTTAGGTTATTTTTCTCTCTGTGACGTTATCTTCACATGTTATTTTGGGACTACCACAACTCTAAAATATATGATGCAAACAAGAAAACCGAAGAAGGAAATGAAAAAACAGGGATATGGACTCTGAGACACTGATCATCCCTGTTAGATGATTAGTGAGAAAAAAAAACACAACTATATTCTTGGAAGAAAATAAAACTTAGCTGCATGTCTTTAGTGAGTTGGCTTTGACATGAAAAGTGAAGTCTGAATTTCTCTTTGAAAGGCAATAAACTGTTCAGTTGCTGCCATCTTATGTCTTACTCAATAGCTTGTCTTTTCTTTTTCTTTTCTCTCCTTTGCTTTTCCAGGGTGGAGTTTGTCCTGTGGCTGTTCTGCCACCTTTTTCTCCTTCTGGGCTGTCAGATTTCTAAGGAGACCTGGAGGGAGGAAGCCTGAAGAACTTGTTAGCCCACAGCTGCCTTTCTGTCGAGGGCGGTACGTTTGATTAAAGGGGAGAGCCCCCCTGGATTTCACAGATCACATCCATCACGTTGATCAGCCCCCGAAAGACAACATATTGTCTGGGACTCGGCCAAGGAGGGATATCAATTTCACAATTGCACTTATGTCTTTCAGCCAAGAACCGGTTTATTTTTGGCTACTGGAGTCTGAGACTCACTTTGGAGCTGCATTTACACTTCCATGCTTTATGCCAGCCTCTCAGCGATAACGTTCTCTTTAGTCAAGTAGAGGCATCTTAACAGCAAATTAGCTCTGCTACACATTCCTTACCGAAGAGCCTTGTTTTATGTTTTGACAGAGTTTTGAGGCTTTTTTTCTTTTCCATTATTAATTCTTCCTTCCATGGAGAGAGATTTCTTGATGGAGGGAGTCTCCTTTCAGAAAAAGGCTCTGGGAAAAGAGCACCATCAGAAGTGGCATTATTCGAAGAAAAGTTAGGGCTTCCCTGGTGGCGCGGTGGTTGAGAGTCTGCCTGCCGATGCAAGGAACACGGGTTCGTGCCCTGGTCCGGGAAGGTCCCACATGCCGTGGAGCGGCTGGGCCCGTGAGCCATGGCCGCTGAGCCTGCGCGTCCAGAGCCTGTGCTCCTCAACGGGAGAGGCCACGACAGTGAGAGGCCCGCGTACCGCAAAAAAAAAAAAAAGAAAAGTTAAATAATTGTTTGAACCTTCAGTGTCTGATCAGGCTGATAGCAACAACAACAACAATAATAATATCAATCACACTATGAGAAAGTCGACCCTAATGGTTTTATGCCCATTTTTGGTATTAAGACACTGTATGTCTTAATTTATTTGAAATGATTTTTAATATTGTACTTTGCAAATTGTGGAGAATCATTTATATATCATATCTTAGGACCCCATCAGAATTCAAAATAGTTTGCTCACAGGAAATTCTGACCTGTGATTACTTTGTATTATCTCTTCACTTTTAAATACACACACACGCACACACACACACACACACACACACATATATATATATATATATATATATATAATGCTCTTTTTAATCCATTTATTGTGGTTGCCTTTTCTATTTGCCAGTATCTCATCCTGTACCTTTACTCTTCTTGTCTGGAATTCTGCCTCATTTAAGGAAATAAATGTTTACCAGGAGATTTATTGCAATGAAAATTAGATTAATCACTGAAACAAATATTTACTGGGGAAAAAATTAAGACATATATTTTAAAACTTCATAAATAAAAACATATTTTCCAACAACTGTGAATATCTTGCAAAACATTTCTGGTTAATAAACTAGAGCAGGTAACTAAAGTGTATTATCTAGCCACTTTTGCTTTGTAACTTATATAATGAGTTACAGAACTAAATTCAATACCTTTTTAAAAACAAGGTCCTGCTTGGTTTTGATATTCAAGAATTTTAAAAACCACATAAAAATTCAAAAGCTGATACTGTTAAATTCTCCTTTAGGAAGAGCATCCCTGAAGACTTAATGTTTAATGACTACAGTTTCTGTAAAACTTCTTTAATAATAAATGATTCAATACTTACTATGACATTATTTACGGGTAATATTTATTCTAACTTGACGTAAACCTATGATGAGATACTTTTACTTTACTTCTAAATACTCTGAAACAGACTTTTAACACCAGTTTCAAAAACTGAATTGAATATATTCTTTGAATAATTAAAATAGGTCTCAAGTAGAGCTCTGTTTGGGAAATACTGTTGGATCATGTTATTTTCTTTTGAATCGTCAGAAGTAGGGGATACTTTTTTTTTCAATTATTTTCTCAGATAGCAAACCATAAAAAGACATCATCACAATGTGTTCCTGAAAATTAACTCGATCGGCTTCCATTTTTAGTGTGATTATATTAGAGGCGTTTGGAACTGTAATGAGTGTTGAAACCTTATTGTGTTTAAATGAGCTAAGATGTGTGAGCTACCCTGCGCAATAACTATCTTTGAAATGTACTGCTGGATTCTCTAATTACCTTTAAATGCTTTCCTTAAATTATTTTAAAATGCTGCCTTTTTGGATTCTGGGAATATGAATGGATTTTTATGGCCTATGTTTACAATTTAACTTTTATATCTAGAGACAATCTTGCTTAATTCTTTTCTCATAGGGATTCTATTGATACAAAGTACTGCAAAATCTGATTCAAAATTCCATGCTTATTATTTCTCCAAAGGAGACAGTCGTGCAGTCAAGTTCATTTTAGAGAGCAAAAATGCTAATTAACACTTTCATACCAACCAGTATTTTGATAAAATCTTTATTTTATTAGTCCCATGCCTGAAATCTGTTTTTAAATGTGAATGACAGGGATGTCTTTCACCAAATTACATGTAGAAGAAAGATAAACGATTGATGTTTGTAGAGTGATATTATTTGTCATGGTGACATATTCTTGAGAATATGCGGTGTGTCTCATGTCTCTGAAATTTGGATTTTGATAAAGTAAATATCTTAATGTAGTTTTAATTAATCCTATTCATAAGATTCATATTCTTAAATTAAAAGTGTTTGTTTCTCTTCAAATCATATATTAAATCTCAGAATGTAACATTAAAAATGGAGGAAAGCTCTTATTTGCCTAAGCGAATCTCACAACCTGTGATAATTTATCATTAATTTAACTGAGTTCCTTGACTTTCTTCATCTTGATTTTCCTGTTAGATATCTACTACTTCAATGCATAGCCAATATTATCATGCACTGAACTAAGTCAGCAGTTTTGACATCTTCATCTCAATGTCCTTTTCTGTACCTTCAGCAATGTTAATGTTACAAATTATAGGAGAGCATATTAATAGCCATACCCAAGAAGCAGAAAGAAAAGTGCATTTTTTTAAACTAAGTACTAACTTGGGATTTCCCGGGCCCATTGTCAAGTCAGCCGAACCCACAGCTCCTCCATTGTGATGATAATGGATTCCGTGTTGTTGGCGCAAAGGTCGTGAGGTCACCGTAAGCTCCTTAATGGACTGTGAAATAACTTTAACTGCATTAACCTCTCTGGATCACATGGGCGGCACCAACAGCCACTCCTGAAATTCTCATCCGCCTATAGAGACAATACCATTAGATTATTATATTTTCCATTTCGAATAGCAATAGGCTCAAAGCAATTATGCAGCTAAGCGTTTCCGCTAAGTGAATAAGACCTTAAAGAAGATTAACTAGAACATCTCTTTTATCAGATATGTGGGGGGTAGGGACGAATACTTATGAAAATTTCACAGGACTTTCAGATACCTTAAACTCAAAGGGTCCACCATCTCAGGTTTTAGGCTGTGAAGTCATTGGGTGAAATGAAAATCTCTTACACATTACTAAGCCCAAATGGATTCTCCCTGTTTCCTAAGTTGAGCAGTATATTTAGAGGATAAACATTTTCCCCATCTATTGATTTTTCTAAATGAGACTATGAAACCAAGAGAACTGAGAACCAAGAACGTAAGCCAGAGAAACCCACACTGGAAGCCATATGTTATCTTTCCCAGACTCTGTGTAACAGAGAAATTCTTTTCCCCAGGAATGCAAATGCTGTTCTAATTTCTGTCTGCTGGTTATTGTGTTTAAAACACCAAAATGCTTTCCTTTGAAACCACACAAAGCTGGGAAGCCCTTATTATCTGAAGGACAAGAATAATTGCTGTTGGTTTGCATAGATGTAATCAGACATCTATTTACCCACAAGTTAAGCCCTGTTGGATAAGTACCCAAGAAAGATTTAAAGAGGACTGTGGTCATCAGTATTATCATTAAAGTGCCTCATTGTCATCTTAATATGACATAACACAAAAACACACCACATTAAACACGTTTTAAATGCTATTTGATTTTCTAGTGGGATATCATGAACTGAAAACAGACTACATTTCTTTGCTTTTAAAATGCATATCTGAATATTTCCAAAATGAGGATCCAATATGCAATTACTTTTTTAAAAAAATTTATTTATTTTATTTACTTTTGGTCGCATTGGGTCTTCGTTGCTGTGCCAGGGCTTTTCTCTAGTTGCAGCAAGCCGGGGCTACTCTTCGTTGTGGTGCGAGGGCTTTTAATTGCAGTGGCTTTCTTGCTGAGCATGGGCTCTAGGCATGCAGGCTTCACATGGGCTCAGTAGTTGTGGCTCACAGGCTTAGTTGCTCCGCGGCATGTGGGATCTTCCCAGACCAGGGCTCGAACCCGTGTCCCCTGCACTGGCAGGCAGATTCTTAACCACTGAGACACCAGGGAAGCCCTGCAATTACTTTCTATATTTACATTATACCTTCAATTAGTTCACTATATTTTTCCAGTTCTAAGACACCTCCAATTATCTTAGATTTTTCCAGAATTAAAAAAATTTAAATATAAGAAGTAATTGCATTTTTTTATATTCTGGAAAGTCTATGATAATTGAAGACGTCTTAGAATTGGAAAAATATAGTGAACTAATTGAAGGTATAAAAATCCTTTCTTTAATCTTGATCTGCGTGTGTATGTTTCAACCTTGGAAAACTGCTTTTTGGGGATTAGATGGGAGTTGGTTATTGTTTTCTAAAAATGAGAGGAAAAAATTGCAGCACAACAGCATGGTCTTTGAAGTACAAAATGGTATTGCTTATGTTATCTAGGAAATCTGACAGAGAGGGTAGATTATACATCTACTAAAGCCAAATACATCAAAATCTATTATTTGATCACAATAGCTACTATTATTTTAAAAAAGCCTTTTGTAAAAGTCTTTGTCTCTTTCCCTGGGAGGTGCTTTGTTTTACTTGGTCAGGGCCACTCTGCCTCTGACTGAAGCCCACCAAATGGATCAACCAGATTACTCTTGACTCATTCAAAGAGCAATTATTGCACACTTTCTGTATGCCAAGCACTTCTGATATGCAGACATTCCATGCTGGTAAGGAAATTAGCAGAGAGGTGTGATAAGTGATTATGATTGAGGTGTGATTATGCTTGAGGCCTGTGCAATGTGGGAATTCAAAGAAGGCCATCTGTCATGCACTTCCTTAACGCTTGAATTAAAGCTGTCTTTCATGTTTCTGTGTTTCCCTTGTGACTGCAGCTGAAACTACTACCCAAGAGTTTTGGAGCTATGTTTCCTGAACGTGGCATGCTTACTTTGTTTCCGTTCTAACTTTCTGAGTTGAATTTCCCAGCCCACCACTCCATGTCGAGTCTAAGGATTTCTGTGTGGAAAGCTGATGGACATGCTCAAGATATCAGATATGACATGTCAGTTGCTTGCTTGTTTCCTGACCCAATTGCAAAAACACAAACCAATCAATTAATTAGTCTATAAATATGTACAGAGCATCTACTATATACAGGAAAGTTGCTAGTTAGGCTTTTTTATTCAAATGCGTTTTGAGATTTGAATTGATAAGGGTGCAGTAAGCTATCACTGACTAAGTGAGCACCCTTGTAATCCTTAAGGATGCCAATTCTTTTTAATAGTGATCAGGGATCAAGTCAATAAATAATGTTAACATATTGTAATAAATATAAAATGCAGAAACCTTCAGTGCAATGTCTGCATTTCTCTTGCAGCACCATCCTGCCGAGAATATGACCACACTATATAGTGGGTGAAACCCAATGTAAAGTCTACAGTATATTCAGCAACATATAGAAAGAATTATGCACCATGACCAAGTGGGATTTCTCCCAGGGATGAAATGTTGGTTTAACATCAAAAATCAATTAATGTAAAATAGCACATCAACAGAATAAAAAACAAAGCTACACAATCATCTCAATAAACAGAGAAAAACATGTAACAAAGTCCAACAATTTTTCATAATAAAAACACTCCACAGACTAAGGATGTCTACAAAAACCTCATAGCTAACATTGTGCTTAATGGCGAAAGACTGGATGCTTTTCCCCTCAGATCTGGAACAAGACATGGATATCTGCTCTTGCCACTTCTATTCAACAGTTGTGCTGGAGGTTCCAGCTAGGGTAATAAAGCAAGAAAAAGAAATAATAGGAATTCCAATTGGAAAGGAGGAAGTAAAATTTTCTCTATCCACAGATATATACATTTGTACATAGAAAGTCCTAAGTAATCCACTAAAAAGCAATTAGAACTAATAAATGATCTCAGCAAAGTTGTAGGATACAAGATCAATACACAACAGACAATGGCATTTCAGTTCACTTGCAATGAATGATCTTAAAATAAAATTACGAAAACAATTTCATTAACAGTAGCTTTCAAAAAAGTGAAGTACTTATGAATAAATTTAATAAAATATGAGCAGTTTTATACTCTGAAAACTACAAAAAAATATTGAAAGTAATTAACAAGACCAAATAAATGGAAAAACATCCCATATTCACAGATTGGAAGACTTAACACTGTTAAGATAGCAATATTCCACAAACTGATCTATAGGTTCAACTCAATCCTTATCAAAACTATCCTGAAAAAGAAGAACAAAGTGAGAAGAGTTATACTCTCTGATTTCAAAACTTAATACAAAGCAAGAGTAATCAAGACACTGTGATACTGGAACAAGAATAGACATATATATCTATGGAATAGAACTGAAATTCCATAAATAAAGTTATACATCTATGGTTAACTGTTTTTCAATGAGGGTGTCAAGATTTTCAATGAGGGTGCACTATTCAATGGGGAAAAAAATAGTTTTTTTCAACAAATGGTGCTGAGACAACAGGATAGCCGTATGCAAAAGAATGAAGGTGGACCCTTACTTCACATCACATAACAAATTAACCCATTGGATCAAAGAGCTAAATGTTAGAACTAAAACTATAAAACTCTTAGACGAAAACACAGAAGTAAATCTTCATTATCTTAAATTTGTCAGAAGATTCTTAGACGCAACAGCAAAAGCATGAGCAAAAAAGAAAAACATAGATACGTTGGATTTCATCAAAATTAAAAGCCTTTGTTTTTCAAACGGCAACATCAGGAAATTAAAAAAACAGAATGGAAGAAAATATTTTCAAATCATATATCCATTAATGGACTGGTATACAAAATATTATGTAGGACACTTATAACTCAATAATAAAAAGAATCCAATTTAAATATGGGCATAAGATCTGAATGGACATTTCTCCAAGGAATATATACAGAAGGCCAATAAGCAGATGAAAAGATGCTCAATATCAGAGATATTGTGATCTAATAAAATATATATATTTTAGTCTTTGTCCCTGGTTTCTGGCTCAAGAGTTTCTAAAACCCTTGTAATTTCCTCAGTGATAGGAGCATCTTTTGTTTCAACTGAGGCAACTCTTGGTGGATCCCTAGATAGTTTCAGGATGGGGGCTGGTCACCAAGAAGACCAAACCTTGATTAGAAGCTTGGAACTTTCAGTCTCATCCCCAACCTCAGAGAAGAGGAGAGGAGCTAGAGATTGATTTAATAATTAATCATGCCTACATGATGAAACCTCTATAAAAAGCCCTAAACAACAGGCTTTAGAGAGCTTCCGGGTTGATGAACACATCCATGGGACAGAAGAATGGTGCATCCCAACTCCATGGAGATAGAAACTCCTGGGCTTGGGACTTTCCTGAATCTCATCCTATATACCTCCTTATCTGAAAGTTCATTTGTATCCTTTATGACATCCTATTTAATAAACTGGAAACAGTAAGTAAAGTGCTTTCCTGAGTTGTATGAGCCATTTTCTAGTAAACTATTGAAAAGAGGGAGTGGGTTGTGGGAACCCCTGATTTATAGCCAGTTGATCAGAAGTACAGGTGGCAATCTGAAACTTGCAACTAGGTGTCTGAAGTGGCAGCAGTCTTGTGGGACTGAACCCTTAACTCAGTGGGGTCTGTGCTATCTCCAGGGTAGTTAGTGTCAGAACTGAATTGGTGCCTAGAGAGCTGGAGAATTGGTTGATATGGGGAAAAAAAACCCTCCGACACGTTTGGTTGCAGCAGTGTTGTGAGTGAAAACAGTTCAACATCATTAGTTGTCAGGGAACTACACATCAAAATCACAATGAGATATCACTTCACACCCACTAGAATGTCTAGAATCAAAAAATTCAGACAATAACAAAGGTTGTCGAGAATAAGTAGACACCATAATCCTCTTGCACTGCTGATGGGAAAGCAAAATGGTGCAGCTGCTTTGGAAAACAGTCTGGTCATTCCTCAAATGATTAAACATAGATTTACCATAAGATCTAGCAATTCCACTTCTAGATCTTCTAGATATATATAGGCAGACCTCATTTTATTGCACTGCATTGTCAGATGACTGTTAGCATTTTTCAGCAAAAAGCATTTTTTAATTAAGTTATGTACTTTTTAGACATAATGCTAGTGCACAGTTAATAGACTACAGTATAGGGTAAACATAAATTTATATGCACTGGGAGATCAAAAAATTCATGTAACTTGCTTTATTGTGATATTCACTTTATTGTAGTGCTCTGGAACCAAACCTGAAGTATCTCCAAGGTCTGCCTGTACTCAAGAGAAAAGAAAACATATCCGTACAAAAACGTGTACATGATAATTTAGGTCAGTATTATGCATAATAGCCAAAAGTGGAAACAAGCCAAATGTCCATCAACACAAATCAATACATATTCCATTGTGTGTGTGTGTGTGTATATATATATATATATATATATATAATATCTCCATACAATGGAATATTATTCAGCCATAAAAAGGAATGAATGTAGTGATACACGCTACAACATGGAAGAACCTTGAAAACATGCCAAGTGAAACAAGCCAGCCACAAAAGATCATATTTTCTATGACTTATTCATATGAGAGTCCAGAAAAGGGAAATCTATAGAGACAGAGAGTAAATGAGTGCCTGCTTAGGGATGGGGGAGAGATGAACGAGGTGAGTAGAGGAAGGATAGCTGAAGGGTATACGTTTCTTTTGGAGATGATGAAAATATTTTAAAATTGACTGTAGTGATGATTGCACATTTCTGTGAATACACTGAAATCCATTGCATTGTACACTTCAAATGAGGGAATTATACAGTATGTGAAAGACATCACAAAATTGCTAAAAAATAAACTCCTATAATATTTATTCTAAGTCACGTACTCTAGAACTATCTCATTTCCTTTTGGATGTGGGAAATCATTTTTCAACCATAAACGTGCAAGATAAAGAATTTGTGATTCTCAGGAATATACCTTAGGAATCAGATTGGGGTGGGAGTTAAAGTCATTGGCAGCATGTCTTTGAGGTTATAGACAACTTGAGGTTTCACGTACAAAAAGTCTAAGTTGGTTTAACCTCTGTGCTCATATCTAGATTTACACAAGCAAGACTAGGAACTTGAAATATTCAATCCTAAAACCTCAAAATATGGCAAGGCCAGTTTCCAATCATCATTTGAAAGCAACCACTGCCTCACTTTTGCCCTTTTCCCCCTGTAAGTTGGACTTTAATATAATTCTTGTTTCATGTGGTATTTTCCAAGTCTCAGGGTTTGTATTCTGCCTATCTTTTCTCTGCAGTTTTCCGGTAACAGTTGATCTCCTCCGTAATAGGTGCAAGGGACAGCATCCCTCTGAAAACCAGAAATAATATTCTTTTTAATATTCTAAAATGGGGCCATATTTAAAAAGTAAGTGTATGACCACTTCAGGATAAATGTGGTCACCAGACTCAAAGAGAGACCCAGCAAGTTTATGCCCTGTCCTCGTAGAGAGGAGACATAATGGGTGAGTGTGTCTTTATGTAAGTGTTCTCACTGAAGTTTATTTGCCTCAGGTCTCAAGGTGCCGTTGCGTTTTGCCATGAAGGCTCTTGCAGCCTTACACTGTGTGTTTTACCTTCGCAGGTCTTGCTCCCATTAGTACCCACTGAATGATGGATTTTTAATCCACATGGACATTTTTCATATATCAGAAGACAATTTTTAAAAGCCTGGAGATACCTATATTCATTTAACACCCTTCAAGGACATTTCAAAATTCCCTAGAGGGCCGTTTCCTTTTATCTCTGCAATGTGCGTGGTCCAGGAAAATATTGAGCACTATTATTGAATACTTGGCCCTTCATCTTTAAGAAGGCATGATTCAGGAAATCCAATGGGATGGTTCAGTGAAGTTAGCCTGGTGACTAACGTCTTAAGATAATCACAACATCAAAACCCAATGACATGGTCAAGAGAGTTATCATTCAACAATTGTGTACTGTGTGCCTTTCAGGGGCAAAGCACTGAGCCAGCTAGTGAGACTCAGCCTCAAAGGGCAATGAGGGAGAGGCTATGCATTTATAGCTACCATATCAGCTATATGGAATGAGATCCATTGAACACATACAAGTTTCTGTGGGAATTCAGAGCGAAAGGAGAACACATTGGCTTCATGGAAGTGAGGTATTTGTGCTGGAACAGGAAGAAAATGGTATTTCAACCGGTTAAAGGAGTGGGGAGCACATTAAAGACAAAAGTCAGTGGGTAAACAAAGGTACACAAATTTTGGGCTATTTTTAAAACAAGATGAATTATTATGTTTGGCTGGACCATAGAAAATTAATAGGAAAGAAGTGTGGAAAGTCAGTTGGAGCTAGATCACGAATGAGATTAGAATGGTAGCTTAAGAGATCTGGATTTTGCAAAGGTGATGCCAATTAGCAGACTGTTGCAATGAGTCCAGGCAAGTATTAATGAGGGTTTTAAAGATACAGGAAGGTTTTCTAGGGTATAGAGAAAGTGGTGTTTTAGCAGCTGAATCCATAGAGAAGTTGGAGATTGACTGAATATAGAGTGTGAAGGAAATGAAAGAGTGGTGGTGCTAAGGTTAGGGTGTAGACGAGAAATGCAAATATGAGTAGAAAGACCTAGTTTGGGGAGAAAGATTATGAGTTAGATTCGCGAAATGAGATCGAACATATCAGGGTATATCCAAAATATGACCTGGGGCACAGGTGCAAGTGTGAGATTAGGGTTTGAAGAAATGTTAGGACTGTAGATTATAGATTTGGGGTCCACATACACATCAATGATGCTTTAAAGCCCCATGAACTGGTAAATAAGAAAAATGAATTACATGTAAAATAAAATAATTCAAGAGACATCGTTAGGAAATAAAAGGAATCATTAAAGGAAAAAGTGTAGATGGAAAAGAAACAAAAACAAAACCCAGAGATAAGCTGAAGACAGAATATTGAGGCCATGCATGTTTTCAAATCAGAGAAAAGGAGACAAAGACAAAGGTGGTATCGGAAAGGAAAGTGGACGACAATTTTGAGGAAAAGAAGTTAGGAAACGGGCTTCCCTGGTGGCGCAGTGGTTGAGAGTCCGCCTGCCGATGCAGGGGACACGGGTTCGTGCCCCGGTCCGGGAGGATCCCACATGCCGCGGAGCGGCTGGGCCCGTGAGCCATGGCCGCTGAGCCTGCGTGTCCGGAGCCTGTGCTCCGCAACGGGAGAGGCCACAACAGTGAGAGGCCCGCGTACCGCAAAAAAAAAAAAAAAAGAAGTTAGGAAACAAAGGAGGAACAATGCAAAGCTCATGATTTAATACTGAGGAAGCTGTTTGAAGAGAAATCAGCAAACAAAATTGAGTATATAATAATACTGTTATTAACTTACAGGCATATCATAATTTTACAACTTATCAAGCACTTTCAAAACTTCTGAGCAATGTAGGAAATTTTACTAATGAAGTTAGTTTTTCGAAGTTTCAAGCTTAAATATTCATTTGCAGAAAGTGTGAAACCAATGAGAAAACCAGCAATAGGTCAGAGAAAAGGTTAATTATCATTTACAGTGTAATTAATGCACCTTATAATTAATTAATAAAGACTAGCCTCAATGAGACCCTTAAATTCCTCCATCATTTGTAGCTGGATCAAATTTATATAACCATCTCATATTAAAAAGGCAAAGTGACCAAAGTTTTGAATGTGAAAAAGGAAGAAGTAAAGGTCAGCTTTAATCTTTATAACTAATAAAACTGAGACGATTTTTTACTCGATTCAAAGGTTAAATAAAGAATCAAGAAAGAGAAAATTTGTGTCCAGGGCAATCATTTTTAAATTCCAGATGATTAAAAAGACCCAAGAGATAAACTGTAAAACTACATATCTCCTTTCTCCAATAAAAATTGTTACCTTTTATTTTTTAAGGATGTGTTTCTTTTTCCTAACTATAACCCATGTAAAAAAATCTTTCCCTCCAAGCCACTTAAACTCAAAGTTCTAAGGTAGAAAAACTGCAAATTTAGCAACTTTTTTCCTTTATTATTTTCTAAGTGAGTACCTCAAATATAAAGGCCATTTCACTGGGCTCACGGGGAAGCCCTTCGGTTTGTTAAGGTAACTATATTTAGTTAGGAGAAGATAATTCTATAACTGCTTTGAAGGGTAACCTTGACTGTTCTGATAAAATATTCAGTTACACCGTCTTCAGCACCATTACTAAAAATTTACACATACTTGAGGACTGGGGATGAATCCTCCTGGTTCCAGATTCATGGAAACTTCCTGTGTTTGTTTACATTTCCATTGAACTATAGGCTTGCTATGCTTTGAATTATGCACAGACCTTGTCACCTTAAATATGTAATATTTCTTACAACTACAGGGCTTTTCACAAGACTCATCTCACTTGATTCTCTTCAAACATCCTATGTGGTAAGCAACACAGAGATTATAATTAGCATTTCACAGATGAAGAAAATGACTCCTAAAAGGTGAAAGGGCCACCTAGAGGACCATTGCAAATTAACGGCAGAAACTTGCCTTTCAAGGTAGGCTAGGATCTATTCTCCACACTGGAATGAAAGCTCCCTAAAGACTGTTGTTAGTTGCTGCATCCCCACACCCATATCATGGCCTGGCACATATTAGATGCTCAATAACTATTTCTGAAGTAAATGAATATATAGTGACATATTCAAATCAAATAGGTAAATGTCAACAATAGCTGCGTTCATGGAATAACGGACAGGGTCTGAATGATGGGGAATGTGTAAAACTTGAATCAGTGTTAGGAAGATTGTATTTTTTTACTTTTTATTTATTATTTTCTTTGATTTTTTTAAATGTTTTAAAATTTTTATTGTAGTATAGCTGCTTTACAATGTTGGGTTCATTTCTGCTGTCCAGCAAAATGCCTCAGTTTTATATATATATATATATATATATATATATATATATATATATATATATATATATATTCTTTTTCATATTCTTTTCCATGATGGTTTATCACAGGATATTGAATATAGTTCCCTGTGCTAGACAGTAGGACCTTGTTGCTTATCCATCCTATATATACTAGTTTGCCTCTGTTAATCCCAAACTTCCAATCCTTCTCTCTCCAGCCCCCTTTTCAGAACAGGTTTATTGAGGTATAAATTACCCATTCTAAATGTACAGTTCAATGACTTCTAGTATATTTACAGAATTGTGCAACTTTCACCACAGTGCAATTTTAGAACATTTCTATCATTCTCCAAAGATTGTTCATGTCCATTTTCAGTCATTCCTCACTCCCACGCTGAATCCTATGCAACTGCTAATCTACTTTCTGCTAGAGTTTTTTTGACATTTTATATACACAGAATCATACACTAAGTGGTCTTTGTATTGGGTTTCTTTTACTTAGCATAACATTTTGGGGGTTCATCCATGTTGTAGCCTGTATCAGTAGTTCATTCCTTTTTACTGATAAATAATATTCCATTGTTTGGATAGCACATATTTTGTTTATTCATTCACCAGTTGTTGGATATTGAGTTGTTTCCATTTGGTTGAACCCCAATTGACTGTAAATTTTTTTTTTTTTTTTTTTTTTTCTGTACATGGGCCTCTCACTGTTGTGGCCTCTCCCATTGCGGAGCACAGGCTCCGGACGCGTGGGCTCAGCGGCCATGGCTCATGGGCCCAGCCGCTCCGCGGCATGTGGGATCTTCCCAGACCAGGGCACGAACCCATGTCCCCTGCATCGGCAGGCGGACTCTCAACCGCTGCGCCACCAGGGGAGCCCTGACCGTAAATTTAAGAGTTTATTTCTAGACCCTCAGTTCCATTCCATTGATCTCTATAAAAGACTGTGCTCTTGGTTGTACCATATTTAGATATTTACTTATCCATTCATTTAATACATATTTTTGAACCTCTGTCATATGCCAGACATTTTGCTGTGCGGTGAGGTTGAATAACAGATGAGTCTTCATTTAGACAAAGACCCATCATTTAGGTAGGGTCAAAAGAAAGGTAGAGGGCTTCCTTGGTGGCGCAGCGGTTGAGAGTCCGCCTGCCGATGCAGGGGACACGGGTTCGTGCCCCGGTACGCGAAGATCCCACATGCCGCGGAGCGGCTGGGCCTGTGAGCCATGGCCGCTGAGCCTGCGCATCCGGAGCCTGTGCTCCGCAACGGGAAAAAGAAAGGTAGAGGGTTGGTGAAGCCTACTTCGAAGATAAAGAAAAGTACAAATTTCTATTGGGCTTCTGATTAGTTACTGTCAGCAGAGATATAGGAATTATATAGGGCAGGGTGATGACTGTTAGAACCTTGAACAGCAATATTTCCCTAAGCATTTATTTTTATGATCCCTTCTCACAATTTGGGATTATGCACTTGTTTGTAGTGGAAAGCATGGAAAGGCAATGCTGGAGAAATTGTGCCTCCCCTGACAATCAGGCTTGTAGGAATAGGGGGTGTGGGAGTGAACAGACTCTCAAGAGGTATTGTGCATGGTGGCAGCTAGCATAAGAATACAGGAGGAGGCATCTGAGGTTCTGTGACTTGCTGCTGCAAAGAACACAAATTATGAACAATTGGACTCTCCCTGAGAAGCGCTCCTGGCCCCAGCAAATGGAAGGTCCTTGGGAAGTTCTCCAGCTAAGCCATAACACAGGAAGAGGCAGAGATCTGAAAGTAGAGATGATATATTCAGCTTTCTACATGCAGTTTTCAGAGGTTGTACAGGTTCAAATCCTGGCTCTTACTTACCTATCCTTGCGCCCTTAGACACATAACTTAAACCTCTTTGAGCCTCAGTTTCCACATCCGCAAAACAGGTATAATGATACAGTTGTGAAAATGAATAAGTTAGTATATGTGAAGTAGTAAACACTATGTAAACATTACATATTATTATGATTCATATATATATATTTATCTTGTAACATCTGAGAGACAGAGACAAATATATGTAAGAGACAGTTGGAAATATATTCTGGGAAGCAATCATATCTAGTCATCTAAATCTGGGGACAGGGAATCACAAATAATTTATACTGCCCCCACATTTATTTATTTAGCAACTCTTTACTGAGCACCTGCTATATTCCAGGCATTATTCTGGGTGATGGCAATATACGAGTATACCAAAATAAACGGAAATTCCTGCCTTCATGGACTTTCTTGAGAGTGTCGAAAAAGATTATAAATGGAAAAAAAAAGAATAAGGCCATATATTGATACTTTAAATTCTGCATTTAGTAGGAAGGAGGTAAAGAAAAAACTATTCTAGTGAAGAAGATTGAAGTGTTCAGAATTAAAGGTGTAAGAAATAGGGTAACATACTAGAAACCAAGAAAAAAAGCAAGTTTAAGAAAGATGGGGTAATCAACATTCAGTTTGACCATAGTCCTGATGTTCCTTAGATAATTTCAGTTTCACGTATTGCTCTGGCATAGAAGTGCCTAATTTTGATGTTAAATTGTATGGTCATGCTATCAAAATTCTACAATGTAGCTGAGAGTTCTGAGAAGATGGGGACCAAGACCAGGCCACTGATCATTGGTCCTTTGGAGAGTGTAGGTCCAGCACAGTGAGGAGGACAGAGATGGATTCCTGGGGTAAGGAGAGAATGGTAGCCAGAACGGGAGGTATTAAATACAGAGTAAAACTTTGAGAAATTTCAAGGTGCAGGGAATGAGAGAGAGTTGTCAAATTCAGCAAATAAGAATACAAAACAACCAGTGAAATTTGCAATATTGGGAACATGATTATATTAAACAAGTATTCATTGTATATCAAAAATTCAAATTAAACTAGGTAGCCTCTATTTTATCTATCAATCCCTACGAGGAAGAGGATAAAATGATGACTCCAAAAGTTGCACAAATGAAGGGAGGCTTTGTAAAGTGTTGAACTACGGAACTTTGACCATGTCTTACAAATCCCAATGACAGACTTTTTTTTTCTTTTGTTGGTGAGAGATGTTGAAGGAATAGGGAACCTAGTAGATAAAGACTTAGAGGCTGAGATGCCTGGATTTCAGTTCTGACTGCTACTTCCCAGCTGTGTGACCTAAGGCAAATGATTGAACCTCTCTGTGTCTCAGTTCGATAGTATTTTTAAAGCACTTAGAACAGTGTAAGTGTGTAGAACATAGGGCAAAATGAGTGATACATACATATGAGGTAAATAAATTAAAATTTTAAATTGCTACTTGTAAGTGAATGTTGCTGCTATTTCTAAGACCCTAATACTCCCTTTAAAGAAGTAAATATTCCTATTTTCTGAGAACTACAATACCAAGTATTAAAAAATGATTAAAGAAGACAATTTAGGTGATACAAAATATTTAACATTTCATGAAGTCAGCAGTCTCGATTCTCAAGGATCCAGAGAACTGTAAAATGGGGCAGAAGACAGGAAGCTTTTACAGGATAAAGAAGAAAGTGACCAGTGGATCTGGTGCTGGAAAAGGAGGGGTTTCCCAGAATGAGATTTGCAGTGCTAAAAGCAGGAAAGCCCCAGGCCAACCAGGACAAGTTGGTTAGCCTGTCACAAGGGTGGTCCAGGTAGGAGGGGAGAGGTATTTGAACAGAGATCCTATCAGGCTGTGCTTACGTGAAATTAATCAGAGATCTGGTCATGTCTGCAGCAGCTAGAACAAAGACTGGTGAGGCTAAGAGCATATAGCGTGACACAGAAAAGATGTCTGAAATGGTATTTTAATATTTCCCAGAAAATTGATTCAGCCATTGAATAAAAATAGTCTTATTTTAATTAAAAAATAAAAAGAACAAGGAAGAGACAAAAAATATCTGATTGGCTGGGGTCACCCCTTGTTTGGGGTGAAAAAGAACAGGGAAGTAAAGTGTGGAGCCCAGAGTTGCCTTGGCATTTGGGGAACTGGCTGATTGGATACACTGCATTTCTGATCAAGGGGGCATTTATTGGAACACAAAAGTTATCTACCTTTAGGTTTGTTGACATGGCCTGCGGTCAGAAGAGGCATCATCTTGGGACTAGGAATTTATTTCAATACAAAATATGTTCTCTATCAAAGAACTTTCCTGGAAAACACACTGACCAGCCATGTCAAAGAGTAGTCAATAATTTGTATAGGGGCTTCCCTGGTGGCGCAGTGGTTGAGAGTCCGCCTGCCGATGCAGGGGACACGGGTTCGTGCCCTGGTCTGGGAGAATCCCACATGCCGCGGAGTGGCTGGGCCCGTGAGCCATGGCCACTGAGCCTGCGCGTCCGGAGCCTGTGCTCTGCAACGGGAGAGGCCACAACAGTGAGAGGCCCGCGTACCGCAAAAAAAAAAATAATAATAATTTGTATAGCTTCATGAAGGGGTCAACTATAAAGATGAATAATTAACAAAGTAGACTCTCATAACAGTGAAAACACATGAGAATAATCTCAAATGGCTAAGAATAATCTTACGTAATTTTAACCATTTAAATCATAAAAATATTAAAAAAAACTTTAGTAAAAATGTCCATTCCTGTCCCTTGTCTAATGGAATTTAATGAAATAATTAGAAAAAAGCTAATAAAGTTGAACTGAGTCAAATCTATGTGTCTTCTGGTGAGTTCTCTGCACTTGCATTGAATAGCTCAAGAGCCTGGAAGGCTGGGGTGGAGTCATCCTGAGAAGTCAGTCTACTTGTCTTTGACAGCAGCTCTTAAAAGTCAACCTAAGAAATGCCAAATTGTAAAGAGGAAAACAGAAATGATTAAGAGAATGAGAAGCAGAATGGAATAGAAAGTCTAGAGAGGTTTGGGAAATCTTTCTGACTCTCTGAAAATACCTTCCATTTAAATTTCAAAGGTGTTTTGACTGTAGCATCTTATAAAACCTGTCAGAGGGAAGATCGCTTTTCTGAATGATCTTGTACTTCATTAGACCAATAAGAAGTATAGATTTCCCATTTTTTGTCTTGGCTTCCAGGCAGCTTTAAGTGAGTTTAGTGACCAATTGATGTATGGGTCTCCAAGGTTTTTTTTTGTTTTTTTTTAACTGTATTCATACTTTAAAATTTTAAAACAAAATGATTATTTTGTCTCTGCTTTTTAATTGTAAGACATCTCAGTTTTAAAAAATCAGGCTAGAGTACAATTTTTCTGCAGGAAAGAATTCCAAGGTATTAGATTCCAAACCTCTCACCAGGCAATAACTTCTCTACCTCACCATACCCACACAAACTTACTACCACTCCCAATCAAAAACCAAATAATCTAAAAGGTTATCTTGTTCACCAATTAGAAGGAATCTTACTTAGAAATAGGAGTTTATTTTTTTAACATCCCGTGAATTAGTAAGATTGATAATTTGTTTATTTTTTAATACAGTTAAGTGCGAATGGAGAGTCAATAGAAATAGTTGAAAGATAGCATCAGTATATAGAAATCCATAATATGGATTCTAAAATCAATCTTGCAATATAACTTGAGAAAATTCTTCTGAAGGAAGGTGAGGAACTGTTGAGATAAATGTAAACCTTTTTTTTCTGTTATCTTTTCACTTGCAAAGTGTGTATCATTCTTATGGCATTTCATTTAAAATACAACTTCTGGTAGAACAAGAAAGACTGCATCCAGCTTCTGTCTACAGGAACTTACCAACAGGACAGCTGTTCAACAATGGTTTTATTACAGTACTTTAATATTAAAAATTAGAGAAATTTGAGATTATACATATCATACATATTATATGTAATATATAAACTTAGTAAGTCTGTAAGTATGCAATCAGAAACAAAATCGAAGTGACACTGCATGATCATAATTAGATAATATTCTAAACTTTGTCTGACAATCAGAAATATATATGCTTGAGCCCTACCAAGGACATGCCGATTTATTAAGCATGGGATGGTGTGATTCTGGTGTAAATTCAGGCTGAGAGCCCAAAATTAGACCCCAGAGAATCTGGACATCCTAAGAAAATAATCAGAAATAAAGAAAACAGATATGCATAAAGATTTCTATCACTGAATTATTTATAATAGCAAATTAGTGACTTGCTTACTTGCTTTCCTGTAGGAAATTAAGTAAATGTTATATAAATGGACTAATATGTGACTATTCATAATTATGAAGATGGAGAATTTAAAGAGATAAGATACTCATACTATTAAGAATTTACTAGAATGTAGGCTCCATGGAGGCAGGGACTTTTGTTTCTTTGGTTCACTGCTCTATGTTCGCCTGCCTCAATAGTATTTAACACACAGTATGTGCTCATTAAATATTGTTGAATTAAAGAATGAATAAATAACTTTAAAAATAAGATAAAAACGCACATATAGTAATAGCTCAATTATATTTAAAAGCCATTACAAAGCTGAAGGATATATGCTATTTATTTTCCACTCAGAAAAAAAATTAAAAGCCAAACAAAAAATTTTAAGTGAGAACCTATGCTCACAGACTCTGTTAAGCTACTGTGTGGCATGATATCGCTTACACGATATCTAAAAGAAGGGTACAAATGAACTTATCTGCAAAACAGAAATAAAGTTACAGTTGTAGAAAACAAACTTATGGTTATTGGGGGTAAGGGGGAGAGGGATAAACTGGGAGATTGGGATTGTCGTATACACACTACTATATATAAAATAGATAACTAATCAGGGAAATCTACTCAATACTCTGTAATAGCCTATTTGGGAAAAGAATCTAAAGAAAGAGTGGATATATGTATATCTATAACTAATTCACTTCGTTGTACACCTGAAACTAACACAACATTGTAAATCAACTATACTCCAATGAAAATAAAAAAAAAACACTACTATGTGGCAAGGTAATTTAGATTCTGACTATGGAAGCTGGGGATTCACGAAAACATTTACTCACGTATTCTCCTAGATTAAAACCTTAGAATATAATCAGGCAAGAGTGCAGAGATTGGTCTTGCCAGGAAAATGTCAGAGGTAGGATCTAAAGGAACCCACAGACAGACACTACGTGTCTCTGAAAAACCCGCAGTTTCAACCTGCACTCCCATAAGTGTTTCCTAGAGATTTTATCTGATTCTTGACATATCACTGGGCTTCTAGTTGATGTGGAGGGCGCTCTGGCTCTGTCTGCTTATCCCACAGCAAAGGAGCCCTGTTGGGCCCATAATGTGTGCACGAATGCATGGTGATTGACGGGTTGATTGGAAAGAGGCAGATATGAGTCTGGAGGACAGACTGTCAGTTCCAGATGGTCCCCTGAGGAAGAACAGGAGGCGATACAGGAATCTCTGTCCCAGAAAAACCACAGGCTGTCAGTTACATGCATCAAGCCCTGTTGAGAAGAGGCAAAGCAGAAGCAAAAAAAAAAACCTAAGAAGTCATTCTTCTTGGCTGTATGGCTTCCACAGTATCTTCATTTCACCTTTACCAATTGGCAGGATATTTCCAGGAGCACTTGCATCCACATACAACTCCCCAAGTGTCTACACGTCTCCTCGTGTTTTAGATGGACTTGAAGGGAGAACAAATGGGCTTCATGATTCTATTTCCATTTTTTCCCCCCAAGCACCATTCTTTCAATCATCTTTCCTCTTTTTTTTGGAAAAAGTTTATTTGCTGCCAAAGGGAAAGTGTGGTCTTTGTTATTAATGTTGTAGAAATACAAATATGTCCACCTCGGAAAGGAGTTTTCATTAACTCCTACAGCCCAGAAAATTAAGGCACGCTTCATCAGCGTCCAAGCTTGCTGTCGACTAAACTGCAAGGGACTAGTTGAGCTGCTGGGATTCATAATGCTGATAGAGCGGTTTCCACGTGAATGAAGGATAAACAACGATTAATTTCAGCCAATAAATAATGGTTTGAGGCCCACATTGAAAGAGGAACAATTACTTTTCCATTTTTCCTGCCAAATGAGCTGATAAGAGAAAACAGGGGAGTTGGCCACGTAAATCAGTCTTAATTTTATCTTCCCCATTAAAAAGCAGCCATTAAGACCATCTTCGGCTCATTTCATCCTCCTCTTGTTTCACTTTTTCAATTTGCACAAAAGGGGGGAGTTTGCTCGTCATAAAATTTCACTTTGGCCAACCTATCATTTGCATCTGGGCCAATAAATAGCAATTAGCATAAACATTTAAATCAGGAACTGGAACAAATTCTTGTTCCCCCAGCAAGCTGTTAAATTACAGCATTTTCCTATATATAAGAAGCACTAAACAAAAGATCTGTCGGGCACTATTATCCTCTTCCAAATAGGACATGGTTGAAAGAGAAATGATAAGTCCAACCCACAAACTTCTCACTCAGATCCAGGGTGTCTGTCTCGTGTGAACCTGACCTGGAGAATCGATGTTTCTTGACCACTGGTGAAGTTCTCATCCAGACAAGTAACTTGTAACTCCGTTTTGTGAAATATGAAAATTGCAGTATGGACTTCTTTGGATAAATAAATGCTTTGCCTTTAAAGATGCATCAACAAGGGTTGTTTTGAGCTCAAAGTCCATTATACAAGCACAATGAAACGCATATAATAAAGAGATACGAACTGGTTACTTTTGTGATTAAGGTGCCCTCCTGAGTTCAAAGGAAAAAAAAAAAATTCTGTGGTCAAAATCTCGGTGCAAAAAGATCCGGACCTGTAGCTCATCCTCTCCAGCACTTGTTTCTCCCAGTGGCTGCTGGAGATGGTTTTTTACAAGAGATTTGTTGTCATATACGTTGTTCTTAAAGACAGAAACGCACCCCATTTGCCTTTATCTAAACCTACATTTTTGGCCCATGTTCTTTCTTGACATGTCAGAGGGCTATGCTGAGGCTTTACAGAGAGACATTAAGAGGAAAAATACAGAGATGGGCCCTAGGTGACTAGCTCCAAACCAACTATTAAGCCGCCTTCTTTTTTTTTTTTAACATCTTTCTTTTTTTTTTTTTTTTTTTGCGGTACGCGGGCCTCTCACTGTTGTGGCCTCTCCCGTTGCGGAGCACAGGCTCCGGACGCGCAGGCTCAGCGGCCATGGCTCACGGGCCCAGCCGCTCTGCGGCATGTGGGATCTTCCCGGACCGGGGCACGAACCCGTGTCCCCTGCATCGGCAGGTGGACTCTAAACCACTGTGCCACCAGGGAAGCCCAACATCTTTCTTTTTAAGCCCTTTTTATCAACAAGGGAAACTTAGTTCATTATTTATCTATGGCTTATTGAAAGTCAAGGTGAGTGCTTCTCTTGATTAGGCCCTAATTAATTTTGGCTGGAAATCCAGTGGAACAGGGCGGTCTTGATGTTTTTTTTATGAAAGCTTTCATTGGGAAGATTTGGGTTTACCAATGAAACACTATTAACTGCTTCCAGTTTGCATATGTGTGTAGTGTTTACTTGTAATTACATAGGTTCCAGTGAGAAGACAATGAAAATTTGAAACAATTGTTCCTTATTGCTGCTTTTCATAAATGATTCTCTTATTTCTACCAGACATTTAAAAAGGAAAATAATTTTGCCTGACTTCTAAGGAATTTGAGCACAGTCAACCTGGTGTCAACTAAAACCATTAAGAGCCATGCCTCCACCATCTCTGGTATTAACCCCATATCGAATGACATTGCTTCTACTTCTCATAGGATGTCAAAAAATAGCAATAGCTTAACTTTTAGCTTTGAGTTTACAATTTATCAGTTGAGTTACATAAATGTGCAGATCCCTCCTTTATTCTCTCCTCTTTCTGGCCCCCACTAAACTATGTACTGCCCCTTATCCCATTATACCTATATTTGGCCCTGGGAAATAAAACAGGAGAGAAAAGGGAAGAGGCTCTTGTGTTCTGCCCCAATGTCTGAGGGAATGAGAAGAATCAAAGTTACCAGGAATCCAAAAGCTTCTTTCCTTCTATCTCAACTGCCACTTTCCCAAATAGATTATGACAAATGTATTTAATCTACAAATATATATTAAAACCTGCTGTGTGCCACTGAATGGAAGGCCTGGGGCCTTCTTACCTCAAATTTGGGGTAAGAAAATTCAACAGAACAAGTGAGAAGTATTTACCAGGCTATACATCAATAAGCCTCAAAGCACCAATAATTATATTGGTTTGCAAAAGCATATAAACTGCTCTCCACTGTATTGGAGTACAAAAGCCGAGAGAGCTAGATTATTATCCATAATTACAGCAAACATTTGAGCATCCTCTGATTTGTCTATAACACTGGTGATGGAAAACATTTTGACACATGTTCAACGTTTTATTAAACTAAAAGGAAAACTGTGTTGAGAGAGTTTCTCAAGAAACCCAGCTTTAGTAAATAGACACTGAGAATATGTCTCAGAGAATGCGGCCAAAACAATGCTATGTCTTGCCTCACCAGTTGCTTGCCTAGGGCACACAGCAAAACTCCGCTTCCTGTGCAGTTAGGTTGTGGTTGGGTAAATTCTGGTTAATGAAATGTGGGCAGAAATTGCATATGCCACTTCCAGGATGAGCCCTAAAATCATGTTATCTCCGTTCTTTCCTTTCCTCAGTAATCTTGGGGCCACAAGTTTCAGATGGAGTAGCTACCAGAAGAAGAAGGGTATTATTAAACAGCAACATGAATGAAAAAACGATTTTTAGTGTGTTAAACCACCAAGATTTCCGGGCTTAGCTATGTGGCAGCTGGTTCAATTACCATAAATAACACAGAGTACGGAGAAAACAAGTAGGGTGATCAAAAAAAATTCTCTTTCCGATTGGGACAGCCAAAGATTAGATTTGTAGAATGCCCAGGACTATGGAACTGTTCTCTCTCATGTTGCTTAGAGAATAACAAAAATCAAAGTTGACAAAATTAAATAGTAAATTAGGACAGAATAGGGCAAAGATACATTCACGGGGATCAAAGGAAGCAGAAAGACGA
The DNA here is from genome assembly GCF_937001465.1 of Orcinus orca. Classification (NCBI taxonomy): domain Eukaryota; kingdom Metazoa; phylum Chordata; class Mammalia; order Artiodactyla; family Delphinidae; genus Orcinus; species Orcinus orca. The sequence goes on along the minus strand of NC_064559.1, from coordinate 16,662,670 downwards.
TGGCTCTTCTAAGGAAAGGAAATTAAATGAGCAGCTAAGGAATTGAACACAAAATTGTTTAGTCCTCTGGACAAGCTGCCTGGGAAGTGGAGGAGGTGAGGGGGTGGAGAGACTTTCAGACAAAGTTAAGGAGAATGAATGTCAAAAAGAGTCAAAGTGCTTAAAGGAAATTAAGCTATCTTTGGAAATTATAGTGACTAAGAATATTTTGAATAAATATCATTATAACACTCGTTAAATGAATGGATATACTACACAGCAAACCATGTTCATCAACATAGTTACATACTTGGATGCTTATTTCTTTTATTTATAATCTATATATTATATATTATAAAATGAATCTGAGGCAAAACTGTCCTGTTTCATTAAACTGTTGACTGTTTGCAATAAGACAAAATAAACATTTTTAAGAAAACTTTATACTATCTTCAATAGTTTGTAGATTACAAAAAAACCCACATTTGATTGTAGAATATTTAGAAAATAAGGAAAAGTGTAAAGAAATCAATCAAACTCTCCTACTATTTTCTTCTAGATAATACGGTAACATTTGTGTGAATGTGTGTGTATGCTAATTTTGCAAGATACATTTTAGTCAAATTAAGGTACAGTATATACTGAGATTTGTTCCATGATTTTTTTTCCTCCTACCATTTGCTTGTTATTACAACTCTCTATTGGTTTGCCATCTCAAGGACAGCAAAATCTAAATTTATGTGCAATTGGGCACCCTGGGCTACGGTTATGCCCAGATGCTGGTTCCCTCAGCTAATAGGGCTGCCTAGTAGGGCCTGAGGCTGACAGAAGCCTCGTCCACTTATATTAATAAAAATACTGTTTTCTATGTTTGCTAGGCCATGAAAGAGATTCAGAAACACCATAAATTATTATCTTCTCTCCCAATAAATAGTTTTGGATTTGTATTAAATTTAACTCTACTTATAATTATTATTTATTCTAATAATGCTTTAGCTCTATTTAACTTATTTCCATGTTTATTACTGTTTCTTTATATTATACCTTTCCTATGCCTAAATCCACTTTTAGTTTTGCTGGATTTTATGATATTTTTTCCCAGGCAGGGTACAGAACTGGTATATTTTCGAGCCCTTTTTACCTGAGAGCCTCTTTACTTGGGCTTAGCATGTAAGTGATCCCTTGAGTTGGCATTTAATTCTTGGGTCACAGTCCGATTACCTTAAAAGTCTGAAAACATTGCTCCTCCATCATCTTTGGCATTCAGAGAAGTCTGAATATTTATAGTTATTTTATTTATTCTTAAAACCCAACTTTTTCTTATTATATGGGTTTCTAATTAAATTTATCTAGATGTTAGAAATCCCTTCAAATTCTGGATTGCTATTTATTGAGCTCAGAATTTTTTTTCTATTTTAACTGTGATCAGTTCTGTCCTTTTGTTCTGGTTTGTCCCTTTGGCAACTAATATAGTTAACTTTACAAATATTTATTGATTACCTACTACGCACCAAACTCTGCCTTGAGAATTGGTGGGTAGGGTGAATGCAGCAGTGAACAAGAAAGAATTGTTGTTTCCTTCATTGACTTTACAAGCTAGATAAACAAAATGATTCATAAAAATTAAGGAAAAGTACAGGATCCTAACTCCTAAGAAAATTCATAAGACTTAGCATGAGAATTCACTCTTTATTCTCTGTGCCTGTTTCTTGTTTTGTTTTATATTTTTGTCATTATGCTCTGAATTTTGTATTATTCTTTTAGAGTTCTTTTTCCTTATCACTTTAAAATTTTTCTTAACTTTCATTTGTGCTCTTAACCGCCTTCAATGAAAAATTTAATTGTACCCACACTTTGTGTTCCTTAGATGTTTTTCTTATTACATTTATCTCCCCTCTTATCACATTCTTCCTTCCAGTCTGTTCAAAATAAAGCTCCTAGTTCTTTTATTATAGAGAAATATTTTCAGAAATATTTTCCCCTAACTTGAAAAAAAATTGAGATAGGACTTATATACCACCCAATTCACCATTTTAAAGTTTACAATTCTGTTTTTTTTTAGTAGATTTTTAAGGTTGTGCAACCATCACCACTATCTCAGTCTAATTCCAGGATATTTTCATCAGCTGTAAAAGAAACTTCATACTTGCTAGCAGTTACTTCCCATCATCATGTCCCAGTCAGCTTCTGGAAACCACCAATCTACCTTCTATCTCTATGAATTTGCCCATTGTGGACATTTCATATAAATGGAATCATACAAGTGGCTTTTTCTGTCTAGCTTCTTTTACTTAAAATGATGTCTTCAAGATTCTTTCATGCTGTAACATGTACAAGTACTTTATTCCTTTTTATTGCCAAATAATATCCCATTATATGGGTACACCATATTTTGTTTCTACATTCATCATTTGAGGACCATTTTGGGTGTTTCCACTTTGCAGTCGTTTTGAATAATGCTGTTATCAAGATTTGTAGACAAGTTTTTGTGCGAACTTTTATTTCCCATTCTCGCGGGCATATACCTAGAAGTGGAATCGCTGGATCACATAGTAAATCTATGTTTATGTTTTTGAAGCACTGCCATGGTGTTTTCCACAGCAGCTGCGCTATCTGACATTCTCACCAGTAATACGTGTGTGCTCCAGTTTCTCTCCTTCCTCGCCAACATAGGCGGATTCTTAACCACTGTGCCACAAGGGAAGTCCAGCAATGTGATTTTGATTGGTGAATTGCAGTGCAAATTATTTCCTCTTGTGTTAAAACTCTGTTTATGAATAGACATTTCTACATAATTGTTAGAGCTTCATTAAAAAAATTATCAGATAGCTAGTGGGAAGCAGCCGCATAGCACAGGGAGATCTGCTCAGTGGTTTGTGACCACCTAGAGGGGTGGGATACGGAGGGTGGTAGGGAGGGAGAAGCAAGAGGGAAGAGATATGGGAACATATGTCTATGTATAGCTGATTCACTTTGATATGAAGCAGAAACTAACACACCATTGTAAAGCAATTATACTCCAATAAAGATGTTAAAAAATATTTTAAAAGTAAAAAGTTTAAAAACAATTTATCAGAACATAGGTAGTAATTTGACTATGCACCATGTTTTGAACTCTCCCAGAAAATTAAAAAAAAAAAAAATATATATATATATATACTGCTAGGCTGTTAACATTTCAGTATATCTCTAGAAACAAATTGTTTTTACACGAAATCCACTGAATCTAAAGCAGCATTTACATGATGGCTAATGCTGGATTAAGAAGAAAATTCTGTTATCTGAATGTTGAATCATATAACGTCTACATCAGCATATTGGAAAGGAGCTGATAATTGGCCAGATGTTGGGCTTTTCATTTGATTGGTTATCGTCAAATTATTTTCTCCCCCAGCACACCTGAGGGTTGCAACACACCCCATCAGTTAGAGTAATCCTCAAGGGGAGAGTGGGCAGGTTCAGCTCCGACCGGAGGGAGAGGGTTGGAAAAGGTCCCTCAGGTGACTGTGAAATGTGCCCCTAGGGGCCCATCATGTGGCAAAGACTAAGTAGAAATTATGAGTGAGCTGTTTCAGTGGCATCCCACTGAAAATGACATCATCAGTTAGGGTATTTAAGTCTTCCGTTTTCAAAGATAAAAACCCTAGACCGATTTTAAGGCTAAGCTTACGGGAGCAACCAAAGATAGAAAACTAGTTAAGAACCACTGAGGGGGAATTGATCAACTTTGACGACTGTGTGAGACTATTGAGATCAAACTGCTACCCTTCCCCTTCTTTCTACATAATCGGTTTGGGGTGGGGGAGGGGAGTAGTGCTTATTTAAGCAAGAAATCATTTCCATCTGTATTTTACTTCTCTGTTCATTCATTCATGGTGCATTCTGGCACATCTAGAGAGTATTCTACTGGGTTCTACAATTTCATATTGGATAGCCCTGTAAGTTGCCAGTTTCTTGGGCATTGAAAAATCTTGAATTGCTTTCAAAATCAGTCCAATAAATGCATGTCAGCTTTAGGAATGTAAAACTAAATAAAGGCCAGTTTTAAATATAAAAAGTGACTTTTCCTTATGCTTTGTTTAAAGCCAAGTCATAAGTAGTTTTCCAGTTCCGTGTTCTGTATATTTGTGTAACTACCTATTATATACATGTATCTACATGCCCGTGGTACGCAGACACACGCAATTTAACTATATTAAACCAAAGATTAATGTCCAGAATTAGGTGACTAATATACCACATGAGCTTGGCCATTTCATTAATATCAAATGTTCAAACATAAAATAAAATATAAGAACTCTTTACCCTCACTTTAACATATAATTTACTTAGACAATTAGGAAAGATGGAATCACAGAAGTATAATATGCTTCTAGCTCTATTCCCTTTACGTTGATTCATTGTTTTGTTCCTGACCACGCCTGGGTGGATTCCCAGTTTCTGAGGTCCCACTGTATATATATCCAAATGTGAAGGTCTTTCCTGTTTCCTGTGACTCAACAAAAATTGGCATAGGCATATCAATGAAGTTTAAAAGGACTGTCAGTTAGCTCCAGAAATAACCTTGACACCTTCCAACTGCAAAATCTACCTTCAAGCTTTTGTGATAGGCATGGTTCTGCTATGGAACCAATTGCAGAACAAGGTATTTTCCAAAAATTATTTCTCAGAAAAGCAAGTCACCTTATATTTGAAAGTTTAAGAGCTTTCTCACGTCTAAATTACTTCATTTTGAAAAGTAACATATAGTTTAAGAAAAAAAAAATGAACAGCTCTAAATGACCTCAATTAGTATTGCTAGTGGAAACAGCTTAAGAAGAAAAAACTGTCTAAGAAATATAACAGGATAGTAATTATTCTGGGAGTACACACCACAATTACAAGTATTGTCTACCATTATATTCAAGACTTAAAAAAAAATTTACTTTATATTGGAGTATAGTTGATTAACAATGTTGTGTTAGTTTCAGGTGTACAGCAAAATGATTCAGTTATACATATACACTTACCTATTCTTTTTTCAAATTCTTTTCCCATTTAGGTTATTACAGAATATTGAGCAGTGTTCCCTGTGCTATACCATAGGTCCTTGTTGGTTACCACTTTAAATATAGCAGTGTGTATAAGTCAATCCCAAACTCTCAATTTATCCCTTTCCCCCCAACACTTCCCCCCTGGTAACCACAAGTTTGTTCTCTAAGTCTGTCAGTCTGTTTCTGTTTTGTATATAAGTTCATTTCTATCTTTTTTTTTCAGATTCCGCATATAAGCAATATCATATGATATCTGTCTTTCTCATGTCTGACTTACTTCACTTAGTAGATAATCTCCAGGTCCATCCATGTTGCTTTGACATATATTCAAGGCTTTTAAAGATCACTTTAAAACAATACCATGCTGTGAAGAACACAAATGTACATTTACAGGATGAGTAGGAAACCAAAAGCTATCCAAATGTAACATGAATGGCCACTATGGCATGGGATAATCTTTTTAGTGACACTATCATATATAGATTTAAATGTGTTATATCTCAGACTGCTTAGAAGAAAGTGCAAGAAAAGCCACTGTAAAACTCTTTGATGACAAATGAGGCTCAGTGGTGATAAAGACACTGGTGTCAAAGATGCAAGGGAAGAGTGTGAATAAAACTGTAGCAAGAAATGTGAGAATAGACAAAGCATTTATTTTTAAAATTGGTATGTTATGCTATATATATATGTATATATATATACACACACACACACACATATATATATATAAAGGAAATTATATAAGTACATTTTGACTCTTGCAAATGTATCTCAAAATTATTATTTTCAAGTTCAATAATTATTTTAAAAAATCTTAACAATGGGATAAATGAGTCTTGCCTTATATTTGAGTTCAATTAGGTGGGTGCATATGGTATTATGTTCATACCTTTAGATTTCAAAGTTAAGTATGTTAACCTGTGCCTGACTCAGATAAGTCATTTGTTCAATTTAAAGACCAAGCATTATTACTTATCATTTAATAGTTACTTCATGTTAATGGTAATAGCAGGCTATATCTATTTTTTCTTTTTCTTTTCTCTTAAACATTTGCAAGTGTATATTAAGTCATTATAGTCAGAAATAATGGTTATAATATGAAATTTTCCCTGGTGTAACATGGCCAGATTTAGCAAATAAAATAAATGCTGGTTAAATTTCAATCTCAGATAAACAATGAATAACATTTTAGTATAATTTCTCCCATGAAATATATGAGACATACGTATACTAAAAAAAATCAGCTGTTTATCTGAAATGTAAGTTTCACTGAGCATCCTGTGTTTTAGCTGGCCTCCCTTCCTAGAGTGAATTAAGAATTGACTTTTGTTATAATTAAAAGGAATGAGTAGGGGAAAGTGTGAGTGGGGTTTTCAGTATGTTAATATTAGGGATAGATTTATTTTCTTGATTCTCAAACATTGACAAATGGGCACAGCCTTGCAGACTGACTCAGTACCCACTACATTCAGTGCAAAATAACCCCTTCTGTGTCTTCCTGGTGTCTTCCTTCACACAGCTGATATATATATATATATATATATATATATATATATATATATATACACACACATATATACCTTTTACTTTCACTCTGTAGAGCTATTTCAGACAATTGTTTGGGAGGCTGCACATTATTCCAGTGATGGGAAATGCTCGGTCCATCAGAGAAACACTCCTCTGAGGTGTATTCCAGAGACGTATTTAAAAAATCATAAAATTCAAAATTCTTCTTATCATCTTTCCAGCCTTCCAAAAAGGTTTTAAAAAAGGGGTGACATGTAGGATCCGGTGTTACTTCTGCATGACATCAACGCCCATTACTGTTGCACATACATTATAAACATTCCACAGGGTCATCAGGAGTCCGGCAATGCGAATTTTCATAAAGTGATTTATTCCTACCTGGTGAGCACTGAAACCTCCTTTGTGTATAGGAGCCAAGTGTGTCCCAGCAATAAATAGCAGAGAAAGCGCTCTTATGGCTCTTTTCTCCCCCACCAAGTGCAGACCTTGGTGGATCAGACGAATTCATCCCTCTCTTGAACCATGGACAGGGTGCTCTGGCACTAATACAAAAATCACACTACTTTAGTCTGTTATTGGTTAACTAGACAAAACCCAACAGGTCGGGTGACCTATTTTTGCTTTTTGACAGTGCAAGTCAAAGTACTTAACTTCAATCACGATCTCATTTGCCAACCCCTCCCCCCAAAATAAAAAGCATGACAGTGAACACTAATATGATGGTAATTTCATATTGTTTCTGCTTATGGATTTGTCTTTCCCTTATTAATCATCCAATAAAGTACTGACACTGCAGAATCCTGACGTGGCTCAACAAACCATGTACTAAGGACAGTAGCACCCTAAAGGAAGAGGCTCCAGGCGAACTGGAGAAGCGCAAAGCTTTTATTAACACCAGAGGCCCATTAGACTGCTCTCTGTTCACCTTCAGTGGAGCAATAAATGAAGAGAGCTTCACCGGAGAGGACTCCTACTGTCTTTGTGCTGGTAAGGCCCAGCCAAGCTGTAGTCATGTTGTAACGCTTGTAAGAAACAGATGTTCCTTCCCTGACAAATCTCCTTTCTTGATTTATTATTCATTTGCTCAAATCACAATGGAAAGTCTTTGGCCCATTAATTAAATTCCAAGCAAAATAAAATTTGCAGCAGAACTCATTACTGGTAAATGACTTTGACACTTCATCAGATTTGAAGGTAAAATAGGCGACTTTAGGAAGTTAAAGGTGGAGGGAGCCTAGGCCTTTTCTGCAACCACTGCAAGATGATAAAGATTGTGATGAAATTTTTATGTTAAGTACTGATCTTGGAAAGTTCAATTTTCTCCTCCACCCCCCCAGTCCACTCTCCACCCCGCTCCCACCATGATCTCCCTTCTGGCTTCTTTTAAAGGAAAGTGTCTGAAGGAGACACTTAGATTTCAAATATATTTATGTATGTGGGTATCATGTCTTGTTCCCAACACTAAAGCACATATTTTTTGCAGTACGCAGAGAAGCTTGGCACATTGTATAGTTGATGTATTACCTTTTGAATAAAGGTCCAAGGGAAATCTAATAACCATGAACTGCAGCATGATAAAGGAATCAAAACTAGGACTTGAGAACAGAGCAGAGGAAATTTTTGATATCTTGATCCAAATATCCCAAATTATTTGCTATAGTGAAGCAAAAAAGTTAGAATTTCAAACCGTGCGTGAATTACACCAAATCACAAGCCACTCAAAGTGAAAGAAAGCAAATGCTTTCAGAGGAAGGGCAGAACTCGTGGTTTTCTTCAGAAATAGACACACATTGAAAATGAAATTTTGGAAATGTGAAAAAGATAACCAGCTATACACAAAAGTTTGCCTGCATGAGAAACTGAATTCTATTCCTATTTACGTATTGTTAGTTTTAGGTGTGAGTCTTATTAATGGACCCTAGCTGGTTCCAATCGTTCAAATACCATTTCCCGTGCAATTGTGTCCCATTAGGAGTATATATTTTTTAGAACATGTTACATCTTGAAACTAGGCCACACTAAGAGGAGATGTTTAACAAATACAATTCTAAAAATGCCTGTGTTAAAGAATGAGACTAAAAACATATTCTTACCACTTGAATCCAAGTACCCATTTCCGAGATAAGGATTGTGGGTAGAGACCCATCACCTGGTATTAAGTGTCTCTGCTTGTCCGCTTTAAGCAAACTTCTAATTAAGAAGCTTCTGAGAAAATATAAGAAAATGAATGAAAAATGGTGGCCAACTTTAAGCAACATGTTAATTCATTTTTATCATTTCAAGGACCAGGTTATGATATTACCTGGTTGCCTAAAATTAAGATGAAATGAGGTTGATACTAGACACAGGTAAGCTTTTAAATGAACATCAAGGTCTCAGATTAACAGTATTCGATAAGTATGCCTCAGTAACATCCTCAAAGTGTAGACACCTTTAAGTAAAAATCTGTGATAATTCAGGAAGTGCCAGTGCTGCCTTTGCACAGCAGGTCACACAGTGCTTGCTCTATGAATGAGATGCCACCCAGAAGGGAAGGGTAATGGTAACCTATTTAGGAAAATTATTTATGTTACCTGAAAAGATTGATAAGATGATTGATAAGATGGTACAATTTATTTTTACCAAAGATTTAAGCGGATCCACAAAGTTTCAAAACGCAAAGAAAAACAACATATTTTACATACACTGAAACGTAGCAGCTACGATTCTACTGAAATATTTTTGTTCTCCTTCTTCCAAACTGCCCTTGTCTCAGCATCCCAATTACACTCTCTGTCTTCAATTTCAATCCTTTCTACTTGCTCTGAGAAATAAAAATACAAGAAACAAGCCCACAGGTGCCAGACCAGCTGCCTCTGTGTCTGCCAAATGAAGAACCCTTTGGCCCAATGCTAGATAATATAGGGCTTTATACAGAGGTGAAACAAGCTATAACTTATGAATCTAAATCACATTTTTAATTTAACAAAAGTACCAGAGTCTTTCTATCAAACAAGTAACCGTCCATCAAAGTAGTCCCCTTAGTTGACTACCCACTTGTTCTAATGACATTGCCATGGCTCAAAAACTCTGTCACCCTGTATGAAATGCCTCGAGTCGTTAGTGTCATTTAATTAGAGTCAGGTTTCTTTTTAGACCATGGGTGATATTATACCTCTGATGATCGAATTATCCATCGGATTTTATGCCTACATGATATTTGGCTATTTCCAAAAATATATATATCAATTTGCTCTTAATCAGGACATTCTCAGGTTCTTGAGGTTGTTTCAAATAGGAGTTATAAAGTGTTGCTGCATTAATAGAATTTATGTGTATATTCCCAAGGTGACAACTTTGAAGGGTCACCATTCATTTGGGTGAATTAGTTCTAGCTTATTAGCTAAAATGCCATGTGATAGTCACACAGAGCTCTAGATAGTAAAGAAACTGGCATAGAGCTAACTCTGTTCCCTTTTGTCATATTAATAGACTGACAGTGGAGGCATGAATGTAATAATGTCACAGGCCCCTTCAGCAACTGCTTCTTCATCTTAAAGCAAAAAATAACAGTTGCCAGAGCTTTAAAGGTGCATATCCATCCTTGGAATATCCCCAAATAAAAGTATTAAGAGAATACACTGTTAGTTTTTCTTACATGACACAGTAGGTATTTGGTGCCTAAATTATGATGAAAAAAGAAAGTCCTGAGGCGCCTGACAAGAAAAGTACAACTGTGAATAAAGAATTGACTTTACACAATGGAATGAAATCATTGAAGAATACCAGGGGACAAAGATCAGTCAAGTAAATAACAAGATCCCTCAAGGATAATGAATCGAACAAAAATACGCTAAAAATAAAAAGGAGAAGAAGGTGGAGGTGGAGGAAGAAGAAGGGGAAGAGATAGTGGCAGTGGATTGTACATAAGGAGGGGTCACAGATGCCAGATGTAAGAAAAAGCATAGCAAGAACACATTCTGTTGTTCTATCCACTAAACGAAAGACACCAACAATATAAGGGTGGGTGGCCTAATCATACTTTAGTAGTACCTTGGTAGCCTTTTTGGGCTGGATACTTTAGTTGCTGAAAGCAGTGGGCTTCAGGCTATGGTTAGAAGTTCTCTCATTCTCTCCCTTGACTCTAGACTCTACCTGTAACCCCACATGGCCTCCTTGGAAATAAACATCTTTTGAGAAGGAGGCTGTATGAGCCACGTATATAGATCAGCACAATTTCATGTCCATTAGAGTAAAAGTAATTCCAAAGGGTCATTCAAAGGAGGCTAAGCCCATTTGAGTGAAAGGTAACTGTTATATAAGCTTTTAAGATCAGCAGATTAATCCATGACATACATGATAATAGACATATAAGTATAAATAACATACTGTAGGATTGCAGGTATGTGTTCTGGGGGAAAAACACAAGGCAAAAGGGAAAAACAAAAGGCACAATACATGCTCCCTTACAATGCAAAATAAAATACTAAATTTAGGAAACATCTATGTTGTCCAAATAGAATTCTGGTTAAATTATTGGAATAAAAAAAAAAAGGTCTATACAAATTCTTGGAAAATACTGTTGTAACTGATCAATCTCAACAGCTAGAATAGAATTAAGTCTGAAATTTGTGTGTTTGCATCCAATATTCCAAAGACACGTGTTACAGTGCTCTAAGTTTTAGACTCATTGCTATATATTCTCTCAACAGCCTATGATAAATAGTGAGTCAGATGGTCACTTTTACCTATAAGAGTGGTCCAGACTTGTTGAGCATCAGCTTACTCTAAATCGTTTCATGCTGAGATGCCAGTGAAGGAGTTCCACTGTGCCACTGGAGAGGGGCAAGGTAGCAGAAGGCATCCAAGAAAACACAAACAAATCAAGTTTGAAGGGCCTGGAATCTCAGTGCTGCAGAAGTAAAGAGCAAAAGGATTGGAAACTGAACATTTGCCACTGTGGCATCTCTGTCACAGAGGATCCCATGCGTGTCAAAGGTTCAAAATGTGAAGCAAGGGGACCATTTGATCTTTATTCTCTGAGCTACCAGTACCACTTTTCCTCTCCCCTTTGGATTTCCACTCTCATTGCTACACATGTTTGGCTAGCTCCACACACACAGTGTGCCAACTCTGGCCACCAGAATGTAATGGATGGAAGCCAGATTCACAGACTGACCGGGATTTTCAGCAATTAGCCCTCCACACAAAGTTGGCTGTCACTGGGAGTTTCAACAACAGCCATTAGAAAATGAGCAATGCACTTGGAACCAAAAGACCAAGGCTTGAGTCCCAACACTGGTCCTTATTAGCTGTAAGACTTCAGGTAATTAAGTCACTTTGGTCTCTTTGAAATTCAGTCCCCTCATCTATAAATCATCAAATTTGAACCCGAAATTCCTTCCAAATCTAACATTCCTAGGATTCTATTCATTATTTTGAATTGATTTCAGTTCTTGTCTCAGACACTGAGCTCGTACTTAGGAATGGGAAATTTCACAGCATAATTATAAAAACTGTTCATTTAGTGCTTATTATGCATGAACACTGAGGTGAAATGTTCTCTCTATATATTTCTACTCTTTCCAACAATCCTCAATCTCTTTTTGCACATGAAAAAAGCTAACCTTCAAAGATATTAAGGAGCTATCCCAAAGCCACTTAGCTGTTAAGAGGCTGAGCTGGGATTGCAAATCAGGTTTTTTTAATTCCAACATCTATACTTCTTGCATTATACTACACTGCCTTCTCCTCCAGGATCTCAAATAAGAGATCCCTTTTAAAATCTGCCAGGGGTATTTTTGCAGGGTTGAAAAAAGTTGAAGATGAAAACCTATCCTGAGCAATAAAGGTGAAAATTTAACACAGTGATCACAGACACACACACACAACTGGCACACATAACTGTGGAAGTCCTCTTTAGTTAGTACCTCAGGAGAAAGGATTTTTCCCTCCAACACTGAAATATTCCCCAGGAGGGGATTTAAATATAACCTCAAACAGTAAACATTATGAATTGTACATTTATTTGGTTCAACAAACATTTTCTTGAGCATCTACTAGGTATTAGGTTTGATGAGGGGCACTGGGGTTACATAACATCGGCCCTTGGAGAAGTCTCAAGCATAGGAAGTCAACTCTGTACCTTGTAACATTGTGGAGGGTGCAGAAAACTATGGGGGAGGAATTTTTAATCCAACTTTTATATTAGGAAAGACTCTCAAGAAAGTATAATGCAGAAACTAAGCCTTCAAGAAATGGCACAAGTTATACAGAGGATGTGGCCAAGGGATGGTAGGGAACAACAGAGGGATGTGATGTTACTCAGGTTGGGGAAACCACATGTTCACAATGGCAGGAAGGTCTATGGAAGGGACTCTGCTTGGATTATAGCTTGCACTTAGGAGCATGGTTGAAGCTAAGACCAGAGAGGAGAGAATGGGCCAGATCATGAAAGTCTGCAGAGTCTTGGTAAAAAGATTTAACTTTGTCCTGAAGGCAACTGGGGCTGTGAAAGAATTTTAAAATGGAAAGTAGTATGGGATTTTTGTGCAGAAAGCTGAGCATGGTAGTGGTGTGAAGGACCTGCTACAATAAGACACAGTACTAGACCAAGTGCAACAGTGATCAAGGAGACATAATTGAAACCCTCAGGAGAGATATGCAGAGTTGACCATACAGAACACAAAGAATGGCACGTGCTCTAAAGAAAGCTGTTTGACAAAGTCCTGTAGAAGTGTGACCTACACGGTCATACAGCACTCCATGAATGAAAGTGTCCTGAGCTTGGCTTAATGCTCTGCTGTTGACATTTGTGTCTTGTAGGCAAAGTCCGATGGGACAATGGAGAACGAGTGGGAGCAGAGAGATACACACATGTGTGTCTGCTGTTCCTTGACATTCCATTTGCATATAGTGTTTGCAGTGTCCCATGAGCACAGAATTCCAGTGGACTCATGATGTGTATGAGTTCAGCAAGATTCAAAGCAAATACAAGATAAATGTTTCATCTTTGTTTACAAAGGTACACTTTACCAAACTGCTGTAAGTCAAAGTTAGCCTTAGAGGAAAAAGCTTCCTTAAATCTAGAAAAAGAAGACATTAAAAAAATAAGCAGTATTTCAAAAAACTCATAGAAATTTATAATCATCCTTATCAGTTCATTCAATCCTATGTAATTAATTCTTGATCTTGATCTTTCGTTAGCAATTTTATGAAGCCATCAGTTTCCCTATTAGTGTCCTGTAAAAATTTTACCCAGTTCAGCGTTTTGATCTGAAAGGTATCAGAAACCTGTATTCAGAAGTTTTTTTTTTCATGAGTCTCGTTGAAGACGAATCACTTTTGCAAAAGCATTAGAGTAAAACAATACTGTTTGTTCAAAGACTTAAAAATGGCTGTGGTTAAAGATCAGATGAGAGTTCATGCACAATGTAGTTGATAAGGAAATTTGGTTACTTTTGTGACATATGTTTTAAGATAGTAATTAGAATTACAAGTGATAACATTATACTAGGACATATCAGATTTTTAGATATTTTGTACAATTTCTGGAATACTTATAATAATAACATATATCTATGCAAATATAAACTAATAAGATTTAGTATCACTCCTTATTTGACAATATTTCCCATGTAATTTAACATATCAAATAGACCTAGTTTGTTTATCATCTCTCTTTTACAAGGTGAGAGACAAAGCCTTTGAGATTTTCCAGGGGCCCTTTGGGAAATTTCAGTTAGTTTGAGGTCAAAAAGACTTCATTTAGAATTTTATTTTGGGAAGTTTGCCAAAAATATCAAAAGGTTTAAACATTTCTCTAAATAAGATCACAAATCATTATGAAATAATAATTATCCACTTAACCAAAGTGACAGTAAAAGACTTCTCAGGAAATATAGAATGTTAAATAATTGTAAAACGCCTTAGCTCTTTTAATGTCAAAAAGACTCAGTATTTTTTCCCTAGGTAATCAAAAACATGATAAACGCAACACAGGAAATTATTTTGACAAAACATAGAATCCTTGTTTTTCAGGCAAATTACTTTAAAAGGTAAAAAAAACCCTTTTACAGTCTCTTATCAGGGGCAGACCAATAGTCCAATAAACCCTGTTCTTTTAGTTCATGAAAGACAATTAAGTTCCTGTTTTATACATGTACACTATTGATATTAAATCAATATCAATAGTGTACTTTTTTTTTTTTTTTTGGCGGTACGCGGGCCTCTCACTGTTGTGGCCTCTCCCATTGTGGAGCACAGGCTCCGGACGCGCAGGCTCAGCGGCCATGGCTCACTGGCCCAGCCGCTCCGCGGCATGTGGGATCTTCCCGGACGGGGGCACGAACCCGTGTCCTCTGCATCGGCAGGCGGACTCTCAACCACTGCGCCACCAGGGAAGCCCTAGTGTACTTATTTTTGAAACCCTTATAACAAATTCATTCAATCTTATTCAGCTTGATCATACATTAAAATTTCTTTCCAAAGATTTCTTTCTCATAACCTTCTACAACTTTCTATGTCCATTTTAGTTTGTCTCGTTGTTTTTCCCAAGAAATGATCAATTTTCAGAAATGACCAATTTTATTTTAGGAAAAAATTACTTTCTTTACCTGCAGTAAAAATGTATACTCATTCTTCATACCTTTTCTTACCAAAAACACATATCCTACTTTCCTTGCATCCAAAGAATTTTCTCTTATTACTTCCAGTAGCTTTAATTACATATATTAGTTAGAATTAAATCTTAATTTATAGTGAAAACTAAGAAGTAAACGATTGTGAACTGTCTTTATACTAACATTCTTTAGATTGGCAAATTATGAATACATTTTATAATTTCTAGATGCATATATTTTCCCATAGCTCAATTTTTCAATGTGGCATAAGATTACTAATAAAACCAAATATTTTTAGTTTCTCCATAATACGACAAAGTAAACTTAGACTTGTTTAGCAACTGGTGTTTTAGTATATTACCTTATATAAAAGTGACCTAGACATTCAATGAATTTGACTTATCATTTAACTTAACATACCAAAACTTTAAAGTTTTGAATAACTAAAAATTTTTGGAAACTATTTTTAAGTACAATATCATAAAACATAATTATTATGCCTAAAACTCTCTTCCATTTACATCTACCTAAATCATTTGCTCCCAACAGTTAGGGTTAGATTAATCATAAAACCTTCATGAGACATTAGAGAAAGTCAGCCACCTTCGTTTTTTTTTTTTTTTGGCTGTATTGGGTCTTTGTTGCTGCGCGTGGGCTTTGCTCTGGTTGTGATGAGCCGGGGATCCTCTTCGTTGCAGTGTGCGGGCTTCTCATTGTGGTGGCTTCTCTTGTTGCAGAGCATGGGCCTTAGGCGCATAGGCTTCAGTAGTTGTGGCACGTGGGCTCAGTAGTTGTGGTGCACGGGCTTAGTTGCTCTGCATGTGGGATCTTCCCGGACCAGGGCTCGAACCCATGTCCCATGCATTGGCAGGTGGATTCTTAACCACTGCGCCACCAGGGAAGTACCAGCCACCATCTTAAGCTAATTTTTCTTATTGACAAATTTTGTAACAGAGATTACTTGAGCTTATTTGACTTTTAGTAAACCTAGGTAGAATAAAAGTATTATACTTAATGTTGTTAGCTGTACAGACATGTCTATATTAATTAAACCAACAAACTTAGTTTAATTAAACCAACATACTTTAGTTTCCATTCTAAAGCTTTAGTCATGAATCAGGTCTAATACAAAGTTATTAGTTTATAAATTACAGTTGGAATAAATAAGTTTACTCACTCAGACGGCTAAAATCTTTCGCAACTTGTGGAAAAGACTTTTAAGATTTGTATTTTCCCCAGGAAGTAATCTTAAGGAGGCTGTGATCTAGACTTTGGGCAAGAGAGCCCTTTTGGCAGTTTGTATTTTTTTTTAAGTCCTCTTCTCTCTTTTTTTTCTTTTAGTCTCAGGCTAGTGTGGGCCGCGTTTACATTTCAAAGACATAAGCTTTATGACTTCAAGAGACAGAAAAAATGTAAGCTCCTCCAAGAAAGACTTTGGTTTCATGAGGCAATAATTTACAAGCCTTTTGAGATATATAGGGGAGGTTTTAGGATTGCTAAAAAGGAATAGAGCTGCATTTTTTTCTTTCAAATATAGTCAATTAAAGGATCCATCATCTTGCCATTGACGAGTAGGATCTTATATTAATCTCAATAGTGATCCAAACCAATAAGCCTTATTACAGTTTAACAAAGGATGCACTGAAGAGTCATCCCACAAGAGAACAACAACAAGAAAAGGAAATGCAGCCTTCACAAGATCCAGAAAATTCAGCCCCGAAAATAGCCTAAGAGAGCAAAGGTCTTCATTGCATCAGCGGTAAGAATGAATGGTGTAGTGAAAAGGTGTCTCTGGTCTCTTACAGGAACATGAGGCAACTCTAGTTACAGCCCAGCTGACCTGTGACCTTGGGCAGATACTTCTGGAATGGAACTTTTCTAGCACTAACAAAGCAACAAAGGTCGAGATAACAAATGCCCCTTATGGACTGGGATTCCTTATGACAAATTCCCGGGAGAATTGGCATCACTGGACAAAGTGACTTATGACTTGCTTGTGGCCTTGTGTCTTAGAACCAAAGTCTATTTGACTGGACACCAAGATGCACCCCAGTAAATGCATCTCCTGGATGGTGCAGACCATAGAGAAAAAGCCAAGCTCTCAGGACATAGAGACAGGTGGAAGGAAAAAACCTCATCTAGTTTTTACATAGGGGACCCACAGCAAAGTTTGTCTGAAGAGATGCCAGTCTGGTGAGAATCATTAATTCACCAGTTTGTAAGCCCTATGGTTCTTCCTCCCTATGACAAACAACAAAACAGAGACAAAGAAAGGTGACCGGGCTTCCATGGTGGCGCAGTGGTTGAGAGTCCGCCTGCCGATGCAGGGGACACGGGTTCGTGCCCCGGTCCAGGAAGATCCCACATGCTGCGGAGTGGCTGGGCCCGTGAGCCATGGTCGCTGAGCCTGCGCTTCCGGAGCCTGTGCTCCGCAACGGGAGAGGCCACAACAGTGAGAGGTCCGCGTACCGCAAAACAAACAAACAAACAAAAAAAACCCGAGAGTATTCATTTACCAAATACCAGAGTCACTATGCCCAGGGTGCTAATTCCACAAATATTTTCTCCCACTAATCTAAATGTAGAAAGAGAGAAAGATTCTCACCACCTTCCATTTCACTGGATCCTGCATGCAGAGATCCGGGTGGCTGACGTGGTAAGAAATCTTACCTTCTGCTGGCCTTCGTCAGATGTCTCAGGATCTCTCAGCTGGAGCAGCCTCGTGGGGAAGCAGGTTCCAGCAAGTATCCTGCCAACAGTCAGGGAGGGAGAAATCTCCCCCCTACCCTCTTGAGTTCTTTTGGCTGGTCTAATAATTAAATTGACACAGGACAGATTAACAAAAGAAAAAAACAAACAAACAAATTTAATTCCTACATACAGAGCTCTCATAGAAATGGAACTTAAGAAGTAACCAAAGCAGATAGCTTTTATACTTTTTAGACAGAGAAACAATAAGTTTTTGAGGAATTGACAGGACAAAGAAACATAGGCTTGGATGTTTAATTAGTGAAGAATGTAAGCAGAGTTTGGGCTTGGGGCAGTAAATTAGTAAAGAAGGTTTGTTCATACAGGCTTCTCAGCCCTGAATTCCCTATGTCTGATGATAGGGATGTCCCTCTTTTTCCAGTACAGAGAGGTTACCTTTCACAAAAGAGATTTGTTTCCTGCTTTCAGGGGGGACACCGAGGGGGGCAGGGGTCAGAGTTCTCTCCTTGCACCAGCTGTTTCTCAAGTAACTTTAATTCAAAATAATCCATATGCCACTGTGGCATATTTTGAGTAGCCCTGAGGCCCCAATACTTATAGCCACTTAAGCTGAAGATGGTGACATAGAAGAAAAGAAAAAGAAAAGAAAGGTACCTTTTCTTTTCAATTCAGTCCTTTCTTTCTTGTCGTCAGTAAGCAAATGATAGAGAGTATTAATAGAATGTGTGCACATCAAGAAGTGAAATAAAAATAGTTGAGTTCATTTTGTGCAACATTTCCACTGTTCTGGTAAGACTGAAAGATATGCATATTTGAGCTATAAAATATGCAATATCTAATTTTGCTGATTCTTTGTAAGGTTAAATGCTCTTTTATTTGAACTTAAAACTGGCATTGCACAGTATAAGGATGAATGGTAAAATCTGTGTTAATAATTTAAAATTTTAATTTTCTTAGAAGACATTCAGTAGAAAATAACATCATGACAAGTCAAGAGACGATGGAAGAAAAGAAAAAGTATTATATTTTAGTACATTCAATGTCACTTTTTTCCTGTTTTTTTTTTTTTTGCTGACCTTGGCTCTAGGTGCACAGAGAGATTCAGAGAGATGCTACAAAACACATGTGAACATTTTCAAGCAGAGGAAGTAACTGTGGGTATTAAAACTGCGGTCCATGGACTGGAGCTGGTTTCTGAAGTGTTTGTTCCATGATGAGATATTAAGATATAGCAACTGAGAGTGTTTACAAAGATTATAGCAATTTGACAGTAATTTTATGTCTGTTGAATCTACTGATAAAAATATTTGAGCTTGTATTTTGTATGCCTTTGGGTTTTTCAATTGATTTTCTAGCAATGTATTGTTTTTCCTGTTTTACAAATATATCAGATCACAACACGTTGAAAATAAAAACAAACCAACCAAAACTTACCCTTTCCCCATGGGTAGTTTGAGGAGCCCTGATGAAAGAACTGTCCGTTTGCTACAGATTGTCTATGTTTTGCCCGTGAAATTTTTTTGTTGTAGACATATTATTCTGTCTTTGCAGAGATATGATTGTTTCCAGGACTGATGTCTTATCATTTCTAGAAACAGTGACATGGGGTTAAGATTTTGCACAGCTACTTCTGGGAGGAACTGTCCCATAAAAATCAAGAATGTCCCCATTTGATCACATCTTCCTCTCCTGCTATCTTTTCCTCCTCAATTTGTCCCCTCCCCCCCAATCTGGCTTTCTAGAACCTCCATCCCTTTCTTTACTCTCACTCTGCCCACCACCTTCATCTGTTCTCATTTGTGTTTTAGGAAACACTCACATAGACCTCTGATTGGCTTCCTCCTTCATCTTCTTCTTGGATTTGACAAGTTTGATGGTTTTCAAACGGGGCTGCTTATTGCAGTCACTGGGGGACCCTTTTAAACAAGGTCCTCACCCTTAGTCTTTTCATATTATTGCTCTGGGATAGGTCCCAGAATAAAGTATTTTTTTAAAGTTTCTCTGGAGAATCCTACAGCCAGGATAATCCTAATCCTTGGAAAATTCACTGTTCATTTCCTCTGTTTCTGCCTTTGGGCTGCAGGACAATGTTGAACAATTTCACAATGGACCAGTTATTCTACCCCTAATGAAATAATATGATTCACTTTTGTCCTCAAGGTTGCTGGCCATCCCCTTTGCTTGTAGTCAATGCGTGGCTATCAGAAGAAAGTCTGCAGGCTGCAGAGGTTAAGGACATAGATTCTAG
This sequence comes from Orcinus orca, assembly GCF_937001465.1. NCBI lineage: Eukaryota > Metazoa > Chordata > Mammalia > Artiodactyla > Delphinidae > Orcinus > Orcinus orca. The sequence continues at coordinate 16,642,574 of NC_064559.1, read as the reverse complement.
AATTGCACTGCCCATGTGATGTTGACTCTGCTGCTTACTGGCTGTGTGACCTTGGGCAAGTTTCTTAGTGACCATGTACCTCAGTTTCCCCATCTGTAAAATGAAGGTGATGATAACACTTAAGATAGTAAAATGATTAAATAAGCTAATATTGGTAAAGTAATTTTATAACAGTGCCTGGAACACAGTACACACTATATAAATGTTTATTAAAATAATAATAACAAATCAGACCTTTTACAGGACCTACTCCAGGGCACTCTGTAATCCTTACTCTCAGTTTCCTTCCTCTCTTCATTTTAGTCTCATATTTTATTGAAAACATTTGACATGAGCTGTCTTGTTTTCTCTGCCTTTCATTTAAACATTTCTCTGTAATTGCATCCATTCTTTTCCTCCTTCCTGCCAATCCCTAAAGGAGACACATCCTTGTTTGTTTGTTTTTGAAGTTAATTACCCTCACCCGTGCCTTTGCTCCCATCACCAGCTGCCTGTTCCAAGACCTTGCTCCAGCATCTGTCTCCCCCTCCCTTCTGTGTGATCGGATTGCTAATCTCAGTTTAAATGCGCTAAGTCCTCTCTCAAATAAAGCCTTTCTTCTATTCTGTCTGCTCCTCAAGTTGTCACTTCTCTTCTTTTCTCCATCAACTTCTTTCTGTATTCTCGCTGAAAGTTTTCCCTGAACAACTTTTCTAAACTCAAATATTTAACCTTTGAAAGATCAGTGTATCTTCATTAGTCAACCACGTCTCCTCAAGAAGTCACTTGATTTAGTTGTTTTCTTCCCCTCAGTGATGATGCTTCCCCTTTGCAGTACTTAACACACTGACCACCTCTTCTTATCAAAAAGTCCCACCTTCCTTGACTCTCATGATGCCCCATACCCCTACTTCTTCCTTACCTGTCTGTTCCTGCTCCAACATCTTTGCTGATACATTCTCTTTGGCCCTCTCTCCAATGTTTCCTAAAGATCTGAGTTGGGCTTTGATCTATTCCCTTTAATCTCTCCCTCTTAATAACCTTACTCAGTCTCTTGATTTCTCTATGTAGATGAAACGGAATTCTTTTTCTCCATCCCCACCTCTATTTTCAAGGACAACTGGACATCTCCCTATCACGAAGACATCTTAGACTCATAATGAATAAAATTCAAATAATCCCCTTCCCTCTCTGAGCCTCCTGGGTTTCCTAATTTTATTAAATGCATCATGTTCCTGCTAGTTAAACAGACTTGCTACTTCACTGCTAACTAGCATGATTTCCCCTTCCCCAGTTTTCTCTCCCTGCAGCCCAGATTGAAGTCTATCAATTCCATCTCTACAACATCTTTGACATCCACTTTCTAATTTCCATTCCCCTGACAAAAGCCTAGAGCAGGGCCTCACCACTTCTCAGCAGAACACTTCAATGTCCTTGACTCCACCTCTGGACTTCCCATCTTGGGTTCATCCTGGATGGTGCTCTGAAAATATCACATTCCAAAAACCTCTAGAGGCTCCCTATTGCCTAAAAAGTAAAGAATTAATTCCTTAGCCCAGTATTTGAAATTTTCCATGATCTAGTCTCAACCTACTCTGTAGTACCCCAAGCTGGAGTCAATCCCAATGACTCACTATTCCCTGTCCACATACCGAAGTATCCTACCTCCGTGTTTTCATCCCTCTAAACGTTACCAAAACTCAGTTTACCCAATGACTCTCAAGTTCTACTTGTTTTTCATTGTGGGTACCTTGAATGGAATTAGAAACCAATCCAGAGGTTTTTCCTCCATAGATCAGGGTTGTTTGGCAATTGTAGAAGGAAAGGTAGACCTATTTCCCTTAGATCTCCATGATGACAAGACCATGGTGGTCTAGAGGGACACTCAGCCCAGATTAATGATTTGATCTGTGCCCTGAAGAAGGTCAAGAAATTGCAAGGATGCATAATGACCGTAGATCCTGAGAATTTATCTGTAACAGAAACATTCTAATAGCCTAAAGTAACAGTAATAGTGTGTGGATAGCTGAAAAGTTTACCCACACTCACACACACGACACAAAACACTTATTGTAATTGCTAATGCTGTGACTTAGTAATATAAAAGACATATAAGAATATTTGGACTTTATGTCAAATGGATAGTATCATATTATTGGGGTGGACGAAATTACAGAAATAGAATACCTAAGCTGTGTCTCATTCTAGCTTCATCCCTGCTTTCCAGGACACCCTGGCATGTCATGTCTTCTCTTGGAGCCTCATTTTCTCTACACAGGGATAACCAACCAGCTCAAGAAGAAGCTTGACCCAAAATCCAGCCTTCCCTATTTCCCCGGCTGCACAACTTCACCCTCTGCCACAAGTGATACCCACTGGAAATTTATTTCCAATAACCTTCCTTTGAGGGAATAAATGTGTATTCTGATTATACAATGCTTTTATATATCAGTTGATATCTGAGCTGTATCTCTTTCAAAGGGGTTAGTTCTACTTTAGTAAGAACGTTTTAACTCTGTCATTGAATGTCATCTAAGTATTCCAATGGTTTAATAGATGCAGCAATAGGGCTGGAAATGAAAAAGGGAAAAAATGAAGACAAAACACAAAGGGAACAACGTAGAAGGAAAGAATGAATAGTGGAAATGAGAGCTTAAATCGTGTATCAAGCGATACTTTGGGGAAAAAAAGGCAAACTGAGGTTTCTCTTGTATAGGTTTGTCACCCACGGCCCAGCTAGGCATCCTCTTCCTGTACTGTTTAGGCCCGGACACTGCAAGGCAAGGAAACCTGTTCTCCTGAGTAGAGAATAGTGCTTGAAGTCTCTGCTGCAGGAAAAATTTATAGCTTTCAAAACACCAAATACATTTAGTGGTTAGAACCATAAAGCCTTAGGTTAAATTTCTACTTACAAACGGTTCATGATGTAAGAATGTGACTTATGCTAAAGTAAGAAACAAAGAGGCAGGGATAATTTGGGAATACAAAAGTTGACATCAGATGTGACCTTGGAATAGTCATTAAGCCTCTGGACTCATGATTTTAGAACATGCAATAATAACTTGGATTTCTGTAAAAACCCATTGAGCAGTTCTCAAAGCCAGCATGTGAAAAAATATTTTCCTAGCAGCCAAAATATTCTCTATAATAGATGATGGCTTTATTTTTTCATGCACAGATAGATACAAATATTAGAGATCAGTCAATGATTAAATAAAGTTTTCTCGTGCATAAAACAGAGATGCAAGTAGCCAGGATGCACCAGCACACAAAAGCTAAATGTAACAATTCCATCAAGGTTTAAATACTTCTAGTGCGAAGCTATTGGAAACACATCCACCATGGGCAGCAAACAGCTTTACATTTAATTAGGCAAAGAAACTCTAGCTGAATGGGTTAAAAATTGCCACTATTTCACAGTAAGTGATTTTCTTAACCCCCAAGGGTTCAAATTACTTTGGCAGGAAAAGCAATTATGCAATTAATAGGGGAAAACTCTCCAGAGCTCTGTAATTTGCAAAGAAGTAAAGGTTCTGCTGTGGCCTGCAGGGGACAGCTGAGCTCTGAAGCTTTTTTTTTTTTTTTCTTTCTCTCTCTCTCTCTCTCCTTTTTTTTAAAAAATTTTGACCACACCCGAAATAAAAACCAAGGATATTTTAAGGAGTAGGAAAGCACAACAGCTCAGATAATGTCCCTGCCAGTATATTCATTACAGGCTCATCAGAGTGGATGCCTGCAATCAGAAGATTAAATACCCATTTACCAGGATCAGAAGAGAGTTTGGTTTTATAATGTATTGTCCTCTTTTCCCCGGGAGGCTGCTTTGTTTGATAAAATGCTGAGTGTGGTGTAAAAATATCCCTCTCTCTGTAATTTGCACTCCTCTCCATTTAAAGCTATTCTTGCTGCAAAGGAGAATTGAAAGCTGCTAAAATTAAGTGGTGTCAGTTCTCAATGACACTTTAATGATAGAGTGCTCAGCAAATGAGATGAGAATGAATTCCAGCATCTCTGCTAAAGATAGTAACCAGCCCTAAACACTGTACAGCTCTGGGGCCACACTTCACCTGCTTCATTCATATTTAGTAGGACTGAAAGTGGGAAACTATAATTTAAAAGTCCATAAAAAGAAAGGTGAAAATAACTGATGGGTATTTGTTCAAAGCAATTGGGAGTTTGTGGGAGTAGGAGTTTAAGATGCTCTTTCTGGATGAGTATCCTACTCGTGTACCAAGTCACTCTCCCTTGTGAATATAGGACGTTTTATTTCAAGAGATTATGTCGCATTAACCAAGAAAGTCTTCTCTGATCTTGTGACCAAAAGGACATGAGGCTCTGGTGCATTTTGTAGAAGGGACTATAAATATTCATTCACATTATTGGCTTGACATTCTTTTTTTTTCCCTTACTGGAGTACAGTTGATTTACAATGTTGTGCTAGCTTCAGGTGTACAGCAAATTGGAGATATATATATATATATATATATATATATATATATATAAAATCTCCATCCTTTTTCAGATTCTTTTCCCATATAGGTTATTACAGAATATTGAGTAGCGTTCCCTGTGCTATACAGTATGTCCTTATTAGTTATCTATTTTATATATAGTAGTGTGTATGTGTTCATCCCAATCTCCTAATTTATCCCTCCCCCCCCCAACCTTTCTCCTTTGGTAACCGGAAGTTTGATTTCTAGATCTGTGAGTCTGTTTCTCTTCTGTAAACAAGTTCATTCATGTCATTTTTTATTAGATTCCATATACAAGTGATATCATATGATATTTGTCTTTGTCTGACTTACTTCACTTAGTATGATAATCTCTAGGTCCATCCATGTTGCTTCAAATGGCATTATTTCATTCTTTTTTTATGGCTGAGTAATACTCCATTGTATATACGTACCACATCTTCTTTATCCATTCCTCTGTGGGTGGTAGCTTGACACTCTTGGTACTGTCATGTATTGACAGGCTTGGGTGTCTGAAGCACCTCTGTATCACCATGGCCTCATTCATGGAGAAGGAAAGAAGGCATAATTCATGGAGATGACTCCCCTCTCACTATGGGTGGAGAAGGAATTCTGGGGCAATGACAGCAACCCTCTGGAGGTCCGCCATACATCAGACACCACACAGGAGGCTCACTGAGTAAAACAAGGACCTAATTGAACTGTACTTGTGACCCACGTTCAGGTCCTATCATGTTTAGAGTCATGGAAATTTCAACTTGAAGGCAAATTCACTCAAATTTTCTTTCATGACTTATAACTCAATAAAATGATTCATTTCCATATATAAGACTACAAAGCTCAACCTAGGAAATTTTAAAAGTGTATATATAGAAAATAAAGTCTTAAAGGTGTTTACACCTTTAAGACTTTATTTTCTATATATGCACTTTTAGAAAATTAGACAATTATGAAAATTAGACAATTATGAAAACTCTAGATAAGTATTTATTTCAAAGGAATATACAGATACATCTGTACCAAGAAGGCACAGACTCTCCAGATAGACAATTATGAGAGGAAAAGACTACCTTGTCAAGGGAGAGGCCTTTGATGAAGAATGGCTTCCTGGAGCAGGTGATCTGGGAGTGGGCCGTGAAGAAGTTACAAACCTGGATAGGTAGAGAAGAGGAAGGAAGATGTTCTGTCAAGGAAAAAACATGGAACAAAAATATGGGGGAACTACACAGCATTACACAGCATTATAAGGAATAATAAGAAACAGGTTGGTTGTCTAAGGTACATATTGCATGAATGCCTTAAATGCTCATCTTAAGAGTTTGAACATGACCTGAGTAGTACAAAGAGGCCACCATAGATCCCTGAGCACCTCCTGGGTGTATTGCAACAACTAAAGGAGACAACATATGGGAAAGCAACTAGCATGGTGATACCTGGCAGGTAACGCATAATCAGTGTTAGTAGGTTGTGGTGTTATTCCTGAATGAGAATGAAACATAATGAACTTGATGCTTCAGGAACAGCAGTCTGTGCAAGATGAACCCAAACAGGGAGAAATGTGCCTGGTGTGGCAATCCGGCTACAGGGTGACTAGCACACCTCACCGCTGAGAATGTACACCATAGGTCACTAGATTTCAAAGAAGCTGCCACCTGCCACTGTAGCAGTCTTACGGACCTCCACCGCCTGTAGGACGCTGACCAGGGACCTTCTGGACAGTGTATCGTCCTGTAAAATGTAATTCACATGTGTTTCTCGAAATGACACTGTGGTTTTAGAAACAGGCAGATGTGGCAGGCAGGAAGCTGAGGAAAAGACTGAGGCCATTGGTTGCTCTTTTATGCTGGGGCTTCATTAACAAGCTTCTGGAGGTCACTGGAATTCCTCATGGTGTGCCACAAGTGTTTGTGGAAAATGCTTCAGAGATTTTAAATGAATAGCTATTTTTGCAATCATAACAGAAAATATTGAAATAATTATATTTCTACATCTCCTGAGAGCACGAGTGGTCTGGCAGCACAGCAAGGCCATCATTCTACCTCCTCTCAGCTCCTTTCATAGCCAGGTATCACCTTGGCAAGGGTCAAAGATGGGCTTCAACATGCTATGACTTGATGGCAGCTAAAGGGGCTGACAATATGCTTGACACCAGCCAATGTGCCAAAGACCTTTTACTTTAAAAATATTGGTGAACCAAGTAGTAACAAGTTTTTTTCTTAACTTCGGAGAGTAAGGGACACCTAAGTGAATTGCTTTGTTTTGGTTTTGTCGAATTGTCTATAGTTTGGGTTGATTATGAACGCCTAGAAATTTTTATCAACTTTACTGAGGTATAATTTAGGTATTATAAACTGTTTTAAAGTACCTTCCTGTGTGCAATTCACTTAAAGTATACACAAAGTGTACAATTCAGTATGTTTTGGTATTTGACGTATACCCCTGAAACCAACACAATAAAAAAAGATTATTTCCTTTATCCCCTCAACATTCCCCCCACTGCTTCACAGTTCATCCTCCCTCTTACTCTCAGTCCTAGGCGTGTGTCACTATATAATAATGTCACTATAGATTCGTTTAAAATTTTTTTTTTTTTTTTTTTGCGGTACTAGGGCCTCTCACTGTTGTGGCCACCCCCGTTGCGGAGCACAGGCTCTGGACGCGCAGACTCAGCGGCCATGGCTCACGGGCCAGCCTCTCCGCGGCACGTGGGATCCTCCCGGACCAGGGGACAAACCCGCGTCCCCTGCACCGGCAGGCAGACTCTCAACCACTGCGCCACCAGGGAAGCCCTAGTTTGCAGTTTTGAAGAATCTTATATAAATGGAGTCATACAGCATAGACTCCGTTGAGTCTTGCTCCTTCAATGATTTTGAGATTCATCCATGCTGCTGCATCTATCAGCAATTTGTTCCTTTATATTGTAGAGCCATAGTTCATTATATGGATAGCCACATTTTGTTTCTCTATTCATCCGTGGATGGGTGTGTGAGTTTCCTAGGGCTGCCTTAAAAAATTGCTAAAAACTGGGTGACTTGAACAGAATTTTATTCTCTCACAGTTCTAGAGGCTAGAAGGTCAAACTCAAGTTGTTGACAGACTCCCTGGAAAAATCTGCTCCATGCCTTTCTCCTAGCTTCTGGACTTTGCCAGTGATCCTTGGCATTGTAGGTTGATCTCTCCAATTTCGGCCTCCATCTTCACAAGGTTTTCTTCCCTGTGTGTCTGTGTCTGTGTGTCCAGATTTCCCACCTTTTTATAAAGACACCAGTCATATTGGATTTAGGTTCACCCTAATCCTGTATGACCTCATATAAACTTGATAACATTTGCAGAGACCATATTTCTAAGCAAGATCACATTTACAGGTTCCAGGTTGACATGAATTTGCTGGGGAGGAGAAGGCACTATTCAACCCAGTATAGTAGGTATTTGGGTGTTCACAGTTTTGATTATTGTGAATAAAGCTGACATATGTATAGGTGTAGAAGTCTTTATGTGGACGTATGTTTTCATTTGTCTTCAGTAAATACCTAGGTATGGAATGTCTGGTTTGCACGGTAGATGTGTGTTTAACTTAATAGGAAACTGCCAACAATTTCTAAAATAGTTGTACTATTTTATTTTCCCGCAAGTAATATATGAGAATTCAGTTGTTCCACATCCTTGCCAACACTTGATATGGTTGGTCAGTTTTATTATTTGAAGAATTCTTTATACGACCTATACAAATCCCTTGTCAAACATATGTATTGAGAATATTTTCTTCCAGTCTTTGGCTTGCCTTTTGTTTTCTGAGTGGTGGTTTTCTAAGAGAAAAGTTTATAATTTTGATAAAATCCAATTTATCAATTTTTAAAATTCTTTGTGCTTATATTCTAATAAATTTACCTACCACGGGTTGCAAAGGTTTTCTCATTTATTTTCTTCCAGAAGTTTTATATAATTTTGACTTTTATATTTAACTTTGAATTCCTGCTATTTTGGGGGGAAGTTTCATAAGAGTTCTATATTATTTTAAAGTATTTCTGCTTAGCCTCAAAACTTTAAAAGTCATTCCATAATATATCCATTCACTTTTATGTTATTATCTTTTGGGTGATAGGAATAATACATGTTCACTGTAAACAATTTTGAAACTAGAACAATAGTATAAAAAAATGAAAACTAAAATACCTACAATTCCACTACTTAAATATGTTAATTCTTGACATTTTGGTATATATCTGCCCATATTTTTTTAAAAAATATCTTCCTTCCATCAAATTAGGATAATGTTATATGTATTTCCTTCTTTCTTAAAATTATACGATAAGAAAATTTCCATATCATCATTAACTCTTTGAAAACATTATTTTCCATAGCTGAGTACTATTCTATTGTTTGGGTATTTGAAAATTTATTTAATCTTTGGGGCAATTTTAGCTGGTTTCTAATATCTTGCTAGTCTAAAGAGCGCTATGGAAAACGTTCATGTAAATCAAGCCTTTGATCACTTCTCCGATAATTTTCTTAGGGAAAACTGTTAGAGGTAGAACTACCATGTCAAAAGATGTGCACATTTTAAGACCCTTCAGATATATTGTTAAATTTATTCTCACCATCAATGTATGAGGGTTCCCATTTCATTGCGCTATCACAAACATTGGTATTATCACTTAAAAATAAGTTCAGTTATTTGCAAAAAAATTCCCAGTTCTCTGTACTTTTTAGTATGAAAGAGATTAGTTATTCAACAGATAGTACTGGGAAGTCTGAGAGTAACTTGGAGGTAAAAATCAAGTTATAGCTTCACCATGTCCCATACACCAATATACAATTTATTTGGATTTAAAAAGTTTTAAGGAAATTGAGAAAATCTAGAACAAAATATACATAAATTCTTAACTTAGTAAAAGTGGAAAAGAATTATCTAGGCCTAAAAACACAGATAGGAGTTACAAAGAAAACAGAATTAAAAGCAAAATTAAATTGCTAAAATTTGCATCGCATCTGAACATAAGAAGAAGCATATCTGTGGTGGATTTAAGAAGATCATGAACACTTTGAGACTTCTCCTATTGAAAGGCGAGGTCTACACCCCCTGCCCTTGAATCTGGGTGGATTCTGAGATTGCTTTCACAGGGTGGAAGTGACACAGGGCCATCTTCAGAGCAAGTGAAAGACTGGTAACTTCTACTTCCTCTCTCAGGGAACATTCTCTACAGGAGCCCTAAAGCTGTCACGTAAGATGTCTGACTCACCTGAGCACTTCTCAGGGAGTGAGAAGTGGCTGGAGAGACCACAGAGAAGTATTTCAGGTAATAGTTTCAACTGAGCCCAGCCTTCAGCCTTCTTCACCAAGGGGTCAGACCTGTGCGCAAGTCATCCTGGACCCTACAAAGCAGCCAAGCCATCAGCTGAATATCACTGAATGACCTCAGTCAATGCTGCATGGAACCAAGAACCACCCAGCTGAGCTCCTCTCAAATTCCTGACCCCAACATCCTGAGATTTGGTAGAATAGTTGTTTTAAGCCACTAAGTTTTAGGGACAATTTGTTATTTAGGAAGAGATAACTGGGACAATATCATTAATTAATCCATTGTTTTACAAGTACATATAATACTATCTGTACACCTGGGCTCTGGTGATTTAAAAACCATTTTTAAAAATTAGAAATATATTTAAAATTAATAGCTGCTTTTTAGTTTGTAGATTTCCTTATAGCCAGTTCGTTTAAAGAAGGTAACTTCTGGACTGAAATAAAATATTCCTTGAAATAAGTCAAGCCTTAGAGACATACATGGTAAGGAATTTTGAGTCTGGATGAGGGTTGTGCTGAAAGACTGAATAATTGAATGAATGGAAAAGAACGAAAGCAGTTTGTGGAGTATAAAACGCTATATGTATTTGAAAAATCAAAATGTTGGAAATAATAGTACCCTTCTCTGTACATCTCAGCTCATTTCTTAAAAGAAAGACCTTCTATAATGTAACTGTCTAATCTACTTTCCTCAGCACCAACAAAAGGGAAAGTTAGTAGTAAATTAGTTTTCCTATTATTCCAACTCACAGGGAAATCTCCTGTCATTAAATCTGTACTAGTCATTTCATCCTTAACCAAATACTATCTGTACAACTTCTGTATTACTGACCTATTTCAATACTACAGTTTTGTTATGTAATGTTTTAAATGTGTATACTAAAGTAGAATAGAAAGTCCTGGTGGGCAGGGACTTGCTTTTTATTCCGTATGATACTGGTTCCAACACTCCAACCAGGGAAAATATTTCATTGCTCTTCTATGACATAAGAAAAAGAAATTTATTCATTTGTTCTGACGATAAATACTCATCTCAAATCAATTCATTTAAACACCTTTTCTTTCTGAAATTAAGGTTGTGTAGATGGGAGGGGAAAGGTATGCCGTCAATTAACAAAAATAAAAGTGTGAAAATCTATGTCAATCTAATTTTTAATTTTGTTTTATATATTTTCACATAATCTCAAAATCTGGGAGCTATTGCCACACACACACGCACACGCACACACACACATTCAAAAATATTTCTTGACAATGACTTTGTGAGAAAAATTGTACTTTTGACTCCTTTAATTCACTAGTTACTTTTTGCGTGAGCCGAAGTAGTGATATTCTTCTAAGAAGCATCTCATATTTGCTGTGTGCATTTTATGGTCCTGGATGGACATAGGTTGGAAAACAGGCAAAATACAAACTTTGGGTGATTTACTAAGGCAATTTTGGGACTGCCCATGAGTCATTAAATTGTGACTTTTTTTTGGCCACACCCTGCGGCATGTGGGATCTTAGCTCCTCAACCAGGGATTGAACCTGTGCCCCCTGAAGTGGAAGGGCAGAGTCTTAACCACTGAACCACCAGGGAAGTCCCTAAATTGTGACTTTTTGAAATCAAATGTTCAATACAGATTGCCTGTATCAAACTACCCCACCATCCTTCTACTCCCAGTTTTGCAGAAGAGAAAGCTGGACATTGAAGACCTAACACAGCTAAATGTAGCAAAAACAGGTTAGAAACCAGGGCTTCTCCTGTTTCTCTTAAGTTCTAACTTGTTTAATAAAGAGATCAACTGGACTTGGCTCTGCACACACGTGCATACTGCATGAATCTCATGGGGCAAACAGAGAGCTGTCCTGCTCACAGACACTGCAGGGAAATTAACCCTGATATTTTCTAGAGCCCGAAGGGCTGAAGGCACAAGATGCTCAGAATCTCACTTTCTCCAGAATGTGTTTTTCAGTGCACAGACCCTCTCCTTTCTTACTTTCCATTTAACAGATGATCTCTCATTATTAATGCATGATTCTAAACAAAAGTAAGAAAGCTATAGTCAAAATTCTCAAATGCTGCCCAATTTCTTCATTGCTTTCTCAACTGTATCTAAAACCCAATTGTTTGTCTTTTAACTAGTTCAGTGAAGGAGAAATCTGAAAGGGACATTCTTTTCAAAAGCCACAGCAGAGAACTTGACATGGCTGACAACCTTATTTTAGTTATAAGAAAGTCTTGGCTGCTTTATGTGTGGTTCACCCTTAATAAAGACTAAGCTTTTCCTCAATACGCACTCAGTAAATTCTACTGTATGCCCGTGCTTGTTAATAAAGGATGCACAACCATTTTTTTTTTTTTTTAGATTATATATATACGTGTTAGCGTACGGTGCTGTGACAAAGTGAGAGATTGGTATGGACTTATATAGACTACCAAATGTAAAATAGATAGCTAGTGGGAAGCAGCTGCATAGCGCAGGGAGATCAGCTCGGTGCTTTGTGACCACCTAGAGGGGTGGGATGGGGACAGTGGGAGGTAGATGCAAGAGGGAGGAGATATGGGAACATATGTATATGTATAGCTGATTCACTTTGTTATAAAGCAGAAACTAACACACCACTGTAAAGCAATTATACTCCAATAAAGATGTTAAATAAATAAAGGATGCACAATAGTGCATGCGCACACACACACACATATGCATATGCTTATATATGTGCATGTATGAATAGTAGGTCCATGGCTACAGTCTTGTTGGAATAATCTAAAAGTGACTACAGATAAGAAAATCTTGATATAAATAACATTAGAATTAAAATAACATAAAATTTTATGCCATGATTAACTGCATTTCTAGCAATATTTGAGGCAAAACAAAGATGATAACCATAATAAAGAATCTGTACAGTCTCAAGAAGCTTATAATTTCTTCTAATTCAATATTATTTGTAATATCGTATTATCATAGCAATATGGTGTTTTAGTCAGTTTAATCTTAATATATTTTCCATATTATTAAATCTAGCTTAAATTATAATATAATATCAATAAAATTTGCTTATTTATATCAAGCAAATAAAAAGTTATGTGTTGTAACTAGGCTAGATGTGTTCATTTAGGAGTTTGAGCCTTTAAAGTGGGCAATTCCTATTTTTTAAAGAAAACATAAAACTATTTCATCAATAAAATTATCCAGTGGATTTCAGCTGTTTGGATTTTTAGGTTCAGAAATTATACTGGAAATGTAAATCTATAGATAGCTGGGGAATGAAAAATAAAGCAGGCTGCATATGGTTATTTCCAAATATGTAAATGTTCAAATGATTTTTTGATATTTTCATTGTATAGTGTGACTTTGCATAGACATAGCCAAGGAGTTTTTTCTTCATACACAAACTGTTTATATAGTGTTTACTAAATTCCCTGAATTGAAGTGATTTTGCCTTATTCTATCTTTATAAATGTGCAGAAATTATATTAACTACATGTAAATATATTTCCAAGAGTCCCAGCACCTAACTGTAGGAGTACTTTCATCCAGCAAATATTTATTCTGTGCATGCTATGGCCAAGCCCTGGGATATAGTAGTGAGAAAAATAGAGCTTTCTTCCCAAATAAAGTTTGCAGTCTAGTGGAGGAGAGAAGCATTAGTCAGATAATTACAGAAATACATGTAATATTGCAACAATCATACATGCTGTGATGAAGAGGTTTGTGGTGTTAAGGAAGCTTATATTAGCAGGATCTGACCTTGTCAGGGAAGGAGATCAGGGAAGTCTTTTCTAAAAGATCCTTGAATTGAGTTGTGAAGAAGATAGAGAGTTCTCAGGAGAAGAAATACAATATGCCCAAGCCCTGGATATGCAGATCTAGTAAAGCTGGGGCAAAGAGAGATCAAGGGTGATCTTTGTTTAACAGGTTGTTGAAGAGATGCATTTGGACAAGACCATGCAGCCCATTTGAGGAATTTTACTTTTACCCTAAAAGAATCGTGAAGCACTGAAGGTTTTAAGTAATGGGATGGCAAATTAGATTCATTTGATAAACATCACTCTGACTTCCAAATGGGAAGAAAAGTGGAGAGAGACCAGATTAATATTGGTAGACCAATTAGTTGGCTATGCAATAAAAATAAATGTAATGTTCACTGTAGATACAGAAAAGTGGTTATACTAAAAAAAAGAATAACTACAAGTTTCTATTTTAGATCATGCTAGTGTAACTGCTATCAGACCTGTCTTTCTGAGGTAAGCAAGTATAAAGTTGGACAAAATATATGATGCAACGGTTTTCAGGTATTAAATAGCAGACAGAACTGGAGAGAAGGGAAAGTGGTGAAGCAAGCCTTGTAAAGGACTCAGCTCTCTGAATGGGGACACTTTCCTAGTGAGGGAGGCAGAGCTCAAACAGGGCAGGAGTCACCCTGAACTGAGAGAGAGACTGGAATTTCAGGCTGTTGAAGTGGCTGGAATTGGTAGGACAGGGTATCTGAGTAAAGGGAGTTGTGCTAAATTGAATGTACTTAATGTCACTGAACTCTTAGGCATATTTTACCACAAAAAAAAAAAAATACTGTTTCAGAAGGGAAGAAAGAAAGAAAGAAAAAGAAAATTGTGCAAAGGTTGGAGAAAGGTCATTAAAGTCTGCACTGGGAGTTCACCCTGAGCCCTGAGATGCAGGCTAAGCTGTATATGAATGGGGAAAGACTCTGCAAGGTCTAACAGAGAGTGACAGCTGTGGGATTGAGAGCCGAATGGTGATATCAAGGTTGTACAATGCTGGGAGACATCTGAGGTCCAGTTCAGCTGGGGAAGTGACACCTAACAATCCTCTCATGCATTTGGTTGAAGCCCCCCAAGAGCCACATTTTAGGAATGAGGATATTGTCTCACCCAAGGGCTAAAGTCAAAACCAAAAGAAATTCACCTTAACAAAAAAATAAAACCAAGATTGACAGGTTCACAAAAAGCTGCCAGTAATTTGTCTTCCAGGGGAAACCTGAACACCAATTAAAAGAAGCTAACATAATACAGAATTCCTACAGCATATTATCTAAAATGTCTAACATAGAATACAAAAAAAAATTCTATGTTTTCAGGAAAACATGGTCCACAATCAAGAAATAGAATCTGAGATATCTCAGGTATTGGAATTAGTAGGCAAAGATGTTAAAAGAGTTATAAATATATTCCAAGACTTAAAGGAAAAGATTGTTACAGTGAGTGAAGAAAAAAGGAATTCTTAACGTAGACATGGAAATGATAAAAAGAGAACTAAATGGAAAAATCTATCTGAAAAATGTAACTTCTGAAATTTAATAAAAAACAAAACAAATCAAAACACCTAAAGGGCATAACAGCAATATGAAGACAGCAAAAGAGTCAGTGTATTTAAAGATCGATAAATACATATTATCTGTTCTGAAGAACACAGAGAAAGAAGTATCAAAAAATATAAAAAACAGAGACTCAGTTACCTGTGGGACAATATGTAGAAGTCTAACATATATGCATTTTGAATTCCAGAGGCAAAGGAGAGATGGGACAGGAAAAAAACTTTAAAGAAAAGTAGCTGAAATTTTCCAAAATTTTTAGGATAATACAAAGAGAACCACTTAGGCATATTATAATATTATATTATAAAACTGCCAAAAACCAAAAATATAACAAAAATGATATAAGCTTACACCTTAAGATGCTAGAAAAAGAACAATAATTAAACTCAAAGTATGTAGAACAGGGAAATAAAGACAGCAGATGTCAATGAAGTAAGAAATAAACAAAGAGAAAACTAACAAAGAAAGAAACTGGTTCTTTGTAAAGAGCAGTGAATTGATGAATAACCAATATTGAGAATGAGGGATATATTATAGACATTTGAAGAATAATTTTAAATATTTTGAATAATCAATACATTTGACAACTTAGATTAAATGAACAAATTCCTTTAAAAATACAACTAATCAAAACTGACGCAAGAAGAAATAGAAAATTCAAATTGCCCTATGTCTATTAATGACATTGTATTTCATCATTGAAAACATTTCACAAAGAAATTTCAAGGTTCAGATGGCTTCATTGGTGAATCCTATCAAATATTTGAGAAGGAATTTATAGCAACTCTACACATATTCTTTTAGAAAATAGAAAAGAAAGAGTGAACACATCCCAACTCATTTTATGAGGTCAAATAACCCTAATACGCAAATCCTAATAAAGTTATTTCAAGAAAAATAAATTACAGACTAATGTCTTTCATGAATATAGATGCAAAAAAGAATGAACTGCTGATATCTACAAATCTATCAAGCTCAAAAACATCATGTTGAGTGAAAGAGACAAGACAAAAATATATATTCTATAATCCTTTTCGTAAAGAGTTCAAGAAAAGGCAAAATGAAATCTAAAGTGGTTTCTTATGGGGTGGGGAAAGAGTTGGAGATTGGCCAGGAAGAGGCATAAGAGTACTTTCTGGGATGCTGAAAATACTCTATATCTTGATTGAGGTGATGATTATAAAGATATATAGGTATGGAGATGACAGATAGATGAATAGATAGATAGATGGTAGCGTTAGAATAAAAAATTCATCAAGTCATACACTTAAGATTTGTGCATTTCTCTGTATGTATATTTGACTTCAGTTTTTTAAAAAAGCTATCTAGAAGACAAAACAATCAGGGATTTATGGCCAATTACATATGGCGAGTGTGCAGACAAATGCAGTTTGATTGAGGAGAGATATTCAGGAAGAAAAATAAAATTGGAGGAAAACTTCTTCCTGCCTTAAAACTGCTTGAATTTCTCTACCTGGCACTATGTAGAAAAGAGAAGGGATACAGAAAAAAAGAAAAAAGAAAAAAGAAAAAATATATGGTCTTAAAGGAGTTTAAAACCAGTAAATGAGTCAGAAACATATAATCCTGATATACGCAACTGTAAGACATTTATCCTATAATTGAAATATAATAGCAACCTACAGGAAATGGAATAGGTTGTTGATATCCTGTGTTGTCAAATATACTGTTTTGGAAGCTTTTAGTGAAGTCCATCCACAGTGGATTGCTCTCACTTTTAATCTGCACATACTGCACTTTTTTGGCAAATAAGGACATGCATATGGAAAAATGATTATTGCAAAAGAAGGGAACACTGAAGAAACAAAGGGATGAAAATAGCATGGGAAAGCATTGTTTTATAATTCTACTACATATTGATTGATTGAACTGGTATTTTTCAAGCTCTGTCACAACTGCGTTATAAAAGCGTCACCGCACAGAATATTGATGAATACTCTAAAATATGCAAACACGCAAGAGAGAGAATTTTTCACGAAGTTTTGGTTAATGAGAATGACTTGAGTCCCAGAGAGAGGGGAAAAGGAGAGAGGTCAGCCTTGGCATTCATTCAGAAGAAAGCCACATCCCTCCTGCTGTGCTTTGGAAGTTGTGATCAGTTACAGGAATTTCCTGCCAGTGCCCCACTTAGTGTGGAGTAGGGATCCACACTGCCCGCTAGTTAATTGGAGGAGGACACACAGACTCTAGTTTAAAGAAAATTAACAATTTTATTCCATAAAAATCTACTGATGAGTTGAATTAGCATGAACACGCTTGCATTCATGACAGGTTGTTGTTTCCTTCAAAAAATAAATAAAACAGGTAGTCAGGGATGACATAACTAGTATCCCATCAGCATTGGTAGAGACATGAGAGGGTAAGATCATTTATTAGCCATTTTTGTGTATCTCAAGTGAGGTAAAATACAATAGAAGTTTTTAAGAATGTAAATTAAGTCAATGAACTTACCTCTATATCCCCAAATATTGTTCTTTTTAAGATGAAATTGTTTTACAACAGTAGACCTAGATGCAGAAATTAAGATACATATCTGTATTTCTCTATCATTATAAATAATGCTGTTTAATCTTCCTTCTTTATCTCTTCAAGTTTTTGTTGCGTTAATTTGGAATTTTAGACATGGATTTTAATCATTAATTTTATAACCTATGTATTCTTCAGGAATTACTTTGACATTTGCGTTGTTTTATGACTGATATGAATGGAACCCCAAGTAGATATGCTCTGCATTGGCACTGGTTATTACACATTTTATAGTTCTATTGCTCAGCACTATTTTTTTAAACTAACTCTTCCCCATTTTTAAGTTCCTTTGTATGACTTATTCCTCAGTCTCTCACAGTTTTCCTTTGAGAGATCGTTTTTTCCAGAAAAATTTGAGAACAGTGTATTTTTATTTGTCCCTTTCCTGTTTGAGAATCTTTCTATTGCTTTTGCATGTAAGTGAAAAATGAACAGGATGTAGAATTCTTTGGCGGTATTTCCTTCCATCAAACTTTGGGGAAGTGTGTTCCGAGCACTTTTGGTTAATTTAGTGCAAGGACAAATTGGATACCAAGGAGAATTTTGCAGGAAACATGGTTTAAGTGTTATTCTATTTTTTCTTGCCTGAATATGTACAGATATGTTTTTCTTTATCTTTTAAATCCAAACATTCCACCAGTTTAAAATATATATATATATATATATACAGATCTTTTTCATTGGTTTTCTCTAATCCTTAGTAAGTACTTTCAATAGAATTTATTTATTCATCCAACAAACATTTATTGAGTACTTTTTATGTGCGAGCTACTGTTCTAAACTCTAAGAACAATAATGAAGAGAAGAAACAAAAAATCCTGTCTTCATGAAGCATACATTCCAGCAGGAGAGAAATAAAACTAAACAAGTATTAAAAATTGCTATTTTTGTAAGTCAAAAACCCTAATGGTTCTCAGTCCTGACTGCAGATTTTATTCATTTAGAAGCATTTTAAGATTATCAGTCTCTGGTCTCATCCTGAAGAATTGAGTCAGGATTTCTAGAAGCAGAGTCCCAGTATCAATATTATTTAAAAACTATCCCAGGTGAGGATAATTTCCTTAAAGCTTTGAAGAACTTTATAAACTCTTGATGCCTGAGCTTCACCCCCCTAGAGATCTGATTTTATCAGTTTTGGGGTCCTGACTGGGCATTGGAATGTTTTAATGTTCCCTAGGTGATTCTTCAGGACATCCAAGGTGAGAACAACCGGTTTTTTATTTGTCCCTTTCCTGTTTGAGAATCTTTCTATTGCTTTTGAGTGTTTTTGTTGTAGCCATAACTTATAACAGGATCCAGGAGAACATACAGAAAAAGAAGTTATTGATTTGGCAGTGGATGGGAGAGTGGAGAGACTTGAAATACAGATGGGGAAAGTAATAATAATAAGTTAAGTGGAAAGCGCATAGTAAGGGTCAAGTACTTTTCTAAGCATTTTGTATATATTCAGTCATTGATTCCTCACAATAATGCTATTCTGCTGTCCAATTTAGACAAGAAGAATGAGAACAAATATATCAAGTATCTTGCCCAAGATCACATGTCTAGTAAGTGACAAGAGTCAAGATTTAAACCCAGCCTTGGTCCAGAATTTACTTTCTCAATCACTAGTCTAGACTACCTTGCCTCTAAGTGGCCTGGAATAGCTCCAAGGAAGTTTTTACATAACACTAAAAACATTCTTTTTTATTGATGTTGACATATGTCAGATTAAAATGGAAATAAAATAGCATTTATAATTACCTTTCTTTGTTTGGTTTGTACCCAAGATAATCCAACAACACAGCTGAACTCCATGTTCTAACCTGAAAAGGACTCTGAAAATGTAATCAAATCCAGAAGTGACACAGTTTAAGACTGTGTTTTCCAAAAGTGTCCTGGAGGACAGTAAAGGGGGCCCATGAGACATTTTCAGTATTTTTAAAATCCTAATGTAAATTGTATAAGTACCTGTTTCATTTTGAGTCGACCCAGGTCAAATTTTCTTTGGGCTGGAATTTACAATTAAGAATATTAAAACTAGCATCTCCACTAACCTAGAACTCCGATTATCAAATGTGAGCATATTCAATTATCTGAAAATAGAAAAATGACTTCGTTATTATTGGCTGGTTCAGTAGATACAATCTTACACAACACTGGGTACACAGAAGAAATAATAAAAGGTTCGTTCCCGAAAAGAGCTAGACAGCAATGATACATGAATTTCCTACTAAGGACAGAACACGTTAATGACAAAGCTATTCACAGACTCTGCTCTTCTCATTTCTATCCTAGTAATTTATTTATTTTTTTCCACTTAGACATTAGGGATATTATAGGAGAGTTAGCAAAAATGGTCTTTAAAGAACTCTTTAGAATACTTTCATTTATAAAGGACAGAAAATGGAGCTCCATCTCGTTTAACCAAGAAGTAAATGTGATGGCTCAGGCCATGAAGATGTTCAAGGTTGTGTAGCTACGGCTGAGTCTAGCACATACGCATCCACAAGCACTCTTTCTTCCTCTGGATTTGCTATCTCCTGTTTTGGGGTTACTCTTGGGCAGATTTCCTAACATGGTGGGAAAGAGCCCCACTAGCCACATTCAGACCGACTGCTAGGGAAGAAAAAAGCATACTTCTTTCATAAGAGCTCCAAATTTCAGGAGATTTCAGGAGAGCATGGATGGGGCAGGCCTGAGTCATAAACCCACTTTCAGAGCCTGGGAGTAGAAGCAGCCCTACTTGATACAAGGAGAGACATTTTCCCCAAAAGATGCTAGGTTGGCCAACAGGATATGTCTCTTAACAGGGAAACTATTGTTTACTACATGATCTTAAAAGACCTTCAATATCAAGGTTGATCTAACTCTTTTCACTTAACATTATATTCTGTGAAAGTTTTCCTGTGGATCAGAATCATATAGAAGCTCAAGTGGAAGGAAACTATGTAGTTGAACCATAAAGGTTTATACTTCTTGAGACATATTACTTCAGTTAATTCTAAGTACATTTTTCCCGGTCTTTAATTTTAGGAAATGTATTATAATCTTTAAAAAAAAACCTTGAAGTTTGACAAACTGCTTTTGCATTTCATATTATTATCTGGGCATTTATTCCTATCTGTAAAATAAAGAATAAACTTTGAGATTCAATTTTGGTCTGTATCGATCACTCTGAACTCATATCCTATGAAGATTCAAACTACTGCTTTAGCAACCAGGATATTCAAGACAATCATTTTCATCCTGGGTTAAGACAAGGTGGGTTAAATCTCATTTAATATCCTAGTAACATTTTCAAAGCAAACACCAGGAACCATGTTGGATTTCATGTTTCAGTAAGCCAAATTAAAAAAATAGAGATTTAAACCTAACAATGAGAATTTCTCAATACTTCTCATTCTTCTGATTTTCTTGAAAATGCGCCTCCCCTGTTTGCACGGTGTCTTTAACCTTCAAACTGTCCTTTCTCCAACAGCCCCACTCCTTTAGAAGATACATGTTTACTTAGAGAAATCTAATTTGTGTTTTGTTAATGTGTGCTGTCTCTACTTGCTATATTACATTAAACGAGAAATAGAGTTACCAAAAATCATCTCACTTGAAATCATTCATAAGCTATCAACAAGGGAATCCATATACCAATTTCCTTTTTGCTTTATAACCATCTCCAGCACTAACTTGACCTTTACCTAAACAGGACTATAATTGCAGTTAAGATTATATAATTTACAATAACAACAAAAAATTACTTTGTAGGAACTGCTACTGGGCACGAATGTCTCACAGGCATTAAGAGTATCATTCATCTTGAGAAGAAAATTATTCTTATCCACATCGACATTTTTAACATAAACTGTAGTACTCTCCATTGGCACCTTTTTACGTACCCATTAATCTCAATAGGAAAGCCTCAGTCTCACCCACCTAGTCTCTGAAGTTTGGATGTCACTACTGTGTACAATAAAAATTGTATATTCATGAACTCCATTTGTTTTATGTCCTTCTCTCTGTCAAAGCCTCCCAAGCAGCATATGCTTTGCTCTGTGGAGAATAAAATCAAATTTGTCTGTCTTGTCATATTGTCATCAAAGTGATAGTATCACAATTAGATTAACATTTTGTGAAAGAGCTGAAGGGAGGGAAATGTAATAGGAACACATTATAATAAAATCCACTTAACCCTTTCAGTCACAAAATCCCTTTTTCTCTAGCACCCGGAGGCAAAGAAGGCAATCAGACTCTAAAATAAGTGACACTGTCAAATTATTATGATCTATGTTGGAATCAAATAGGTCAGTTACTAGGCCTGCAAGGTACATTTTCATTTGAAAGGACCATTAAGATTTCGTGACAACAACAATCTTAAGAAGTAAGACACTTCCTGGGGTTCTTTAATCAGTTTGGGATTAAGTCAGCAAGAATTGGTCAGAGTGGCTGGTGACACTATTTGACCCTTAATATATTCTCACTCATTGAAGTCTTAGGTTCCAACTCAAGGAAAATGTCATATCCTGTATTGGCTTTTTCCTAGGAAATTTATTAAATTAAAATTCCTGTGGACAGCATAGAAATTTTATTTGCACTATTCTGATAGCTTAAAAAGACTCTGAGATTCGAACATCAATTTTTGTGAGCCGGAAGTGAGGCAGGAACAAGAATATATGGTTGAAATTGGATAACAATTCTAGTGTCAGTTATTCTTCAGACAAGTTTCTTCTCTTTCCCATTGTGTGGAGAACAATAGCACTCACATGTACAAGAAAGGCAGTTCAGATGGAAACTACAGCTAGTCTTTTCCTTTGCAGGAGAAAGAGTGAGCTATCTTCATACCAGGCTGCCTTCACTAAAGGCTTCCTGGAGGGGCAGGAAAAGTCATCATCCCACTGCCCACAATGGTGTTGGGTGAGAGTTTTCGAGTCTCTGGGGCTGCCATGGTCCTCATGACCTGCACTGATGTTGGAGCATGGTGACTTCTTTGTGACCTTTTTCCAGGGAGGAGGCATATTTAGAGTGTTAAGAGTCACAGATTTTGGAGTACAGTCATATCCCAGCCAACTTCTGACATAACCTTTCCTCATCCTTGAGCCATCTCTTGCCTGCAACTTTTATTTTTCTTTTTTTTTTAAAATTGGGGCATAGTTGCTTTCCAATGTTGTGTTAGTTTCTGCTTTACAATGAAGTGAATCAGCTATACGTATACATATATCCCCTCTTTTTTGGATTTCCTTCCCATTTAGGTCACCACAGAGCATTGAGTAGAGTTCCCTGTGCTATACAGCAGGTTCTCATTAGTTATCTGTTTTATACATAGTAGTGTATATATGTCAATCCCAATCTCCCAGTTCATCCCACCCCCCCCTTCCCCCCTTGGTGTCCACAGTCTTTAAAAAGTAATCTAGCACTAAATCATGTACTATGCAGTATTGTTCTCTCATTAATTTATATCAGTCAATCTTGCCTACCTCTCCAGCATCATTTCCTACAATTTCCCAGACAACCCTACAGGTCACACTATTTCCCTTATCTTGACAGTTTCCTCTTTCACACACCTCTTATCCCTTCACACACGCCTCTCTCACATTCACTTGTCTTCAAGACAGCTCAAGTGTCACATCCTAAAGGAAATGTTGTATAAAACCCACATTTGGACCTTCATGGCCCCTGTCATAATTTCCCCATAAAATTGTAATGATGACCCATATTTCCTCAGACTTTAAGAAATCCCAAACAATAATTTACGTCTATTTCTTTATCTCTAATATAGAGGTCATTACCCAGCTCATAGAAAGTACTCAACAAACCAAAAGAAATAAAGAATGAGTTCATGAAGAGCATCAAAACATTTATGAAAGACAGTGATGGTCCCTAGCATGCCAGATATTCACAGAGGAAAAGTCATGTGCGATGGAAATTTGTTTCCTGTTTGGAACGGAGTTGTTTACTTATATCAGAAGACTACATGGTGTACCTTGACTTGAGCAACACATGTGACAGGAACTCATCATTTTGTTCCTGTGAGAAGAAGGAGATGGAGTGAGGGCTGGTCCAATCAAATGGATTTGTCACTGGCAAAACAAGTAAACTCAAGTAATTTTGATTATTAGATTATTGTTTCTGAGAAACAATTGGGCCAACCCAATAGTAGCACATGTAGTGGTGTGTGGAGTTTGGTCTTGGTTTTGAGTTTGTCATTATCTTAAATCAATGTATTGAATAATAGTAATAATAATATTTTAAATGTTGAGAGTTTACTGTAAACTTTTCATGCATTAATTCACTCAAGACTCAGAAGAACCCTTTGGATTAGATATTATTATAATCCCCATTTTATAGATAAGGAAACTGGGTCACAGTATGCCTAATGATATTCTGATCATATCTTGAGATGACATAAAGCTGAAATAAGGAGTTATCTATTGGATCATAAAAGCAGGCTTTCAACAGAGCTCAGTAGACTGGAATAATGGATAAAAAATTCAATTACTATGGTATGGGAGGTCTTTGACAGAAGTTTGTTTGTGAAAAAAAAAGGGCTTTCATTAAGGTTTACAAAAGATTCCAAATAATGGTGGTATTAGGAAAAATTTCGTAAGTTCATTTAGGCTCTTATTAAGTCCCCTGCCGATAAGAGTTAGGTAAATTTCCAATATCACTCCTTCTTGGAGATGGAACTCAATAATTTGACACCAGATGCATGAGACATTTCTGCACAAGGAATTACTGAAGCCAATCCAAGTGCTATTACAACATTTCATTACCATATTCCAGGATAACCTGCCAATTTCACCTCTTGTCCTTCAACTTTGTCATTTATCATCCTTAATGATGCCATTTCCCAGTCTTGGAAGGAGCAGCTGTTAGGTATCTATAGGATCCCCTTCTCAGTTAATTCTTCTCAGGTGGTATCTCCTCACTCAAAGTGTGTTAGGTAACGAAGGCAATTTACAGATATCTGAGTTCAATACCACTTTAGCATCATCATTTAAATCATTTAGACAGGAGTATTTGGAACCTTCAGGCACATTTTGCAGGGAAATTTGTAGCAATTCTCTACTTCATTTTTCCTGAGTAGAAATGTCTACAAAATAAGCAATTTATAATAAGTTGCACACGTGTTATCTCAGTCATTTCTTAGAATATGATCATTTTTACACATCCCTCCACACCTTCATATCTAGTGAGGCCTCCAGAAACCTTATGACAACACAGAAGTAAACTTATACCTCACAACTAATTTTAGGCATTAGGCACATCTGAAAGTAGTGGTCTCAAGGTGTGCTCAAGGGTAGTGGTAAAACAGCCAAAACATGGGACATGGTTCTCTTAGAACCACTCTTCAAATCTATTTGGATGAATAGAACAAAATGATAAATTGTTGCTTTGGTTTTCAAATGATTTTGTATTTATAAAATATGTCTATAATTTCTCTTAAATGTAATTTATTGTTATATTTCTGAATAAAAAGGTTAACTAAGTCTTTAAATGATTTTAGAAATAATACTTGATATTTTTAAAAATCTTTCCAACTCTGTGGCCTATAGCAAAATTGCTTCACTAAGAACTAAATGAAACATCCATCTAAATGGATGATATTGTCTGCTTTTCACCCACCCCCCAAATTTATCAAAGGGAATTCTAATATCTGTTGTAAGCCGGAGCACCCTATATCAATTATAATATCTAAATAATGCTTAATTTAAATATAATAGCTATAACATCTAAAGGAAATATATGTATTTATACAGATATATATTTACAGATATAAATATACCCATAGGATATGTTTCTTCTCATAATTTTCTTCATAAGTTGTGATTTTCAAGGAGTTTATCCATTTCATCTAAGTTGACTAATTTATGGGCATAAAATTACTCATACTACTACAATATTAAAATTTTACATCTGTACAGACAGTACTTCTAAAATGGCTCTGTGAGGACTTTGGCCAACTTTTTCTCAGTCAAGTAACTATTTAACTGGTGAAAATTACTTTTAAAAAATGTTTAAAATGTCTGGAAATTGATCTAAGAACATGTAGTAAACAGAGAAATATTATTCAGGAAAATCTGCTATATCTCAGTAAGAACAAGAGTCTAGTGCATTTGAGCCCTGAGCTGCTCCTAACCTCCCTTCCCCCACTCTCTATGTTATGGAAGCCTTCTTCATCATTCAGCCTGTGGCTTTGGTTTTACCCTGAGAGGAGCAGGGCACCAGTGTTTCTCATTCCTCCCCCCTGCCTCCCAGCTCTGTGTTGTAGAAGTCCTATTCTGGGTAGGCATAGCCCAGAGAACTGGGCTCCCTTTCCTCACCTAGCTCTTAGAGCAGAATGTCTATGCCAGTTTCAGCATGCCCATCAGTTATTGGGGCCTGATGTCCCCCTGCCCCATATGCCCCACCACAGCATGCTTGTAGGCCAGAGAGTCTGTGAAGCCTAGAAGATCAGAAGCTAGTATTCCCCTCTCCAGTGTCTGTAGAGGTGTCACTCCAGGAGAATTAGGCTACTGTCCCCTCCTAGCTGTAGTGCAGTGACCCTGAGGTCCTGCACAGGGAGGAGAGATATACTCTAAAGATGGCAAGCTCCAGAGCTCCACCTGAGAGGACTAACTAGGGGCATTTGTCTAGGGGCAATTGTTGTCAAAGACAATGGAAAATGTGGTGAAGAGCGATTAAGAGGAGCCTTCTAGCTCTGTGAAACAAGAAAAATCACAGTGCAGCCAGAAATGGAAGAGAAATAGCCAAGAAGAGCTCTCTTGGGATCACAGTTAACTCTGGTCAGGAAGCCTATGTGCCTATGCTAGGCTGCACCCTTATAGGACAAATCATTGAAGGATATGAGCATACTTGAAAGTATTTTCCAAGCCACACACAGATCTGCAAAGGGTAGAAGTCTAACTGGATCAAGGGACTTCAGTGCAACCACTGACCAACTGCTGGGTAAACAAGCAGCTACTTTAACTCAGGGGCAACAATAGGCTACTCTGACCCAGGGACATCAGAAATTCAGGTTTAAAAGTAAATCGCACTCATCCGTGGTAGCCTGGAAGATTGGATGCATGCTCAAGGCTGTACTCTCTCAGAAATGACCAGAGAGAGCACCTCTGAGCTATTAGCTTCTGGATGAACAAAAGGCGTAGTAAATGAACTCCCTGAACTATGACAGCAGTGTCCATGACATATGCATCCAAGGGTGAAGAGTGAAAATATAACTGGCTGAGGGAGCCTAAGCATAAACTTTGACCAATAAATGACTTATATTGACCTGAGGTGACCTCTAGATAGTTAAAAATTAAGTAAGGGGGAAAAGTCTGAGTAAGGACATCATAGGCTGAACACTGTAGGGAAAATAGACACTGTAGGGAAAATAACCAGCCCCAGAAGGACAGGATCAGTATCTGGAGTTGTTACATACATTAAATAAAGTGTTCAGTTTCAGCAAAAAAATTAAAAAGTGAGACATGAAAAGAATCAGGAAAGTGTGATTCATATCAACATTGGTTCATTGATAGTAACAAATGTACTTACTAAAGTCTGGTGTTAATAGAGAGGAAACAGAGCTGTAACTTCAGTTCTCATTTTTCTAAGCATCCTAGGTAACTATTTCTTGACCAGTTCCTAAAGTGAGGGTCTGGATATAAACAAGTCCTACCATCTAAAATCTTGGCTGCTGCAGAGTTTAGGAGAACATTTCATACAACATCTGCACCCGTCTCATAGCAGAGGTAAATAGAGTCTGCATAGTGAACTGATGCTACTGCTTGTCGGATAGGCTGTCCTAATCACCCTCCTCAAGGTCCCTCTTACAGGAAAAATAAAAGAAAAATAATGCTTGAAAGCCTCCTGAATTTGATAACAAAACAAAACAAAACAAAACAAACAAACAAAAAAAACTAATCTACATGTTCAACAAGCTTAACAAGCTCCAGCAAAGATGAACTCAAGGAAATACACACATAGATACCTCATAGCCAAATTGTTGAAAACTAAAAACAAAGATAAAATCTTAAAAGCAACAAAGGAAAAGTGGTTCATGGCATACAAGGAAATGGCAATAAGATTAACAGCTGACTTCTTGTCAGAAACAATAGGAGCCAAAAGGGAGTGAGACAACATATTCAAAATGTTGAAAACAAACAAACAAATAAAACCCTGTCAACCAAGAATCCTATGTCCAGCAAATATCTTTCAACGGTGAAATAAAGATATTCCCAGAAAACAAAAAATAAGAGAATTTGTTGTTAGCAGACCTGCCCTAAAATAAATACATGATGAAGGAAGTTCTTCAGGCTTCAAGGAAGTGACATCGGACAGTAATTCAAATCCACGTGAAAAAAACAAAGTTTTGATAAGGATAATTATATAGGTGATGATAAGTATAAATGCTTATTTATTTTTCTTGCTTCATTTATTATACATATATATTTGTGATCTCCTTTATTCTCCTAGTATCTCTAAACATATAAAATTATATAAAACAACAATTATAACTATTCTTGGGTTTGTAACATATATAGCACATATATGCAATGTGTGTAACATATATGTTAATATATTAATAATGTATATATTACACTCACATATCTATGCAATATGTTTAAAAATATCTTAAAAAGGAGGAAGGACAGGGAGCTATATGGAAATAATGTTTCTAGATCTTACTGGAGTTAACATAAATCTGAAGTTAATTTTGTTATGATATTTTGTAATTTGTATATTTTGTATATTGTAAATTCTAGAGGGGTCACTAAAACAATAACTTAAAAAAATTATGTCTGTGGAATATTTTAGTGATATCCCCTTTTTCATTCCCAATAGTGAATGAAGACTCTTTCCTCGAAGAATCTGACTAGAGGATTGTTAACCTTTTTAGATAACCAACTTTGTGCTGTTGATTTTCTTTTTGTCCTGTTTCATTGATTTGCATTCTTATCTTTATTGTTTTCTTTCTTCTACTTACTTTGGGTTTAAATTGAATTTTTCTGTAGCTTCTTAAGGTGGCAGCTTAGATAGTTAATTTTATGACTTTTCTTTTATCTAATATAAGCATTTTAATGTAATAAACCTCTTCTAAGCAATTCTTAAGTTGTTCCCATAAATTTTGAGATGTTGTGTTTTTATTATCATCTGGTAAAACATTTTCTAAATTTTCTTTATTTTTTTCTTTGACCTGTTGGTTATTTAGAAGCATGTGTTAGTTAATTCCAGATTTTGGAGAATTTTTATTATTGATGCTTAATTAGTATAGTTGAACACATAATTGATATAATTTAATTGACACTTATTTCATGGCCCAGTGTACAATCTCGCTTGATGAATATTATATAAGCTCTTGAAAAATAATGTATCCTGCAGTGGTTAGTTACAGTGTATTATAAATGTCACTTAGATCAAATAGATTAAGAATATTGTTCAAATGTTTATATATTTACTGATATGTGGTTTATTTGTTCTATCACTTACTGAAAAGAGGGTGTAAAAATCTTCAATTATGATGTACCTTTTATTATTTTTCCCTTTAGTTCTGTCAGCTTTGCTTTAAGTATTTTAAAGCTCTGTTATTAGATTCATACACATTTAAGATTATGATGTCCTCTTGATCAATTGATTCTTTTATTATTATGGAATGACCTTCTTCTCTGTCAAGTCCTTTTCTTGAAATGTACTTTGTCTAATAACAATATAGCCACTCAAATTTCTTGTGATTAGTGTGGTGTGGTATAGCTTTTTCTATCATTTTCTTTTTCAATCTGTTTGTGTCTCTATATTTGAAGTGTAGATGTTTTAAGTAGCATATAGTTGTATCATTTTTTATTAAGTCTGATAATTTCTATCTTTGAATTGGAATGTTTACTTCATTCATATTTAATGTATAATCAATATAACTTGATTTAAACTTATCATCTTGCCATTGCTTTTTACTCATCCACTCTGTTATTTCTTCCTTTTTCCCCCTTTTTGAATTCTCTTAGGTTAAGCAAATAATATTTTAATATTACACTCTATCTACTGCATTGGCTTTTACTTGCACCTCTTTGTGTGTGTAGTTTATTTTTTTAGTGACTTCTCTAGGGATTCCAGTTTGCATCCTTAATCATAATTTGCCTAGAATTAATATTACCCACTTGATACATAATGTAAGAATCTTATAACTATATTTTTATTTAGATTCCTTCTCATCCTTTGTATAATTGTATTATATATTTTACCTGTACATGTTTTAAACCTTACACTACATTGTTGTTATTTTGTTTTAAACAGCAAACTTACTTTTTTTTTTTTTTCAATTTTTATTGTTTATTTTTTTGGGCTTTGTTGCATCTTCATTGCTGTGCGCAGGCTTTCTCTAGTTGCAGCAAGTGGGGGCTACTCTTCATTGCAGTGCACAGGCTTCTCATTGCAGTGGCTTCTCTTGTTGTGGAGCAGGGGCTCTAGGCCCACAGGCTTCAGTAGTTGTGGTACACGGGCTCAGTAGTTGTGGCACACGGGCCCTAGGCGTGGGCTTCAGTAGTTGTGGGGTGTGGGCTCAGTAGTTGTGACTCACGGGCTCTAGAGCACAGGCTCAGTAGCTGTGGTGCACGGATTTAGTTGTTCCATGGCATGTATGATCTTCCTGGACCAGGGATCGAACCTGTGTCCCCTGCATTGGCAGGTAGATTCTTAACCGCTGCACCACCAGGGAAGTCCCAGATTCACTCTTTAAATGACCAGAAACCTTAACATAGGAATATTCCTGAGTTCCCAAGGCCAAATGCAATGGATCCTAGCATGTGCTGGATAAACTCTTATTAAATAACAGAATGAATGTGTGAATGTATGAATTGCCAAGCATCACATTCACTATGTTTTAATGCCTCTAAAATGCTATGAATTGTAAGATGTACTATTATTTTATGTATATTAATAATATGTATTATTAATAATTTACAATTATCATATAATTGTTATATGATATATATGTTATATATATATAACATATAATTATCATATAATTGTTATTATCATATAACAATTATATAATTGTTATATGATATATATGTTATATATATGTGTGTATATATGTTATATATATGTTATATATGTTATGATATATGTTATGATATATATGATATATATGTTATCAAATAAATTATCATTATAATAATTTAACAATTATCATAATTATTAATAATTAATAATGTATTAATAATAATAATATGTATTATTATTTTATTTAAAAACAGTCAATTAAACTATATATGCCACAGTCAGATGCATTCTGATTTCACAGGTATTAAAAGATGACCAAATATATGTCTTAGATCCTATGAAATAGAGAGTTCATCAGTGATAGATCAAGATCTCCTGATTCCTAGTCCAGTGCATTTTTCTTATTATACCACACCATCTCATTCATTCAATAGAAACTTTTTTTTATTCTCAAAGATATCTTCATCTTCAAAAACCATTCCCTTAAGTTATGTAGGCAAAAATTTTTCCTATTCAAATGAAAATACTCATAAACTTTAAATTCTGACTAGGTCACATCTAGAGATTTATTTTTTTCTTCAAATAATTTCCAGACCAAAACAAACAAATGACAACAACAACAGAAAACAGAAACAAAAATCAAAAAAACCTTCTGGATCTGGAACACATAATAGGCAATTAAAATAAAAAAGAAATTAAAGGATACAGTCTGTATGTAGATGATGAGAAGCAGATAAAGGGAAATTGGGAAACTATAAGAACAATATTCTGCCAACTTAATTTTTGTCCTGGTTGTTCTTGGTTACCGTAAGTTTTGTTTACCAGACCTGGGGGTGGGGGGAATTTTTTTGATGAAAGTTATTTAGTAGCCTAGAGAAACTGGTTCTGAAATTAAAATTCCTTCTTTTCTTGACTTTGATTATTATGTGCCAGCCATTTTCTTAACTAAAGTATAAGCCAAAAATATATCCACAGCTTTATGGATGCATGAAGGAGAGTTTACAACTGCACTGATTACAAAAGGCAGCAGACCAACATGAAAATATTGCTCAAGGGATGACTAGAGAAATTAAAGTAATAAAAAAATTTTGAGAGGAAAAATTCTATAGGCAAATAATCAAATCAAATTGTATTTATTCATTCAATCTGAAATCAACTTGTAGGACAGATCCAAAAGTGTCAGGCACAACACTCAGCACTAGACAATCAATGTCCCTCAAATGTGATTTAAGGGATGGTCATTGCCTGAGAAGCCCATTCCAGTAGGGGAGCCAGACGTGTAGACAAAAACACTTGTTCTGGGACACATGTTCCCAGAACACAAGAGGAATGGGCAAGAATAGACATCGCCCCTCATGTGTTATTGAAACAGAGAGGAAACAATTAATTCTGCATCTGTAGGAACTGCTGTGAGGATTGATAAATTTGGGTAAGGCTATATTCCAGGTGGCTCTTGGAGGATGACCAAGCATTGGTTAAATGGACAAGTAGGGGAGTGCAAATCTGGTTTTCAGGTCAAAGTTTGCAAATAAAAATATGGAAAACAGAGCGTCTGCAACTTGATGCATTCTTGACAACTTTTCTTCATTCTTACTCTCTTGCTATTTGTGGTATTCCTTCCTCTTAGAAAATGTTAAAGTGTTTCGGAAATAGCTCATTACACTATGTTTGCTTGGTGTTCAGGGCATAAATATTTGTCTGTGCTCCTTCCGGGTCCTTGGACTCACTGACCTTCTTATAAAACAAGATTGCCATCTTGTTTTATAAGAAGAGTATCTAATGCCATCACATGGCTTCTCTAGCATCTTGTTTCTGCTATGAACCACTAACTCGATCTGCACGTGAAATGTTCAAGGACATGCTGATGACACAGTGGTGTCTAGAAGCCAGATAGACAGCTTCAGGCCAGAGAGCTGCTGGAGGAAACCGTCCACATCTACCCCAATTAGAACTGACAACCAGCCTGTATTCATAACACAAGATTCTTCAGTGTGGAACATCAGAACCCAGCTAGAAAAGGCAACAACACAAACTGAATTTTTCTGTTTCTTTGTTTTGCTTCGGGGCACCTCCTTTGTTGTCCTTTGTATAAATGTCTGTTTATTTTAAAGGAAAATATTTCTGATGTTCAAACGATTGATCAAAAGTAGTTATTCTGTTGTAATGTCTGAAGTGACCTGAATGTAGCCCATGGTTAGTGTCTGTGCTGTAGAAATAGAGAGGACAAAGACTTCTGAAGTATAAGTTACCCTCCCACTGACTTAGTATATAGCTTTTGCTGTATAGAATTTACATTGTGGAAAAAATGTTGGCTATTATAAACAAGTAGGACACATTTGAAAATTCTTATCTCTTAGTTTATTCTAATGATTGGTTGTTTTATCTTGGTACCATGACTTTTGCCAGCTCAATGACTAATAGTCTCCAAAGCAGGGTGTCTCTATCCAGAGGGTTGTTGAAAATACTGTAGGAAGAGTGAATAATAATAATACAACTTGTATTTATATTTATTTTCTGTCTAAATTGTAAAAAGAGAAATGAAGCTTTATTGATCTTTAACATAGGGGTGGAGACTGCCTACACCCTTGGTCCTCATGTGACATATAGAACCTAATATATCCTGAAAGAAGACTGTAAGAGCTATAAAGTGGAGGATTTGACAGTATATCCCTTACATCTGTACTTTGCAGCTGTAACATATTGCTGTTTACATGCTATAGGATGTTATCAATGTGCTTCATTTTATAAAAATGAGTCTTTTTAATAACTTAAATTTTTTTTAAACATATAATACCTGTATATTGTACAAAATCCAAAACACATGAGAGCATAAAGTATGAAAAGTCATCCAACCACTCTTATTTCTAATCATCATGACTCATCTTGGATAGGATCAGAGGTACCAGGTTCTCATGAATCCTTCCCGAGACACATTGTTCATATACAGCCAGCTGGCATACTTCCATGTTCCCTTTCCTATACCCTCTCTTTTACAATATTAATAGTGGTAATTTTGCCCCTTAGAGTTTTTCACTTGCTATATCATGGAAATACTTCCATATCAGTCCATAAAGAGTTTTCATGTTCTTTTTATGGCTGTACAATATTCCTTTTTATAGATATACCATGATTGATGTACCAGCCCCCAAGTGATAGATATTTACACTATTTCCAGTCCTTTGCTGTGGCAAACAATGCTGCATTGGATAACCTCTCTTGTGTGTCACTTTAAACACATGCTTGGATGGCTGTCAGATAAATTTTTAAGAGGTTGAATATCTGAATCAAAAAGTGTGTGCATTTGTAATTTTGAAAAATACTGCCAAATTAACTTCATAAATGTTGCACTAATTTACACTCCCACCGGCAATGTATGAGAGTGTCTGTTTCCCCACAGTCCTGCCAACAGTAAATACCTTTGCATAATTGGAGCTTGGGATTGAAAAATAAGTATCATGATCTAGTAAGGTGAGCCAAGAGTAAATGTCTTCCATTTGGATCTATCTTTCTTTGTAAAATACTTCTTTCCAAGCAATGGCATTCCTTAAAACTCTGTGCTAAAATTAAGACTTTAAAACCAGACCTTCAAATCACTGTATTACAAAGCATTAACTGAAAATTTTCAGAACTAATGAAGCATTTTCAACCACAGTTCATATTACATGGTGCTTTTCATATCATCAATAAATAAAATAAAACTATTTTTAATGTTATTGATTTTTTATTTATCTTAACCCTTTTAAAATTCTATTTTTTGCAGGTTATATATGCACACAGGTATATGTGTGTATATTTGTAATAAACATACTATTAGTGTATCATAATATTGTGTAATTTTTGAGTAAAAACTTTTGTATCAGAGGGTTGCCCAATACATTTTTGCTGATGGGACCTGGGACAAAAACATTTTAAAGACCACTGACTGGTCCATATAATCAGGTACTCATAAAATAAATAAAACTTAAAATTAACAAGCATTTAAAACATGTAACATTTTCCTGTTTAACCTCTTTCCCCTGGCAACACAATTCTGGCTGGGAATCTGAGCCAATCTATTACTTATGATCTGTAAGGTCCCATCCAGTGTGCACTTTAAGTGTTGGTAGATTTCCAGAAGAAAAATATTTTTTCTCTCCTCAGAGAGGATTATAATGAAAAGTCTACAGTCTTCACTCTGCCCTAAGATTACAAGTAGCGTAGAAAAAAAAGAAAGCTGACCCTCTTCATCTGAATGATTCTACTCACGAGGAGGATGGAGAGGTTTGATGACCTTTCTGCGTAAAGACTTCATGCATTGATCCCACAGCAGGCATTTCTCTGAAATGATAAAGAAGTCTTCCAACAGCTGCTCTTGGAGGTTGTGTCTCCGGCCAGGGCTTCCTTCCCAGCAGCAAACGCTTCCCCTCCTGGTGTTACCAAGTCCAAGCTCATACTGCTCACTGCATGATGGGCCAATAAATCGAGACATGAGTTGTTGGGGCCAGGAATAGAGACTTCATTCGGAAAGCCAGCAGACCGAGAAGATGGTGGACTACTGTCCCAAAGAACCAACTTACCCTAGTTAGAATTCAAGCAACTTTTATACTAAAAGGGGAGGGGGTGTGCTTGGTTGTTGCAAACTTCTTGGTGTCAGAATCCTTTGTTCTTGCAGCTATCCAGTAAGTAAGTCACGATGTTTCTGTAAACCTCCAACAAGGCACACATTATTCTCTGTTCTGAAACTTTCTATCTCTATATGAATGGAAAAGTGTTATACCTTTAAAAGTTGGTGCCTTGAGAATGGGCTATCCGGTATATTTCAGGCTTTAAGCAGCATTCTTATATTGTAGCAAAAGCAGTAGAATACAAAGGTTAGGGTGAAAGAAACAGATCCAATATGGGGTCAGATTTGTTCTTCCCTATTTCACTGGCAGTAGCTCCTGACCACAGCTCCTATCAGAAACTAGTGTTTCTTCCTTGAACACCTTATGGATTCCTCAAGTCCTAGATGCCTAAGGGCAACCTCTGAGGCACAGCTTAGAGAACAGACCACTAAAAGCAGTTTTTTATAGTCATAACTATTTAAAAATATTTTTCCTGATTTGCAAACTTGGAAAACACAGAAAATGGTAAAGAAAAAATTAATAGTAACCATAATGGAAAAAAATTTAACTTACCATAATACTGCAATATTGCTATTAACATTTTATCATGATTCCTTCCAGTCTTTTCTCAGTATAAAATATAGTATTTTGTATAATGGGATTATATAGCATATACAGTTTGGCCTTCTAATTTTTGCTCTCTGTGAAATGCCATGAATATTTCCCATGCCATTAAAAGCACTTTCAAAATAACTTTTTAATAACTACTTAATAGATCATTGTATAGTTGAATCTTATTTAACTAACCCACCTGTGTTGGATGTTTGTGTCATATTCAATGTTATACTCTAATTGCATCTAAGGAACATCCTGGTACAATGAACCTTGCTAACAATCTTAAGTTCAAATTTCAGGTTGAGTCCTTAAGATGAATTCTTGAAAATAGCCATGCTGTACTGATAGCTCTTGAGCCACAGTCACTGTATACGTTTCCAACAAGAGTCCTGTCTCACCACATCCACATTAATTAACTGCATATTCATGGATTTGGAATAAATAATGCTAATTTGATAGGGAAAAAATGATAACTTGATGCTACTATAATTTATATTTCTTTAATCACCAGTTAGATTGAAAAGTTTTTGTATATATTTCTTAAAGAATTTTGTATAACAAAAGTAATACAAACTCAGCATTGGAAATATCAAAATAGAAGAGTATAAATAAAAATCATTGGTAATCGCACAGCTAAGAGCTCGTACATATTAAAATTGCTTTTTATTGTTCATATTTTATTCCAATGAGAATTTTTTGTATGTATATTTTGTGTATATCTGGATCATATAATATATATAATTTAGAAGTCTGTTTTTCATTTACAGCATCTTTCCTGTCTCAAAAATAATTTGAAAATGTAACTTTAAAGAATTACATAACTTCAGTGTATAATCATTTACTTAAGCATTACCATTTTGTTAAACATCTAGTTATAAACTTTTATTACAAATAACAGTATTTTCTTGTTTTTAATTGGCATTTATTTGATTACAAATAAAATTGAATTTCAAAATGCTTATTGGCTGCTGTACTTCTGCTTCTATGGATTATCAGTTTATACCCTTTCCCTCATTTTCTAAGTAGAATTAATAGGTTTTTTAAAACTAATTTGTAACAGCTTTTTAGATTTTAAAGATATTGCCTCCTTCTCAGTTATACTCAGTTATACTTATAATAAGTAATTTTCCCATTTTGGTTGTTTGACTTTTATTTGTAGTTATTTGACATGCAAAAGCTCTATATTTTTATTTGGTCAAATCTATTCATACTTTTATTTGAGCCTTTGTTTATTGCTTTCATGCATTCAGAAAAGTCTTCTTCAATTCAAGCTCAGTTAAATATTCAACAGTGTTCTTCTATTGGAGGTGGGTTAGTAGTTTTATATTTTACATTGAACTATTTAATTTATGTAGAAACTGTTTCAGAATATAGTAACTTTTTTTCAAATAACCAACTTTCCAGGTTTTTCTTTAGTTTGAGAACCTTGTTTCATACAGGGAAGTCATTATACATGGTGGAACTAATATAAGCATAATTACTCTTGAAAAACACCTTCTACAGCACCCAAAATATTATATGCAGATGGATAGTCTCTCTATAAGTTCAACACACAGCAACTATCTTCTCCAGTGTTGGAACAATTGGTATTTTTTAGTGTACGGCACAATTTGAATATATTAGTTCAGGTTAGAGTTCTTTAAGCTCTAGAATAACATGCAATGTGAGAAATTCTCTTACTATGGGAAGTTCAAAGGACCTGAGACTGAAGAAACACAAGATTCCTGTGTCTCTTTCACGGTCACTCACTGTAGAGCATGTGGTCAAAGAATGGAATGGAAGACACATGGAGAATCACCTGTTCTACATAAATTGTACACCCTCTCCAGTTCAGTCTATGTCTTTCTCTCTTTCTCTCCCTCCAATGTAAGTTAAAGCTGTGTATGATGTGCTGCTACTGTGTCTTCCCAGAAACCTGTTTCCATCCCTGTAGCTGTGGGCTAGCCTAAGCCTCATGGTATCACACTTTTCTACCCTCTTTTGCTTTTCCTGAGTTGGACCTCACTCTCCCCTTTTTCAAAGGTGAACCCTAGTGGTCCCTAAAATTATCCTCCAAACCATAAAGTTCCGTGCTGGAATCCATGACCTCCCTAAGTGTCACTGTCAGGTATCTGGAGCACTGTCCAGAGGAAATATCATGCAAGCCACATATTCAATTTTAAATTTCCTACTAGGCACATTTTTTTTTAATAAAAAGAAATGTAAAATTAATTTAAATAATATATCTTATTTAACCCAGTCATCTCAACGTGTAAGCAACATAAAAATAATTAATGAGATATTCTACAACCTTTCAAAATCACTAAGTCCTCAAAATCTGGTGTGTATATGACACTTGCAGCGCATCTCAATTTGGATTAGCAACGTTTCAAGTGCTCAAGAGCTGCATGTGGCTAATGGCGACTGTACTGAGCAATGCAGATCTAAAGGGCTTGCTAACAATCCTAAATTCATCATGAAAGTCATCATCAGCTGTATGTTTCATGTAAGGGTTCTGGATAGTCTACAGTTTTCAAGCCACATTGAAAAGCTAACTCCTCAAAGACCCATGCTACACCATTTAGAAAGTAAGTCAGAGTAAGAATGAGTGGTTGCTTATTTCTTTTTCTCATCTCCTCTTCTATGCAATCCATTTCTTTTCTCTGCACCCACATACTTTACATTCCATGCTTTCCACCATCCTATCACTTTGTGTTGGTAACAAGCAGCCCTGGATCAAGGGAAATGAATGAATGACTAAGACTCAAGGAAGAGAGTTCTCAGTGACAAACATGTGTCAGAAATAATAAGACCTCTTCTTTCCTCGGTGGCTTACAATCTACTTCTCCCAATATGTACTCTTTTCTCCATGAGGATAACAGATATAATTTTATTTTTAACTGATATTCGTAAAAATCTGCATTTTCTGATTGTTACTTAAGTTTGTAAGCATTCGTAAATGCAGAATATCTACTTTTAATTGTGGCTTTTTTTTTTAAGGAGCATGCAAATGTGTTTGCTAGCATTGTTTTAAAGTGAACAGAAAGCTCTCAGTAAACTTTTACATTACTCTGCAACATGTTTTGTTAGAAAAGCCTGTGGTAGTATCTAAAATTATGTAAATCATCAGTTTTTAATCTGGCAGGAAGTAGATAGTGGCCCATTAAACTTTCGTAATTAAATTTTCCCTGTACTCCCCCGTAGAACCATTATCTGAGTTTTCTAATTAACACAAGAGGAGGGAGTCAATTCAGATTGATGGGATCTAGAGCCATCCCCTTTCATTTTAATGACCTTTAATAAACTTTTATTACTATTGATATTGATAATTATAATACACCCTTTAATTCTGCAATGTGATTCTAAGGACCTTTTCAAAAATTACAAAATTCACCTTTAAAGCTAGAGTAGGCAGAATTATTATATTCCCAGATGCTGAGCATTTAAGGCAGTGACTTTAAGCAAGCTGGAGGATAGATAGGCATCGTGTCGATGGCTTTTTCTTTCCTCTACCCATAGTGCAGGACCTCAGTCCTTACACAGCTTCTGATTTTCAGAGCACAGCTCTCCTCCAAGACTGGCAATCAGGCTGAACTGGAAGGTATTTCATGATAAACAATCCACAGGGAACAAGGTGGAATTTACTAAATTTGTTTTATTTTCAATTGGAAAGACATTGAGAGCAGGAGGCTAGATTCCCAAGAGGATAAGTCATTAGGCAAGCTAGGCTGGTTTCCCAGAATGATTTCATGCCATTTTGCCAGAGCTTTATATAATTCTACATCCTCTCAGAACTGCCATTCCTGTCATTGGAACTGATGCTTCCGGGTGAGAATATGAATTTGCCGATATGAACACATAAGCACTGAGAAGAACACTTACATCTTTTCGCTTGCTTTGGAAACTGGAGTATTGGGAGGATAAGTTACAGGGGTCATGTGTGTAGTAAAGGATGGAGCTAGGATTTAGCTAATGCTGTTGCCCATCAAGCGATACTGTCTGCAGAATCATAATAGGTGACTTATGTTGGACTCT
Organism: Orcinus orca; assembly: GCF_937001465.1. Classification (NCBI taxonomy): domain Eukaryota; kingdom Metazoa; phylum Chordata; class Mammalia; order Artiodactyla; family Delphinidae; genus Orcinus; species Orcinus orca. Next base: position 16,602,789 of record NC_064559.1, on the reverse strand, counting down.
AGTGCCTTGGTTAATGAAATCAAAAGTTGTGAAGTTGTAATCAACCAAACTCATGCTACTTAAGGGAGACTGACTACAATAGTCTCATAATCTCCTCATCTATAAAGTGGAAACTAAAATATATTTTATACCATAAAAACATTGTGGAGATTAAATGAGATAAGGTATATAACATACGTAGCATAGTGCCTGGTTCAACAAATATTCCTTCTCATTTTAATTATAAATATTGTTGTCATAGTACCTCACCTGTTCTTTTTTTTTTTTTTTTTTTCAATTTCACCTCATTTCTTCTTTTCAAATTTCAGGTGTTTGCTGTCCCAATATATGGGAAAAAAGTATATATCAAAAATAAAAGTCTAGACTTCCCTGAGAGAAGAGGCAGCAAGGATCTGCTCAAGATTACAAATATATGATGCAAAATCATTGGATGCAAAGATTTAGAATCTAGCTGTTGCAGTAATCTAATGATGAGGTTGTACTAACTTGTTCTTGTATGACAGCAGAAAGAGTAGAGAAGAAAGAAAAATCTCAGAGACTCTTAAATAGCAATAATCACAACTATAAATTTTCAGGAAATTTAATTTAATATAATTTTCAGGAAAAATAGACATGCTTTAAACTTCTTGTGGAAAAGCTCCATTTCATGACGTGTTGGACTAACTGGGACCAAACATACCCTCCCACTAGTTGTTTCTAGTGAAACAACAAGAAAAGTCTGTGTGTGGGGTGGGTGAAAGGGGGAGAATATATAAAGCAATATATTGGGAGAGTGCAGAACTATGGTTCATTAGAGAAGGGAAACAAATGAAGTCAGCCATATGACTGCCCTGATTTTCTGTCTGGAGGAACTTCCAGACCATGCAGCAGTGAGGAGATCCCAGAGAGAGCTTGGCAACTCACTCGGTTGAGAAGACGCAGATCCGAGTTTCAGAAGATTTAGGTGGTTAGAGAGGAGAGAGCTGTGTGGAGAAACAGCTTCAGAAGATATTTGTAGTGAGTCTGTTGTTGAATACTAAACTATACATGTATAAAGTAAAAGTCCATGAGGCCAGGCAAACAATTCAAGAATTGTATGCTGAAGTTCTTAGAACTCATGCAGGGCTGAGAGACACCTTCACTGGAGACTCCAAAGAGGTTACACTAGTAGTGATGCTAAACCAGTCCTAGAATGAAGGATACTCTAGATTGGAGATTGACAGAGAATGGTCCAAGAGCCAAATCCAGTCCAGTCCACAGCCTTTTATTGTATGGGCCCCCAGCTAAGAGTGCTTTTTTTGTTCTTAAAAGGTTTTAAGATAAAGAAGGTGAAGAACGAGGAGAAGAAGGAGGAAGAGAGGAGGATATAGAATACATACCATCGATTGGATGTGATCTGAAACGGTTAAAATACTTACCACCTAGTCTTCATAGGAAAAGTTCAAAGACCCTGCTCTAGAACTACCTTAAAAAGTCTGAAAGGTAACCCTTGAAACAATCAAACTGATGCTCAGTTCATTTAACTTCTAGCCACAACAAAGTCCAACATATCTTAAATAGATACAATAAAATCCAGCACTTAACAGTGTAAAACTCACAATCCTCAGCATCCAATAAAAAAAATTATTAGATGCACAAAAGAAGCAGGAAAATGCTACCCATAACCAGAAGAAAAATCACTCAACAGAAACTGACTCAGAAATGACAGAGATGATGGAATGAACAGACAAGGATTTTAAGCATCTATTATAAATGTGCTCAAGGATTTAAAAGAGAGCATTAACATAAAGAGGAGAGAATTAAGGGATGTATAAAGGAAAAAAATAGAACTTCTAGAGATGAAAAATACAATATCCTAAATGAGAAATTTACTATATGGGATTCATAGTAGATTAGATTCTGCAGAAGAAAAGACCGGTAAATTTGTGTACATAACAATAGAGGTTATCCAAACTGAAGTGCAAAAGAAAAACGTCTGAAAAAATGAGCGAAGTTTCAGTGGCTTATAGAACAATATAAAATGGATTAATATATGTATAATTAGAATCCCAGAAAAGAAAGATGGAGAGAAAAATAGGTAAAGACATATGGTTAAAACCTTCCAAATTTGACGAGAACTATATAAACTTACTGATTCAAGAACCGCAATAAATTCCAAATGGGTTAAATACAAAGAAACTATTCCAAGATAAATCATAAGCAAATTGCTAAAAATTCACAATAAAGAGTAAATATTAACACACTCAGAAAAAAGACCCATTACATATAGAATAACTAAAATAGGAATGACAGTGAACCTCTTGTCTCAAATTATGCAGCCATATTCTGAAGAAGAAGAAAAAAAAGACCCTACAACTGTCAACCTAGAATTTTATATTCACTGAAAATATCTCAAAAATGAAAATTTATGCCAGCAATAAACAATTGGAATTTGAAATTTTTTAAAATGTCATTTACAATAGCACCAAAAAATAAGTATTTAATACGTAGGTAAGTATTTTGTTAGGTAAGTCTAACAAAATCTTTTCAGGATATACATGCAGAAAATAACAAACTTTGATTAAAGAAATCAAAGAAAATATAAATAAAGGAAGGGATATTCTGTGGATTCATGGATTGGTAGACTTAATATTGTCATGATGTCATTTCTGCCCCACTTGACCTCTAGATTCAATGCAACACCCATCAGAATCCAGCAAGCTATTTTGTAAATACCAAAAAAATGATTATAAAGTTTATACATAAAGGCAGAAGTCCTAGAATAGCCAATACAACACTGAAGAACAAATTTGGAGGAGTTACATGACCTGATTTCTAGCTATCAAGTTATGAAAAGACATGGATGAATTTTAAATGCATATTTCTCAGTTAAAGAAACCAATCTCAAAAGTCTGAATACTATGATTCTGATTATATTCTGAAAAGTCAAAGCTATGGAGACAATGAAAAGATCATTGGTTGCCAGGGATTTGGCAGTAGAGGAGGGAGGGTGGGATAGATAAAGCATAGGGAAGTTTTTTAGAATGGTAAAACTATTCTGTATAACACTATAATTGTGGATACATGATGTTATGCAATTTTCAAAAGCCACTGAACTTTACAGCTCAAAGCGTGAACATAACATAGAAAAAAATTTTTAAACCACTTAGGAGGTTGGGAGAATACCAGGATAGAATGGAGAAAAACAAAGGCAGCTGTATTACAAACGTATGAAACAATCTCACTGAAAAGGGTAGAAGGAAATGTGCTGACCTCAGTAACTTTAGACATAAGCATAGTCTTTAAAACTAAAATCAGGGACTTCCCTGGTGGCACAGTGGTTAAGAGTCTACCTGCCAATGCGGGGGACACGGGTTCGAGCCCTGGTCTGGGAAGATCCCGCATGCCGTGGAGCAACTAAGCCCGCGAGCCACAACTACTGAGCCTGCGCTCTAGAGCCTGCAAGCCACAACTACTGGGCCTGCATGCCACAACTACTGAAGCCCACGCACCTAGAGCCCATGCTCCGTAACAAGAGAAGCCACCGCAATGAGAAGCCCGTGCACCGCAACGAAGAGTATCCCACTCGCCGCAACTAGAGAAAGCCTGCCTGCAGCAACGAAGACCCAACACAGCCAAAAAGAAATTAATTAATTAATTAAAAAAAAAACTAAAAAGAAATTGTACAGAAGGATTCTACCCTAGTTGATAAAGTTATACCTTACTGTTGGAGTGGGAGTTTACAGAACAGTAGGAAGAGGAGTCTAGAATAATCCATGTGGTAATGGAATAGAGTTAGAGATATCAGCATGAACTATTTTAGCTTAATATAGATACAAATCTTTACATATAGAAATACTCATAGGTATGTATTTATACATACACACTAGTTCGCTTGCTCTGTCAGCTGAGAGGGCTTAGAAGCAATGATGTTGCCATAGCGAAAAGCATACTTAGTGTCCAGATCTTGATTTCTAATACCACTCTCCAATGAAAGGAACCAGGTTTCCTTTGGTGAAATGGCTGATTCTAGGACTGGAGCAGAGATATACCAGGATGAGCCTGGAGCATGTTGTAGTGCCAGAAAATAAGGCAGTGTTTGAAACAAATAAACCAATTTCACAGTGATGGGGGTGTGTCAAAGGGACGGAGGAGCATGATTTGAGCAACAAAATAAATAACTAGTGTTGTCTTAAATCCATCAATATATACACTATTCAAAAAATAGAGGAGGAACTCTTTCTAAGTCATTTTTTTCAGACAGCTTTATTTTGAAACCAAAACCAGATAAAGATACTACCAGGAAAAAAAAAAAGAAGAAAGAAACCTATAGACCAAATCACTCATGAGTATAGACACAAAAATTCTTAACAAAATATTATTAAATCAAATCAAACAATATGTAAAAAGGATGGGTGTGGTGGATTTGCATGACATCAACTTAGTTAAGTTGGAACTACATTTTCCAGAATTCTTACCCTACCATAATTTTAAGTTAGCATTGCCTTGAAGAGACATTTTCCATGAGATTTGGAAGGGAAGTGGGGCTGCGACCTTTTCGCTTTTATGAGTGAAAGGTCGATATGAGCACACTCGGCACCACTGCAGTGCACACGTATTATAGCTGATCAGCTAGCTCACCTTACTGGGACCGCAGCTCCCTTAGCCCCCGCTAGATCACCTCTTATAACATTTCTGAGTCCAGGGCCAGAATATGCAGCTCCAGAAGCAGCAGCTGAGCCTGAAGCTTCCCCAGGTCCCTCCAGGTTTCTTTCTTCAGGTTCTTTCCAACTATGGTCTGCATGCACAGCTCCTGGGGTAGTGGACAAACCCATGACTCTTCCAACTGGTACTGAATTTCTTTCTTCAGGTTCTCCAACACTTGGGTCAGTTTCTGCACCTTTAAAAATAGAAGTAATAGCCATATATAACATATTTTTTAATGTTATCTTATTTTATTTTACATTTAATTTTTATTTTATGTTGGAGTATAGTTGATTTACAATCTTGTGTTAGTTTCGGGTGTACAGCAAAGTGATTCAGTTATACATGTACCTATATCCATTCTTTTCAGATTCTTTTCCCATATAGGTCATTACAGAGGATTGAGTAGAGTTCCCTGTGCTATACAGTAGGTCCTTGTTGATTATCTATTTTATATATAGTAGTGTATCTAGGGTAACCCCCAAACTCCTAATTTATCCCTCTCCCTCACCTTTCCCCTTTGGTAATGATGTGTTTTTTTTGTTTTTTTTTTTTTACGGTACGCAGGCCTCTCACTGTTGTGGCCTCTCCCGTTGCGGAGCACAGGCTCCGGACGCGCAGGCTCAGCGGTCATGGCTCACGGGCCCAGCCGCTCCGCGGCACGTGGGATCTTCCCGGACCGGAGCATGAACCTGTGTCCCCTGCATCGTCAGGCGGACTCTCAACCACTGAGCCACCAGGGAAGCCCATGATGTTTGTTTTTAAAGTCTGTGAGTCTGTTTCTGTTTTGTAAATAAGTTCATTTGTATCATTTTTAAAGATTCCACATATGTGATATCATATATTTGTCTTTGTCTGACTTACTTCACTTAGTATGATAATCTCTAGGCCCATCCACGTTGCTGCAAATAGCATTATTTCATTCTTTTTTATGGCTGAGTAATATTCTCATACATAAAATATTTAACTGGCCCCCATAATGACATAAAGTCAAATTCCTATAATAAATCCCATATTCTAGATGATTTAGAGGGCTTCTTTTCCTCTGATCAAACCCTGACTGATAACAATAATACATCATGACTGAGTGGAATTTATCCCAGGAATGCAAGCTTTGTTCAATATTTAAAAGTCTGTCAATGTAACTCACCATATAAATAGATAAATGTGAAACCATAATTATCTCAATAAATACAGAAAGAACTTCGATAAAATTTATCACCACTTTATGATAAAAATTATCATCACACTAGTTATAAAAGGAACTCTCTCAACTTGATAAACAGTATCTACGAAAACGGTATAGCTAGCATCATATTTAATGGTAAAAGACTGAATGCTTTTTCCGTATTAGGAAGAAAGCAAGGATGTTGCATTTTACTACTTCTATTTAACATTGCACTGGAAGTCCTAGCCAGTGCAATCAAGCAAGAGAAAGATTTTTTTAAAGCATGTGATCTGGAAAAGGAAGTGAAAACAGTCTTTACTCATTGATGACATGATCATGTAAATAGAAAGTCATAAGGAACATACAAAACAGATCCTAGAACTAATGAGCAAACTTAGCAAAGTTGCAGAATGTAAGATCAATAAATAAAAATCAGTTTTAGAGTGGCATCAAAACATGAAATATATACAGATGAATTTAATAAATTATGTATAAGATTTATACACCGAAAATTCTCTCAGATTAGTGCTAAGTTTAAAAAGATCTAAGTAATTGGAGAGACTTCCTATGTGAATTGATTGGAAGATTCAATAGTGTGAAGAATAGTCCCTAAATTAATCTATAGATCTAAGGCAATCTCAATCAAAATCTCAGCAGGACTTTATAGAAATTGACAAGCTAAGTCTAAAATTTATGATGAAAATGAAAAGGACCTAAAATAGCTATAGCAATTTTGAAAATAAAAGAGCAAACCTGGAGGAACAGCTCTACTCTGATTTCAAGACTTAATATAAAGCTGAGGTAATTATGACAGTGTGGTATTCAGGTAAGGTTGGGTGAAAAAAAATAGAGTCCAGAAATAGGTCCACACATATACAGGTAATTGATGTGTAACAAAGGTTCCAAGATAATTCAATGGGAAATGAATAGTCTTTTCAAAAAATGGTGCTGCCCGTCCATGTGAAAAAAATTGACATCAATCCATACTTCACCATACACTGAAATTCACTTGAAATGGATCATATACCTAGACATAAAATGTCTAGAAGAAAACATAGGAGAAAAGGTTTTTTTTTTAACCTTGCAGTAGGGCAAATTCTTCACTGGGATACAAAAACAGAAACAAAAGAAAAAAAGAATAGAACAGATTTCATCAAAATAAAAAACATCTGCTGTTCAACTACACCATTATAAAAAGGAAAGCCTCTAACTGGAAGAAAATATTCTGACAAAAGACTTGAATCCAGATTTTATATTAGTCCTCCATCTGAGAAATTACTGGTATCCAGAATTTATGAGAAGTCTTACAACAGTTCAACAATAAGGATGTATTTTTCCCTGGAGCCTTCAGAGGGAGCACGGCCCTGCTGACATGTAGATTTTGGACCTCTAGCCTCCAGGAGTATAAGAGAACAAATTACTAGGTTTTTAAAGCCAGCTAGTAGTGTGGAAATGAATAACAGATTCTAAAATTTATAAGATAATGCAAAGGATCAATATTAGTCATAACAATCTTGAAAAAAGAGAATGTAATTGGAGAACTTACATCACCAAAAGGTTTATAAATCTGTAGAAATTAAGACAGTGTGGTATTTCTATAAGAACCAACTGGAAAAAGGAACATGGTAAAGCCCAGGAACAGATTTACATGTAGAAGGACAGGTAACATTCTGCGCAGTGGGGAAAGGACAGTCAGATGGATAATCATATAGAAAAAATCTTGACTGTCCACCTCAAAGAAAACACAAAATTAACTCCAGATGGATTTCCTAAATGTAAAAGGCAAAACAATAAATCTAGAATTTAACATAGAAAATGTTTGCAGGACCTGAGGATAGGCAAAGACCTCTTAAACAGAATACAGAAAGCAACAGCCATGAAGAAAAAATTGAAAAAAATAAGTCTTGTTGATTTTAAGAACTTCTACTTACGTGATACCTATATCTGGCAAATTACTTAAATCCAGAATATAAAAGAATCCTTACAAATCAGCAAGAAAAGTGTAAACATCCCAATAACAAAAGATTCAAACGAGGCATTTCAGAGTATATCCAATGGCCAATAAACATAGGAAAAGGTGTTCAACATTGTTAGTCATCAGAGAAATGCAAAGTAAACCCCAGTGAGACACTACCTCATACACTCCAGAGTGATTAATTTTAAAAACAAACAAACAAAAGAAAATAGTACTAAGAGTTAGCAAGAAAGTAGAGAAACAAGCTCTCAGACACTGCTAATGAGAATATAAATTGGCACTATAACATAGAAAAACTGTTTGGCTGTATCCACCAAAGCTGAACATACATACACCCAGTGACTGATTCCACTTTTAGCTACACACCCATCAGAAAAATGTACATACATTCACCAAAAGACATGTTCATAGCAGCTCTTTCCATAATAGCCCCCAAATGGAAATTACCCAAATGTCCACCAATAACAGTACAAATAAATTAATTATGGTCCACTCATAAGATAGAATATGACACACCAATGAAAATGAAAGACTGCTACACATAAAACATGGATTGAAAAAAGGAGACTAAAGGGAAGGGGCTGATTCTTGAACCCATGTTAAGGATAAAGTTCATGCTGATCTCACATAATTAGAAAACTAGGAAAAAAAACAGGTGAATCTCACAAACATGATGTCAAGCAAAAGAAGCAAGATGCCAAAAATTATACACTGTTTGATTCCATTTGTATGAAGTCCATGAAAGGCAAAATATCATGAAAAAGTAAGATTTATGACTATCTTTGGGGTGGATAATGATTGGCAAAGGTCCAAAGATGGCTTCTCATGCTGGTTACTCTATCTCTTGTAGGTGATAGGCAAGTATATTCACTTCCCAAAACATTCGTTAAGCTGCCACCTAGGAAGAATTCACTTTTCTGAACATATTTTATATTTTAATTAATTTTTTAGCTTTTATTATAACATTATTTTAAAGTGTATCACAAATTCATTAGAACAAGAGGAATGGGACAGAAGAATGGGGAAATATTAAAGAGAAATTTTAAACTTTTAGCTCAATATAATTGTCATCTCATTTTTAATGAGGAAAACTAAGTACTGCCAAGAAGCAGTCCCAAATGTCCAAGATACTTTGAAAACTCTTCAGGGTAGACTCACGGATTTTAAATCTAAAGCATTGTAGAAATGTTTCCTTTATTTTTTGACTAAAAAAGGAAATACATTAAGCCAGGTTAGAACAACCAAAGAAGAAATCTAGTTACTTTTTTGTCATTTATAAACTTCATGAAGTCATCTGCTCCCTGAAATTGGAAAAAGATTTTAGTGAGATGACTATCTATCATAATGATCTGTTTGGTTCTATCTCTGTATTAGTTTCCTATTGCTGTTACAACAAATTCCTTCAAATGTAATGACCTAAAACAACACAATTTTATTATTATATCGAGCTCAGAAGTCTCATTGGGCTAGAATCAAAGTGTCAACAGGTCAGCTTTCCTTCCAGAGGCTCTGGGGGAAAATCCATTTTCTTACCTTTCCAGCTTCTCGAGGCCCATATTCATTGGCTTGTGGACCTCTTTCATATTCAAAACTAGTAACCCCATCATTTTGATCTCTGCTTCCATTCTACATCTCATCTTCTGATTCTCCTACCTCCTTCTTCCCCTTATAAGGATACTTGTTGTTACATTGCATCCATGATGATAATGAGGGATCATCTCCCCATCTCACAATCCTTAATTGCATCTTCAATGTCCCTTTTGCCATGTAAGAAAACCTATCCACAGATTCTGGGGATTAGGGTGTGGACATCCTTGGGAACCATTATTCTGCTTATCATAGTGTCCGTAGTCATATTTTCACTGCATTCAAAGAGCTTTGGAATCATTTCACCCAATTCGACTTAATCATTCCTATTATTCGATCTCCCCCCTTTTTTGAGTGTGTCTAAGCTAGAAGAAAATAATTAATGCAAATATACAGTAATGTAGACCTAAAGTATGCTGAATGTAATAAATTCATTACATTTATTGAACTGCATTCACTATAAGAACTCAACTTTGCATTTTATGTTGCATGGGCGAACATAAGAAGACTGTGTATGTGAGTGATTCTCCATCTTTACTCAATGAAAAACATAAAAATGTTAATTTTAAAATATAAATTTATTCTCTGCATTATTAATGGATTCTATTTTGATTCCTCCAAATGTTTACATGTGGATAAAGACACAGAAATTGGCCTAAAATAATATTACCTATGAAATTGAAATAGAAACAGGAAGTCAGTTCTTCAATGTCCTCTATTTAACCTTTGCATGATGTACGTTTCTGCTTTGGATTTTGTGTCTAAGGCCAAAGTGTTAAAATTTTATTTATTCCAATATATTCTTTATGAAATACTCGATCTTTCGTATATGATTCTAATATCTTCTCCTTAGAAGAACGTCCCAAATAATTGCAATGATAAAGAGTGAGTAAAAGATTTTTGCTATTGCTTCCACCAAATCCATGTCTATCCTGCTAACCTCTGAGCACAGCACCTGTGCCCGCCCACTCACTGAAAGTTCCTAAGGAGAATTGCTTCTGCTTTCATAGCAAAAGTACACTTGAGAAGTCCCATCCCTCACAGGGGTTACTGGAGGAAAAACTGACCAACTGAGAAAATCATACTAATTCTTCCTAACAAGCACTCCACCTAGAACAGTCCTTAATAATACCCTCTTTAAAAACGTAGGGCTTCTTCCTCATTTTTCGGGATGTCCTTTCAAATCCTTTTGAAAGTCATGTCTCTTGAAGGAAGAAGAAATATGTGCAAACTTATTATGCAATTTCCCCCCTTAGTATAATTTCAACAGGTATGTGGGCCCATTTTCATTTCACACGATACTCACCTTCTTGCTTCTTTCGATAATTGCCTGTTTCTATAATGATTTTACTTCTATTTCTGTTGATGGCTTTCAGACATAATGGGTTGATGCCTTCTATAATGGGCTCAATGGTTATAAACCTCAGTAAAGCAGAGATTTGTGTGCCGTGTGCTGAAAGTGAGAGTTAATTGCTTTTATAATTATGATACAATGAGAAATACATTTTTTAAAAATTGTTGGTACCCTGGGTTAAAGTGTTCCATAAAAGAGAGGAAATGCTTTTCCAAGGCCAGCGATGAGTTTCTTCGCTCTTTTTCAGCATCATATCCAGATTTCTCAGCATATCTCTTCAGGAGGTGGGTCCTGCCCATTGATAGAGCCTCATCTCTCTACAGTATACCCATATTATTGCACTCCCCTGGGGCTGGGGACAGGGAGGCTGGCTTTTTCCACATCTTTACCTCTTCACATGCTGTCCCTTTTGCCTCTGCTTCTCTGGATAGCAGTCTCCCACTTTGTAGTACAGTAAGTCCACTACATATGAACTTTCAAGTTGCGAACTTTCAAAGATGCGAAAATGCGTTCGCATTTCCAATCACATAAGTTAGTTCACGTGTCTGGCATACATTGTCACGTGCGCGCATCCTCTCCAAGAGGTTGTGCTTTTGTGTACTTTACTGTACAGTACTTATACAGAGTACAGTAGTACGGTATTCCAAGCCCAGGATGTCTGAAGCAAGCATAAAAGGGGTGATGTAGCCAGTAGTGTACTGTACTTTTTAAGGTACTGTTCTGTAAGATTAAAAATGTTTTCTTTATTTTTTTGTGTGTTGTGTGTGTGTTTGTTATATATTATTTGTGTGAAAAGTATTATAAAGCTATTACAGTACAGTACAATATAGCTGATTGTGTTAGTTGGGGACCCAGGCTAACTTTGTTGGACTTAAGAATGTGCTTTCGGAAGGGAAGCCATTCGTATGTAGGGGACTTACTGAATTAACCCCTTCACCAAGCTCTTCCTGATAGGCTCATGAAAGCATAGCTCCCTGACTTTTAACTTCAGAACGCCCTGTGCATACTCGTGTCACTTGTCACATAATCCTGGGATGGTCTCTTTACCTCTCTGGTCACTGCTTTAGACACTGGGCTTCTGGAGCAGTGTTTTTGTTGTTGTTGTTTTGCGGTACGCGGGCCTCTCACTGTTGTGGCCTCTCCCGTTGCGGAGCACAGGCTCCGGACGCGCAGGCTCAGCGGCCATGGCTCACGGGCCCAGCTGCTCCGCGGCATGTGGGATCTTCCCGGACCGGGGCACGAACCCGCGTACCCTGCATCGGCAGGCGGACTCTCAACCACTGCGCCACCAGGGAAGCCCTGGAGCAGTGTTTTTAAACCCCGTTATCACAGAGCCCGCAGAAGGTGACAGTCGTGTTTGTTGAGTGAAGCAAGCAAGCGAACCATCAAGAACGTGACAATCAAGTGTATTTATTTAGTGTTTTAGTAGACTCGATTTCCTGCAACTTGTCTCCTCCAGGGAGATGAATTGCCAGAGACTGAACTTACAGGTTCCTGCTGTTCGTGTTTAGCCATCTTCATGCATCATGGCTGATTGGACACACAGAAACTCTCAATTAGTCTTGTTTTGCCACGGTGCACACAGCTCTATCCAGAAATGATAACAAAAACACCACACAGATGCCTGATATTGTAGAGGAAGAAGTACCATATCTGACCCTGTAATCTCAACCTAGGGAAGACTGTTACCATTTGAAGGACTCTAAACCTGGTATATATCAGTTGGGAACACTCCCTTAGCTGCTGTTCGAGGAGGCTAGGTCTCTGAGCGCTGACTACTTGTCATCGCGCTTCAGCAGGTGGAAACTAGGAAGGGGTATCCCAGCTATGGTGGCCAGAAGTTAAAGGGCCAAAATGGAAACCTCAAGACAAAGTCCTTCAGAAATAACTAGGCTGAACTCTCTATTAGCATCAGTCAAAAACCCTAGAAAATCCTGTTCACTATAGCGCTGAGTTATCCATTTGTGATGCCTTGGTAAGTTCATGTCTAGCCCTGAAGGAAATTTAAAATCCAACAAACAAAAACAAGAATTTTGCCTTACACACCTCTTCTACTCCCCACCCCAGAACTTCACTCTTGCTTAGCTAAACCCATTTCTCTATCTCTCAGAAGAAAGGGAGCTGGTTTTGTGTTATCTAAGGACATATGCGAAATTTTATTATTGAGAAGAAACTGGAGCTCAGAGTAGGCAGAATAATTTAAAATACATAACAGTTGGCACTGAATCTCATGCCAACGGCATGATGCCACTTGGTAACATACCAGATATGAGAAAGGGGGTCAACCTCTGCTAAGGCAAAGGCTCAAGGCTTACTTGATATGATGTGTTGACCATATAGTGTCTAAAGGGCATGATCCAGAGAAAAACAAACACGGAAGCAGAGTAAGTTAGTTGCCACTGCCATTAAGTGACTCTCAGGACCCACAGTGAGTTCCCACTGACACATTTAATTTGAGGTGAGTGGAAGTCCTAGGAAAGATTTGTGAATTAAGAATTAAATGTAGAAACAGTGGTAAACGTCAGGGTAGACATTTGATTGACTCTCCTACAATATTTCCACTGAGAATAAAATTTATGTAAGATGGAGTTGGAGGGGTTTTGAAAATTATCTGATCTGTGAGAGGCACACACTGGGGCTTACCATGGGGACCCAAGGAAACATACAGATACACAAATGAGGAAGTTTTGCAAGATCCATAAATAGGGACAAATATCTTTAGTCCAGGGTGGTTAAAAGAAAAATCTTATTGAATTAAAAATAAAATGCTATTATTTGACACTCTGGATATTTACTAATGCTTGAAAATACATTTTGTAAGCAATAGCAAAAATGCTATGAAAATACTATTTAAAGTCACTTATAACTAATATATCTTCATTTATATACATGTTTTTTTCATTTTGTCCCTCTAAATTTGAGTTTAAGTCATTAGTTAAATCAATAGCAGACAAAAGATAGTGGATAATAGAAAGAATGCTTTGTATTTCCATCACCTTCCTTTCAAGAGCCTAGGCATTTTTGTCATTAGAGCCGATGCATAGATGTGAAATTGTTTTTACGGAGTTATTGATGACTGTATCTACACAGAGCCTAAGTCAAATTATAGTGTATTATGGAAGCAATAGCTTCCTTCCATTTTTTTGCATTATTGTACTCTAAGAGTCACCTAAGCCCATTACAAAACTGCCATGAATATTGTGTCTAGACTATAAGTCATCTAGGTTTTAACCAGATTAAGTCTCCACTACATGACTCAGATTTAGTATCTTCTGAGCATAGCAATGTAATCTGCAACCACGGAATTATTATAAGAAAAAAACTATAACACAGTGCCTCATCCACAATGCGCATTCAATAAATATTTGTTGAACTGAAGGTATGGCCTCGACCTACTACAAATCTCTCCTATTTTACTCTTATAAATGAATTAAGAGCTACCAATCTATAACACTTTTATCATGTCATCAGCCTTGATGTATGAAATGATATTCCTGAGGAGAATTTGGAACTCACATTAGACAGAATAGGATAGACTAACACACATCTTCTGAAAGAACAATGCATGCTTTTAATCCAGACCAGCAGGTAATCAGTTTCTTCGTGATAATCAATACAAGTTAGACATTCTTCTTAAAACCGACGTCACTGGCAAGGATTACTCCAAGAATATTCACAAATAGGCTAAAGAATAAACATTTTTAAACAATAAGGTAAAGAGTGAATTCCATTAGTGTTTAGAAAATATATCATACGTTGAAAGGAGAAACGATCATGTATTTTGGAAGTCTAAACAATAAGTTCTCCTTTCTCTAAATGTCTAAAGTTTTACTTGGCGAGAGTCTCGGACTAATCAAACCAGTGGTATGTTTTGTACCATGAGCATCTAAGGGAATCAACTTCCATCCATGAATGCTTAGCATAAGATAGACCTAACTAATTTAAAAGTGCAGAAATAAATGCTCAGCTACAATTCATCTCCACTAAAAAGATAAAGAAGGAAGGGAGGAAATGGATTTCAATAAAAGAATAAAGAAAAATAGGTTAGGCAGTTTGAGTTTCTAGATGGATCGTTCTATCTAGTGTAATTACTTAAAAGGCACTTTTAAGAAACACTTTTCTGGCAGAATTTAAAAACAAAATCTGTTCTGTCTCTGTGGGACTACAACAAGGGGGTCTTGTCTTAAGGTAAGGATGAGAACAAACTTTATTTTTGTAATAATGAAAGTTTTGTAAGTGGGAACGGAGTTTGAGTTCAGATTTGTGATTAATGTTCTCCACAATCAATTAATCAGTTAGGTTATATAATTAAATTCTCATGGTTTTTAAGAAGGCCAAGATCACAAATGCATCTCTATTTTTAACTGTTTATATTTAATTCTATGGATATAAACATACAACCATAAGTTCCTGAAATAATCAAGGGGACTCAGTCAGAAAGGAAGGATTATATTTGGAAAGCCTTGGTTGTTTTGTTTGTTTGTTTTTTTCTGAAATAAGCACTCCTCTTTGTGAATTTTTTTTCATTTTTAAAAATTCCCATAGGAACTAGGATCTTTCGTCTCAAACTCACTAGCAGAGAGTACAGAATAGGTTTTTCTCAAGAGATTCCCGGTGAATTTTCCAAATTCTAATGGTCAGAACATTTACCAGTCTCAATTACACTCTGAAGAAGTCAAGATATTTTCTGTTAAGCAAGTATCCAACCCCACTGAGTAACCGGTCTGCAGAAGTGCATGAAGAGTTAAATGCAAAGCACCAGAATGAAAGTTGAGCGGTAAAAGCAGTGTTTTACTTCTATCCCATTTGGGACCTCCTGAGGGAAGAAACTAGTGAGCTCTGCAGACTTGAGGGGAAACAAAAAAAAGAAATTGTCCCAATGCTATTCAGTAATCAATTGAGAAAAAAAAAAAAATCAGTCAGTACCAGGTAATAAAATATGGAATTAGGGTAGAGCATTTGCCTGAGGATATATCCTGTAGTAAAGGGTATTTTTCATGATTTATAAGGGTTTTTAAAGAAGCTTGCGGAATGCCACAGGAGAAATGAAGACTTCGGCAAGCTTTACATTGTTCGGCAAGTGCTCTCATAATCCTTGTTTATGTTTGAAGGTAGGGGGTGGGGAAGAAATTGTCCAGTGAGGTGGAACGGTTATTGACCAGATTGATCATGGGAACAAATCTGCCGGTGGTAACCTTGTTTAATGATATGTTGCTGGGCTCAGCACCTTGCTGAGGCTGTGATTCTTCACCGGCTGGGGCCGCATGATGGATCGCGGCAGGAAGCTGATGGTGCAATCACTCACCGGCCGTCACCACCACCGCACCGCCTGACACCGGTCCCCCCGGTCTCCGCGGAACGTGGCGGCCGGGCTGCCCCGCCCACTGGGAGACACCAGGGCCCAGCAGACGAGCGCACGGGGCGGGGGGCGGTTCTCGCCTCCCGGCACCTTTCTGTGTAGGGCACGTCTTTTAAGTTTGGGTTTGTGATTTTATTTTTTTCCAAAATTTAAGCCCCCTTACAGCTTGGTTTTTGAATACCCATCCTCATATCCACAGCTCATTAGGATTTATTTTATTTTATTTTTAAAAATTTATTTTATTTAAGTGTATTTGATTTACAATGTTGTGTTAGTTTCCTCTGTACAGCAAAGTGATTCAGTTATACGTGTATTTATATATACATTCTTTTTCATATTCTTTTCCATGATGGTTTATCACAGGATATTGAATAGAGTTCCCTGTGCTCTGCAGTAGGACCTTATTGTTCATAAGGTTTTATTTTAATGCGGCCAAACAGAAGACCAAGCGAGGCCCATAGATCTGAAAAGACGTTCCCCTAAAGATAAATTCAGGGAGTGTAATTATTTTATACAAAAAGATAAAATCATATTTTATCATATTTTTCTATTTTTAATAAATTCATTAGTGCAGTAAAATTATACTAAAGTGATTTGGCATGGTGTTACTTGGACCTATGTTGTTAGGCTAGGAACTCTGTAAGCGCAGGATCTTTCTTATCTTTTTATACCCAGCATCTCACATGTAATTGTTTGCGTAAAAAAAAAAAAAAGACACGTGGTTGGTGTGAGAAAAAAACCAAGTAGTGTAAATGAATACTTCTATGCTGTGACTCCTTCACTCAACCGATCTATAATAATTCCCTATTGCTTATCACAGTAAACCTAAACTGGTCTCTCCTGTTCGAGGTGACCCCAAACACCAAGCTTCACTCCTGTACTCTCCAACATGATTGCTTTGGTTTAGTCAGGGCCGATTCATTGCTCTTATTATTTGTCCTCATTCCTGACATTATGCTTGCTTGTTCTTTTCCCCTACTTGGAGTCTTCTCTTTTTTGCCTCCACTTACCAGCTTTTCTAGAGCCAGCCTGTGCCACCTCTTACAAGAAGTACTCTTTGATCACTCCAGCCTTTATTTACCCCTTCTTTATATTAGATCTTGGTTTTCTACCTCTGCATTTTCCACTCCCTACTTCTTAAGTCCCACATAATGTTTGGCAAGGATTGTGGTTCCAAGGATGGTTCCAAGGATGCAAACTTCAGGTCTAAAATTGGGACTGGAGACCTGGGAACTTAATTAGTGCATCGAATTGCCTTGGTGGCAAATTTGGTTCAGGAATCGGCATACAAAATTTATTAAGGTTTTGCTAAAATTCTGGGACAAAGATGTCCTCTTTTCTTACTGCGCAAACAAGCATGTAGGTCTAGGAGCTTCTGATAAACATCTTGGGACTGAGCAAGCTATGCTTAGGATGAAGCTGATACTGCTGAAGATAAGATGAAGAGGAAGAAATAAACAAGACATTTGGTGAATCACTGAGATGCTCAGGCCCTTCTGATGCCAGCCCAGAGACTACTCAGTTTTGTAAATTGAGTATTCTCCTTTGAGTGTCAGCCAGTTTCTCAAGGATTCTGTTACTTGCAACTAAGAACACTGCCATCTCCTTGGAACTCAGTTTACACTTATGATAAATAGACATTGCTTGCTTTGGCTTTCCTATTTTTTGAATGAGCAACCAACCTCTCTTTCACAAAGTCGAAAGCTTCTTGAGGGTCCAACAGACTGCTTTGATTCTTCTGTTTCTCTTCTTGACAGCTTGCACTGTGCTGGTGCAGAGG
Source organism: Orcinus orca (assembly GCF_937001465.1). NCBI lineage: Eukaryota > Metazoa > Chordata > Mammalia > Artiodactyla > Delphinidae > Orcinus > Orcinus orca. The sequence continues at coordinate 16,584,904 of NC_064559.1, read as the reverse complement.
TGATGCTCAACGCTGGCTCATGGTTTAATTCCTCAATGACTAACCCATCCTTTCTTTAGGCCATGGGGCCACATGTTTTACAGTTTGTTGGCTCCATTGGCGGGGGTGCGCCACTGGACTGCAGTACAGAAGTCACTGTCATCCCCTGTATCAAGAAGGAGATTTATAGACACAAGAAGTGGTTCAGAGCTTCCAAGCAGATTTTCACCATACTTCTATTCAGCAAACATCTATTGGCCAAATCTAAGTTACATTACCTGTTCTCCCATGGGCATCTCAGTCTTGATTGATCAGCTAAGGTGTTTCTCCAAAATGTCACTTGTTATTTTTGGCACACAACCACCACTGCCCAGACGATTTTTTTTTTCTCCACTGTGTCTGCTGGTCTCCCACCTCCTTTGTGATCCAGGGTGGGAAGTGATAAACACAAAAGAACCAGGCTTGTTACAGACCTTCAAAAACTGTAGCTGGTCAGTCAGAGCCTTTAGGGCTACTTATATTATCATTAAAAACAAAACAACCGGGCTTCCCTGGTGGCGCAGTGGTTGAGGGTCCGCCTGCCGATGCAGGGGACACGGGTTCGTGCCCCGGTCCGGGAAGATCCCACATGCCTCAGAGCGGCTGGGCCCGTGAGCCATGGCCGCTGAGCCTGCGCATCCGGAGCCTGTGCTCCGCAACGGGAGAGGCCACAACAGTGAGAGGCCCACGTACCGCAAAAAAAAAAAAAAAAAAAAAACCAAAGAGCTACCCCATTTGGATCTAACTATTTAACGCACTTGTGCTTTATGCTATTAAAACTAATATAGGAAAGTTTATGCATTAGATATATAGGAAAGTTTATACGTTATACATAGAGGAAAGTTTGTACATTATCTCAACTTTAAAGACTTCAACTTAAGCAAATTCTATACGGTGTCTATAAACTTAATTTAGACAGAAGTTCCGAATGTCTAAGACTTTCTAATTAGTCTCATTTCCTGTATAGGAAATATCTTCTGATATAAACATATTTAAGGTATAAACTATTTCCAGAAAATACATTTCTGAAAAAGACTAAAACATCTTGCTATGCTCCAAGATAGAGTCTTCAAACTTTATTATGCATAATAATTACCTGTATGCCCATTAAAGTACCAATTCCTGGGCCCTGCCCTTGAAGAATTGGATCCAGTAGGGCTGGAGTGGGACTCCAGGTGATGAGAGGTGAGATGGTGCTGGCACTGCTGGTCCACAGTCCACACTTTGAGTAGCGCTGCTCTGCACAGCAATCTGCCTCAGAATAGCTGCAAGTTTACATTTTATCAGTTTTTCTGCCATTCTCGGTTATTATTGAGGCAAGTAGGTTGCAATTATGCAATTGGAAAATCACATTGCCACCTACATGCCTTTGGTTTTTTTCAGTTTCTCTACACAATTTAGAACTGTAGCTCTATTAATTTTTCTAAGTTACTTTTTAGCTAAAAAGTAAATTACAAGACTAATAGTCTGAGTTCATACATTGAGTTGAATTGATACCTGTAAGCTGATTTGGTTACATGTTTGTCTTCTTACACAGGCACTTGAGTCCTATCTATTTTGTACTCCCTATAGAGTATAGAATTATATTGCTGTCACTTGAGAAATACTCTGTGTATATTATTATTAATACTCCTACTAATAAAACACCATGCCAGTCTACCCCAAAAAGTTACATTAACAAGCTATGTGCACAATACCTTACAGGAAGAAGAAAGCTAGCCTTAGAAGCCATGAAGAATGAAAAGCTATAAGATATTCAACCATAAAATGGCTGCACTGAGATCTACTGGGGGTTTGGAGGATGGAGAAAGGTGAGAATTATGGCTTTCCAATTGAGATCTCACTTGTGGTATGGTTTCCTTCCTAACTCAGCTCACTTTGCGATGTATTTTTAAAGGCACTGTCCTAGCTTTCAACCATAAATTGATAACAGGGTTCTGCAGCCCTCAAGAAGCAAAATTTCAAACAAAAAAAATGGTATAACATTGTTCATGCTAATCAAAAACACTTTTAAGCTCTAGCTTTTTATATTTTTTTGTATTCTTTTTTCTCCTTCCCTTTCACCAATGTGATGCTACAGTGTTATTCTTTGGAGAATGCCTCTGTGTGTGTATGTGTTTAGAGAGAAATAAATCTATAGATGTTTTTATTCACTGAACAATATCCCCTATCATTTAGAAGTAAACCCTCTCCACATCTTTTCTTTCTGAGATGGTCTCACCCCAAGCAGCTGCAGAGACCATGAAAACATTCCCATGCTACAGCCTCTGGCTCTTTGGCTAACTCAGCTAGTGGCCACATTGGCAGCTTCAGGTCTGTTTTTGAGTATAAAAGGCAAAAGGAGGTTAACTTGCCCCTTGTGTGGTGTCTCATTTTGGTTTAGCAGTCAATTTGGGTGTCTGTGTCTATCCTTGAATAACATTGTCCAAAAACCGGTGTAAAAAGGACAAACACCTACTCAGACCTAATGCCAATCAAAGTTTCTTTCACCCTCTCACAAAGTTTCTGTTTCATTTAACCATAATCATCTTTCAATCTGCATCCATTTTTTTTGTAAGTCATAAACATAATTCAGTACAAAACCGAAACTCACTGGTAATTCAAGAAAACGGTAGGTTTCTCTCCATGTGTACATAAAAATTATTTCTTTTGGAATAAGAACCTTAATACAGTGATATTGTAACGTAAGGAAGAGGACACTTTTCACCTTATAATAATAAATGACATGCTAAAGGAGCATTCTGTATCATGAACACTTTATAACTACTGGTCTTGCATGATAGTTAACATAAAATAAAATGGGCAGAATCAACTATGAATCTAATATACAGCCTAATGCTAATTGTAAAATAAATTAGTGTACATTTTAAACGTGTTTCTTTGTATTTTAGCATCTTAAAATGGACTGTTCTAATAGCTACAATATTTAAAGGTCATCCAAAAAATACTTAAAGTCTTGGGGGAGTTGTTTTTTAACATTGCTCCAAATGAAACTAATGTAAAACTTTTTTTAAAGACAGTGGTTGACATTGTTTGTATTTACATGTGATATATCCACAAATACAGCATTGTGCTCATTTAATAATATCCATTAATTTTCTAGTCATTGTAAATTTACTAGAAAACATTTAAGATTTTATGCCCCTTTTCATCCCAGTTCTTATAAAAAAGAGAAAATGGCAATATAAATTACCTTTTATCAATCTAGCTTCATAAATATTCTTCTATAAACATCTTCCCCAAAGGATTGATTATTCGGGCCATCAGATTTTTAAACTGTTGTATTATACCAGATGGTTGCTATAATAGGAAGTAAACAAAAATGTTTTCTAGAAAGGTATTTATCAGCTAAAATGTTTAATCCATATATATAATATGGATTTATAGATATCATTTGCCAGTTTAAGAAAAATTCACAAAGCATAAATTGATGCTTGGTAACATAATTTAGTTGGCAAATTTTAGAAGAAATTTAATGTTGTTTGCTACAATTATAAAATTCAGATGTTTTGATGTAAAAGAATATTCTGGTGTCAAAAAAAGTGGAAACATTTTAAAGGCTGTTTTATTTCCCACTCCTGTTCTCTCAGTTTAATCAGTCTATCAGGCTGTACGTAAAAAGCACAGGAAAAAATATTAAAGCATTGCAGTGGGTGCATGAACATCTGTGGATATCACTGAAAGCCACTTAATAATCCCAATGAAAGAAGTTTTACATTTTAAAATCTGAGACCTCTTTACGCAAATCATTTTGCCTTTAGCCATTTCGAAAAGAATTGAAGGACCTAGAGGATTTTACAGTTTTACATAGCACTGGTGAGATGGTTGTCAACGTTTATCTTACATTCATTAGTTAAGATCTTGACTGATCATAGCAAAAGCAAACGCAAAAATCTGGTCCCCAGCTAAAATGAAGTACAGCCAGAGTCTATAATGCTAAAAATTTCTGCTTTACCTTATATTCTCTATATTTAGTGTATTATTGAATGGCATACAATAACACAATTCATTATCCAGTAAAGTGATTCATGATAAGTACACTTTTTAACCTTATTGTATAGACATTAAGCTCAGTATTAGGTGGTTGTGTACTTAAGCCATTGGGGTTATAAAACAAACATATTTTGAATTTTTTTCTATTTGCAAAAAATAACTTTACATACTTAGCATAATTAGGGGAGAATTAGGTGCTATACTCTATAACATGTCAACTTTAAATGAAGTCTATGGTGTTATGATTAGCTGTTTTGTTTTGTTTCACTTTTCCCCAGCATAAAGTTTATGCTAAAATAAGGCTTCAAGCTATAACTTTTAGAAAATATGACCTTTCTATTATACACAAGAAACTAAAATTTAAAACTCCCTAAACAGCCAATCCCTGCAAAGAACTTCCTTTTCCCTACAGGTAGTATGAAATGGAGCCCAAATGACAGGACCCCATCTGAGTCTCCCCAGCTCCCCCAGTCTGCACAAACCCACTCTATCAATCATTGCAGGATAACGCATAGTGGTTGCACCTGTGACAGGAAATGATTGAGTGCTGAACACAGGGCCTGCTTCGCCTGTCGCTTTGTGCATTTGTATTTCTCCAGGGCCAGTTTGAGAATTTTCAGAACTTGGGGGTGGGGAAGGAGGGATTCCCATTGTATTCTGAAAAAAGAATAATGCACTTTGATTATGAAGATGTAACACAAATTAGGCAGCAAAATGCCCTGGTCCGCTCAGGTGTAGGAGAGCATCGGAGCAGCCCAGGATGCAATATTATTAAGCTGTATTTAGTTTAGATAAGCAGAGGCTGTTGATCAGAGCCATTCTTTTGGAGATGTCTCACTCACCCAGTTGCAAAACAGACATGTGTTCCTTTATGATCACATAAAAGAAAAAGAACAAAAAGTCAAGCCTCACCTATAGTCCAGAAAGACTGTATAATCTAACTTCGTTCAGGATAGCAGGGAAAAAATTCTTCCTTCGTCTTTTAAACTCTTCCTGCACTTTTTTGGAAACCTCCGATGTAATGTCACAGTCCAGTTATTTAAATGGTTTAAGTGCTATCATCTGTTAAGAAACTGAAATTAAAGTATATACAGTTTGAATAATTTTCTGCTAATTCAGCCATTCATTGAAAATATTTGTGGAAAAAACAAATGTTAAAGTGCCTCTTTTACAGCATTCAATATTTTGAGTTGATCCTTCAGTGTAGAACCCCATGTGTTTTTCTATTATAGAATAAAAGATTGATAATATATTTTATTGTGTACGTTGCTCACATAATTCGAGTTTGAGCTTCTGAAATGACTAAATGAATACTTTTGTTAAAATAATACTATTACCTATTTTTAAAAATCCTGGAGGGCAGGGAATAAACAGTGAAAAACTCACTACACGTTGAAAACTCTCCCCACCAAAGAGGAGGGAAAACAGTAACAATAAACACAACAAATCTGGATATGTAAACTCAGTTTCTCAGGTTAGAATTCACATTTTTGCCTGAATCGCCATGCTCTGTGCTACAGGACCTCGCCACAAGCTAAGACTTCTAAAAATATTTGTGTCAGAGAGTAGACGGTTTGCCGGGTGCCCTTTTATTTTTCTTATTCAGTATTATTACCTTCCACCTTCCTTAAATAGAGGCAAATACAATTACAGAGAAATGAAATGACCGCAGCGTTGACAGGGCTGGCTTGTTCTAGGACAATCGGATTTTACTGGATAATGTACAGGCAAACACACGCGTCCCGTTTATTTCATTGTTTCCACTGCGGAGAATCTTTTTCACCGCTCTCCACGCCTTTGTTGACCCAAAGCCAGCGAAGTTGTGTGGCCATAAATAGATCGGGGCAGCAGATTAAGAAAGGGGGGGGGGACCTGACTTTCTCTGGGTGTCTGCGGATCGGATGGATCACTGCGAAGGGCGTAGTGGTTGACGGGGGTGGAATAAAGTAAACTGCGTGGTACTTTGGCTCAGTGAAACCCAATTCCTTCGCCCCAGAGCTGTAGTGGCCAGATGTGCGCGACTCTCTAGACCCGAAGCCTTTTTCGTCAGCCACGGGTCCTCGCCAAACCGATGAAACAGGGTGGGAGGGCTGGCGGGTCCGAAATGGGGAAGAAATGCGCGCTGATCAACGAGCCGGTGGGGCTCGGGGAACCGCCTAGAGTGTTGGGGGCGCTACCCCTCGAGCCCCGCTCGTTCCGGCGGCGGGTGGCTCCTTCCTCCCCATCCCGTCGCGCACTTTCTCCGGCAGGGGGCCCGGGCCGAGCCCAGGTCCTCCGCGCGCTCGGCGGCCGGGGCCCCTCCCCCGCTGCCCAAAGCGCGCCAGCTTCCGTGCGCCCCAACTGGGGGTGTCTCCTCCATCACCCCACCCCACACCCGCGCCAGCTTCGCTGCGGGAGTGGGTTTGCGGCGAGGGGAAGGTTCGCTTCTCCCGCTACTGGGGCCTGGAGAGGCCAGGGCGCCACGGGATGGGGGAGTGAGGGGAAAGAGGTCTTGCGGCCGCCGCTCGGACGCGCACCCACCCCTCCTTCCGGGGGCTCCCCGTTCTCGGCGAAGCGGGGACCCCGGGAGGTCCCCCAGGCCGCGCCCCCACCGGGACACGGAAGGCGAAGGCGTCTTGGGACGGCGCCCGGCCCGGGGCCCTCCACTGTCCCTCCGCATCCTCTCCCCGCGTGGCGTCCGCCACCTCCGACAGCCTCCCGGGGTCCCTCCTCAGCACCCCTTGTAGTGTAACTGACCAGGAGCCTCACGCTAATTGCAGAGTTCAACAGAAATCACTAGGCTCACAGAAACCTCGCCTTCCTCCCACGAATCAGCTAGAAAGGGAGGCCGGGGAAACAAAAGACGTAAAGGAAGATTAAGCTACTTCTCAGCCGGCGCTGAACTTGGAGGTGGAGAGGCGGCGCGGGGCGCGCGGAGAAGGCGGCCGCGAGCAGGGCTTCCGAACGAAGCCCGAGCAGGGGGAGGTGGGGAGCGAGGGAGGAAGCAAGACAAACATCTGGGGATTGGACCATATGCTGAAGCTTTGTTTTGTCCTTCAAAGTTCGACTGCCCTTGAAGTGATTTGTCAGGCGGCCCACTGGTGACAGGGAGGCTGTTCGGCGTGGAGCGGGGGGGGGGGGAGGGGGAGGGGAGGGGGGTGAGGAGAGGAGAGGGCGGGAAAGGAGGGGAGGAAAGAGGGAGAAGCCGAGGAGAGGGGGAGCGAAGTGACCCCACTGCCCGAGGAAAAGGAGAATCCAGCGTCCGCGGAGGTGCGGAGCCAGAGACGGGGGAAGCGGTGGGTTCCAACAAGACAACGGAAAAGACGCAGGAGGCAAACGAAGTCAGGGGGAAGGAAAGAAGCCGAGTAGAAAGAAAGAAAAAGTGGGAGGGTGGGGGAAGTGAGAAGGAGAAAAGAGGAAACAGACTGGGAGGTAAATTGAAGTCAGTAATTGAGGTGTCTTTAAAAAGGGTGCAAATCTATTTTAGGAAAAGTGGCTTTGAGCTACCCCCCTTTTTTCTGTCTTTTTTGCCCGCCAACCGCTGAACTGATTAGACTGTAATTAAGGCCATAAAGCCCTCAGATTATCCACCTGTTTATTCACTAAAGTCGGGGTCTCATCAAGCAAATTAGCTGCTTCCAGGCTACACATTGGGCCTCGAGCTTGCCTGATTAATGAAGTTTATTGGGAGCTGTTAAAAGCATTAACTGGAGAAAATCTCAGCAATTCGTCATATTTAAGGGATGGAAATTAAATCTTACTATGCAAATGAGAAAAAAATTTTAAGCGTCTTTAGGGGTTACTATCAGCATATTATTTTTTTCTTGAAGATTCTATTCAGGAAATGGGCTTTAGAACAGGAAGTCTTGTTTGGACTTAAGTTATCAAAAATATTCAGTCCCACTTTATTTGGCATTATGATGAAGAGTAAAAAAGAAAAAGTAAGACTACTCAGGTTCCCAATGCAAAGAAATTTTGAAGACGTCCAATCATAAAGCCAGCCCTCAGAAGCAACCGAATTTTTAAATTAAAATTAATGTACCCACCTACAGGATGAGATTTGGGTGTATTCCTACAAGGGGCTTAATGTTCGATTTGGGAGAGGGTCTGTGATGAAGTCCAAAGCTAACCGAGAGAGGAGGGGAGTTATGTAAGTGCCCTAAACAAGGAGCAAATGTAGAGTGACCTGAAAAAGCACCACAAATAAATGAATATACTTATAAATTGGCCGTAGAAAATGTTTCTGTACCCAGTGTTTGTCATCATAACCACTGTGGCTCTTGGTGTGATTAAGAAATTTAAAAAGAGAAGTGGGAGAAGTATAACCGAGTGGAAAGAGGAGGTGTAGTGCAAATTGAGACCATAATCCAGAATTTGTAAAGTACGAATTGACTTTAGGTGCTGCTTGGTGATATTGCCACACAAATGTTTATTAATGGTTGCAGTTATAGAAGTGAAAAGAGTGATTTCAAGATATTAGTTATTCTTGAAAAGGGGGAAATCTTTTCTCCAAGAGTAAGAAAAGTCCACGTCTAGATGTCTTCTATTTCAACAAAATATGGAAAATAAACATGTGTAATGAGTAAATATTTTAGTCAATGAAAAGCTTATGGTAATGCAGTCTTTCAAGATTTATTTTTAAATCTCTTCTATTATGTTTTCTAGAGGCATTTTAAGTGCACTTTGAAATGTTTACTTAACTAGTATGTTATATATTTAAGGACAATGTTGTATGTTTTATAATTTCAGTGAAATATATATTAGAGTATATGAAATCTAAACACTATATGAGACAAAATGGACAGGCGTAGCTGATGGAAAATTCGATAGCTTTTAAGAATATTTATCTCACCATAATAGTCACCTTTTACTGATTCAATTCTAAAATAATGGATAGATTTTTATAGTTATTCTTACTAATATTGTCATTCAAAATTGATCTTCTAGATTATTCTAACATTTTTATTTTAAAAACTTAAAGTGTTGAGATTAATTTCTCTCACCTTAATGAAGTTATTTACAGTTGTCTAAGGAAAGTAACAGTAATCACTTATATTAATTTCTCCTTTAAAGGTCCAAAAAATTCCAATTTATGTATCCCTCCCCTTTGGGGAATATAATATAGCTTTGTGAAGAAAAATGTAAATTTGAAGTCTAGAAATTCAATAACAACACAAAAAACATAGATAACCTTGAAAATCATTTTTGTCAGTCTTAATCTTTAAAAAGCTTTGAATTATTTCTTTACTGTCTCTTCCAAATTTCAATACATTCTAAATCTGAACCACAAAAATTCCCTTTTGTTTCCATCAATTCTATGTATCACATTATTTGGCTTATAATATGATGATTTTGTAACAGATGAACTGTAAACCTTTTTATTTAATATTGGAAATAAAATAATCATTTAAGAGAGTTTTGAATAAGGACTGAAAATTCTTGATAAATGCATCCGATATTGTCCACTGAATTATTTAAAATGCATGTTATACTTATATTCTAATTATTAAAGAATTATTCAGTAAAAAAGCACATAGGTAAATTTAATTCATTATTGTTTATGTAAATACAGATTTAAGTAAGTAGACTTATTTCTCCTATAATTTTAAAGTAACTGGAAGAAAAACAATTATCCTTTGTTCTGAAAATTGACCATTTATTAGGACTTGACTTGATATCTGACTTAAACACATACACGAGAGAAGAGAGACAAGTAAATTGTCTCAGGATATTTAAAAATACATTTGCTATAAACAAAATTTAGGAAATATTTTATGTCTCACATTTTTAATATTAAAACATCTTAAAATCATATTATACTGATCTTAGAATCATGGTATGATGTGTTTAACAGTTCATTTAAAATATGGATTTTTTGTACAAAGATAATTTGCCTTTAGAGGGTACAGTCATACAGAGTGGGCTTCTGAGCTACTAACTAATGGATGTCAATTATTGTCATTTGTATTTCTGGTCTCTAGAGTGGTATGGATAAAGAAGGTCAAAATGGTCCCTGATGAAAGGAAACTTTTAAAAACGTTTGGAAAAGTTAATGAATTAGATTTCCCCTGCACTTGACGATATTAGGATTGGGAGATCAAGATTCCCAACAGCCAAATCAAGAATGTTCACAGTTGACAGGAAAACTCAAAGTTTCTTTTTACCCCCACCAGAGAAATGCCCTCCCGTTGCTAGAGGTGGTAATTCATAGAAACGATTATATTAGCTTAAAGAGTATGTTTCATAAGCAATAAACTTTAAGTACACTGAACCGAATTTTTGTTGTATTTATTTCATGAAGCTCTTCATAAGTGCTTGAAAATGCTTTTGGTAAAATATCCCTTTCACTTTATGAAACATGTTTTCTGCTGTGAATAAAATTACAGTCTTAATAAACCACAGCTATTGTTTTCTTCTCTTTGCAACAATACTGAAAGTTCAATGAAATGAACAAAGCTAGAAAAGATGTATAACACTCCCTTTTTTCTTTAACTGCCTTTAAATGATTTATGAAATAAAAATCCTGCTTCAGTTTGCCTTTAATAACTAGTACTTCCTTCACCAATGTCTCTATCTTCTTAAATATTCCAAATATTAAGATATAAAAGAAGCTCTCTCCATTTGCTCTTTAAGACCTACTGCGTTTTTAGCAAAGCCTCCAAAAAGTGGAAAGTGTTTTGATGCATCGTTAACCTGATCGATTGGTTTAAAAATATATCTTTATTTGTTTTTAATAGAATAGTATTTGGAATAAAGAAATATGGTATACACCTTTAAAGAGAAGCCAGCATGTCCGTAACATTCACCAAATACATTTAAAATGCTATAGTTCATATTTTGGGTTCTTAGAACTGATAGCTTCTCTGTAGAGACACTGACTTAAATGTTAAAATTCAGTTTAAAACTGTGTTTTAGTCACTTTAATACTGTCGAATTCTTAATGGAAAAATAGGTACATGAGGATAATAAAGTTGATAATATTTTCATTCTCAACTATGCAAATATTGCTCAAATGAAATATGTTTCATTATTTTATATTTCCAGGGCAACCTTTTCAGTCTGGAAAGGTCAGTACTGGGGTTTTATTTCTATACATGATATGACCTAATTCTTTCATGTGCTGCAGAAATCCAGAAGCGGGTAGAGGGTGCCTCTTCCTTTTTTTCTTTTTCTTTTTTCTTTGATGTAAGTCTAAATTGCAACAGCTAAAATGCCTTCCCATAATTGTAATGAGATCAGTGGGTTTTAAGTATGGAATGAATCAATTATTGTAAGCAGAACCCCTGTGTAAATCAACCTCAGGATTATAAAATGAATCTTTGACAAGTATTCAAGGTTTCAGCGTTGTCTCAATAATGAGGATTAAGTTCTTACTAACAAGTGAAAGCAAAAGTTGTATTCACTTACTAAGGAATATATGCATATTCATTAAAAGAAGTCAGATGAATGAGGCTTTATAAAAATGAGGAGGCATCTAGAAGCACCACTAAAGGTAAAAATCCATGATAAATATGTCTAGTTTATGTTAAAAAAAAATCCCCAAATCATATTTCAGGAAATGGCAATACATTTGTGATTGAGAAATAACTATGTTAGCAATGAAAAATAATAAGGTAGTTTTTTATATTTTTATTTTAATCAAACTTTAAAAATAAAAAAAAATCAAGGATTGTCTTAAAAGAAATCAAGACTGCTCGTCAGTTTTAGTAATTCTTAGAATTTGGTATTTTTCAACTGGGAAGAACAATAGAATGTAAAGTTTTAAAAGGACTGAAGACAGAGAAAAACCCTCTTTTCTGATACAGAGTCTAACAGGGTAGGGAGATTGGGTTTACATAAGATAGTTCCCTCATGCATGTCCTAGATGATTCTCTGCTTTTCTTTCTTCTCCTTTCCTTTCAGATAACTGTCTTCTGTTAATTCCCTGTAACTAGTTGTTTAGTAACTACACAATTTACTATTGTAAATGGCAAGTCGGAAGCATAAACTACAGCGGCATGTTTATGTGTGCTTACCAATTTACTACCGTACTTGAATGCTTATGCTTCTGATAGGATAGGGTTTATGTGCTTTTTAAAAAAAATGTTATGAATCATCAAAACAAGAAATGTTTTCTCCTAGTTTATCCTGTCCCAGTTACACACTTCTTGAAATTAGCTAGGTTCTGCATCACATAGAATCAGAAATTAATTAAACCAGTAAATATTAAACGTGATTCTTAATATACATAAAACTGTAACATCAGTGTTCTTTGATTATATTTACATATTGTTCCTTATATTTCTATTTAAGCATTTCAGGCATTATACACAGAAATTAAAAGCATGATTCTTTAAAAACATGGAATAAAGTCTTACAAGAAATTAATTCAATATTCACAACACTTTATAACTCAGTGAAAGGATAAATGTATATTTTAAGAACTTTTATTTATTTGGGCCATAGTATATACAAATAAAAATATAGTACTCTGCTTAATTTTTGCCAGTTAAAATTAAATATGCTAAATCTAATTGTGCTTATTTCTCTAATGAGAAAATGAGGAATTTTGGCATACATGTAGATATTTGTGAGAAAATAACACCTATGTAATAATAAAAATATAATACTTAAATAGTATTTTCCCACCACAATTTTTATCAAAAATAAACTATTTTAATAATCTTAATTTTTCATTTTTCTGTATTTGTTTCAAATATATTCCTATTGTTCTGGCATATATGTGTATCATTTTTTATTTTAAGACTAAGACATCTATTATTGATGTACATGTATAAACGTAAACTGTATCTCAAAATGAATACAAAACTCACAAGAGTGAACTGAAAGAGGATACTTACATAGAAACTGTAAAGGTATGCCTGAAACAGCTAAAATCAATGTCTACGAATTCATTTTCAAAGGCAAGTTTTTAAGTCGTGTGCTGGACTTGAAAAGAGAAATGATTTTGGAATAGTGAACATTTACAGATAAAAAGATAACGCTGTCTGCTGTGCAATGAAGGAATTTAAATTTACAGTGAGAGTCTGACATCTGGTGGTGAGACAGAGGAGTATCAGAAAAAAAGGGGGCTGTTGTAAAGCACCTCCTGGCTTTTACACAATCAAACTCCACTAAAAATTATAAGAAATTCTTTTATATTTTCTCTATTTTAGACATTTTCATAACATTTTTGCCTCCTCCTAATGAATCCTCTCTTATATTTACATTTCCTAAATATTGCTTGTGTTAAAGATATATTTTCAATAGAGTGAAAATATTGGTAGGCAGTTATTTTTTTAAATAATAATAAATATTCGCTTAGAAATAGTTTGACTTATTAAATTAATTCATAGAAAGTTAGTTTTATGTTACATTTTTGGGATCAAAATGAACCTTCCCTAAATCTTCCCAATAAACAAATTAAAAATTCACAAAGAAATTTAAAGTTATTTTTAACAAAGAGTAAGAATGGCAACAAAAAGACTTTAAACGTTCAATTGAAAGATAATCTTTATTTACAATAGCCAGGACACGGAACCAACCTAAATGTCCATCGGCAGATGAATGGATAAAGAAGATGTGGCACATATATACAATGGAATATTAGCCATAAAAAGAAACAAAATTGAGTTATTTGTAGTGAGGTGGATGGACCTAGATAGAGTCTGTCATACAGAGTGAAGTAAGTAAGAAAGAGAAAAACAAATACTGTATGCTAACACATATATATGGAATCTTAAAAAAAAAAAATGGTCATGAAGAACCTAGGGGCAAGACGGGAATAAAGACGCAGACCTACTAGAGAATGGACAGGATATGGGCAGGGGGAAGGGTAAGGTGGGACGAAGTGAAAGAGTGGCATGGACATATATACACTACCAAACGTAAAATAGATAGCTAGTGGGAAGCAGCTGCATAGCACAGGGAGATCAGCTTGGTGTTCTGGGATGACCTAGAGGGGTGGGATAGGGAGGGTGGGAGGGAGGCTCAAGAGGGAGGGGATATGGTGATATATGTATATGTATAGCTGATTCACTTTGTTGTACAGCAGAAACTAACAGTATTGTGAAGCAATTATACTCCAATAAAGAACTATTAAAAAATAATAATTCATAGAACAAAACTATTGATAATATACTCCTAGCCCATAATACTATTTTTATTAAAATTATCCAAAAGAATCACAAAATTGGTACAGCAAACTATGTTCTAAGACTAACAACCTATTACAATGTAATATGTTTGTTATACAAAATTAATCCTGCTTAAATTTTGCAGTAAGTAAATTACAGTAACAGCTAAAAATAAAACTAGTAATATTAATGTTTCATAAAGTAGATTTTTCTAAGTTATTTTATCTTATAATTTTAACATGTCCTTCAAATAATTTTTAAATGTATTGCTAAACCCGAATAACAAGCTTTGGTTTTTTTCACCCTTAAACATCAAAATACAAAACTAGAAATTAATACAGAATTGGCATCTTCTGGTGCATATTCAAAGTGACATGAAGTAGCCAGAGAGGAAAGCTTTTGCATGATTTATGTTCCTAAAAGATTTAACCAAACAGTGTGAAAAATGTTCATAGTTAAAAAGAAAAAAACATATCTTGGTAATTGCCTCCGATTAATTGCCTCCAATCTCCATTTTGCTCAGCGTATGTAGGCAAAGCATTAGGACTGCACTGGTTGTTTCTGGTGTGGCTCTTTGATGTCTTCATCTAAGAAGCTGTGTGACACTCAGAACAGAGAATGCCACTGATCTCCGAAAAGATTCCGTCGTTGTAGCATTTCATAAATCCTTCTGTAGTGGCAGATAAGCGATAGTATCCTAAGATCAACATCTGTTTCTTCCTCATTTCTCCACAGCTTTAAATTGAATTAATGTATGGGGTGGGTGGTCATACTGGCTTGGTTATTGGTCTTCCTCATTGATGCCCTTTATATCATGCAGGAGATTGAATTCATCGTTTATTGTGAATCTGCTGAGTAAACTTTCAGGAGAACTTTTCGAATACTCAGGAACACTCAGCAGCGTGAATGGGAGGCATTCTCCTGTACCACTGTAATCAAAGACATAAAAACACTTCTATTAATTTATCTGTGAAAGGTTGATATTCCCACAAATTGATGAGAATCTTGAAAGAATGTTTTAAAAGTAAGAATCAATTTTACCATTTACATAGACATTGCTCTGTAAAGCCCAGGTAATTTTAGGAATGCTAAATAACAGAAGCCATAGTGGTTTTTTTCCCCCTTTGGAGATACTTATTCTTACATTAAATAGTTATTGATGCAGTTACATTATGTATGAAAACTCTCTCTCCAAGTGCTTTGAAGATAGGGTATCTTTCTTAACAGAGACTTGTGAATAAGGAATGCAAAGAAATTTCAAAGCATTTTAGAATAAAAACAACTCTATGTATCCACTAATGAATGTTCGTGTTCATTTCCCCCGTAAAAATACTCAAATTTTTTCAGGCCTCTTTGAATGGGAAGCCCGTGTTCTGCCCTCATCACACCCTGTCTCCCCATGCTATGAACTCTCTGCTGTTTTCATGGCTCTGAGAAAAAGGATGATATCAATTTTTTTTCTGGCTTTTGATTTCTCAGTGCCTGTCACATGGTAGGATTTCAATGATTTTTTTAAATGAATAAATAAGTAATGAATGAATGCAAAAGTGCTTTTCTTTTTTTTCCTCCAGTATCAGTAATTTTTGCCTAAAAGAGAACATAAAATTCCAATACACATCTATCCATGCTTGAGAGAAAACAGCAAGATAAATTATTGCAACACACACAGTCACATTATGTGTGAAGGCTTTGAAAATTCTTTTCTTTGGACAAAAAAAAGAAAAAGAAAGAGACGAGAACCTTTACAATTAAGCAATCCTTGGGGTCCATGTTATAGAAGTAGGTACATGAAATAGACAACGTTTTAGCTGCTAATATCTGCATTGATAATGTTTATACAGTGAGATGCCATCTGTTATATGAACATTTGCACACATTAATGGGCCCTGAGCTTACAATGATATATTTTACATGCAGAAACATGTCAGAAATTTGTAACAGATCAAATGTGTGGGCCCGTAATAGGCACTCCATTATCATGTTAATCATAATCTGAGCATTTGGTTTTCTGATGATTTTACTATAAAATTATATATTTTTAGAGCCCTCTTAATTTCCACATCTTTCCTGATTGCTGCTGACCACATTATTTTTTCCGTTTGATTATATCCTGTAATATATACTCTCTATGCTTCTCATTTGCTATCAACAACCCTATCTAACTCTTCACTAATGACAGAATTGTCTTTCCCAAATGGTTGCAAGTTCCCCAGATCAGGGTGTGTGTCTCCCCTCTTTGGTATCCACGTACTTCGCAGAACCAGGGTTTTCAGAGATAATGTTAACTTTTGAAGGGCCAGTACTAAATATGTCCTGGATATTTGTTTTTATAGAAATGCTACTAAAATATAAACAGATTCTATGAAACATAAAATGTTTCCTTGTTAGCTGGTTCAACTAATGTTATCTGGAGCCAACCCCACTCTGTACATTAGCCTATTTTTTCTCCCATGGTGTTAATCACCTTCTAAAATTAACTTACTTGGTTGTTTTTTAAAACTTTTTTATTATCTATCTCCCTCACTAGAATCTAAGCTGCATGGTGACAGGGACCTTTCTGCCTTATTCATAGCTCTATCCTCAATGGCTAGAACTACCTCTGTCTATAGCAGGTGCTTAGTAATTGTTAATTTTCCCCTAGACACTCCATTTGGAATTGACAACTTGCTAGGATTTGATTCATAGTGTTAGAAGGGAATTTAGAGTTCATTTAACCTCATTCTATAATACCTCTGAGAGGTACCCATGTGACTTCTGCTTGTATTTTCATGACAGGAGGCTCATCATATATGAGCCATTGTTGGAAAGCTCTTGTTTTTAAAAAGAACTTTCTTGTAATGACTTGAAACCTGTCTTGTCTTTGAATAAAATATTACTGACACTGTCCATTCACTCCATAAGGTGAGCCAGACAGGAACAATTCCTGTTTTCATGTCCACATAGTCAAATGGGAGAGACAGATAACTAAACATATTATGTTTACAACACATGTTAAGCATAATGCTTGAATAAGAAGTACAAGATCAAAAAGAACCAAAGTAAAATCAGGTTCAGAAGAGAGGCAGCCCCAGGTTCTGCTGTCTCAAACAGATGTACAATGTAACACCCTCCTGCATCCCTCCACGAGATGTACATTACACAGAAACACTTCTGAAACCGGATGAATGGGTTTTTTCTAACTATGATAACATAGTAAGTATGGCTGCAACAGACTCACAAGACAAGAGAAAAATCTACCAAAAAAGAGCACACTACATTTGGTTTACTTATATGTAAGACTGAACGTTACCATCATCTGCTGGAATTTCATTTTCTTCTAATTATTTTTGTCTCTTGAAAAGTTAAATTGGCTTTCCAAATACAGTTTCATATTTTTCCTAATAAAATAATGTGTGATTTTCATAAAGAAATCTTCTGTTTCTAAAACTTGTTTATTTCTGATATGCACTTTTCATTTCCTATTGCAAAGATTTTTTTTATAAACATTTAGATCACTAAGCAAATGAGTAGCTTCTTAAACTAAATAATGCATGTCATCAGCCATATCACGCAAAGTTGTTGATCAAAAAAATTTGAATGGAGATGCTTAGATGTTATGATATATACTTATAACTAGATTTAATCAGTTTGCAGGGTGAAAATTAACTGCTCTTACAAGGGTTTGCTTTTAAAACTTTTCTCCCAAGTTTGTTGCTTACCTTCAATCTTAATATTTTTATTTTCAAAGCGCCTGCCACTTCTTATCACTCATACCGAAACCACTCTCTTCATAGTCTCTTGACACAAACTCATGCTCTTTTATTATTATTATTATTCTCTTCCATTCTCTCACTTTCTGAACTTAGTTTGATCCTTGATATGGAATCCAAGTGGTCCTGGAATTGCATGGAAAGAAAGAATGAGTTCCTTAACTCCAAGGAACTTACAGATTTGGTCATTCCACAGATTTTAGACAGCAAAATTAACACAAAAGAAAGAAGAAAAAAAATAAAAAAACAAGCCACACAGAAACATCTTTAATGGTTATGGCAGGTTGTGTTTTCCAAAGATGACCACCAAAATCTCTCTCGACACATATGCTATTCTAGAATCTTGTCACTCCCCCATCAAGAGATGGAGTATAATTCTCTTTCCCTTGATTCTGGGAAGGCTTGTGGCTCTCTTGCAAAAATAAAATACAATGAAGCAAAAATTAAGCTGTGTGACTTCTGGGGCGAGATCATAAAAGGCAATGTAACTCCCATTCGGTTTGCTTCCCTCTAGAAAACTTCAGGCCTTATGAGCAGCCTGATTACCCTGAGGCTGCCATGTTGTGAGGAAGCACAAACTACCCATGAGCAGAGGTCACATGGAGAGGCCCTTGGACCATATGAAGAGATCCCCTAGCTGACTGCTGCTCCAGCCCCACCCCTGCCACTGTTCCAGCTCCAGCCACCATCTGACTGCGATCAGAGTCCCACAGCCAGCTCAACCCTTCCCAAATTCCTGACCCACGGAAATCATGAGGAATAATAAAATGAATGTCATTGTATTAAGACACTAAATTTGGGAGTCATTTGTTATGTAGCAATAGATAACTACAATGGCTTTCAGAAACTTGGTGCTGAAATTAAGGTAGTGAAGAATAATCTTGTTCTATGCACAGCTTTAAAAGCAGTGAAGGCTGAGATTCAGAATTCTTTGGTCCTCTAGAAGGGTCTCCCAGCTGTTGATATTTGTTCTTTGGTAGTACCTAAAATTATGCTTTATCATGATGTGTTAAATGTTATTGAATTTTATAAAATATATATCACATTAGTATAATTTCTTTAAAAAACAGTATCCACCTTTCTATTAAATATATCAAGAGATTTTATTATTATGCCCTGTAATGGTAGGTAGCCAAATGGAGGCCTTATAAACTCTTTTATATGTATTACTCAACAAATATGGTAACTCTTGGCATAAAACAGCATATATCTGTTAAGATTACTTCATCAACGAATGATAGAAATTCTCAGCTTAAATTGATGTAAGCAAGAAAGAAATTTATTATCTCAAGAAGTCAGGATCTTCCATGATGGCTTGGGCTCTGCTTCTTTGCGTCTCTTGGGTCAGCCTCACCTGTGGGTGGGCTTCACCCTTACACTGGTAACAAGATGGCTGCAGCAGTTCCGTGCAACACATCCAGACACAGCAATGGCCTGGAAAGAACAGTCTGTTCCAATGAATTCTTATTTTGAATGAAAAACTCTTTAGCATTTAAAATCCATTCATTCAATAATTATTTATTCAACACTTGATAAATGCCTGCCAATAGTCTAAGTGCTTGAAATGCAGCTATCAGCAAACTAGTAGACCTCCACTTATATGTCACTGGACGTAACTGGGTCACATGGCACCTTGTACCCATTCAATGGAAAGAGTTATAAGACCACAATGATTGATTGGAACCCAATCCAAGATATTTCAGGAAAAACGATCCCTCTTCCCTAAATCATGTAGGAGAGGCATAATCACTTGAACAGATTGGGGCGTTTCTAGCAAGGATCCAATAGGGGAAAAGGATATCTAGTAGATCACTTAGCAGTGTCTGTAAACAGAATGTATAAGAATATATTGTTATTCAGTTTATGAAGATTATCTAATAACGTAGATATGTCTTGTTACATAATGTTAGGTTAAGTTACCAGGATTTTTAAAAGGTACATATAAAATGATCACAACTATATATGTTTAAATCTTGGCATATTCAAAAGGGCCAAATAGCAATACTAAAATGCCAGTAATATATTGCCTGTTTACTTTTTTTTTTTTTTTTTGCATTACGCGGGCCTCTCACTGTTGTGGCCTCTCCCGTTGCGAAGCACAGGCTCCGGACGCGCAGGCCCAGCGGCCATGGCTCACGGGCCCAGCCGCTCCGCGGCACGTGGGATCCTCCCAGACCGGGGCACGAACCCGTGTCCCCTGCATCGGCAGGCGGACTCTCAACCACTGCGCCACCAGGGAAGCCCTGCCTGTTTACTTTTTGTGATAGAGCTATTTGTGTATTTGTATATCCTGTTTCTACTTTTCCCACTAAATTTTCTTTAATGAGCTTTTTCTTCTTTAAATAGTTCTTTAAATGAAAAATAATTTCTTGTCAACTGTGTCCAGCTACATTATCTACTGCCTAATCTAAATCAAATAAAACAAATTTATGGAGCCTGAAGTTTCCTAGTCTCAGATCATAGCAATGACATCTTTTTTTTTTTTTTCCAGTACTTCCAGCTCAACCAAGAACAAGCAATTTTAAATAAAGAAAAAGAACTCCCTTGTCAAGAATCTTCAGATCAATGATCAGGAATATATGATATTTTAGAGTTTAAATATTTGTCAAAGATTAAGATGATTATAAATTCACTAAATATATACTCTTACAGCTATACTAGGTTTTGGTTAATGTTAACATATCTTATGTTTAAATTAATTAATGATTTACCAGAAAATCTGCTTTATAGTATAAAGAGAAATAGAAACCTTTCCTCCAAGCATCCAGATGCCTGGAGCCTACTAAGGTCAAGCCCCAAAATAAATCATATATAGTTCACTCATCTCTCCTTCTCCTTACTCTTTGGTTTCAGTTTTCATGGGGACTCATGTTTGAGGGGCTAATTATGACCACGTAGGCTGTTGGGAGACACACATTCTCTTGGGAAGAAAAGCTATGAGGTTGAAAAGCAGCAGGGCTTCTTTCTCCCACTGCAATCAGGATAGTCCACAAAATGCACTCAGTAAGAAGTGTTTGCTAGCTTAAAAAAAAATGAGTATCGTAATTTCTCAGTTGCACTAACACGCCTATGCTCATCAGTGGGTTCAGCTGAAGATTTAGAAGAAGTAGTTTTGGGAGATGAAACATTCAGTAATTTGCCTTTTAAAGGTGACTACCTATAAAGCAAATCTTCATGGCTAATGTAAATTGATAACCTCTTGCCTCCATGTAAAGAACAGAAGCCTGTCTCTAGCCGTAGAGATGTGTTAACTGTTGGCCTCTCAAAACTGCAAAAACATGGTGAGCACTGCTCTTCCCTATCAGTGTGACATCTAAACAGCTCAGAGCTGATAGGATTCTTCATCAATCACCTTGATCACAATGGCTGTATGGACAGGGAATTTAAGAGAGCTGATCTGCTCTGTCACTTTGGGCTACCTTGTTCTTTTTTTCTTTCTTACTTTTCTTTAGGCCATCTCATCCATCAACTGAACTGCACAACAATTGAGACCTAAAACTAAAAACACATATAATGACACTTAGTTAAATGATTGGGCACTGCTAAACCCACAGGGAATCAGAGTAACCCTCCAGTTTGATTTAAAGAATCAGTCCACCAGTTGTGAGGTACTCACGCAAACAAATGAGTATTTGGCATTACGCATCCTGTACCTAATAGTCTCTGGTATTGCAAAGACTTTAAATATCCAATGTAATAGAATACATTTGCAAAATAAAATCAAAGAGATCAGATTTGTGGTTACCAGAGGCAGGGGGTGGGGGGAGTGAGAATCGGGTGAAGGTAGTTAAAAGGTACAAACTTCCAGTTGTAAGATAAATTAGTACTAGCGATGTAATGTACAACATACTAAATGAAATTAACACTATGATACACTTTTTATGAAAGTTGTTAAGAGGGTAAATTCTAAGAGTTCTCATGACAAGGAAAAATATTTTTTTCTATTTGTTTAATTTTGTCTGTACATGAGATGATGGATGTTCACTAAATTTACTGTGGTCATCATTTCATGATGTGTGTAAGTCAAATCATTACACTGTACACCTTAAACTTACACAGTGCTGTATGTCAGTTATATCTCAGTAAAACTGGGAGAAAAAAATTAAATCACCAGATGTCAACATCTTTGAATGAATACTATTCTGAATAAATCAAAAAGGACATTGTTAGAAAAGAAAAAAATGAATACCAAATATAATAGTTCTGGTAAATGAGTTTCACGTGCAGGAGTTTGTAGCTTATAAGTTCAAGTATAAGCGGTGGGTAGATGTGTCAGCCCGGGATGTAGTGATGCATCGTGAGAAACTCAAGGAGCACAGCTTCAGCTCTCCCCAGGGACAGCCAGGGAATCTCTGAAGCCTCTGATACCTTGGAGGTCACATCTCCCTCTGAATTTAAAGGTACCTTATTTTGTCTTTTACATCCGTGAATATGATTAAACTCCTGCTGTTGTGCTAAATTTCCAAGATTGTAAAAAGTCAGGGGAATTAAAAAGGTCACTGCAGCATTTCATTTCACCAGCAGACTAATGTTATAGGAGGACATAGGAAATTGCTTGAAATGAGAACCTGTATCCAAATTCTGGAAAACCTGAGTGGGAAAACCTAGGTGGGAAAGAGAAGATTCTTTTAGGTGTGTAAGGACAATGTGAGACTCCTTACCAGAATGTCTTAGTCAAGAAAATTAAAATGTCATTTTAATAGTAAAAAGAGGCTAGCATCTGGTCACTTAACATGAAAATTTGCCAGGAGTTAGTTGCAATATCCATTTTTCTGTGGACCCCTGGACTTGTTTATAAATTTAGAATATTGCTTTTATACCTTAGAGCTACAAATTAACTACACAACATAACCCTTTCTGTTTTAGTACAATACCACTATTTTACACAACTAGGAGTAAAATGTTAGATGTAAATATAAAATTAAGAAATAGGGCTTCCCAGGCTTCCCTGGTGGCGCAGTGGTTGAGAGTCCGCCTGCCGATGCAGGGGACACGGGTTCGAGCCCCGGTCCGGGAAGATCCCACATGCCGCGGAGCGGCTGGGCCCGTGAGCCATGGCTGCTGGGCCTGCGCGTCCGGAGCCTGTGCTCCGCAACGGGAGAGGCCACAACAGTGAGAGGCCCGTGTACGGCAAAAAAAAAAAAAAAAAAAAAAAAAAGAAAAGAAAAGAAATAGTGAAATCAACAAAGATAGAACATATACATGAATGACCAAATCTGCATTCATTCAGGACAAAATGTAAAACAATTTGTTTACATCTATAAGATGAAAAAATACTCATGTTGGCCTAAAATAAAAATAATTGCAATGCATGTTAATGCATATGTGCTTTGAAATCTGTTGACTCCTATGAGCAATATGATATTTTGTGATAGTTGAAAATTCAAGTTGTTTCAAAGACAGCTCTTAAGCAGATCCATCCAAAAGGACTGCCTCAAGTTTATCCCAATTTAGTGTCTGCACAACATGAGTTATCAACATGGAGCATCTTCAAAATAAGTCAATATTCGTGATGTTTCTGAGGTGCACATCAAAGAAATTATTTCAGTAAGCCCAGACTCTTGCATCTTCCCATACATAGAGAAACACTAAATTCCTTAACTTGAGATGTGGCCTCCTGGGCTTGAAGCCCTCAAAATTCCTGATAACTCTCAACTTTTAGGTTGTGAATATATATATATATATATATATATATATTTTTTTTTTTTTTTTTTTTTTTTTTTTTTTGCGGTACGTGGGCCTCTCACTGTTGCGGCCTCTCCCGTCGCGGAGCACAGGCTCCAGACGCACAGGCTCAGCGGCCATGGCTCACGGGTCCAGCCGCTCCGCGGCATGTGGGATCTTCCCAGACTGGGACACGAACCCGTGTCCCCTGCAGCGGCAGGCAGACTCTCAACCACTGCGCCACCAGGGAAGCCCGGTTGTGAATATTTTTAAGTCTACAGGTATAAAGCAGACACTTCCAAAGCAGAACAAAAGACAAATCTCAACATTTGGAACACTGACACCGGTGGCGGACACTCTCAGAAAGATCCATCTGAGGAGCTGTTAGAACGTTGTCACCCTTTTTTCCACAAGATTGTGAAATGGACATTGACAGTGGGGAATTGTCACAGGCAAGAGCTAAATCGGACTCCACGTTGGATCTGTTTCTTTGACTTTAACCTTTGCTTTTCGTTGATTTTGCTATTATAATCATACGTAATGGCCTGCCTCAGGGAACACTGCCCATCTGTGAATGGTTGCAAGAAAAAAGAAAGCAACACATCCCCTCACTGAGGCTGGTCATTCCCGAAGATGTTTTGCAAGACTGATGGCCCTTTTACTTATTACTTCCTCACTGCCTCTCCCTCTCTGACTCTATAAAAGAAACTGGCATCCAGATCCAGATAAGATGGTTTTTCAGAGGCACTAGTCTGCCATCTTCTCAGTTTACCACATTTCTGAATAAAGTCGTATTCCTTGCCTCAAAAAAAAAAAGATATATATATATTCGTGATGTTTGATTATATAAAATGTTAAAAAATCTTATAATTCTTTAATATTTGAATTTTGGATAGGATTTTTTTTAGATTCTCCCAGGGTAAATAGTGTGCTTTATTAGTAAACATTTATTAAATTCATAAAATATGTCAGACAAATGCTTTATAAGCATCATCTCATTTAATCTTCTCAAAAATCCTATGAGATAATATTATTAGGCCCATTTGACAGATTAGAAAACTGAGATACAGAGAAGCTAAGCAACTTGGATGAAGTATATGTTGGAGATGGAATATAAACCCACAGCCCAAGCTCTTATTCGGTGTACTAGTCTGTGTAGAAACAATTTAAGCCACAAACCACAGAGTACTTCCTTCAGTAAATTCTGGTACACCTATAACATCATTATGAAAATAGCTTCAAACTATTATATATAGAATGGATAAACAACAAGGTCCTCCTGTATAGCACAGGAACTATATTCAATATCCTGTGATAAACCATAACGGAAGAGAATATGAAAAAGAACATGTATATACGTATAACTGAATCACTTTCCTGTACAGCAAAAACTAACACACATTGTAAATCAACTATACTTCAATAAAATAAAATTTAAGAAAAAGAAAACAGTTTGACAACATTCAAAGATGTTGGGTAACTAACGCCCTTTAAGTTGCAAAACTAAGTTCTTTTCAGACTCAGATAACTGTCCTGAATGAGAGCTGTTGTGTTAACTGGAATTTGAGGTTAATTCATTTAATAGAGAAGCCATTTGCCTTTCAAGAAGGCCTTCCTATGTAAACAAATAGAAAGATCATTGAGAACCTGCTCATCTTTGTAGCCCAAACACCTAGTGTATTTCGCACATTCTATGTGCTCAATAAGTATCTCCTGATTACATTAGCTAATCAATTAATTTATTATTGAACATTCAATTAAGTGAATCTTGATCTTATAAGCAAACTCATATGTGTATTAGTGCATGGGCTCTGTAGTTTGTGGCACGCAGGCTCTCTAGTTGGGAGCTCAGGCTCAGTAGTTGTGGTACATGGGCTTAGTTGTCCCGTGGCATGTGGGATCTTAGTTCCCTGACCAGGGATTGAACCCACATCCCCTGCGTTGGAAGGTGGATTCTTTACCACTGGACCACCGGGGAAGTCTCTGTATTACATACCTTAAAAGAGGTCTCATAAATACACAACGTTAACTTACCTCTGGTGATTTTCTGAATTTACTTGTTGGGTAAATCTATAGAAAATACAAAATACTATTCATACTCAAATCAAAAGTTTAAATAAAGGCATTGTCTTAGTTCAGGCTATAATAACAGAATATCATAGACTAGGTGGCTTAAGCAACATTTATTTCTCATAGTTCTGGAAGCTAAGAAGTCCAAGATCCAGCATCTGGTTAGGGCTCTCTTCCTGGTTTGCAGGTAGTCATCTCATTGTATCCTCACATGCAGAAAGGAGAGAGAGAAGAGAGAGCTTTCTCTCTCTTGTCTCTTCTTACAAGAGCACTAATCTCATTCATGAGGGCTCCACCCTCATGACTTAATTATCTCCCAAAGACCCCACCTGCTAATACTATCACATTGGGGGTTAGGATTTCAACATATGAATTTTGAGGGGACACAAATATTTAGTACGTAACAGACATTAAATAATATCAAGTCTTAATAAATAATTCTTATTGTTCATTCTTTATTCTTTATATGCCTTCGTTCTGAGTTAAATTTCTGCTCTTTCCTTAACAGTCCAATGTTCTGATTTGTGAATTTATTCATGCCTTTGTAAAAATATTACCAATCTCACATAGCAACCTATGTATCATGTGTAATTCCCTCCTGAGTATGACTAATAATTAATCTAACTTGTAGGTGTTAGATAATATACCATAGTTACCCACTTGCCTAAAACTATACCAGAATTTTAGTCTGTGATCAACATATATAAAAATCTCTCTGTATAATTTCCAAATCTTTTTTTCAAAATGTCCTTGTGTGCAACAGAAAGACAGCTTGGCAGTACAGATTTCTGGACATGTTGAAGAGTGATCTAGTCTCCATTTATTGCTTGAGACTGTTGGATTCCCTAGCATGCTGACTAACTGATTAAGGATTTGGACTGCTCTTACTGCAAGGCAGTGATGGTATTACATTGCATCATTTACTTCCATGAAACAAATGTCCTTAACAAAGTCCACTTTTCATGATCAGTAAAAGTTTATGAATAAATGGGGAAATATTATAGCTCACACATTATTGAGGGAAAAGCATACCTAGTTGGAGGGGTATACTCAAAGCTCTGGTATCTCTCTTCACACCCTAAAAAACTGGAGGAAATAGAGACCATATAAAGTTCTAGGTGTGCATGTTCGCATACACTCTAAACCCTGTATTTCAAACTACTTTAACTTGTTGAGGTTCCTGAGGACAAAAATAGAGCGCCGAGAGCCTGGTGAGTCCTTCCTTTCCATGTTAGGAGGGTGGATGAATTGCTGGGACTGTCGAGCTAGCCTCCTGATTTGGAGATGAGAAATGAATACTAATATTCAAGTCTCTTAATGTCTTTCCTAAATTTCCACATCACAGCATCAGAATAACCAGTTTACAGGCTTTGTATTGAAAACTTGGGTACGAATTGGTGTCCTGCCTTTTTCTTAGGATTCCTTCCTCATTGTTTACATGAGCAGTCCTTGGGAAGCAGAAGCTAACCCATCACTTCCACTCTCCTCCTCCCACACAAAATTCCTTTCCTGTGTGGCTCGCAGATTCAACATTTGTGATTATTCACAATATAACAGAAGCAAAGTGTTTACCCTAAAGGACTGAGTTATCTATTTAAATGATCTGTACAGACAGAACAGGCAATGGAAGGAAAAAGCCCTACATTTTGAAGGCAGTCTTAATAAATATTTTATTGAAATATAGTGGTGTTTCACAGAGAGAGATATGCTCAAGTTTATCCATTTTATCTTGAAATTTTTTTTTCATTGTTACAGAAAGTGAAATAGTAGAAGAAAGTAGAAACATAACAGCAATCATTATAAATGTTTATAGACATAAGTAAAGCCCTTATCTAAAGTTCATCCTGTTTAAGGACATGTTTTATGTTGTACAATTCCTCTTAGAATATCAATCTAATAAGCACCAAATGAGGCTGAAGACAATGCTGTTATAAAAGATGGAGAAAAATGATTAAAATATGATAATTATACTGATGGCTTATATGTTCAATCTAATCAACCAGGCTTCCAATTTGTCATAATGTACACTCACTCATACATTATTACTTAATTATAGCAACACTTCTATTTGGAAAGGTTGTCAATCAAGTGAACACCCAGCATTTTTTCTTTTTTTTTCCCTAATAAGGGGCATATTTTCAGTAAGGATTTGAAGCTGCCATGCTATTGATTTAACCCTTGAAATACTTTGCATGCAAAAACTATAGTTCCCATTGAATATTTTTCTTTATATACATATAAATATAAGTTTATACTATGTAACATTATTCTTTTATGTCAGAACTGATATACCACATTCTAAAAGAAAATTAAATATCGACAGAAGTTGGTGATTTTATGGTTACGATATCCATGTGCTTGCACTAAAAGACAAAAGATGTGCTGTTTTTAAGAGAGGGAAAATTTGACCATAGTGTTTCCCAGTTTGTCTGTGATCCATATTGAATAAGAAACAGCAGTGAGGGTGAAATTTAGATAGTTCTTGGACATGAATGCTTTACAGTCTTTACCCATAGCAAATTAAAGGTTTCCCTTACCTTTTACTTTATCTCTTCTGGCTCCATTACTCTGCCTTCCATTTGGTAAAAATGTTTAACATATTGCAAAAACAATCATGTAAGTGCATCTGCCAGGGTCACCTACTAAGATGTTAGTAACTTGATCATATAACCAAGTCTTCTCTAGCAAAATGAAGCAATAAATTGAAACAGCTACTCATATTACTGAAATGACTAAAAATGTGTCTCAATTATTTTGAATATATTATTGACTTTGGAAGATACATTTCTGTATATATGCATACAGATCTATATATATAGATTAAATATGATCTCTGTATGTGTATATGACTTATATGTATACAGTATATTCTCAATTTTTTAACCCAGATTATTTAATAGACCATTTTGTCAAGATGGTCAGATTATTGACTAAGAATTTAGAAATATATATTCTTATTGAGTGTGGACAGTTTGTGTCCTTAAGTCTCTGGATAATTGGTTCTATGACTCCATTCAACCAATATGGTAGATAAGTCCATGGGATCTATTTTTTTATAATTAGTGGGAGAGAGAGAGAGAGACTTTATTTCTCCTTTATTTCTTTAACTATTCTTCTTTGCAAGTGTAAAATAAAGAAGCAAATGTTCATATTTGCAAACCTCCATTATTCTTTACATCTAGTGTTACACTTGTTACACTAGATGTTACAATTGCAAACATGGAATATGAGCCCATATATCAACACCACTACATTTCTATCACTTTCATGAATTACTAACAAAAACAATTATATCAAATGTTTTGTTTTTTGTTTTTTTTGCGGTACGCAGGCCTCTCACCGCTGTGGCCTCTCCCGTTGCGGAGTACAGGCTCCGGACGCGCAGGCTCAGTGGCAATGGCTCACGGGCCCAGCCGCTCCGCGGCATATGGGATCTTCCCGGACCGAGGCACGAACCCGTGTCCCCTGCATCGGTAGGCGGACTCTCAACCACAGCGCCACCAGGGAAGCCCTCTTTAGATGTTTTAACTTCATTTATCCTTTGTAACAACTGTGGGATTGGTATTATTGTTCATTATTTTCAGTTGAGGAAATTGAGGCACAGAAAGATGAAGTAGCGTGCCAGAATTATTTACTAAATATTAGAAAAATTTCAAACTGGAGTCCCTCTCTGAGTTTTCTGAGAATGTCAACAATAATAACAATGAGAAAAGTTTGGGGGAAAGTCAGGGCTTATGCTCCTTGCCTTAACTGCAACCTCACCTCCTCTGCCGCCTTTTTGCCCCATTGTGGGGTGGCCTGCTCTGCAGTTTCCTCTCCTCCTGGCCCCAGGGAGCTGCTTCTCTGGGCTTGGTTCCCTCACTTCCTGATGACTCCATTTTGATACTTGGCTGACTGCTCCAGGGAGGGATCCAGGTTCATCCCGGTACCCTATCTTAAACCCTGGAACTCCACCAT
Organism: Orcinus orca; assembly: GCF_937001465.1. NCBI lineage: Eukaryota > Metazoa > Chordata > Mammalia > Artiodactyla > Delphinidae > Orcinus > Orcinus orca. The sequence goes on along the minus strand of NC_064559.1, from coordinate 16,555,359 downwards.
TAATTAATCTAGTTGCATTCTGCTGTTATCATATGTTCACACAAAAGTAGATCCAAACATCCTAAGGAGAATTTGTAAGTTGTATAAATATGTCAACCAAATAACATACCTGAACATGTAAGGAGGGGAGATGAGTTTGGGTTTGAAACTATCCAAAGAAGGGATATGTTTTCATTTCTTTCATACAGTAACACAGCTGAAAGCAATCTTCCTTTACCGTGAAAGAAGGCAGGAAAGAGTCAGGAGAGTACTACACTATTAAACTCCAAGGAGGGTAAGAATGAAAAGTACCTGAATTCTGCAGAGTTAGATTGACAGCTCTTCACTGTAACACTCAGGATCCCCTGAGCCCTGATCCTGAGCACATACTCAACAGAGACCAGAACAAACAACAATATTTTAATAATCAAGTAGTGTGTCATAAAGAATGTAGGTTAGACATAAGGAAGAACAATCTGACATGGAGAATATTTGACCATGACAGTAAAATCCCTAATAAATTTAGATCAAATTTCAGCCAATTGGATTAAGAAGAAAAAAATCCAACCAGGACATATACGTGGCGTTATGAGAGCTATGAAGTCTATTAATGATGGGCTGAATTCTTTATTGGCCTGATTAAATTTACCACACAGTTTGCTATCAACATGGGTGTCATTAGGTACTAAAGATAATGCATAATCTCATTTCATGGAGATGTTGAAAAACATAACTGCCTTCTTGTCTCAAAGAAAGAGGCTAACTCTTTCTAAAGAGAAAAGGGGACTTCCCTGGCAGTGCAGTGGTTAGGACCCCACACTGCCAATGCAGGGGGCGCCAGTTCGATCCCTGGTTGGGGAACTAAGATCCCACATGCTGCGTGGCCAAAAAGATAAAGAAAATTAAAAAATAAAGAGAAAAGAATAAACAAGTTCATGCATTCAAGAATTTTTCTAGTTCTTCTAATCAGTGACTAAGTACATATAGATGTAAAAATCATATAAATCATATAAATTTCAGGTTAAGGGAAGCAGATATGTTGAACATTTTTTCTCCTGTAGTATAACAATTAAAAAATTCAACACACATTTATTGCTATGCTTCTGGTGTTGTAAATAAGCACTTCCATGTCCTCTATCTTATTTAACATTGTTATTAAACATTTTCATTTTCCTTGTAAAAAAGAAATTCTAATCCCTCTGTAGCCTGAGGGAAACCACTAAACCTTTATTCTTCAATTTTATTTAAAATTGAGATGATAATATTTAGCTCCCTAGGTACTATGAAAACTAATTAATTAGCGTTGGCAAAAGATCTTGAAGACCAAAAAATATGAAATTCCTAAACCTAATATTATTATATTTTTATTCTTCACAGTGCCCTCAATATTAGTCTCCTTTTTTTACTCTATTCCCCATCAGTAAATAACATTTAACTTGAAACAATTTGACATGAGCTAAAACCTATGAGCTGTTATCAAGATCTCTTGGCTAAAGACGGTATTTATGCGAATGTTTGTAGTACATACCAAAACATATGTGCTTGTTCACTAAAGATAGGAAAGTTTGAGTGAAAATAATATGATGAAATTCTTTTAACTGGCTCCCATGCGATTTCGGAATGGAATATGATGCTTTGTTTTTCATATTACTGGTGATATGACATAACTGAAGCAGCTTCGATGTTAAGTAAAAAAATGTAAAGTACAGCCAATTGCCTTTTTTTTTTTTTTTTTATTTTTTAGGTACGCGGGCCTCTCACTGTTGCAGCCTCTCCCATTGCGGAGCACAGGCTCCGCGGCCATGACTCACGGGCCCAGCCGCTCCGCGGCATGTGGGATCTTCCCGGACCGGGGCACGAACCCGTATTCTCTGCCTCGGCAGGCGGTCTCTCAACCACTGCGCCACCAGGGAAGCCCTCACCTGCCTTTTGACTTTGCTAATGGACATCGCTTTCTTTTAGGGTAGTCCCATATCACTGAATATGCTTTGGAAATACTCAGAATAGTATTCTTCTTAGCTTTCTGAAGCTTATTTCACAATAATTAAGCAGCAATTTTATATTCTTAACCCAAGAGCCAAGCTCTTGGAAAAACTACCATTGAATTATGGTACTTATTAAAATTCTCTGAAAATAAACCTTGTAATACTAAGGTTTTCAAATATGACATATTTTATACGGAATTCATTTGAATCAAACCACTGTTTGATTCCTAACACCTGTAGCAATGAAAGGACCTCAGGAATCCTGAAACAAAAAGGAATGAGTTTGCAAGTAAATAGAATGGGCAAATCCGTGAATTCTTAGTGTGCTTTTTTTTAGGCACTATTATGTGTTATATTTTAAATGGAAAAAAAGAAAGAACTCGCTTAATTTCAAGGTCAATGATAATCTCAGTCTCTCCTCTTCTCTTTCTTTTCTATTTCCAGCCCAAATACCTATGAATTGTGAGATGATGCTGAAAACGAATTATCTTCCAACCTAGGGCAACATATTTGCCTTAATTTCTTCCATATTCTGAAATTTAAAGAATTAAATGGAAAATATTTCATAATCAATAATTGATTGATTAACTCCCTGTCTTATCAGACTCAAAGCAATTCTATCACCGCTGTTAATACAACACAATATTTTATGTATACATTTTTTTTTTGTGGTACGCTGGCCTCTCACTGCTGTGGCCTCTCCCGTTGCGGAGCACAGGCTCCGGACGCGCAGGCTCAGCGGCCATGGCCCACGGGCCCAGCCGCTCCGCGGCATGTGGGATCTTCCCGGACCGGGGCACGAACCCGTGTCCCCTGCATCGGCAGGCAGACTCTCAACCACTGCACCACCAGGGAAGCCCTATGTATAAATTTTTATAAAGTGTCCAAGGTGCAATATAAAACTAACACAGCAGACAAAATCTGTGAGGAGTTTGCAATCTATCTTAAAGTTACATGGAAAATAAATACTCTTCGAATCCAAATAGGTTGACGTATTGTAGCACAAGATCAAAATTAGGGCAAAAGAGGTAGGTTTATGGGACCTTGGACAATTGATTCAGCCATCTTAAATTATGTATGTAATGATGTCATGTAAATGATAGTATATTAGGAATCAAAAATGAGAACAGAAGTGAAATCATTTTAAACTTCTATACAAATGGCAGATATTATTGCAACTATATAAATTAATATGAACACAGAGAAAAACATATATGTTGAACTACTCCATGTTTTGAAAGGACGGGATATAGGGAAATGATACAACTCTGTTTCAGGTGGACAAGTTTTCATAGGGTGACATTACAATGCTTTAGACCTAGTAAATTACATGCTTAACGTACATGCTTAGGAATATCCCATGCTTTCAAGGCAAGGTCTCCAGAATGAGAATAGAAGGACCAACCGCAGAGGAAACTGGGGGTCTTGGAAATGAGGGAAGTCATGTTTATGAATGAGGGCTGGTGGTTTGTTACCCAAGTGTTTGCTGCCTCATTGCTCCAATTTCTGGGGCCACCCTTGCCTATGACTTTAAAACAAATAAACACTTTTGGACAGTGATATTTAGTCAATTAAGATGTGGAAGAGAATATAGTCAAACTCATAAGAGCAGAGAGTAAGTTGGTGGTTACGAGGGGGTAAAGGGAGGGAGAAATAGGGAGGTGATGGTCAAAGGGTACGAAGTTTCAGTTACACAATAAATGGGTTGTAGAGATGTACTATACAGCATAGAGCCTATATAGCTAACAATGCTGCATCCTATATTTAAACTCTAAGGGGGTAAATCTTATGTTAAGTGTTCTTACAACACACACCACCCCACCCCACACTCACTAATCATAAAGGGCAGGAGGAAACTTTGGGAGATGATGACTACGTCTGTGGCCTTGATGGTGTGATGGATTCTTGTATTTAACCATCAAGTTTAGACATTGAATATATAGAGTGTTTTATATGTCAATCATAACTCTACAAAATGGGTTTTTTAAAAGAAATGTATACTTGCGTTGGGTTGCCTGGAATGATGATCACTTAATATAATCTGATTATTATATCTGAGTGGTGAGACATTTTTTAGCAATAATTATTTTTACCTTTGTAACTGGGTTTCTTATACTAGGCATGTATATTTTTTGGAAAAAAATCCTTATTCTGCAAAACAATTTGGGAAAATAAGTCCATGGTAAAAGAAAGCTTCACTAGTAATAAAATGAGTGAAAACTTTTAAAATGAGCTGTCATTCTACACTTCTATAATTAAAAATAGTAAAATCTGATAATATTATTAAATGTTAAGGAAGGTTCAATGAGACATGTACCTTCATACACTGCCAGTAAGAGTGTACTTTGATATAACTTATCTGAAAAGCAAGTGTGCAGTATGAATTTCTAAAAAGGCACAGCCTTTGACCCAACAGTATGACTTCTTGTATCCTATCCTAAAGGAAAAAAAAAAATCAGAGATACATACAAAGATACAAAGAAATATTATTCATAACAGCAAAATTTTGGAAACAACTAAAAATTCAACAATAAGGAAATGACTAATGAATAATCGTATATCCATTGAAAATCATATTTAGGAGACCAATGACCTGAAAAAATGATTACTCAATGTGAAGTGAAGAAAAACAGAACTTGATTCTTATACACGATAAGGTTTCAATTTTACAAACCATGTATGGGGGGATGGGACTCACATAGGGAAAAGACCATTGGAGTAAACATACTACAATGCTACTAGTGTTTATGTTTCTAGTTTGTAGGATTGTACATAATTATTATTTTCATCTTCATACCTTTCTGTATTTTCAAGATTTTCTACAACTAGAATGGGTTAAAAATCTCTCTGCTTTATCATTTAGGAAAGAAATACCCTTTCTCAAAATTTATTCTAAGAAATAATATTCAATTTGGGGGAAAAACTGTACACAAAGGAATTTATCACAGAATTATTCATAATCTTAAAAACTGAAAAAAAACTGTAATGCCCATTAATAGAAAGGATAACTAACTTGTGCAACATCTCTCCAAAGAGTGTAGCACATTAATTTATACCAATGACTAGGATGATTATGTAAAAACAAGGAGAATGCTTAAATGAAAAAACAAAGTCATCGAATGGTATGCAAAGTTTCATTTAAATTGTTGAATAAAAGCAAATATACGTGCACATAAAACACTGAAAGAAAACTTGCAAACTCTCATAGTTATTATGCTATATCTGGGTTCCCCGGTGAGTGAACATTTTATTTACCTTTCTTTTCAAGCTCTTCTGTAATATGCCTATTTCCTCCTTGATGATAAAACCGATTTATAACACAAACCATAATGTCTGAATCAGAGAAGAACAACTAGTACAGTCATTCATTCCAATTCTGTTTATTCTTCTTTCTTAATTTCTAACCATTTGTATGATCTTGCATCTTTCAGCCTCATATTAAGCATTAGTGTTTGTCAGTGAAGCTTTATGGACTTTAATACTGAGTTTATAAGGTATTGAGTTAATGTGACTCATTTACTTCACATTTCAGGACGTATACATGAAGAGCATCCTTCTAATGTTTACTTGTCTTTTTGGGTCAAGGATGCAGGTACTCCACATGTCTGTGATGTTTGCCTTTTGTAGGCATCCTCAGAATCAGAGATCACTTTTTTTTTAATGCCATTTATTAAGTACACTAAAAATGAGAGGTGGGGTGGGAAGAAAAGCAGGAGTCGAGGACACAAGTTGAGTCTAGGATGACTCTCAGTTTCCTTTTTGACAGTTTAAACAAACAAACAAACAATTCCTTCTCTACTTTGTATTGCCTGAGAACCACTATGGTTTTGTAAAGTCTGTAACATTAATGACATTTAATCACCCACGAGTACATTTGTTTTAAGCCTATAAATATTATGTTAGTAATACTAAACTATCTCCATTGGCTTATTTGTAAAAAGAAAAATATATATTTATATTCTTATAAAGTTAACAATGAGGGCAGAGAAAAGGGAATGAGAAGCAGTGTTTAATCACAGTTTCTCTGGACAGAAAAAACAGACTGGGTTCTTACTCAAGCTAGCTGGTCAAGCAGCATCTGAGGAAGAGTCACAGGAGACAGAGATGATGGAATTGCCACTTTTAAGGATGACACACATTGGGTTATATAGGATCAGATAAATTTGCTTTAAAAATCTCAATCTTTTATAACAACACCTCATATATGTTAAGATGATGAGACACAGCCTCAATATTTTATGAGATAGTTTTCTACTACTGATAAGTTCTCATTTAAGTTATTAAACCACCAGCCTCACAATAAAGGGAAACATATGTACTAACCATTTTTCTCTGCTATGAAATTCAGGCTCTATAGAATAAGTAAGTTGACTTCCTTTTGGAAAGATTTTGTCTGACACTAAGTTTTATTTCTTCACTTAAGATAATAAAATTGTTTTGAAATTGTTTGTTTCATCAGTGGAGGGTGGGTGTTAGGTTGAGAAAGAAAATAAAAGTAAAGAGTGAACACATATTAGGGGAATTTTCCTCAGTGAAGTGAACAAAGGCTCCATGGGTTGGGTGAGTTTCCCTAGCATATGGTCTTTGGACTGTGCCCTTTCTTTGCCAGTATTGATACACATTCTCCATTTCACTTTACCCAGTGCCAAAAAGTGGGGAAAGGAGATAATGACAGATTGAAAAAGAAATACACATATATATGTAATCTCATTGGATGAAATATATAAATAGTTGGAAACGTCATTTTAATTACTACCTCGTGAATACAAATGTATTTGACTCCACACTAATGATCTTGATTCTGGCACTGAACCATAACTAATGTCAAAAATTTGCAGAATTTCAAAGAAGAATATCACCTATAATATCAATGTGTCCTAACATCAAGGTCATTCTCTAATGATGAGGATTTTACTCACTTACATAATTTACGTGTAAATGAAGAATATGGATACTTTGTGTTTCTGAAAGAAAAAAAAAAAAAAACTTCTACCAGTTCCAAGTTTCTGATCCCAGGTAGTGCTCTTATGAATATAATTCCAAATGATATCACATTTCCCAAAAAATCTCTTGAGAGGGACTTGAGAGCTGCACCACTGTCTCTAAGAATTACCAATTACTGTCTTTCACATTTCCTCCTGAGCTGGATAAAAAGTATCCATCTCAAATTTATCAGCAAATATAGGATAGTTCTGGGACTGAGAGTAAAAGAAGCTTTTCCTTAAATTGGAAGCCCTCGGAAGACTGGCCTTTCCTAAAGGTTGGAAGATTGAGCCCTCATTACCATGGCCTTTGTCAGTTTGAAGACTTTACCTGAAGAAGCAGTCCATCTCCTGTCCTCTTTACCTTGGGTTACAGGGTCATTTAACTGTTTTCAATCCAGGGAAAATATGTGTCTTTCAAACTGGTGTCAAGATACCCAAATGGGATAACGGGAGAGTGTTCAGTGGAGTCTCCTAGACTATACACCCTGCAGAGCTTCAGATGCCTTCTCAGTGAAGATGGGTGATCGGGAGATGAGGCTGGTGAATTTCACAAGCAGGCCTCACCTGCTTCTGCCTTCATTCTGTCTGGTGTTTTAGGATCCACTACAAAGCTGCCACAGCCCTAATTGACAATAACACCAAGTGCAAGGGGGAAAAGCCCATTTGTTAAATTACTAGGATAAAGGAAGTGTAGTAAGTTCCATGTGCTGAGATGCCTCCTATAGGGTAGGAGGCCTCACTTGTTAATTTCTGCTACCATATCCTAGAATGAAAAATGTATTTATCCCTATTATGAAGATGAGAAAACTGAAGCTCAGAGAGGTTGACTATCTTACTCCAGGTCACAAAGCCTCTGAGTGGCAGAGACAGGATTAAAACCTGGGTTGATTTGTTACCAGGACCCCTGCTTTTTTTATTTTTTAACCACTTCCCTAAGAAGGAGTGATATCCCAGCATGTGAAATTGTGTGTTCTCCCTGGGAGGTCAGAGAATAAAGAAATCATTGAACCCCGGAATTCAAAAGCTCCAACAGGGTCATTATTGTGAAGAACAGAGGAAGTTATATCCTGCAATGAATAGTTCTGTGCATTGTAGTTTTCTAATGGAAGGCACACAGGCAGAGCAGAAGTGAGATACAGGGGCTGGGGGTGGGAATAATGATCAGACCCAAAAGAAGCAGAAGGTAAGTAATACAGTCATTCAGTGGTGGGAGAACAGCCTGAAATGTACTATATACAGGTCAGTGCAGACCCGCTTGGCTCCAAACGGTGTTTTCAGTCCTTTTGGAAGCAACCGGTTTCAGGCTGCAGGTAGTAATGGCCAAGTTTTCACCTTCACATTTACACCCAGCTCTTCACCCAGAAGATCATTCTTTGAGCTGAAAGAAATAGCAGTCAGGAGCCGTGCAGTGGTGCATGCCTGCTCAGCTTATTAAAACATGGGAAGAAGGCAATATTTCACCCCCCAGAAATAAAAAAAGATAGACAAGTGAGAGCAGCTAATCCATCAGAAGAAATTAGCAAGCAGAGTATGTAGCTGTTTGAAATGATGAACGAGGCTGAAATAGCTACACAGGCTAACATCCAGTGGGATAATTACTCCAAGCTCTCAGGCTAAAATCTGTCTTGGAGGAACTGGGAGGCTTTGATGACTCAATTTCAATGGGCATGCTTATGAAATACATAGTAAAAGCTATTAAAATTGAAATTGTTCTTGGTAAGTATTCTGTGACTAGGCTGCTGACCCTGTCAGGCGGCTTTTAATAAGGTACACACTATTTTTATTCTCAAAAGTGGCATGTACTTTAGCTGCCCACAAACTCAGCTTTAACCCTATAGTCACTTGCCCTGTGATTTTTCCATAGACGCATGCTGCGTTTACTTGTATTCTTGTTATGTAAAATGGTGAGTTTCCAAATCAGTGTAGACATTGTTCGTTTTTGCTATAAGAGAAGCTGCTTTCCTTGATTCTGTCAACCAGTTTTCCAGCTTCAGAGACAAGGATTTGTTGACAGGACTGATCCTACTTGATGTGCATGGAGCAAATGTCTTCATAATACATACTTGCTGATTTAAAACAACCTTGTATTCCCACTGGTGCTGATATTTTCGGCCATGACCATCATGACGTTATTCCTGTGGAATATATCCAGGTATAATCTAAAATAATCCCCACATTTTAAAATGAATTAAAACTAAGTAGGGCTTCCCTCGTGGTGCAGTGGTTGAGAGGCCACCTGCCGATGCAGGGGACACGGGTTCGTGCCCCGGTCCGGGAAGATCCCACATGCCGCGGAGCGGCTGGGCCCGTGAGCCATGGCCGCTGAGCCTGCGCCTCCGGAGCCTGTGCTCCGCAACGGGAGAGGCCACAACAGTGAGAGGCCCGCGTAACGCAAAAAAAAAAAACCAAAAAAACCCCAAAAACTAAGTAGATCTTCCTCTACATACCTGGGCATAATTGTTTTAAGAAAATCCTTAAATGTAAGAAAGAAGCTAGGGCCATACTACTCCAAGTGTGGTCTCCAGAGCAACACATAGGCATCTGGGAGCTTTTTAGAGATGCAGTATCTCAGGCTTCCCCTCAGACCTACAGAATTAGAATCTGCATTTTAACAGTATCCCCCAGGTAATATGCATACACAGTAAAGTTTGAAAAGCCCTGCTCTCGTACACAACTGGTTTTAGATTTCTATCATCATTCACCATCTAAGCAACTTTGCACTCGGCCAAATCTTTCTCAAAACATATTTGGAGGGAAAACAACTACAAAGAATCAGAGGAAATCCACTCAAACTCCCTCTATTTATAAAACCACGCCTTCATTCAAAAGTACTGAGAGTCAAAGCGACTCAATGATTTGAGGAAATCTAACGGTATAAATAGATGCTAAAGGAAACATGTAATTCAGGGAATAGAAGAGAATGGTTACAAATTTCCAATTAGCATCTTCAGAGAGAGCTGAGGCAATGCCGCGAATTATAAAAGAACAAGCTTCTTTGAGAAAAGACCACTGAAAGAAAATGAATGAGCTCTTGTGAATTAAAAATATCATGACTGAAATCAAAATACAATTAGAAAACTGGAGGTTGAGGCTAAAAAGAATTCCAGAATGTAGAGCATAGAGACAAGGGAGGGAAAAATTCTTTCATTCATTCATGCACGGAACAAGTATTTACCATGCAACTGTTTGGAGTCAAGCAAGGGCTGGGGATGTTGCCGTGAACACAACAAAATATCTGTGCTCTCGGAGCTGATGAGGTGAAAATGATGTAAATAAAAGTTAAGAGCTATGGAACTTCCCTGGTGGTCCAATGGTTGGGACTTCGCCTTCCAATGCAGGGTGGGAGTTGGGGGGGGGGGGTGCAGGGTCCATCCCTGGACAGGGAGCTGGGATCCCACATGCCTCGTGGCCAAAAACAAACAAACAAAAAAACACATAAAACAGAAGCAATAGTGTAACAAATTCAATAAAGACTTAAAAAAAAAAAGTTAAGAGCTGTGGAAAAGCAACCAAGGAAGTCTGCGACTCATTCAAAAGGAGGTTCAAAAAAAGAAAACAGAAAATAGGACAGAAAAAACTAAATAACAAATGAATAAGTGAATAAAATTTTCCAGGAGTTGAAGGAAAACATGATTTTCACATTGAAAAAGTCCGTCAAATACCTAACGGGGGATAACTATATATATGTATGTACATATGTATTGTTTTATATACATATATGTACACACACATATGAAATTTCATAATACCCACCAAAAAGTGGATTATCTACAAAGAAACAAGAATTGAATTAGCAACAGAGTTTTTATTAACAATATTGTATTTAGATAGAAAACACTGGAAAAGTACTTCAAATTCTAAGGAAAATGCTTTTCAGTCTAGAATTCTATTCTCAGCCAAAGTTGACCAAAGGTAAGGACCACTTGAGATACCTGAAATAGATTTCGCAGGCACACTTCTATAAAATAAACTTGGACAATATAAAAGTCAGGGTAAGCTGGGAGAGGTTGAGAGGTGGGGATGGGAAAGTGAGGTGAAGGATCGTGCAGGAGCAGGGTTTCCTTCACTTTCGTTCATAAAAAGTCAAAAAATACTATCCAAACCTGACACAATTTAAAAAAAAAAAAAGGAGTTTATTACTTAAAGTAGAAAGAGTAACTGATAGAAGTACCAAAAAGTATAGTCTAAAATCAGAAGAGAGGAAAGATGAAAGTTATGGAATTATATTTCTTATCTGTCAGGATGGGGCATCGGCAGATGCTGTTGCCAGTTGTTAAATCAAGAATCAAGACCAGATACTGTAAAACTCTTAGAGGAAAACACAGGCAGAACACTCTTTGACATAAAAATTGCAGCAGTGGGGCTTCCCTGGTGGCGCAGTGGTTGAGAGTCCGCCTGCCGATGCAGGGGACACGGGTTCGTGCCCCGGTCCGGGAAGATCCCACATGCCGCAGAGTGGCTGGGCCCGTGAGCCATGGCCGCTGAGCTTGCGCGTCCGGAGCCTGTGCTCCGCAATGGGAGAGGCCACAACAGTGAGAGGCCCGCGTACCGCAAAAAGAAAAAAAAAAAAAATCTACAAACAATAAATGCTGGAGAGGGTGTGGAGAAAGGGGAACCCTCTTGCACTGTTGGTGGGAACGTAAATTGCTACAGCCACTATGGAGAACAGTATGGAGGTTCCTTAAAAAACTAAAAACAGAGCTACCATATGATCCAGCAACCGCACTCCTGGTCATATATGTGGATAAAACCATGGTTCAAAAGAATACATACACCCTAATGTTCATTGCAGCACTGTTTACAATAGCTAAGACATGAAAGCAACCTAAAGTCCACCGAAAGATGAATGGATAAAGGAGACGTGATACATATATACAATGGAATATTACTCAGCCATGAAAAAGAATGAAATAATGCCATTTGCAACAACATGGATGGACCTGGAGATTATCATATTAAGTGAAGTAAGTCAGACATGGAAAGACAGATATACAATACCTCTCATATGCAAAATCTAAGAAAAAAATGATACAAATGAACAAATTTACAAAACAGAAACAGACTCACAGACTTAGGGAATGAATTTATGGTTAGCATGGGGAAGGGTAGAGGAGAGGGATAGATTTGGAGTTTGGGATTGATTTGTACACACTGCTATATTTGAAATAGGTAACCATGGGCTTCCCTGGTGGCGCAGTTGTTGAGAGTCCACCTGCCGATGCAGGGGAAGTGGGTTCGTGCCCCACTCTGGGAAGATCCCACATGCCACGGAGCGGCTGGGTCCGTGAGCCATGGCTGCTGAGCCTGCACGTCCGAAGCCTGTGCTCCACAACGGGAGAGGCCACAACAGTGAGAGGCCCGCGTACTGCAAAAAAAATAAAAAAATAAAAATAAAATAAAATAGGTAACCAACAAGGACCTCCTGCAAAAAAAAAAAAAAAATTAAATTAAAAAAAAGAATCAAGGCTCATACAGTTAAAAGCCTTTGAAGAATCAGGGTCGGGTGAGGCAAGGCAATTTATACTCCAACGATGATTATATTTACAGCTGAAGATGATGGGTCATCCTGTCAAAGACCATCTCCCAGTCCTCTCCTTCCTCCTCACACCCCATTCACTGGCCCCATCCTCTTTCCGGAGTCTCTGTTTCCCCTCACTCTTCTCCTACAGTGACATTTCAGCCCCCATTTCACTAATTTCTTTATTTGCTCTTTCTTCTATTATCTAGCCTGCAGTTTATATTCTGAACAATAAGCCCACTGAGGACACCAGTGTACCCAGAAGACGGCATCTTTTTACTCTAAAGGTAAAGACAAAAGCATTAGATTTAGAACCTGGGATTGCTGCATATAAAGGAAGCTTGCTGTTTTTATCCAAGAAATGTCCATTCTTCTGAGTAGTGAGAGGTGGACTTGAGTCAGGTCGCGCACAACAGGAAGCTGCTCTTTTCCAATTAAGAGAGAGTTAAATACAAAAAAGAAGCAGACTCACAGAAGTTATATTCTATCATATATATATATAAAATATATACCACATCTTTATCCATTCATCTGTCGATGGACACTTAGGTTGCTTCCATGTCTTGGCTATTGTGAATTGAGCTGCTATGAACATTGGGGTCTAATTTTTTCTTGTCCATGGTCAATCTACTCCCATTCCCCTCAACATATTTTCAAACCTTCAACACCACCCTCAAACTCTCTTTTCAACTCCTGCCTCCTTCCAGTCTTCAAGAGATAATTATGCCTCCTTTTTTATACATAAAATTAAGGCATTATCTCTCAACTGCTACTCCCTGTTTACTGGTTTCTTTCCACCCACGCTCATTCCTAACTTCCTCTCTTTCAGTTTTCGAGAAAAGAAGATCTTCCCCTATTCACCCCCAATCTGTGCCCTTAATTCCTCCTTCTACCAACACCGTGATTTTGCTCCCTCAGTCACCTCCTCTCTTACTCTCTCTTGCATCTTCCTCTCCTCTTCCTCTCTCTCTTCCAGCTTATTGTACTCAACTCGTAAGCATAGTCAAGCTTCCCCCGGACAAAAAAGAAAGAACTGACCTTTACCTCAGAGCTCTCTATCTTCAGTCCAACCTTCCTTTCGCATCAAAATTCCTCTCCAGTGTAGTTTTAATTTCACATTCTCAATGCATATCAACCAACTGCCTGTATGACTTCTATCCCCAGGTTGCACTTGCTAAAATGCCAGTCACCTTCTTATTCTCAAAACCAAGTTGCCATCTTATTATATTTCTCTATGGCATTTGATACCTACTTCTATTTTCTCAGCATCCAAACTCTTCATTCTGCTGGCTGTCTTCCCATCCCTGGCCATTTCTTCCTCATACACACGATCTCCTCTTCCTTCTCCTACCTTTAAATACTGGTGTTCCTACATCTATCCCAAGGTGCAACTGACTTGTTATATTTTATCCTGAGCAATCAGATTTACCCACTTGCCATGGTTTCAGTAACTATTTGTACGCAGATGATTAACAGATTCACACTTTTAGACGTAACTCTCTTTAGGGTCCAGATCGTTTATTCAAGTTCCCTTTTGGATATTTCATCTAGCTACCACTCAAGCACCTAAAGTTCATTATGTCCAATAGGGGCCTAATCCTTCCCCAGAACCGCACCTTCTCCTGTGTTCCCAATTTTCATGGCATCACCATCCAAAAGACACCAAAGTTAGAACTTTGCTTTCTCGCCAAAGAGTTGATTATAAAGGGCCAGTGATATAAACTTCCTAAATATTTCTGGGCTCAAATTCCTATTTGTTCTTCCTACTAGTTCAGGCAATTGTTGTGTCTGATGAGGATTACTACAACCTCCTGCTTTTAGTCTTGATTTCTCAAATTCAACTTCCACACAGACATCAGAGTCCAATATTCATTAGTTGGACCAGGTGAGAATGGCAGCAATATATAATTCCATACTATATGGCAGGGGTCAACCGCTTGTTTTTTTTGTACAGTCCATGAGCTGGGAACGAATTTCATATTTTTACGTGGTTAAAAAAGAAGAGAAGTCTTTCATGACACATGAATATTACATGAAATTCAAATTCAGTATGCCAAAATAAAGTTTTATTGGAACACAGCCATGCTCATTCATTTATGTATTTTCTGTGACTGCTTTCAAGCTAAGAAAGAATAGTTGATTAGTTGTGATAGAGACTATCTGGACAGATCATCTGGAAGTTCAGATATCTGAAAATATGTACTATCTGGCCCTTTATAGAAAAAGCTTACTGACACCTGCAATATAGTATTTTTTAAAATTTCATCATATAGTGCCAAAAAAATTGGGTGGAAAGTGGTTTAGAGGTGCTTATATTTTATAGACTCCAAAAAGCCTATTTAAATTTATGTATCTTCAAGTAATACTTTTGGTTTAATAGACATTATACATAAAAATTACTCCTCTGGTGAGTCCAATAAAATATTTGTTGAGTACCTACGCATCAAGTAGTTTTCTAGGCACTGGGCATACAAAGATGATAAATATAGGCCAGTGGGTTAGAAAAATAGAAAATTTTCATAAAACTAATCAGAGCCTTGAAAAGGTTTACAAAGGGTAATAGGTTATAAAAGACAGAAGAGGGACCGTCAGCCAAGCAGGGATGTTCAGGAAGGTGTTCCTGGCGGAAAGGACCATTCAGCTAGAACTGAAAACAGCGTGTTCTTACCCTCTTCTGTTGATAAAAGTAATTCATCTGTTACATTCATTTTTCTTAATATTCTAAGCGATAAGAATTGTTCATGTATTTTTTCAAGTGACAAATAATAGTTTAAATTCTCTATTAATACTATGTTGCAACCAGATGAATCTAAAAGCTTTCATTCCCACACAACTGCTTGCATACCAGTATCTTCACCAGAGTAATGACCACTGCCATTTGAGCCTACAATCATAATGAACACGGAAAATAACATAAATCTGATGGATGGTGCCTAGTGCAAATATTTTATACTTGTTAGCTGGGTATGTATGTCAGATAATTGTACATTTACTACTCTGGGATCTCAATTAATACATTCAAGATGATTGGATATTTGTGAAAATAAAAAAATGCAAACACCGTAACATTACCTGAAAGTGTACTTCATTACCTGGAGAATGAAGGAGACATTTCTCTCATTAGTGTCTTCTACTAAATTAGGCTTTTATGTTGTCACAGTATTTGTGGCTTAGTCAAAGCTCATAAAATAGACAGTAGCCAATGATGGAGAGGAATGATTTATTGGCAAACAGCCAAGTCTCGAAGTCTTTTTTTTTTTTTACAGTCAAGTAGACTGAAACTATTAAGACACATCTTTTCATATTTCTTTCAGAAAAAAAGGAGAGAAGAGATTTTTTTTAAGTCAGGGACTTTTTAAAAAAGAATAGATGTAAATTTAAAGACCTTCAGCATTTTACACTGGCCACTAAAATTTCATTTGTACTGATCCAAGTACCAGCTGCAGATACAGAAGTAACTTGATATTTAGAAGTAATTTTTCAGGTGTTCCTCCTGTTATATTTGCCAGCTCTACCATCTAGATAAGGAAATAATTTAAGATGGGCTGAATTAGTGACTTGAGGGCGTATTAGCAAACAAGATCAAAACTGGGAGTTAGTTTTCATAACTCATCCAAGATACTGTGCTATTATCGCCCTATATCCCTAGTGGACAATAGCTGCAAGTGTGTCTGAGCCTATGAGTATTTTTGTAGGTTTCGTTGACTTCCACCAGCCCTACCAGCCTCAAACACTGAAGTGCTGCCTTTGCAACATGGATGTGTTCTATAAATAGGCGGAGTAACTCCCCTCGAAATCAAAATAATTTGAGTTTGGAATAGATAAAAAGGTTGAGGAGGAGTGAGTGATCGAGAATGAGTGTGGATAATACAGGGAACAAACTAGTGGTTACCGGTGGGGAGAGGGAAGGGGGAAGGCGCAAGATAGGCACGGGGCAGGGGGCGAGAAAAGAAAGGGTGATTATGGGATTATACGAAATCATGTGTGTGAAACTTGAAAATTGTAAAGCACTATAGAATTTAAAGAACACTTTATTCCATATAAAAAAGAATGACTGTGAAAGCCTGAGAGATCATTTACACTCGGTAAACATTTGTTTTATAACTTCTACTGCAGTTTTGGAGGATTTGTCTAAAGCCAAAATATTTAATGGATCTTAGGATTGCAAAGCCCTTTTTCTTAGGGCTTTCTTTATTTTTACAGACCAGATTATTTAAATTTTATTACAAAATGATACTCATTTTAAATATAATTTAAATATAATGAGGTGCAAAAGTATATTGTCATTCAAAAACACATTTTTGAAACAACTTCATGTCTTAGAAATAATATTAAGTAGCATATGCCTTTGGAATAATAGTAGCTAGCATATGTATCATTTAGCAAAGAATTTCATAGAATGAGATAACATTTGTAACAAAATATTTTTAATTAAAGAATTTAGACAATATTGGCCTCAACTCATGTGATTTAAGTTGCAAACTAGATTTTTAATTTTAAAATGTCTAAGATCTTGGAAGTATCCAGTGGAAGTATCATTCTCTGAATCAAAAATATTTATTCAGAGCTTATTATATATAAAATACTATGCTAGGTAACTGAATATATAGAAGTGTCCTCAAACTACTTATTGTCCAGTGTTGGAGACCACAATTCAAATAGGATATACCAGGTCAAATATAACAATAAACTAGGCTTTTCTCTGGTGGAATAACAGAGCTTAGTGTGTGAGATTTGTTTAATTTTATGTTGTCTTACAATTAATTTCTTATGCAGTCCATTATCAAATATATTTACAATCTAAAAAATACCTGTTCACTTCATATAAGAATTTGCTAAGGGCTTCCCTGGTGGCGCAGTGGTTGAGAATCTGCCTGCTAATGCAGGGGACACAGGTTCGAGCCCTGGTCTGGGAGGATCCCACATGCTGCAGAGCAACTAGCCCTGTGAACCACAACTACTGAGCCTGCGCGTCTGGAGCCTGTGCTCCGCAACAAGAGAGGCCGCGACAGTGAGAGGCCCGTGCATCGCGATGAAGAGTGGCCTCCGCTTGCCACAATTAGAGAAAGCCCTCGCACAGAAATGAAGACCCAACACAGCAAAAATTAATTAATTAATTAAACTCCTACCCCCAACATCTTCTTAAAAAAAAAAAAAAAGACTACCCTTTCATAACTGCTGCTGTAGAACTGAGGCAGAAGTTTAAAAAAAAAAAAAAGAATTTGCTAAGTTGATATTTTATGATACTATGATTTTGAAGGTTTAACAAAATATAAAAGCCAAGAAAGTACCTTTGTAAATAAAATTCTGTTACTTCAGCTGATGTAACTCCTATGTGTTTTTTTGTGCTTTAGTGATGATATGACTTTCTGATGACATCAATAGCAGAAGTCTTCACAACATATAAATCAACTGTATTTCAATAAAAATTTTTAAAAATCAGAAGTCTTTTCCAATACCTCCTATGACTTTTTCTGTCTATTCCTTTAGCCTGCCTTTTCTTTCTTCATAGCAGCTTTGGCATTCAAAATCTTTCCTGCCTTCTCCTTTTTTCACATAATGAAAGTTTACTCAGTTCTTTGGAACCTACCGGCAGAAATACTATAGCCCTTCTCCTTCTATCTATGTAAATAAAAGATTGTCTGGCTCAACCACTTGAGTACACAATCCGAAATCTTAACATGTTAGGACTTAGATACTCAGTGGATGCTTCACTGATACCTTATAGTCAAAGTCTACAAAAATAAACATTATTTGTAATTTTTGTTAATGTTCAGTCATAATTTGGCTTAATAAAATCCCCAAGTAAGAAAGTTTTCCAAAGAGAACTATGCCAGAAATTCCAATTTAGTTTGCTGGTGAAGTAATGTTTAGAATGTCTGTATCAATAATATAGGAAAATGATGTTCGCTTTTTTCTCTTAGCTAATAAAAATGTAATATTTTCAGTTTAAATGAATTTTCCTTTCTACTTATGGATTTTTTTTCAGACTTTTAGGGACCAAATTTAACGTTCCTGCCATTCACCTGTTTCAAAACAAATTGTTTCCTAGGTCAGCATTATTTCTTGGTACAAATAAGAGAGTGCCATTAAATGAATCCTGTGTTCAGACTTCAAAGCGATCAAACTTGACAAGTATTGCAGCCGCTCGCTGTCTATAGCTGATCTTACAGGAGTAGGTGATAATGGACACCATTCAGTGGACTTTTAATTTCCCTATATTTTAAGGAGTTATAAGGAATAAAACATGGAAGGTAAAGAAGTATAATATTCCAGAATTTAGAAAAAATGCATTATTGAGTGTGAAATATTCAATTATAAGAAAGAGTAGAATTAAATTTTCTACTGAATTTGCTAACTATAAATTGTTTCATTCAACACTTTAATATAAATTTCTGAAGCTTTTTAGAGTAAGATATTTCTTTGCCTTTGTTTTTTAAACCTATATAAATCAGAGGAATTTAACAACATTTAAGGCAACAATCTATGATAAAACATAATTTCAGATCTTTTTTAAGAAGTTGTAATGAAAAACCCAGTTGATCATCAGATAAGCTCCACTAAAAGACTATTAGATATAACAAGATAACTCAGAAAGTTGACTAGTTGCAAAATAAATATCAGAATCAGTAACATTTCCAGAGAAGAGCACTAATCAGAAAAACAATGGAAAAATTATTCTTCCATTCACGTTAACAACAAATATATATGAAAGAATCAGAAATTAATACAAGCAAGATACAAGCTTTTGTGAAGAAAAGCACAAAAATTTCCTATGGGATATGAAAGAAGATTAGAAAATAATTGACTTATTTGTAGCTAGTGAGATCTAATAGTATTTCTTGAATTAATTTGTGGGTTGATACAATTTCTATAAACTTCAACAGGATTTTATTTTGCATCTTTACAAAATGAATTTAAGTTTACCATGAGGAAGAATGAGCTAGCAAAACCTCTGTGTGTGCATGCTCATGTGTGCATGCATGTGTGTGTGTGTGTGTGTGTGTGTATAGAGGTAGAGAATCATGGGGGGAGAATTGATTTTTATGTATTCAAGATTATGTCTTATAAAGCTAAAGCAATTAACAAAATATACTAGTTGGATGTTATAGAGACTGAACAATGAATGCATTAGAAAACCCCCTATTTATCTACCTTATGTAAGAATTTAATATATAATAAATATGGTATTTCAAATTAGGAAATGGCAAACTACTCAGTAAATTGTACTAGCACAATTGAAGGAGGTTATCCTCATTTTACAAATGAGGAAACTGAAGCACAGAGAAGTTAGGTAAGTTGCTTAAAGTCACACAGCTAGCATACAATATGTTTAGGACTCAAACTCAGGCCGATTTACTCGGGAGCTCAAGCTTTTACTATTACACCATCTGTTCCTAATACTTGATTTTTCCAACAACCTTGCTCTACGAATAAGAAAACTGAACAACAGAAAAGTAAAGTAACCTCCTAAGATGATGTATCTGAAGTATTCTGTTCTGGAATTTGAGTTCAGGCCATCAGGGTAGTTATTTAATTTTTCAAAATATCTTGTACTTATTAGGACTTCCCTGGCGGTCCAGTGGTTAAGACTCCACGCTTGCACTGCAGGGGGTGCGGGATCTATCCCTGGTAAGGAGCTAAGATCCCACATGCTGCGCAACACGGCCAAAATAAATAAACAAATAAAATATTTAAAAACATGTATATATTTTGTACTTACTAAATCAGAATTTATAAAAATCTAGGTCTTCTAAGTGGTCAGATCATTTTTCTAAAATACAATTACTAACATACAATTTTAGTAATACCACTAAAATACAATTCACCAGTTACTATAAGCTCTCAGATATAGTGTTATTTCTAGTGTCGGATAAGAAACCGTGAGAAAGAGATGTCTCATGTCAACTATGGCCTTCCAAATTTAATAGAGACACAGATCAAGAATTATTTTTATATTGCATAAACTTCTCCAAAATAGGCTCAGTTCAGATTTCACCTTCTCTGAGGATTCTGGGGGGACTTTATCTCACTCTCATCCCAAACTTATGACAAAACTAAATTGTTCCCTCCTCGTTGTGCTGTTTCCCTTCGCCACCCACCTCTAGTTGAGCACAGACCACATACTGCATTATAGTTATCTGTAAAAATGCTTGTTGTGCCAAGATATCAATAGCAAAGCAAGAACTATTTGTATTCTCACTGCATGCTACAGTGTCTGGCACATAATAGAGCTGAATAAATATTCTGCCTTGTCCTGAATCTGCTCATCTGTACTTACAGAGCATCCTTCTATATGGTACAAAACTGAAGGCTCTTGGGAAACAGACAAGAATTTTTAATCCATAATCTCTGAAGCACTAAGGGAGCAAGTAAAATGCCAGAAATAAGATTTTAAAAATCTGGCTTCAAATCTTGACTCTGCAGCTTTTTGACTATTGACCTCTGAGTTTTTATCTTTCTATAAAATGGGAATTATAATATTTACCTGCCAGGGTTTTTGTGAGCAATAAACAAGAGAAATTTAGTAGAAGGGCCAATTATACCGTCTACTATGTACTACCAGTTAACAATATTTATCCTATTAACATTAATATAGCCATTTTTAAGTTATTGCAACATCACCTCTTCTGTCAGCCATTTTATATATCATCTAATCCTCATGACAGTGCTTTCATTCAGCAATGATATCTTCACTTTACAGGTAAGGAAAGATTCAGAGAGGTGAAATGGGTTGCCCGTGATCACACGGCTAGGAAGTAGCAAAGCTAGAATACCAACTCAGAAGTTGCTGATTACATTTCCTGCTCTGAGCCACTATAATTTTTTTTAATAAAGCAATATCTTAAAAAATTGCAGATCAATCTACACTAAGAAAGATGTTTTCTAAAACATAGACACTAAATAGATAAAGATTTGGGGGAAAACAATTTAAAAAAATACAGACTTCCTGGATGACTTAAGTTTCACAAGACATTCTGGAGCTGAAGTAGTAGAGTCAGGATTTAGAGAATGCCAGGTGACTTCCAATGTCCCTCTCTATTCCAAATTTTGATTTTAATCTACTAACTACTGAATATTTTTACTTGAATGTCTCAGAGACTTTTTAAAGTCAAAGATCCAAAATTAAATTAATCCATTCTTTTTTTCTACCACAACTTTTGTACTACTTTCCTCCCTACTAAAAAAGTTCTTTCTTTTTGTTACTATATCTGTGGACTACAACTCCATCCCCTCTTTTTTTTTTTTTTTTTTTTTGTGGTACGCGGGCCTCTCACTGTTGTGGCCTCTCCCACTGCGGAGCAGAGGCTCCGGACGCGCAGGCTCAGCGGCCATGGCTCACGGGCCCAGCCGCTCCGCGGCATGTGGGATCTTCCCGGACCGGGGTACGAACCCACGTCCCCTGCATCGGCAGGCGGACTCTCAACCACTGCGCCACCAGGGAAGTCCTCCATCTCCTCTTAATTGCCCATCTCAGAAATCTGGAAATCCTTCTTGAACCTCTTTCTTTCATAACTACCTTCTCAAATCCCTCCACTTTTTCTGCTCCCCATCTTTACCAACATTTCACCACGAACATACCTGGCAAAATTCTTGCCAAGACTAATGTGCAGATTGAGCATATTAAGCACTCTAAGAGCTGAGACAGATTCCCGAAACGTGTGAAGGAAAATGATCAGAAAAAGAAGGAAGCCAAAGAGAAAGGTACTTGGGTTCAGCTGAAGCTCCAGCCTGCTCCACCCAGAGAAGCACACTTCGTGAGAACCAATGGAAAGGAGCCTGAACTGTTGGATGGAGCCCATTCCCTATGAATTCATAGCATGATGGCTGTAAAGAAAATAAAAGACCGGGACTGTAAAAAAAAAAAAAAAAAAAAAAAAAAAAAAAAAAGGGGAAAGAAAAAAAGCGCAAGTCATCTACTTGACTTGTATTAAAATTATGTTTACAGGGACTTCCCTAGTGGTCTAGTGGTTAAGACTCTGCACTTCCAATGCAGGGGGTGCAGGTTCCATCCCTGGTCAGGGAACTAAGATCCCACATCCCACATGACACGTGGTGCGGCCGATAAATTAAAAAAAAAAATTATGTTTACTGTCCATTTCCAAATAAAGAAGATTGTGAATGCACTGGTGGCAGAAAGTTTGTCTTCTTCAAATTCTAGCCTATGCTTTGCAGTAGCTAGCCTAGTGTTTGGCTCCTAATGAAAAAAAAAATTCTATTGGTCTGTGTATATACGTATGCATCTATCTGTCTATACATCTATCTACCTACTTACCTACATACCTATCTTTATCGGTAGATTGTACACAAACGAATATCTAACCAATTTAAAGAGAATGAATTCTTCAACTATGGGTAAAGTGTTCTGTTTCTCATGATCTAGTTTTAGTTAATATATAGCTCACTTCAAATAAATATCCCAACCTTCTACCTAAATGCTGATTAATTTTTAATACTGAATAACTTTTTAAGTACAAATAGAATGTTTTGGCAAAACATGCTCCCTTCATTTCAGTCCATTCTCAATTTAAACATAGCATTTACTTCTAAAACACTACAGAATTTTGGTATGATCACATGGGAAAAAAATTCCATAATGTAACTGTTTTTGCTTTCTCCAAAGGGTTAAATATTTTGAATTCAAATTCTCAGCCAGAAGTTAATTTTTTTTAAAGCTAAGTACGTATATTTATGTCTATCTAACAGAAAGATTTTGAGGACCATATCCCAGGCACATTGCTAGGTCCTAAGGATAAGCAAAGATTTATGAAACAAGATCCCTGATCATTAGAAGCCCACAGTGTACAAAGGCTGATGATATTCACAGTCAACAAGAGAGCATGTGAGAATATGTAGTTCAGTGTTTGCTGCATACAAGGCGCTCAATTAATGTGTTAAAAGAAACAATCAGACTATGATACAGTAATGGCTACCTTACTGGTTTATACAGAAATTACTTTCAGCATCCTCTTTGCAGCTGAAATTATTTTCCAGAACACAGAATTCCAAGAGAGTAACCAAAGATGTTTTGATTTCAAAAGATAATACCTCTTTGTCTACATGCATCTGATACATATACCAATTTTAATAAAGTGTAACACATTTAGGGGAAAAAAACAATTATTTATATTAAATAAAAGGCAGCTGATTGATAGAAGC
This sequence comes from Orcinus orca, assembly GCF_937001465.1. Classification (NCBI taxonomy): domain Eukaryota; kingdom Metazoa; phylum Chordata; class Mammalia; order Artiodactyla; family Delphinidae; genus Orcinus; species Orcinus orca. The sequence continues at coordinate 16,531,732 of NC_064559.1, read as the reverse complement.
AAATTCACAACCCAAGTAACTGCAATTATTTTAGCTATTTCATTTTTGTCCTAATGCTAATATGTCCCTGAATTGTTTTCAATGGTTTTAAAGCAGTGAGGTGATTGTTTTGCTACAGATTCAGGAAATCATGGTTTATTGGCCAAGTCACTGACCTTCCAAGATCCTGAGCTAAAATCCCATTAGCACAAGTTGTTTTAATGTGAACTTGATACAGCAACTCAGAACCTGAGAGAGGAGATCTGAAAGGCACCTTTCTAAAAAACAATTGATTTGCTTCATTTCATTGAAATGGCTAATGCTTTGATGGTTCATATTTACAACGGCTTGTCCTGCTCTTCAATAGAGTTGATATGTTGGAGTCTTTAACACCATAAACTTGATCAGAACTTCCTCAGTAATAAACAGACTGGATGGAAGGGGAGTGCCCCTCCTCACCAGGCCTCTGGAACCTATTTGCTTACCAATTTGTAGCTAAAGACATTGAGAATGGTGTTCTTCATGCTCAACCGCTCCAGGTAGTTGAAAAGAGTTCTGGGAAACTCAATATGCAAACTGGTTTGGGAGCCTGAAAGATTTCAAAGGGAAGAACATTTGACCTTCCTTAGGAAGAGCATGTTGCTCAGTTACATTCACTTTTAAGTATGGAATTTTGGTAGCATTCATAAAACCCATGAAGAAAATCTATTTCCCTTATAAGTTACTTCCTAAACAACTCAGAAAATTAACAAGCTGGGATTCTAGTTTGTACCTTTTTTTCCTACATTCCAAAGATGTGTCAAACTTCACAGCGACTTATGTTGAATCCCATGATTGTTAAAGACAAGAGACACACACCTCTTCTCCATATTAGGGCACAGAGAAAGCTGAGACTGAAACTTAGCAGCCACTAAAGGGCCTGAGTGTGTTACTTTGTTTTTTCTTTTCAATTCTACTCTTTTGGAGGTGTCAGGGTCAGTGGAATTTTTTTTCTTTACTTTTGAACAGCAAGTCCAATTTAATTGTGATTGCGTTAAAATCAAGACATTCAATCAGCACAAAATGCAGATTTAACCTGCCCTCCCACCTTTTTCTTTTTTTAATATCAGAAGGTTTTCTTTGAATCTCTCCCAAGTTACTTGCCTATCAGTTTGTGAAGTGATTTTGCCATAGCAGTACTTGGGTAGGTGTGATGAGGTCAGGGTTAACTTAACAGTCACCAACAAAAATTCCTACCCAAACCCTAAAAGATAAAAGAATACTGTTGGGGTCATACCTCAATACCCAGAGATAGAAAATTTACCCTCTGCAGGTCTGTAGAAAATCCTTGACAACTAATCCTATCCCAACCTCTCCACACTCCTGCCAAGAAGAAGAATTATATGAATTCCTTATGGAAAATCTCAGGCCAAAATTTAAAACATCTTTTTATGCCTCATAGTTGATTCCTACTCAACTTCTCACCTGCATTTCAACAAAATCCCTCCATGACTCTCAGCACCATTTTTAGTGTATTTCTCTGGCATTTAACCTACTTCTTTTCATGTTAAAAATAACTGACTCATAAGTTCTTCATAAAAATGATGGTAAGGGACCTCCCTGGTGGTCCAGTGGTTAAGACTGCATGCTTCCATTGCAGGAGGCACGGGTTTGATCTCTGGTCAGGGATTGAACTAAGATCCTGTATGCCCCGTGGCCAAAAAAGAAAAAAAAAAAAAAATGATGGCAATCATAGAAATACCATGATTAATAGTAAAAGTCATTTGTGCAGGAGACAAAAGACAAGATAAAATAATTTTATGTCAGGATTTCTTTACTTTCAATTTAAATAAAAATAAGCAGCTAGAGATTGTTTAAATCATTTGGAAAACAAATTCAAACTTATAAGATGGATCAGAAAGCTATTGTATGAAGCTGTTCATTACCAAGGGAACATTATCAAAGAAGAGTTAGATCTATTAAAAAGCAAGATCACAGTTTAAATAAAATTAAACCAAAAAATTAGAAAGTCATTTTATTATTTCAATGTATATTATGTATGTATACATGCGTGTATGTATATATTTGAGAATAGCATGTGCTGCTTTCCTATGTATCTGATATCTAAACTGTCCAGCAATTTATAAAGGCAAAAAATTAAAAATCTCCTTATTTTTAAATATTTTAATATGCATTGTTATATGTATTTAATAAAATGTGAATATAATTTTCCCCTCAGTTTTCTTCTTTGGGAGCTTAGTTGCCAATTAAATGAGAGAATATATAAATAAACAAAAAATTAAAAGGATAATTAATTAAAGTTAAAGTATCTACAGTGATTAAGTAATCCAAGTATTTCAGATTATGTAGTTAAGATAAATAATATCAATAAAGATGAAAAATTAATCTGAGGTCTCCAACTATTTACATATTTGTATGTATGTGTGTATTTATCTACTTTGTCTCTCTCAACTTGATAAGTAATAGCCTGGCAGAAAAACTCATAGAAATCCTTTTTCATTTCAACAATGATTCCTAATCTCAGCAAAAATACTCAAGAAAATTCTAAATCCATTCCTATCTTGCTGGCTTGCTAGTTCACACTTCAGAAGTTACTTATTTCTCTTGAGTCTGTCTCAACTACAAAATTAGGCGAAAATCCGTCCTTCTCCAGAGATAACTTGTATAAAATGCTCAAATTAAAAGTTACATATCAAGTACAAAATAATGCCAGTTCTCTTATTTCTTTGAAGAAGAGTCCATATGAAACACAATCTGCACAGTTGTGAATGAAAAGTGGAAATTAAAAGGGAGTAGTAATCGATAGCTGTGAAATCCCAAAGCCTATGAAATCCAATCAGAAAAGGGAAGAGTTAAAATAGGAGAACTCCCCAAAGCTTAGATGACTTTGGAAACACAGATCAAAAACAAAGACAGATAGTATAATTAACTCCATTACTGCTCAGTCAAATGAAAACAGCCATGACATCCTTACTTATTTATGACACCAGCAAATAGCTCAATTCCACCCCTGGATATTGCTGTAGGACAGCACTGGTTCCACAGCAGGTGAAACAGAAACAAGCTGCTAAAATTTATGTCACTAGATCATGTTAGAGATATAAGATTTATGCAGAAGCCCCATAAAAAATAAGTAGCTTTTATATCTTCTTATAACAATTCTTGTTCTTGAGCAAACCAAAGTCTATACACAGAAAGCTGTAATTTTCTCAAGTGTGTTTAGAATTGTGAAAAGCCTATTTACTTAAGTATATATTTTGCCTCAGGTATTGGAATTTACCAGCAATAATAAAATCTTTGCATCATCAAGCCGTCTATTAACATTTACGAAATATTTTCATTTCTGAGTTGTCTTCCTTAGCAAATTGGAAAATCCAGCAATGTGGTATATAACCCCCACTGTACAGAAGGTTCAGAAGGAAGGAGAATAAAGGGGATATCCAGGTCACTCGCAGCATTTCTCCCTGAGATGTTGTCTGATTCCTCTCCACCTCTGTTCTTACCTTTCTGACCAAATCTTACCTTCCTGATCACTTTGGTATTCCTACTGCCTAGGGCGGTACATGGCGTGTAGTAGGCATTTGTCTGCAAAGAATTTCACTGTGCATATATATTCTACTCAGACTCTCTTGTATATCTTTGTATCTATCTTCAACGTCTAGGACAAGCACCTTATTTACAATAGATGTATAATATTTAGTTGGTTGCCCGATTTCCTGAGTTAGATAAATAGTTTTACCAATAGTCTTAAATCTTTTCTTTACTGCTGGTGGGAATATGAATGGTTACAACCACTTGGATGGCAATCTGTTTTTTACACTTTTGGTCAAGAATATTCAATGACAAGCTGCAGAACACAGTTTGTAAGGACAAAGGAAAGCAGAATGGGTAAGTAGTGGTATATTCATAGGAGGCAATACTGTAGACTAATGAAAAAGTATCAACTATCCCTATACAGGTTACCAAGGAGACTCTCCCAAATAGGATGTTGAGGGAAAAAAAAAAACTAAATTGTACATCATTTATATAAAGTTTTAAAGCATGAAAGCAATACTGTCTATTTTATTATACACTACACATTGAAATTATGTTTTTAAATGCATGGAAATGAGAAACATTACGTTCAGTGGAGTGGTTGCCTTGGGGTAAGAAAAGGATATTGCAGTCAAGAAGAGTACACAGGAACACGGAACACTGGGGAAGCCGAATGTATTGGTAATGTTTTGCTTTTTAAGCTGGATGTTGAGAACATGAGGTTTTTTAATTGTTATCATTCTCTTCACCTTTCTGTAAATCTGAAATCGTTTTAAAGGAATAAGAAAATAACATTAACAAGGTAGTAGTTAATCTACCGTGGGATAAATATCCTAATTAGATTCTTTTTCTCTTTGCCATCTCAAAATTGTTAAGGAAAACAGTGCCCTGAATAGAAATGATATGTTGACATGAGGGGCACCATTTAAATCAAACATGGCAAAGGGACCAGAGCCCACAAGAATAGATATGAAACTTTAAAAAGCAAAGGCAACATACTCTCTTTAGCCACTCAGTAAAATATGACGACACAGTGGCCAGGAAGCCATCAGACACCTCCTTCTGCCAGCAAGCTCAAAAGGCTGCTCAAATTCTTACTATAAATTGGGCGAACACCTAAGTTATCATCCAAGTAACATAGTTTTAAAAGCAAACACGGGCACTGTTAAAAACTATACTGGAACAAAAAATGTAAACCAGGACTGTCCCACCAAACCAGACTATAGACTATAGACTACAATTGCTAGATGCTCCACTGCAGTAACAGGTTTATCGAACTTACTGGATTTTATGGAGGCAAATATGAATACAGAAGTGTAAACGTTACACTCCATTTGAAATACTATTTTTAGATGAACTGGGAAATCGAAGAACTGGAAAATAAACTGACAAAAATCAGGTAGACATAGGAGAGGAGTGAAATCCTCTTCTTTGATAGTGGTCTATCTGGAGATTTCGTCTAAAATCGACATTTGTGACTGTCAGATGTAGGCATTTAACTCAGTCATAGTGGCAATTTAAAAAGTTTTAAGTGGTTATCTCTGGGAAGTGGAATAACAGTTGGAGGAGGAGTGATTATGTCAATATCCTTCCTTGTGGTTGGAGACATTCTTTACCATAAGCATGGTATAATTATAATTTTCATAATTAAAATGTTAAAAATTTATAAAAATGATAATAGCCAGTACTCACAAGTGCACAGGGTAAATAATGGTAATACCTCATATTTTTATTGAGCGTTTATTATGTGCCATGTACTTTGTTAAATGATGAACATGAGTTATCTCATTTAATCTTCACAACAATCCCATAAGTTATTATGCCCACACTCTAGATGAGAAAACTGAGATATTGGGTGGGTGTCACAACTTGTCGAAAGTCAGACACAGTTCACATGTGCAGGACCTGAGACTTGTACCCAGGCAATCTAACTCCAAAGCTGCCCTCTCAAATCATTCTTCTCTTCTGTCTCCTATTTGAGCATGATGCTCCAGGGAGTATACATTGGTACAAGTTTTCATATAGTATTTTGACAACATGTATCAAAACTTTTAGTGTGTATACTCTTTGACTCAGAAATTCTGTTCCTATATATTTATGTTAAGAAATAATGGTAAATACGCCCCAAGGGATATTTTAAAGGAAGTCCATCCTTGCAATGCATATGAAAGCAAAAAAAAATTAATATTCATCAATAGAGGATTGATTTTCTTAAATTATGATATAATTCATACAATATAATACACTCAGTCTATACTTATTTACATGGAAGTTTAACACAGTTATATTGAAAAGGAAAGTTGTAAAACAATATGCATATATGATCTTGTTTTTGTCAAAAATAAAAATGCATAAACAGAGCCATAGAATACAGTTTGGAAGGCCATACTCTACAATACCACTTCCCAGGAGAGATCATTTCTAATAGCTTGACATAAGTAGTACCTTCCCTGTTGATTTGCCATCATGATTCTCTGCTCTTAGCCAACAGAAAAATAATATACATTCATTTGCTTTCTTGCCTATTTTTTGTATCTTTCACCAATTTTATGTTAACTAAGGGCAGGAACCACATCTGTAATAGTTATCCCAATTTACCAAGGCCCAAGTGGTACAGAATATGTGCTTCAGAAATACTTGTTGAACTAATGCCAATCAAATTTGTTTCCAGGTGATTTTCACCTTCAACTTTCTACCTTAATCCATTGTTTCAGCTTTTACAAAGAGAAGGGTGGGGATCGCTGGTATAATTATGGAGGAAAAAAACCCAGTAAAGCTATTTTTATTATGGTAAAGCCAACCAATCAACCAATCTAGCGATGCAGAGGCAGTGCTGATGAAATTAAAAACCACACTAGGGCTTCCCTGGTGGCGCAGTGGTTGAGAGTCCGCCTGCCGATGCAGGGGACATGGGTTCGTGCCCCGGTCTGGGAAGATCCCACATGCCGCGGAGCGGCTGGGTCCGTGAGCCATGGCCGCTGAGCCTGCGCGTCCGGAGCCTGTGCTCCGCAACGGGAGAGGCCACAACAATGAGAGGCCCGCGTACCGCAAAAAACAAACAAACAAAACCCACCACACTAGATTTGCATCCACAAGACTTGAGTCTGCAGCCTGCCTTCCAGCTCAGGCACTTACTAGCTGGGTCATCAGTCTCTTAAACTTCACCCATCTTCTCTTCTTTCCTTCTTACTCTCATTGAAAAACTTTATTCCCATATTTATTTGCAGAGCAAAGAACTGGGCTACCTGCCTCAAGGAGGCTACAGAATCTTCCAGCCCTCAGTGCCCTAGGTGGACCAGGAAGGACCCAGGGGCAGAGACTACAGAGGAAGGGCTGCTGAGGATCTGGTTTAGGGTTTTTTTGGTTTGTTTAGATTTTTGAGTGCCATCAGGAGGTGGAGGCCATAACTTAAAGGGCTGCAAAGCCTGCTTTCTCTCTCATTCTTCTCAAAGAGAATAGGCTGACCTAGCCCCAGCCTCACACTGTCAAAGGTATAGTCACTCCGTAAATATTTGTTACAAAAATGAATGAATGAACATGTAAAACATTCTTTTTCATTGGGCTTGCTGTGGCAGTCAAAGCCCTAAAAATCGTAACTGGAAAAATGTAAGATTTGTTAAATATTGAGTTTAGGGAAGAAAAAAATGTATTTATAAATTAATTTGTTTTCAGTATAAGACCTTGTATGTAAGGTTCCAACACAGTGAAGCTATAAACTCTAAAATGGGGATTATGAACGTGGACACTATAATTTATAATACTTGCATAGCTTTCAATTATTCAGGTGCTCAAAGCTCAAACAAATTGAATAATGAACAGGGGTAATGAATTGAATGCCAAGAAGATGATGACAGAAAACACTGGGTAGTCACCATGGAGAAATTCACATACAGAAGTAGCCCTGAAAGAAACACACTTGTTTGAAGGACACATTTCCTTTTCTTTCAAGCCAAACATTTACGGAACAGTCATGCAAGTAGGAATTGCTTTCAAGAAATACCTGTTAAAGGCAGAAAGCTGCTAAAATAGTATATTTTAGATGACCAAACGGAGAATTAGAATCGTAAATTGGCCTGTCACATTCTCGGAGAGCGCGGTTCTCTATTTCATTATCTTTAACCACATGGAGAAAGGGGAGATGCGTTCATATAAATTATCAGCACCATTGCTTTAGATTTAGGCTGAGAAATGTGTGGCTATTCCACAGATCCTAAAGCACGGGGTTCTTCACGGTATTTCATACAACACTGCAGATCAGAAATTTAAATAATGAGATGGCTTCTGAACTTGCTGTTCAGACCTGGGATGGATGATGCATGCTTGTGTCTGCCAGTGAAGGTTCTGGAGGAAGGATGCCTACTTAGCCTGGTACCCACATCTCTGCTGTCAGTGATACTGCAGACCCAGACAGGCACAACGTGCAGTTGGCCAAAATCGTTGAAAGATTCGAATTAACTGCAATTAACTAAAGTCAATAAAAATTAATGGTCCCCGCACCTCTAACCTCCACCACCATCATACACACTACTCAGTCTGCACACCCATCATTTTCCACATAAAGGGTATTTATCAGAGCCACTTAAAAATCATTTGTCTTCTAGACTATTGCAAGCCACGTGGTGATACTGTATAGTGATTAGTGTATTGTCCGTGAGGTCAGTACATCTGGCTTCAGATCTCAGCTTTACTGTTTTCTAGATGTATTTTAGGCAAACTATTTAACCTTCTAATATTCAGTTTCTTTATCTGCATAATGGGGATAATAACAGTACCTGCGTCTTCAGATTATTGGGAGTATTAAATAAGATAATATATGCAAAACTTCCAGTACAGTCATAGTTAGCACTCAGTAAGCATCAATATTAGCTATTCTTACTGGCTAAAGCTGCATTGGCAAAGGCTGTTTCTATGTATCTGAAACACTGGGACCTGGCACCCATAAACAAGAGTTGTGCCATTCACAAGAACCATTTAAATGATCATTTCGGGCTCGAGGCTTTCAGGGGCAGCTATTGCTATTATATCCTTAGAAACGGTTTACCGGCAGCACCATGGAAAAATTCACATGGAAAATGAGTGCCTATTTACCTCTGACAATTGTTTTGATGGGTAGACCAAAGGGACTCATCAGTTTGATATGAATTATAAAATATGGGTCACGTTTGTTAAACTGTTGTACCTGTATAATTTGAGTTTGATTGTTCTGATCCCAAAATATTGTTCTACCCAGTGGAAATCACGATAATTATCCCAAATCTGTCCTGGAACTACAAGATCAACAATGTAGAACTCTAAAACCAGTTATTTTCCTGGGAGAATTTCATAGAAAATTTTCAGTGATATTTCACCACTCAAAAAATAATTTAAACCTATTGAGGTACTTCAAGACTTTTCTCAGATGCAAATGTAAACCTACTAGAACATCTGGACTATTCTGCCTTTTGTTTTTAGTCACTCACTAATCAAGGAAAGTGGAAATGTGTAAGAACCTTAAAGAGCATCTAATCTGACCACTTTATACTAGAAATGAGGCAATAAGGATGCAGAGAGGAAGCTATGTTTCAAACAGCCAAGGTTCAAATGGAATTTTTTCGTGGGCCATAAACATATTTTCAGTGATGTTGGTGGCTGCTGAAATGCCCAGGAAACTTTATACGTGGACATTATAGAACACAAAATATAAATTGTTATTTATCACTTTTACTTTATAATCCCGATAGTAAATTAATGGCTCTCTAAATGTTAATACAAACACATGGTCTTTAGTTTCTTTAAGATAAAGCATAGGACACCTACTCCATAGAATTCTCTTATGCACAGCATTTACACGCATACATCAAGTATTTCTTTTTTTTTTACATACATAAGAATTTCATTTTACCTCTTGCTATTTATATTTCTTAAGTCTCCAATTCAATTGTAAGACATTAGGTGCAGAAACCTCTTCCCCCTTTTTTAATCACCTATAACATGTGGGGCATGTTCATGATAGGTTCCCATGATTCACTGCCGATGAATGAGTTCTAAAGGGAAGCATTTAAACTATTAAAGCTGATGGACTACGAACTCTGAACTCTTAGAAACCTTGGGAAAAAAATTTTTGTTTAAGGGTGACCTGAACAACCAAAGGACAATAATTCACACTATGACCTTGGATGAGTCAATTAACCTCTTTGGTCCTGGTTTTCTTCACCTGTAAAGCAAAGGGGTTGGCCAGAATGATGTCTAAAGAGCCTTCCAGGTCTCCACATTCTACAAACCTGTGTTACTTCATTACCTTGGTCTCTCTGTACAGTGTTAGGTTATAGCCGTCACCTCTTCTAATAGCCATTCAATCTTACTTCTAAAAGCCAGGTCCCGCCGGTGTCGCTGGTAGCAGAGGCTGCATTGCTTGTTTCTAACCTGCAGTGGAGAATTCAGTGGTGGGGAACAGATGAGGATCGATGTCCCTGTTATGGCCACAGCTGGGACGCAATCTCAACCTTTGTGCAGAGGGGCTCTTTGCTTTGGGGTTGGGAGTATTTGAGATGGCAGGAAGGAAAACGACCACTGGCAGGACAATCCCAGCAGGACAGCTTCATGTTTGGGGATGTCTTTGGTCAGCATATCACTCCCCCCTCCAGTGAGCATTTGGTCTGGAAAAAAACCAAAAAAATGTGTATTTGTTGATCTGATAGCATTGGGAGGCTTCCTTCCTGTTCAGCGAAGTACAGAAATGGGTCCTGTGAAATCACAGACAAGTAGAATATCTCCCCTTTGCCCCCCATCCTTAGCTTTTCACTCCAACTGAGATACACGGCCAGTATCAGCAGTCTTTGCTCTACCCTCTGGAGACCTTCAGAGGGTAAAAGAGACTTAAAAAGAAAAACTCCTCCCCCAAATCATAAAACTGGCATGAATAGAACGTCTCCACAGCAGGAAAGCAAAAAGGAGGGAAGAAAGTTGGTTTAGGCAAGAGTGATATGAATATTCAACTCAAATAAATCTTATTAGGTGAGGGTATAGCAAAGGAAACAGCCAGAGGCAAGAGAAACAGGGAGACCCTACAGCTGTATTAAGGAAGGAAAATGCTGCCCACTTTTTCAGCTGAAGGTAAGTTCATTGACAAAGTAGGGTTACAGGGACTTCCCTGGCGGTCCAGTGGTTAAGACTCCATGCTCCCAATACAGGGGGCATGGGTTCGATCTCTGGTTGGGGAATTAAGATCCTACATGCTGCATGGCCAAAAAAAGAAAGAAAGAAAAAAAACCAAAGGTCTAGTTTAAAAAAAAAAAAATATATATATATATTTATATATATATATTAGAATAAAAAACAGCATTAAAAAAAAAAAGTAGGGTTACAAACAGCAGTCGTCTCCTTGGACAAAGCTAATGACTCACCTAAAAGCCTGGAGAAAGAAGACAAGTAGAAAATTACGAAAAATTACAATCTCTTCCTCACCACCATAACCCCCTTTATCGTGTCATTTCCTAAACTGCCCAAAACTTCTCCATTAAGACATTAGTAATGCTGACCAATAAGCTGAAAGAATAAGCAAGCCCTGTCAGACAGGCCTCCTGGCTGTCTTAGCGTTTGCTACTCCCCTGCCCCCAGCCTTTTCCCTGGGTATTTCCATGACTCTGTCTTTCTCAGCCTCAATGTCATCAACTCAGAAAAGCTTTCCCTGGCCACACAATTAAAGTAGCCTTCGCGCCCCACCGTCTATCGCCCAGTTACTTTCTATTTCCTCATCTGATTTTTTTCTCCAATAAAATTTATCAAAAATTTGAAATTTAAAAAAAAGAATAAGCAAGCCCTTAGAAAAGTATGCCTACTTGAGAGTAAAGGATAAAAAAATCTCTTAGGGATGGCAATTTCAAAATTGAACAGTTTCAAATTATTCCACCTGTTTCTTCTGAAGACCACCAATTTTGCTTGGAAAGGTTTTTTTGTGTGTGTGTTTTTAAATTTAATAATAGGTTAGAAATCTTGTTGCTCATATCCTAAACATTTTCTACCCCATTATCTTCATTATTTTTCATTCACTTTCTCATTCTCACAATAAAAACTCGAGGAGACAAAAATAATAATTAACATAGGATTCCTATCTTTAGATTTATCAAGTCCATATCTGACTCAGATAGCAGAAGTTTAGAATACTGGCTCTTCTTATAAGCCAGTTATGGGCAAGCAAACTCTTCAAGCTTCAGTTTCTTCATCTGTAAATTAAAAATAAGAACATATTTCTAATAGAGTGTTGTACATAAAATACCTGGAACAGTCCTTGGAACATAGTGGGAGCTCAGTCAATAACAAGAATTATCTTTACCATCATTATTTTCTTGTGTGTTGTTAGCTACCTTCCAATTACGTACAGAGAGCTCTACTTCAATGAAGTTTCAGGCACAAGGCAATAAGTTATATTACATACATAATAAATCATCTTGCTTTTCTTATCAATTTCAAATCTGCAAAATCATAGGAACAGGAGGTGTCATACTCAGCCAAAACTATTCAAGTAGTATGTCACCAACAGGAACACTAAAAACAAATTGTCAGTGACAGTGATAATTGCTACCATTTATTGAGCTCTTATTATATATAAGGCCCATGATAAGGAATTTATATGGATTGTTTCCTTTCATCCTTTATAAAACCTCGTACGGAATTGGTATTTTTATCCCCACTTTCCAGATGAAGAACAGGGATGCTGCAGGGAGTTGCTTGGAAAGAATGCATCACATGTGTCCAAATTTACACAGCTAGTAGGCAAATGAACCAAGACGTGAAACCAGGTCTCTCTATGACAAAGTTTTATGCTTTTACACAGTATCGAGGGTCTAGTATCCTTCTGAAGAATTATAGCATTTTAGAAATTTAAAGGAGGAAGAAATTTGGGGGTTTTTTTAGCACAAGACCATCTTTTGAGAAAAAGCTTTCTCCCTTCTTAGTAAAATCCCTGTGTATGGAGCCTAAGACATATATACGTCCAAGTTCCCCAAAGTGATTTTTTTTTTTTTTTTTTTTTTTTTTTGCGGTACGCGGGCCTCTCACTGCTGTGGCCTCTCCTGCTGTGGAGCACAGGCTCCGGACGTGCAGGCTCAGCGGCCGTGGCTCACGGGCCCAGCCGCTCCGTGGCATGTGGGATCTTCCCAGACCGGGGCATGAACCCATGTCCCCTGCATCGGCAGGCGGACTCTCAACCACTGCGCCGCCAGGGAAGCCCCCAAAGCAATCTTGACAAAGAAAAACAGAGCTGGAGGAATCAGGCTCCCTGACTTCAGACTATAGTACAAAGCTAGAGTAATCAAGAAAGTATGGTACTGGCACAAAAACAGAGATATAGATCAATGGAACAGGATAGAAAGCCCAGAGATAAACCCATGCACATATGGTCACCTTATCTTTAATAAGGGAGGCAAGAATATACAATGGAGAAAAGACAGCCTCTTCAATAAGTGGTGCTGGGAAAACTGGACAGCTACATGTTAAAGAATGAAATTAGAACACTCCCTAACACCATACACAAAAATAAACTCAAAATGGATTAAAGACCTAAATGTAAGGCCAGACACTGTAAAAGTCTTAGAGGAAAACATAGGCAGAACACTCTATGACATAAATCACAGCAAGATCCTTTTTGACCCACCTCCTAGAGAAATGGAAAGAAAAACAAAAATAAAGAAATGGGACCTAATGAAACTTAAAAGCTTTTGCACAGAGAAGGAAACCATAAACAGGACGAAAAGACAGCCCTCAAAATAGGAGAAAATATTTGCAAACAAAGCAACTGACAAAGGATTAATCTCCAAAATATACAAGCAGCTCATGCAGCTCAATATCAAAAGAACAAACAACACAATACAAAAATGGACAGAAGACCTAAGTAGACATTTCTCCAAAGAAGATATACAGATTGTCAACAAACACATGAAAGGATGCTCAACATCACTAATCATTAGAGAAATCCAATCAAAACTACAATGAGGTATCATCTCACACCAGTCAGAATGGCCATCATCAAAAAATCTAAAAGCAATAAATGCTGGAGAGGGTGTGGTGAAAAGGAAATCCTCTTGCACTGTTGGTGGGAATGTAAATTGATACAGCCACTATGGAGAACAGTATGGAGGTTCCTTAAAAAACTAAAAATAGAACTACCATACAACCCAGCAATCCCACTACTGGGCATATACCCTGAGAAAACCATAATTCAAAAAGAGTCATGTACCACAATGTTCATTGCAGCACTATTTACAATAGCCAGGACATGGAAGCAACCTAAGTGTCCATCGACAGATGAACGGATAAAGAAGATGTGGCACATAGATGCAATGGAATATTACTCAGCCATAAAAAGAAACAAAATTGAGTTATTTGTAGTGAGGTGGGTGGACCTAGAGTCTGTCATACAGAATGAAGTAAGTCAGAAAGAGAAAAACAAATATCGTATGCTAACACATATATATGGAATCTAAAAAAAAAGTGGTTCTGAAGAACCTAGGGGCAGGACAGGAATAAAGACACAGATGTAGAGAATGGACTTGAGGACATGGGGAGGGGGAAGGGTAAGCTGGGACGAAGCGAGAGAGTGGCATGCACATATATACACTACCAAACGTAAAATAGATAGCTAGTGGGAAGCAGCTGCATAGCACAGGGAGATCAGCTTGGTGCTTGTGACCACCTAGAGGGGTGGGATAGGGAGGGTGGGAGGGAGGGAGACGCAAGAGGGAAGAGATATGGGGATACATGTGTATGTATAGCTGATTCACTTTGTTATGCAGCAGAAACTAACACAACACTGTAAAGCAATTATACTCCAATAAAGATGTTAAATAAATAAATATATAGATCTTATGATTAAATACACATTTGGCTTGTATCTTATCAGTGCCCAAGTCCCTAGCTGGGAATGTCTGTTGACAAAAGAAGTTTACTGATACAATTGCACTAATGGCACTCATGTTGCTCTGGAAAAAACAAATCAACCTGGCTTTGTCTCAGAGGGAGGCACTGCAGGCACTATGAGGAAATCAGGTCTATTTTTTTATGTCTGGACTTGTAGAAAAACATGTTTTCCAAAGCTGATTTATAGCTTGTAGGCAAGTAGATGCTGGTCTGTTGAAGCAACTTGATCCAAGCTGAGAGAAAGCTGGAGAGAAGTCTCCCTGCTCTGAGCAAGAAACCCATGACCGACAGAGCCAGCCTCATCAGGAGCATCTGTGGTTTTAGTAAACCTCTTCTTCAAGCCTGACTAAATCACAAGGGCACCCTGACAATTCTCCAGAGAGAAAACCAGAAGCAAGAGGCCAAAACGACTCAACAAAAAGCTCTCAGGAGCTTACAGAGATGAGATTTAGAGCCCCGGCACTAACAACACACCAGACACTTATTGAGGACTCGCTGTGAGTCAGGCACCGTATTCCTTGCTTTGCACACATCCAATTCATTCAGTTCTCACAACAACCCCAAGAGGTAGGGATTAATATTATCCCCATTTTTCAGAGGAAGAAACTGAAGTTGAAAGCTGTTAGGTCACGTGCCTTAGGTATCTTAGGTGTAAGAGGTCCCTGGAAGTCTGGAGCCTGAATTGATGCATGTAACATCTACTATCCTAACTCTCTAGATCATGAGCCATTCTCCAAGGTAACGCTTCCATTTCCCTGCCCCTTGGTCCCTGGACTGAATTACCATGGACTGCATATTCACCCATCCCTGGAGACGTGGTGAATGTTGTTCAAAACTGCCTATATGTGTTGAACCCATACTTTATGCATATTTGTTCTATCATATCTCAGTATTGTTTCAAATTTTTCTTCCAGGGAAATCTTTGCTCTTTACTTGAAGGAAACATTAACAATAAAATTGTGATGGAAAATTGTGTCCTGAGTGTGCACTGATTCATTCATTTAGAAGATATTTATTGCAGTATAATGTAGTGATCGAAAGTGCAGGTCCCACACCAGACTGCTCATGTCTTAACATCAGTGTGACCATTCTCTAGCTGGGTGATCTTAGGTATATAACCTCTTTGTGCCTTGGTATCCATCTTCAACATAGGGGTAATAAGATAATGATAGTATATATTTCATGGAATTATGAGGATTAAAAATTAATATATATAGAATGTTTAGAACAGTGTCTGGCAAGAATGCTTAACAAATGTTAGCTGTTGTCATAGTCAGTTTGGGCTACTATAACAAAATACCATAGACAGAGTGGCTTAAACAACAAACATTATTTCTCACAGTTCTGGAGGCTGGGGAGTCCAAGGTCAAGGGCAGATTCGGTGTTTGGTAAGCTCTTTCTTCCTGGTTTGCAGACTTGCTGTATCCTCACATGGTGAGGAGAGGGCTTTGTCCTCTTCCTCTTCTTATAAGCACACTAATCCCATAATGAGGTTCCCACCTTCATGACCTCATGGAAAGCTAATTATCTCCCAAAGGCCCCACCTCCAAATTCCATCAATTGGGGGTTAGAGCTTCAATATATGAATTTGGGGGAAGACAAATTCAGTCCATAGCAACTTTGGATGTGATTATGATTATTTGCTGGGTGTCTTAGCTCTGTGCCAAAGATTGTGCTAAAAGCTTGGGTTGCAGAAATGGATGCCAGTGGATGGCTAGCTTGCACAGTTTTTTACATAATTATCTCACGTAAAAGAAAAATGTGTAGTTGGTAAGTAGAAAGGGCTCCATTGCCTCTAGGTCCCTGTTTCAAAATGCTTTCCCATGGAGAAGAGATAGAACTCATCTTTAGCAGTTTGTTGAAAGGCTGTAGGAAATCAGCTTCAGTTCTTTGTGACTAAGTCCACCCAAGGCCATAGAACCTTAGGTGACATCTTCCTAAACTGATGCAGCTGTAATTCCATTGAACTAGTGAGACTTCCTCAATTGCAACATAAAATATGTAATAATTAACAGCTTAGATATGTCAAGCAATTTTCAAGGCATTTTAAAATTATTAATTCATTAATTTTCAGAATAATCCCATGAATTAAGTGCTATTATTATTCCATTTTAAAGATGAAGAAACAGGCACAGAATGTACCTAGGGACATACAGCTTGTAGGTAGCAGAGCCCAGTTTGGCTCCAGCATCCTTGCTCTTAAATGCTGTATCATAGTGCCTTTTTATACTTAAAGAAGACTGCCTACGTCTTTGATAATTCAATGTTATTCATATAAACTATGATTGATAAGGATATACAAAGAGCTCTGTATTGCATAGTTCAGAAATTTGGTGTCACATTCATGAGCATTTCTTCAATAAGAAATAACAGTTCCTGGATCTCTGTCTCACCAAGGACTAGAAACTTCATGGCACCAAACAGCTGCACCTCCCGTCTAATTACTCAAATACATGAGCTCATTGGGTTTACACAGAACAAGCAACTTGCCGATTTACTGGTCTTTTCACACATCAGTGAATCGTTTGGTGTTATGAAAACATAACATGATTCAAATGCATTGATAGAGCTTGTTTGAGGAAGCACAGATAGCTTCTATTTGGTGGGTAAAATATGTATAGGTAGTCTAAGTCTCAATTTGACATTTCAGCAAGCATTACATTTATAGAAGGAAGTCTAAGCAAGCAGAGGTCTTTCTAAACAGAGTAACTTAGAGGGGTGGCAGTAGATTTCCATTTGATGTAGCATCCTATACACAGGTGAGCAAATTAAGGTTTTGTCAATTGGGTGAAATTGTTTTCTTTCTTTTTTCATAACTCTTTCAATTATACCCTCTATAGACTCACTTTTAGAAGTTATCAATGAGGACCATGCCCCAACTACTCCTGAGATAGATGGGAACTTTCCCAGAAGCCAGAGAACCTTCCTTGGTCTTTTTCCCAAACATTTATGTTTCCATTACCCCATACAGCCTGCCTTTTGGTAGCATCCAAACACACAAGGGGGAATTCTACGAATGCCTCAAATCAAATGCCTAATTTGGTCATTCAGTCATTTGTCTACAAATTTTTTTTTTGTTTATTCTTTTTTGGGGATGGATTTATGCTTCAATTCTCTACTGCATTCTTAAGTTATGCACAGAACATGAACAAAAATTCAGTGGAGTTTTACTTTCAATTTTTAAGTCTCTAGTTGCCTCAGGGTAGGTTAGTTCTTCACATGAGTTCATCCTTGTCTTCTGTGTTGAGACTGCATGAGGATAAATGCAAATGATGCATAGGCAGAATGGTGATCATCAAGGTTTGAAATGAGAATAGAGGATCCAGGATGGAATGCCATTCACTTTATCCATTCACCCTCAATTCACCCTCGTAAAAACTGGTATAAATGCCTTTCAACAATCTGGAACTTCAGCACGGGGAGGGTCTATCAAGTTGCTGGGGAGGATTGGTCTTCTGCCATCTACAGAGCTTAGGTACTTCGGGAGAGCTAAGATTTCTCCTCCTAGCCATTCTCTTACTCATCAGAGCTCCATTTTAGGGGACTCTGTGGATCAGTTACCTATTGAAACCACTCTCAGTTCATATCCATGAAAACAGATAATTAGCACGTAGCGATACTTGCTCTATATTTTCTATAGCAGGAGAATATACATCTCGATGAACTCTGTCCGATAGAAATAAAATGGGAGCCACATATGTAACTTAAAATTTTCCAATAGCCATGTTGAAAAGAACAAAAAGAAGCAGGTGAAATTCATTTTAATATCATATTTTGTTTAACCCACATATCCCAAGTATTATCATTTCAATACCTAATCAATATATCAATTATTAATGAGATTTTTTATCTTTGGTACTAAGTCTCTATCCTGATTAGCCACACTTCAAGTGCTCAATAACCACATGTAGCCAGTGGCTACCTTACTGGGCAGTGAAGCTCTAGATCATCAAAAAGAGGTGGCAACTCATTAAGTAAAGTTAAAATAAAGTGCCTCCAGACCATTTTAGTTGACTCAAAATTGTTAGTTTCTACCGAGACACCATAATTATATACGATTGTATACAATTAGCTTAAAGATAAAGGTTCTATGTAAACAGGAACGTATTCTAAGCTGATAGAGTCAAACTGTAATAAATTTCTTTTCACAAGATCAAAGGTCAAGGATATTTCTATAGTTCACAGATGTTCTCAAAATTTTTGTACTATAATTAACAAAATGCTCCATAAAAAGTTAAAAGTGAGTAACGTGGATTAATAGTAAAATGTGCTTATTTGTTGCTGACTAAAGATCTTAAGGACCAAAATTATTGCCATCTACATAGCTTGATTACATAGAAATTTAATTAATGTAAAAAGAGATATACATGTAGCAAAATAACAGGTAGCCTCTTCTATATCATTCATCTTAATTTAATAATTTGTGTTTATGTTTTTTCCCTTATTTTCTCTAACAACCAAAATTCCAAAAAACAAGTCCACATTTACCTAAACCCGAAATAAAAGCGGTAATCTGTTGATATGGAATAAGAGGGGGACCATTCTGTCAAACCACCAAAGAGAAAATTTCTACATCTACATACAGAAGAAAATCACAATTAAAATTCTAAACAAGCTCATATTATACTTTGCACTGAATAGTATTCATTATATCCTTTTATCTTTTTATGCTGAAGGGAGTAGATGCAGGTCCATTGACAACTACATCAAAAGTGAAGATATTGGCCGTTTCTCCTCAAGTTAAAGATACAAGTATTATAATGACCCAGCAGTGCTACTCTTGGATATTTAGTCAATAGTAATAAAAACATGTTCAAAAAATTATTTTAAAATGTTCATGGCTTACTTAATAATAGTAAACAGCTAGAAACAACCCAAACATCCATCAACAGGTGAATGGATAAACAGTTGTGATGTACTCACACAATGGAGTGTGAACACAGCCATAAAGAGGAACAAGCTACTGAGAGGGGGAAAATCTTGAATACTGTATAGCTCAAAAATAATGTGACAAGCAAAAGAAGTATGTCCCCCATATAATTACATCTACATGATGCTCTAAAACAAGCAAAACTAAGTTATGGTGACAGAATTCAAAACAGTTGGGCAGCTGACTAGAAAGAGGCATGAGGAAGTGTGAGTGATAATTGAATTGTTCCATAGCTTGATTGAGGTGGTGGTCATATTGCTGTATACTTTTGTCAAATGTCATTGGACTGAGCACTTAAAACCTATGCATATATAAATAATAAAATAAATTCGAAATTAAATAAAAAACTTTAAAAATGAATAAAAGGACAACGGTCGCTTTTATTCAGACTGTAGTTTCACCCTGTTCTTGCATGATAGCTTTCGGTCTCTTCAACCTATTTTACAGATATTTTAACTCCCCCTTCTCCCTCCCAATTCGCACTAGGAATGAACAATGAAGAGTCTCCTGATGACCATTTTCACTGAAGAAAGAGCTAATATTAAGTGAAAATATGGATGGGGATTTGCAGTCTACTCACACTTCTCCATCATTTCTACAATAGTTGTATTATTTTTTGGCAGATATTCAATGGTGACAAGTGATTTTTTGAAATGTAAACAATTAGTATATAAGATTCCGCACATTAAACAGATTTCATGGTCTCTTTATTCATCTTGAACTTGATAATTTCTGGAAATTTTGAAACAAGGGGTTTCTGGTTACTTTCCAATGATGTTTAACAGTTAGACTTAAAAATACAGAAAAAAGCATTATAAGTTTTATCCAAAATGATTATGGCCATCATTTGAATAAAATACAGATTTTGCAAGCTGTAAAGCATATCATTACTACATACTGGCCTAAGTAAGGTTTGGTTCACAAACTATAGAGCTCTAACCAAGTCATTAAATCTATCGAAAAGGGCCTCATTTGAGAAGCAATAAAATTTTTAATCATTTTATTATTAAAAAAGTGTTTAATATGTAGCTAATTAAATGCCAAAGGCAGGTTATCTGAGTTTAACCTTCAAAAAGAAAATGATGTATCAAAGTCTGCCGTTGGCATCATGGGATAGAAATGTCATCCTCATAATCATTGCGTGACAACTAGCTGGTGGCCTTTTCTAGAGCTATAGTTAAATTACCTGATTAAATTAATAGCCATTTAGATGTTTTAGGAACTGCACAGACCTATACTAAATGAAAATTAGGTCCATTACATTTTCTGAGTGGGCTAGATAGACTCTAAAATAAAACACGTATGCCATTGCCCACATTACTTAGATTAAGCAATTAAAAGCTCTTTCTAAAAAGCGACTAATTCCCTGTAAAGTACAGACAACTGGTCATTAGACAACTAATGACCAGAGGTAAGTTTTTTTTTTTCTGCTTATTTTTCCCTATCCTCAAATTCTCTGTTTATTTTAAAATAAAATATTAAAATTTGAACACACCTAAATATGTAACTAGATAGCTATTTGTAAGTATATTTCTGTAAGACAATGAACAGTGATTATGTGTAAGTAAAACAGTAAATTAGAAAGTAAAATAAAAAGTCATCCTAATTGGGAATTCACCAAACCATTATTGAAGCATTCTAGGTAACAGCTTTGAAACTATTCAGTCTCGAACGTTTGGAAAGAATACAAAAAGAATTCATGCCGTCTTTCCTTACTATGTTGATTCTTTCATGTGAAATCCAGATCATCAAGTAAGCAAATACGTCAGAAAATGCAAACAGCATATTTATTAACTTAGTTAAGAAGCAAACTACTATTCTCTCCGTACACCTCCAGTTGCAAATGAATACAGATTGCACGTGTTAAGTTTTAAGGACAAAAGGTATGGTCACTGCTATACGCCTAGTACCTAGAATAGCATCTAACACATAATAGGTATTCCATAAATATTTGTTGGGTTGAAGGCAAGGCTGAAATGTTTTCTCAGTTTCAATTAATAATATTTATTTAAAAGTCATATTGACATATCAAAATCCCTTGTTTTGACAGCATGTTATAAAACTAAATATTCAGCAAGGAATTTTTAGTCCAGTGCCATTTGACAGGTAACTAATAAAAAATGAACTGCATCAGTGTGGGGACTTTATTTATAATTAAGATTTTGCCTAACTTCATTTCATTTCATACTTATCAAGGATACAATGTTGTATCCTATTCAGGGACTTTAAGGTGTTCAAAATAGATACAAACTCTTAACAATATTTCTTAAAATCCTTCTTGTGGCTATAAAGCTTAGATCTACTGTAACATCTGGTACTATTTACAGATAAATTTCACCTGTGACATGATCATGATGTTTTAAACATAAAGCAGAAAGAACCAAGGCAGCATTGATAAGACTGTGTAAACAGATCACTCTTTGGGAATCAACAGTGCTTACATCATAACTTGGTTGCATGTGAGTAGGTCTTTATTCGTTGAATCCTCATTTATTGGGAGGCTTATGGTGTGCCTGCATTGCATTAGACACTTTGTAGAAATACAAAGAGTAATAAAACAGCCGATGTTTTAACTCTTGTGTAAATAAATAACCAACACTGAATATGAAAGAGTAATCAAAAATATGCATGAACCAAATTAGAAAAGTGGAAAAGTACAATCACCATAGTGAGACGGAAGTGATGAACCGTCTCATGGATGGTGAAGGCAAGCTGGGAAAGAAGTTAAAAAAAAGAGTGTTCAGAATTGTTACATGACAAAATGAAGATGGAAACTCGTACATGAGGATGTCAAATCCAAAAAAAAAATCCTAAAAACCATGTGTGAGAAACTAGATTTAATTGAATACAGATCCTTCTTAGAAAATGTCAGAATCTTATGTAATGGATTGCATTTTTTAGGTTGTTTTATTGGTATGTCAAAAAAAATCTCTAAGTACTCTGTGATTTTTTTCAAAGTTACCATGGAAAAAATTCCTACAGAGGAACATCATAGGATATTTCCATAATAGAGAAGAGAGAGGAATGTTGTTATATTTACAGGAAAGCACAGAAATAAAAATTTAAGACTTTCACGGACCATGGGCTTTCGAATGTATTCTATAGATAGCATGCTGTGTCCCACTGACCCAAAGCCTAATTGTCCTGGTAAGGGAGTTGTGAGGAGAACACCCAAATTCAGCTCATGGTAAGGGAGGAAAGAGTGGGAAGAAATAACCAGGTAATCATAACAGAGATGGATCTAAGACAGAACATATTGGAAAATCAACCTTGACAAACAATTTTAAATTACCTTTCCAGCCTATGCCCGTCTTAAGTTTTAGTTGTTTTGCCTGTCAAGAGGCTGGCTATTTGACAAACAGTAACATTGACAGGAAATTCCTTATACATTCATAGAAGCCTGTCTCAACCTAGATCCATTTTGGATGTCTCTAGAGCTAATTGAGAATAGTATTCAAGCTGTACAATGGATTATGTACATCTCCAGGGAGATCTTGGAGTTCATTCATAAGGGCTAGAAAAATATTTAGTCTACTCACCCCACATACACAATGCTTCTTTTTTATGTAAGATCTAGTATTGAAGTATTGTAGGTAATGGTAATAACCATGATTTCCTACCCACCTGCTATGCTCTGTACTTACTAGGATTTTTCAGCCTTCACACTATGGATACTTGGGCCAGATAATTGTTTGTTGTAGGGCCTGTCTTGTGCTTTATAGGGTGCCCAGCAATATCTTTGGCCTCTGAACACTAGATACCAGTAATACCCCTTCTCTAGTTGTGATAACCAAAAATTTCGCTAGACTTTGCCAAATGTCCCCTGGGGTGAGAGACAGGAAAGAGGGCACAAAGTCATCTCCTATTGAGAACCACTATTATAAATGACCATTTACTTGTTGCCTATTTCTTTTTATAACAATCCTGCATGGTAGGAATTATTATGCCTATTTTAAATACGAGAAAACTAAGTTTTATAGGAGGATTTAAACCTGGGTCTTTTAACCACAATCTTTATTCTGCACACCATGCTGTATTATCTCCACCTTTAAAGATTTTTTACTCTGAATTTTCTAAAAGATTTAACATTAACCCCAGAAACATCCTTGTGATACACGTCTAGAATTGACTGTCCTTAACATACTCAACCACATTGAGTATGTGGTTCAGGATTTTCTTTTAGGGTTGCTTTGTCGTATCTACTAAGTCTACTTCTAATCTACTGTTCTATCTTGTTACAGCCTCACGGTCATTTTTGGATGGCAAGCAAGGAAATCAAAAACTTTGGGTGACTTTGATTGTTTGCTGATTTTCAGAAATGTTTTGTATGTGTTTTATGGGGTAAAGAGAAGGAACTCTTAAATAAATCTCTGTAATTCATAAAAATATTGTTTGATGTTCATACCAAACAGTAAAACTTTCTCTCTCATCTTATCATTGTGACTCTGTTTGCATATTTGTGAATCTGTCAAAAGATTTAGGGATTCCTAGTGGTTTTACAAGTTGAATTGATTAGGGCAATGATGAAGGAATTGCGTTATCTCTTTTTCCTGCTACCAACTTCCATAATTACTCCATATCGTGTTCTAAGTTGCTATTGAAAAGTTCTGCCTAATGGAAGAGTTTCCTCCCTCAGTTCAACAAAAGCAAATGTTTGGTGTTACATCATATATGTTTTTACCTGATTACCCAGCACAGAAGTCGAGGTTGAAAAATGTCTGTTGAATGAATAATAAATAACGAACTAATGTCAGATCCATAAATAATCGGCAGATTCTTGAATTCGGCTACGCATAAAAGATGTTTTATTGCTATTAGCTGCAGTGAGTCACCTGCAGGACTGGAAGAGAATATTAGAGATGATCATTTCTTTAATTTCTAAAACTCACTCTTCCCCTCTCCTCCACCACTACCAATTTATGTGGTGGGAAGTCAGGAAAAAGGTAGTGTCGGTTCTTTTTAAAGGAAGAATTAGGTACTTGAGAAGTTTGGGCTTTCACACTTAAAACATTCATTAACATGGAGGAAAAAAATGTAGAGTATGAAGAAAGAATAAACTATTACTTTTGCCCGTTCTTCTGAAATAATAGTCTAAAGTTTTCCTTTCAATGTTATAGTATGGCTCTTTAGACTGTAGAAATCACTCATATCTATGATAATTCAATTTTTTTAAAAAAAGAGCTGTGTATACAGATTATCAGACAAACTAGACCAAGGAAAGCAAAATCGTCACTTTACAATTGATTGTATTGATCAAGAATTTTGAATCTTTATATAATTATGAAATGTTAGCATGAGTGTTATTATTTGATTTACTGACATTCTCATCCTTCCTTACACAAGTATATTATGATTTTTAGGGATTATAGAATGCCACATTTTGAAGCTAAAAGTGACCTAATGTTACCTGTTCCAATCCACATTCCCCTCTTAAAACAAACAAACAAAAAACCCAAAAAACAGCTGAAGAAAAAAAAAACCAATGAAACTTAAGAAGTTACCTTGTACCAGACCTTGCCTTCCTTTTTCAATTAAGTAAAAATGTAACTGAAATTTTTAAGTTTTAATTTGAAATTGTGAAATAGGTCATTATTTTGACCCTTTAAGCTCCAGGGAGCATTCCCAGCATTATCAGAACGTATAGTAAAGAGTCTTTCTCTAAATCTGTTGTTCAGATGACATGGGTTGAGATTTCTGCCAGTTTTAAGCAGGGGGCCTTGCATTAGCTTCTTAACCGTTCTTTGCCTCAGTCTCCTCTCATAGGAAAGAAGCGCTTCAGCTTTGATCTCTGAAGACCCTGCTAGCGTTTCTTCTCTGACTATAGCTCCTATTGGATTTTCCTTCTACAAAAAGCAGACTTCTTTTCTTAGCCTTAAGAGGGGTGAGGGTTAAAACCTATTTTCAGTATTTATTTTGGAAGTGTTCCATCCACTGAGCTGCCATTTGATTAACCAAAATTTCTAGGAATATCTCTCTTTAAAGTAACTTTTGAAGTGGAGAGTTAGAATCCGTAATGAACACCAGGAATAAGCAAGTTTCATAACCTCAGAGGGTCAGGTCATGACAACCTAAAAGGATCATGACACAAATACTAGTAGTAAATTTCCCAGTAAAATGCCACAAACAGCAAACATTTACTGGGAACCTACTCTGTGCTCAAATCTCATTTCCCTTTACTTAATCTCTGCAGTGATCTCATCTACATCTGGACTTTAAACTACCATGTGTATCCTTAATTCATCACACCACATCTTCCTTCTGAGCCCTGGACCCATGCATATTGGAAATAATTTCCACATGTTTGTCCCACAGGCACCTCAAATACATTAAGTCCAAACAGTCCTTTCTATCCACCTTCTAATCTCTTCCAACACTTCTCACCCATGTGAATACGGCTACTACGCCCTTCGTCTTCTAATGCAATAAATGTGAGGGACCCTGAGGGCAAATAAGAAAAATGCGATTAGTAAAGAGGAGGTGAACTCTGACGATGGAGAAACAGAAGGCGGGAAGACAGGCAAAAGATTGTTATGATTGACCAACCAGACATGGTAGGATAAAAAGGTTTGGAATGGGAAATAGGCATGACCACTTCATAAATGAATGATGAATGAATGAATGGCTGTGTGCATGTAATTTGTGTGTGTGTGGTTTATTAAGAAAAATAATAAGACAAAGAAGAGTTGCTGAAGGGAACCACATTGATGCACTAACTCTTAAATCATCTAAAAGGCATGTTATCATTAGTTCTTACTTCTTTGTTGACGAGTTCATAGAAAGGGCAGGCTCACTTTTATTGAAAGCGTGAGAAGGCAAAATCTGAAAATTGCAACCATTTTCAAACTAACTGTGACTTGGCTCAGTGTGTTTTGAGGCAAGGAGTGACAATGAAACATCCTTCGTTCAGTGGGGACGCTTCACTCTGAGTTCTTCCTTGGAGAAGGTTAGCAACGTCTTCCTCACTTATGGAGTGCATGATAACTTTATCAAAAGGCTTGGCACATGGTACTCAGTCCTTTTTCCTGTCTCAGAAGTGTGCTGATATGTCCAAAAAGGTGATGTCAGCATGATGATCATTTTCTAGAGAATCCAATATATTTCCATGCCAGTTGATCTTTAGGCACGAACTTTCAGTTGCATTTTGTACTGTTATCAAACATTACCACTTAGATTTTTAATTTACAAAGATATATTAAAGCTTGTCCAGCAAAAGTAAGCAGCTCATTTGTGCCTTTGTGGATGGGGAAAAGCAGGGCATCAAATATGTGTCTGTCACTCCCACACTCATGATTCTCCAAATGATGAGTAGAGAGAAACCCATCTCTTTCACACACTGAGGGTTGCTAGTTTTATGTTCCTTACTTGATTATAATCTCCAGGAAAGCAAAGGCTGTGCCTCACTCCTAATCGATGAGCTAAAGTTAGAGCAAAACCAATACGTTCCTGCTCCAAGAAGTTTATCATAGAATACATGGAGGAACATATGTATAAATGAACCATAATGTAAGTATTATGTCAGTGGGCCTCAAACTTGGCCATGCATGAGAATCACCTGGAAGGTGTGTTAATCCACATATTACTGGACCCCCACCACCACAGTCATTAATACAGTAGATGTTAGGTTGTAATAAGGAAGAACTTTTGTATTCTGTTAAGCTAACTTTTGTATTCAAGTTAAGCACTAAAGGGATATTTCCTATAAGCTTAAATTATACATAATGGCCCATCTCCAGGAACCCTGCCTCCCAAGTAATGAGCGTTAAGTTAAATACCTTGTTTGGCTCACAGGAAACATCCTGCCCAGGCCCACCATGAATGGCTGCAGGAAAAAAGAGATGAACACATCTCCGGAATCTGGCTAAAACAGGGACTGCATCCCCCTCCCCTTTTAGTATAAAAGAAGCCTGAATTCTAACACGGGAAGGATGATTCTTTGGGACACTAGTCCACCATCTTCTCAGTCTGCTGGTTTTCCAAATAAAGTCACTATGCCTTACCCCAAAAACTCTTCTCTTGATTTATTGGCCTGTCATGCGGTGAGCAGTATGAGCTTGGACTTGGTAACAGGGTGATGCTAAGCCTTTGCATTTTTAATGAGTGATGCTGATTCTGCTGGTCTGGGGACCACACTTTGAGAAGACTAAAATATGGTGTCAGTGGTGGGTAGGTGAGATTATATTTACTCCCAAATAATCATAAGATGGCGGGGCTGACTTAAAATTTTAGACTTGAAAGGGAATTCTGAGACCTTCTAATTTAATTTCCCAAATATTTTGTAACACGAGTGAATAGTGGTGGGTCCGTATTCCTGACCCAACTTTTCTCCAACTTCTTTTCTGCTTCCCAAATGAGGTTTCCCAGATCTAGTAAAATCCCCGAAAGCCATCCTGCATTTGTGTCTCCCATATAAAATAGCTGTGGAAATCAATAACAGTTCTGTGTGTATAGCGATCTCAGAGGTTGCTTATGGGTTTTATTCCACCAGTAGAAATAACAGAAAAAATACACATGCATTAGATTGATTTTGGTCCCTTTGCTCTACTTTTAGAGGAAAAAATGAATATGAAAATATGTGTCCTTTCTGCGCTTTTTCTCCCAGGAATTTCCCTTTTTATTTCTCAGGCAAAGTTGGCTGCCATCTGAATGGGAATATAAGGCTCCCTGGTCCTTTTCACCCACCATTATGCAGAGTCAGTTTTCCACCATTTAGAATTTAGTGCATCTTTGGTGAAGCCTGACAGGTACATGGAGGGTTGGTGGAGAGAGGTTGGAGGAAGGTAAGAGGGCTAAGAAAACAGCCATATAATTTATAATCTTCATGACCATAAAAGCATAGCAAGCAGATACGGTTGAGCGCGCTGTCACGGGGGCACTAGCCAGGCCTCCGCAAGCTACAGGGTCTTGTTTCATTGTCCTGTGACCTGCATCACAGTGCACAAAAGTCCCACTCTAGGGCCATAGCTAATCTGCTCTGACAGAATAGGAAAACAACTGCAGAACTCTGCAGCTTCTCTTTCCCATAACCAGGAGGCCAAATGCAAGCAACAGAACTACATTCTTTTGGAGAACCATCGTGACAAGTTAGAGCATCCAGAACTTATGATCAGGCTTTGACTCTGTGCTTTCATAGCTGCTACTGTAATGCTGCCTAGATGCTAAGTGCGTGGGTTTGGAGTTCACATTTTCGTTCTGCCATTTGTGAGCTGGATAACCTTAGCTTCTACTTCAATAAGTTACATCTTATTTAACTATAAGATGGTAATCAGAATAAAGCCAAACAGTGAGCGTTGTTAAGAGAAATGAAAAAACTAATCCATGTGAGATGCAGAGTACAGGACACGTCCCATAGGAAGCATTTTTGATTATGACAGATACCTCATCAGTATATGTGCGATATGTCAGGCTAATTTATTTAGACCTGCTTATATATTTCTTGGCTGTTCGTCTTTATCTATTAAAGAGACTGTCCTCAATTTCTACAGGTTAGGCTGATCAACTAGGCAAATCACAACAATGAAAAACTCACACCTTGACCACATTGTGACAATTACCTGAATAACCAAGGAAACAGTTACAAATGTGTTCTGCAAAGGAGAGCTTCACAAAATGTTAACCCTGCATGGGTTTCTTATAATCAGTTCATTTTTTTTTATTATTGAAGTATAGTTGATTTACAATGTTGTGCTAATTTCTGCTGTACAGCAAAGTGACTCAATTATACACATATATACATTCTTATTTTATATTCTTTTCCATTATGGTTTATCCCAGGAGATTGGATATAGTTCCCTGTGCTCTACAGTAGGACATTGTTTTTTATCCATTCTAAATGTAATAGTTTGCATCTACTAACCCCAAACTCCCCCAAACCCCAACCTCTTATAATCAGTTCTTATCCTTCCCTTGACACAGTTCACCTCGGAATAATGTAATAATCACAATAAAGATACAACTAAAGCAAAGTAATTAATTTCATGTGCTGTTTTGCCATCGATGAAACATGATACCGCCTCCATCAGGTCACAAATAATGTCTTACAATAAAAAGCTCCCCTAACGTTAAAGAAATGCTGTACATAGACTCTGAAAACTGAACTCCTTCAGATTAGCCTCTGTATCAATGAGTCCTTTTGTTAGTGGACAAGGAAATAAAGGAGGTAGCAGTCAGCATGCAAGCGTTACTTTTTAGATTTGAAAAGAAGATGATCCATGGGGATGTTTCTGATTTACAGTGAAACGTAATATTCTGCTCAGGAGTTGACATTAGTATCACTATATTGGCGAAGGAGGGGCAGGGGGACAGAGGAGATGCTGCATATTTTTTGCTTGTTTCCTCTCTCATCAACTGGAAACGTGACAGTGTTAGTAGCAAGTGTTCTATCTGGTGTACAAAAACCGAGCACTTAGGCATTTTTGAGTGATAATTCAATAGGATTAGACTACACTCATGTGACAGCTCAACTTCGCTAATGAGGTACATTTCAGTAAACTGTTGACAGAACCGTCTGGAAGGTTTCTTTAATTTACCAACATGTAACAACATGGGAAAAGCATTAGTCAACGAGATGAAGATGAATAAGCAGTGAGGTCTAGGGGTATTTTACATTAATACCTGACAACCTGAAAGGGTTTTTTCACCTGTTCCATTTAGCCCAAGGCAGGCACAGAATCACTGGTACCTATTAGTGTGGTTGACTTACCAAAGCAATGAAGGGAATTACCTAGAAGAGGGCTGAGTGGAAAATATGTCAGAGAAATTTCTTTTCCTTCCAGTTAACAGGAAGCATGTTCCTTGCAAAGTGGGGGATGGTTGCCCTAAAGGTGAAAGAATGGTTCAAAGCTTTTCAGATGGCTACACCAACATTTTCATTTTCAAATTCTTTGAGTTTGTCTTTACAGATGAAAAAATCTGTCTGTATAGATTTCTAGCCAGATGTTGATTGGAAATAGTGTAAGGTGCTCAACTAAATAATTTATTCCAAGCCAAGAAAAGAAAGTATAGGAAACATGGAAGAACAGTAAATAGGAGACGAGGAAATATGCTTATGAAGGCATCAAATGTTTATTGAAAAGATGCTCTAGCTAAGATTATACTAGCCAATAAGAAGGCCATAAAATCATTTGCATCCTTTGAAAAATGTCCCCAAACTACTGTTCTTCTAGCGTCTGGCAAGTAGTATGTTTGAAGAGAAAAAGCCGACTCTAAGTGGATAAACATGGCAACCATTAGGGGGCGCTACAGATTCCAAAATAGATATTTATGTACCAAAGTCTACCTGTTTCCCTAGACTCACAGACATAGAACACAAACTTATGGTTACCAAAGGGGAAAGGGTGGGGGGGATAAATTAGGAATTTGGGATTAAAATATACACACTACTGTACATAAAATTGATAACCGACAAGGACCTACTTACTATACAGCACAGGGAACCATACTAAATATCTTGTAATAACCTATAATGGAAAAGAATCTAAAAAAGAATAGGTATATAGGTATATGTATAACTGAATCACTTTGCTGTACACTTGAAACTAACACAACATTGTAAATCAACTATATTTCAATGAAAATTTTAAAAACAAAATATAATATAGTAAAAAAAATAGTTATTCTCCATACCTAATTATCCTAAAAATGTTAATGTATTGATATATTCTCAAGGGAAGGTGTACCACAAAGGAGAGGCAGAAGCAAAGATGGAAATACTTTCTTACTACATCTGTTGGCCAGAAATTCCTCAAAACCACTGAGCATTTTAGAAGAATTAGGAGAAAAAAAGAATCAGTGACACCTTTAACTCTTCAGTGTCAAACACATAAGAGAGGATTGTTGGTTTAACTAACTCAAACTATCAGCTAATCCATAAACCACATCTGTTTAGCTTTGAGAGAATAAAGTGTATAGGGTTTCTCTGCAGCAAGTTACCTTTCTCATTTCATCTTGATATGGCGATTATTCCAGTGGTTTTGCATTTCCAGAACACACGGTGATTTGTTGGAGGCCCTTGGGATGACAGGCTAGGAGGGAGATGATGGAAAGATCTAAAAGACAAGAAACCGACTTTTCATAGTTTCCGCTGTGTCAGCTCAAAGTATACTACCTGAGGGGTAACAAAGGTGAGAAAACCATTCAGCAATATTGTCAACACACACACATACATAGAAATGTCAAGCTGGACCTTGGAGTAAGACAGAAGTTCTGCCAACAGAAAAGCTCTAGGAGGTCTGAAAATACTGATGAAGGGTATGCTGAACAGAATGGAAAGTATTACAAAAGGGCCAGCTATCCAGAAATGACTCCTTTTGCTGGCCTCAGACACTATCTCTGACTCTCTGAACATTATTTCCAGTCTCAATGATAATCATAATAACAACAATTGCTAAAATGTTCCCCATGTTCTGTTATTCACAAAAACTTCCATCACCTCATTTGCTCCTGTGAGGTAGGTAAAACTTGACAGACAAAGAAGCTGACTTCAGCAACTGCCCACTCAGGCTGCAAAAGCAGCCAAATAAGACACAAACTCAGGTCCTCTGACTTCAAGTCCAAGTACTTCATTTTCACTGTGCTGAAATGTCATGGACTGTCTAGAGGCGAACTTGCAGAGTTTGAGCAGGGCTCATACAGTCCAAGTGGGAATTAAATATCTTGGCAGGTTTTTGATCAGAGTGATCCTCATAGGGAATTCGAGAGGAAGGATTCCATCTTTCCACAGTCAGGCTAGGCATCTGGATGACCAGCAACTTGATTCTATCTTTCCTTTTCTCTAACTATATAAAAAACATGGACCTGGCAGTTTCCAAAGTAGTGAAGGCCAAGCATTCTTTCTGAGTTCTTTTTTTTTTTTCTTACTCTATTACTTTTTTATTAGTAGAAGCAATAGAACAAAAATATGAGGAACAGTATTTGTAGATTTTTTCCAAATATCTCTGTTACATAAATTTCTAGAAGTAGAATTGTTGGGTTCAAAAATATGCACATGTAATATTTGATTTATATAGCTAAACTGCTTTCCATTGAATTCTACTTGTTTTTAGTTGAAGTATAGTTGATTTCCAATATTGTGTTAGTTTCGGGGTACAGCAAAGTGATTCGGTTCTATACACACACACACACACATATGTATACACATATACAAACACACACATATATATATTCCTTTTTCTATTCTTTTCCATTATAGATTATTACAAGATATTGAATATTGTTCCTTTGCTATACAGTAAATCCTTGTTGTTAATCTATTTTATATATGTTAATATGTGTCTGTTAATCCCATACTTGAGTCCTTTCACATTACAGAACAATATAAAATTAATAATAAAAGCAAACTAGCAACAGAGAAGGGAAATAAGACATCATGCCTATAAAATATTTTCGTATAAGGTCTCAGTTGAAAACACTTATCTGAACAGTAATACTTTTCTCACCCAACAGTGTGTATATAGTAGTTGCTAAAGCTTGGACCATATCTACTTATAAGACAGTTCTAAACAATGTTAGGTCAACAGAATTGTCTGGCTGTTATTCTGACCAAGTAAAAATTGTCAAGTAATAGCTTGATGTAAACAGTTTTAAATTAAAAATGAACAATCAAATTTTGTCTGGGATTGACTCAGCTATCTAGTCAATTATTTTGTAAAGTTTAAACAATATTAATAGCCCACAATAGTTAAGATTTTTTGACTGCTTCCTGTGAGCCAGAAACTGTGTGTTTACAAGCATTATGCAATTTCATACTGCTACGGTTATATGAATGTCGGTGCTATTATTAGCCACATAGAGAAGAATGCAAAAAACAGACTTAGAGCCTAGGTAACTTGCCCACGTTATATAGCTAGTAATCCGTTGAGCTACCACTTGAACCCAGGTCTGTATTATTTCAGAGTCTAAACCCTTTACTATGTCTACTTGACTCTACCTTGGCCAGATACTCTGTCTCAGTTAACTTCCTAATGTTCTGCTATATTCCTAATTCTGGTTCTCAAACCCAGAGATAGCTTACTTTAGAAAGATGGAATGAAGTTAAATCAACTGAGAGCAAAATAGAACACACATCAATAGGAAAGCCTGCTTTCTGCAATGGGGTAGTTTGGCGCCAAGCTGAGTAACCAGTGCATGGCCAGGAATAGTATCAGAAATGACTCTTTTCAAATAAGAAATTAATCTTCCAGATATACTTGAATTCAAATATAAAAATGTATTACAAAGATTTTAAAATTGTATGTAATAGGAAAAGACACACAATTTAGATGGAACCAGAAGAATAAATAAATTATGACAAATACACAGAATACTGTGCAACCTTAAAAGAAATTAAATAGATTAACGTGTGCTAATACGGCAGTCACCAAGACATACTGTTACATGAAAAGTCAAGGCTCTGACTAGTATGAGCAGTAAGTTACCAAACAGACCTTAAAAGATAGACATACAAACTCATGCAAAATAGAATATCACTGGGAAGATCTACAAGATCCTGGTATTGTCTCTGGAGAGGGTTAACTGTGATTCAGAGAAAAGAGAAAGTCTACTTTTTACTACATAATTATTTGTATTGTTCTATCTTTTATCATGTACATAAATTACTTAGAAGTATTTTAACATTAATAAATAATAATAGGTGTGCAATCTATGTTTGTGGATCTGAACAATGATCGGAACACATGGGTCATGCCAACCTAGAAGCACTGGACTTGGAAGCAGACAAAAAAAATTTTAATTTGGTTCTGTCACCAACTAGCAGGGCAGGGTTTGTGTAAGGGACTTAAATCTTTTAGCTATAATTTCATGTATGGGAAATTGGTATAACAGCCTCTCAGATTCTCAAGGATGAGATGAGACCATATACAGCAGAGCATTCTCTGAAGTGTAAAAATGCCAGGAATTATTATTGTTTGTTGTTGCTGAAGCAGGCTGTGGTTCAGATCAGGAAGCCATGTCTTCAGAAAGGGAGCACTTACCACGCATAGCCTGACTTGCCACGTCAAGCAGATCAACCAGATATTTGCCAAATATTCGCTTCACTTTGTACCATATTCCCATTCTTTTGCAACTAGATGTGAAAATACTTACGATTTCTCCTTTAGAAAGGAGAAAATGTTTGTTTGCAGAAATGGTTGTTTCTTTGGGGTAGAAGGTAAACCTAAGAGGGACCTCGGCAAGATGGAGAGAAACAATCTTGTTCCTTTAAAGAAGAAGGTGAAGAGGAGAGAGGAATGGATAAAGGCTGAGACCAGCGAAAGATAGGGTGCTCAGCAATGTGACCTCACCAGACTGCTTGGCATTAGAATCACAGAATGGCGGACATGAGTAGCATCTAGAAGAAGCTACTTAAAAGGCTGAGGACAACACACACAGGGTCTCTCAAGACAACAGAGACAGGGAGAATGAGAGTGAGGTTAAGAGAGAGAGGCACAGGAAGTAAAAACCCAGGACCTCTCAGAAATATAAGGAAGAGTCTTGGACTGTCACAGAAATGGACTGGGATCCAGTTTTACCCTAGAAGTTCAAGGGGCAGGGGCCCCAGCTGACCGCAGGGTAACGTACTGTTTCCCCAAATACATGCTTGGCCAGCAGTACGCCCGAGTATTAGACTGAGTTTACAGAATGCAACTCCTGGACAGCCAGCCCAGTGGATTGACTGTCCACAATCAGCAGGAACATTCCTGGGTGAAGTGCAAATTGCTTTCCCTGGTGCTTGACCCTTCCAAACCGTAATGATAATTGCTGCTGTGTTGCAAGCTGGGCTTATGCACAATGCAGGGGTTAGTGCCCTCCCCTCAGGAAGGCTACCAAGGAGTAGGGACTACACACATCTGATTGTGACAAATGCCTAGTTTACCTGCTAATCAGTGCACAGTAGTAGGTATTTTGTAATCTCACCAAAGCAGAAAACCCCACACATCTCAGCTCAAAAAAAATCAAATCAAATCTACTGCTTCTATATATTTCTGGTAGGAAATGAAATACATTCAGTTTTAATCACATGAGCAGTCAATCAAATATCGAATTGAAAACAATGAACTGCAAAGAGCCACCTCGAAGTCACTTAGCATTGATAAATTAGTAATGTATTATTAAATTATTCATATCTTTTTTTCTTCCTTCGAACTATAATGATATACTGTACACAGCACTGATCATTTACTTAGGCTGAGTCCATTCATTTAATTATGCTGCTAAACTTGGTAGGCCAATTGGTCATCATGAGAGTTTCCAGGCAAGCTTATCACAAATATATAGAACATGTTTCTTATTGCCCCCAGTGGCTAAGTGCTAAAATGCTATTTAGTGCTCAGAAGGTTAATGTCCTGCTTATGTAAATTGTCCAATTTAACATTCAGCAGCGGTATCATAAATTCTGGCTCCAGGATTTCATTAAACGTATGTTCAAACTAGTTGACCTTAAAGGTTAACAAGCACAAGTTAAACAGGACAATTATTTAACTCACTTCTTATCAAGAGACTGAAGTGTACTAGCCATTTAATAGCTCCGCAGACTTCACAATTAGAATTCTTAGAAGGTCTCTGATAAAACGGCAGGTCATGAATTTTCATAAGGATGTCAGATAATAACTATTTATCTGCACTTGTTTTTTCTTTCTTATAAACTTAAACTTTGATATTAACATTCAATTAGAAATGAGTCCACAGAGAAGGACTAGGTAACTCAGGTTGCTAGGGTTCACCTTCATTTGGGTCTGCACGGGGATTTAAAACATCACTTACGCATCGTCATTCATGAAAATTAACATGAAAGTCAGGGACTCACCATTAAGTGTGCAGAGCTCAAATGAAGCATGGGGCCCAACACTGAGTTACAACACCTCTTTTACTGGTTTGGGACATTAGACTAAACATTTGATTCTTTTCTTAAAAGACCCCCAAATGCCTATTAACCTCCTGGAAAAAAAATGCATTCTCCTTTGCTTTTATAACATGATGCAGTTTTTTTGTTTTTTTATGCGGTACGCGGGCTTCTCACTGTTGTGGCCTCTCCTGTTGCGGAGCACAGGCTCCGGACGCGCAGGCTCAGCGGCCATGGCTCACGGGCCCAGCCGCTCCGCGGCATGTGGAATCTTCCCGGACCGGGGCACGAATCCGTGTCCCCTGCATCGGCAGGCGGACTCTCAACCACTGCGCCACCAGGGAAGCCCTCATGATGCGTTTTAATATAACAGAAAGTTAGATGATTCAAGACATCCTTTTCCTCGCCAGTCTGGTTTCTTCTCCTGCTCTCCTTGGGCATTTTTTTGTGAAATGGGAGCGAATCTCTGGAAGTGATCGCTAAAGCCGTGTTACTACGCTGAGGTGAAGCTTGGAGCGAAGTCCGTGGGCTGACGTTTGCATGTGCTTCTCTCTGCGGGAGGATCAGGCAGTGGCTTCGGGGATGCATTAAACTGGTAACCACACACCAGCTATCTCAACAGTTGGTGGCCACTGTCCACCAGGAAAAGGCACAGAAACCTTCTCTCCTTGCAGGTGTAACTGTTTAGACTGCAGGCTCTTTGGAAAATAAAGCAGCACATAACAGCAAATAGGACTTTATTCATAAATCATGAGCTGAATTTCTGTTAGGAGCTGAAATGAAGCAAAACGGGTCCAATTTGCCTGTAGGTACATTGGGGGTGTGATAAGTAATTTTTAAAATTTGGTAATGTGCGTTAAAGGTAATTAAATGTAACGATAGAAAAGGGAGAGATGGATAGATAGATAGATAGATAGATAGATGGATAAATAGGTGTTAAATATATCTGTGCTTGGCCCAGTTCCTCTTCCTGCCTTCCTCATTCCCCCAGAGGTTACTTATTTTTAGGAGCTGTTTAAAAAAAAATAATATAAGGAAGAAATATTTTCTAGCATGAAAAGATGTGACAGTGTTTTATATTCTCTTGTGTTGCTCTTCATCCAGACTTCATCTTTTGAATATTGCCTTCAAATCCTGCCTGAAAGGGGACATAAATAAAGTGAAATGGCTAATGGACTAAAAACACTTATGATCAGGTTTTCATAACTAACATTATTGATAGCTTCTACCGCGCAGCCACCTGCACACAGTGCAATATCCATTTCTAAAGTAAGATTTAGAGCCCTATTTGCAATAAAAAGGCTAGCACATGCAAATAAAGAATTCGAGAGTGAGGCCGGCAATGGCCTCCCCCAAGAGAGGGAGGAAAGACCTCTTTCCATCACAGAACTGACCACAGGGTCACAGGACACTTTTTCAGATTTCAGACATGGCTGTGCATTTCATGGCATCCTGGGAGGGTCTTCAGGGACAGAAAATTGTTAAGTCCTTAATTTGGAAACAACCACTTCTTTCTCTTCAATGGCTTAGTATTTGCACTTGGTCAGGCAAATAAATTTGCATTTCTGTACATTGAAACAATAACAAGATCGTTTTGTAGGAAATGTAACACAATACAAATAAGGAAGCAGGCAAGATGGGAATATTTTTATGGAGTCTGGTGCTTTCCATGTCCATTTTAAGGTGATTTTCCTGTTGTTGTTGTTTTTTTTTTTTTTCCTTTAAACATTTCTATTTTAGCAAAGACAGTTAAAGAAAAGCCTTTGTGATGAATAGAAATTTATTTGGTGTTCAAAAATTTTTCTTATCAATAACCCTCTCTTTAAAAATATTTTAGCTGTAGTAACAATAAGAAGATGCTAGCAAAACAGAAAGCATTTTATCTGCTTCTTGCTATTGAGATAGCGTTTGGAAGGCATAATTTTCTTCTCTTTTAGTTCTTACTATTCCCATCTCAGCAAAAAAAAATTATTTTTATTCAAACTCTGGACTTTATTATTCTAAAAAAATTAAGTTCAGATTACATAGGAAACTGGAAATTATGGCTTTATTAAATTAAATTAATTTAAAAGAGCATTGGATTTGTGGGACTTGTATAGTTACTCATATCTACAGCTTCTATTATGGTAGGATCCCCTCCTTCAATTATATTGAAAATATGAATCCCAGTATACAGTCCCCCTTGGAACTGTGCATTAATGTTAGAGATTGTCACCTCTGTACTCTAAAGAATAGTGATAGCTTCCAAGTTATATAGCAATCAACAGCAAAACATTTCTCCCTCCCTTCAGAATCTCATGGTACTGCAAAGTATTACTGAGAGAGAAAAATGTTTTACACGGGAAGTTGCAACAAAGATTTCACACATAACTGCATCAGTGTTTAGTTGTGAGTCCCTATTTTTGTCCTTTCTTTGGTCAGAATTTGAGTGTAACAGACAGCAAAGAAAGACATGAAAAGGAGGATGCAAAATGACTGCAAACTCTTCATAAATGGCAAACTCATTGCTCAGAGACAAGCTGAGGCCTCACTGCTGATGACAGACACAGCCCAGATGCCCGGATGCAATCAATGCTACCTGGGAGGGAGCTGGGAACGATGAGACAAGTGTGACGCTGCTCCCCCCATCCCCTCACCCCACCCACTCCCACCTCCAGAGCAAAGAAAGGGCCAGCAGTCCAAATCACAAATCCAGCCTGCTGCAGGAGAACACCGATCCAGACAGTGTCTACTATGTGAGAGACAGCTCAAACGGATGCTCAAGTCTTGTGACAGCTAGGGTTGTGACATATCAGGAATGAGCGGCAGCTGGGTGAAGACAAGTGGAAGACACCCTAGCATAAGAGAGGGAAGGAGGGGGATTCCCTGGTGGCGCAGTGGTGGAGAATCTGCCTGCTAATGCAGGGGACACGGGTTCGAGCCCTGGTCTGGGAGGATCCCACATGCCACGGAGCAGCTAGGCCCGTGAGCCACAACTGCTGAGCCTGTGTGTCTGAAGCCTGTGCTCCGCAACAAGGGAGGCCGCGACGGTGAGAGGCCCGTGCACCGCGATGAAGAGTGGCCCCGGTTGCCACAACTGGAGAAAGCCCTCGCACAGAAACGAAGACCCAACACAGCAAAAATAAATAAATTAATTAATAAACTCCTACCCCCAACATCTTCTTTAAAAAACAAAAAAAAAAAAAAAGAAAAGAGAAGGAAGGAGGTTGCCATGAGTTGAACTGTCTTCCCCAGAAAGATATGCTGAAGTCCTGATCTTTGGTCCCTGTAATATGAGCCTATCTGGCAGATGCGATCGAGTTAAGATGAGGTTGTACTGTATTAGAGTGCACCCTAAATCTAATAACTGCTGTCCTTATAAAGAGAGAGCGATTCAGAGACGGAGAGAGAATGCCATATAACGATGCAGGCAGAGACTGGAGTGATGTATATTCAAGCCAGGGAACTCCAAGGATGGTGGGCAACCGCCAGAAGCTAGGAGAGGGGCATGGAACATCTGTCTGCCTCAGAGTATACAGAAGGAACCAACCCTGCTAAAACCTTGATTTCAAATTTCTAGTCTCCAATATGATGAAAGGATAAATTTCTGCTATTCTAAGCCAACTGGTATGTGGTACTTTGTGGCAGCCCTAGGAGACTCATACAGAGGTGGATAGGAACTTGACCTACTTCCTCCTTCCCATTTTCTCCTAGCAGTCCCTGAACCAGAATCTGTTCTGGTATCTCTCATAGTCTCCTGAACAGACTCTCAGACTGACTGGCACTGATTAC
This sequence comes from Orcinus orca, assembly GCF_937001465.1. Lineage (NCBI taxonomy): Eukaryota > Metazoa > Chordata > Mammalia > Artiodactyla > Delphinidae > Orcinus > Orcinus orca. The sequence goes on along the minus strand of NC_064559.1, from coordinate 16,491,812 downwards.
ACGGAATGCAGAGAATCACCATGCAGAAGTCTTGATGTCCTCTCTCAAACTGGACCTGCCTCTTGGTCAATGATGTCAGTAGCCAGTCTTGATTATGCTCTAGTTCCTCAGAATTGATTTTGAACTTCTAATAATTCCTCCTTACATCCTCAAATTTAAAAAAAAAAAAAAAAACAGGTCCTCAACTCTCTTCTTCCATATTTTCCTCTAAAAACCGTCATGGCTTGGGCCTAGCTCCCTTTCACCTTCTAAAAGTTTACCAAGTATCACACTTATATGGTCATGCTCTTTATGGCAGGCAGGAACAGGCAAACATAACTGCTAGATTGCATTTAGAGCTTAGGTTTGGGGATCAAACTCCTTTGATGGAGGGAGAATAATTCTGGCAGCCTCTGCAAGCCTAACCTCAGATACTATGTCATGGTCTTCCTGCAGTGTTGATGCCTAAGAGCTTTTCAGACAAGACTGCCTGGCAGTAGTTCTCAGTTTAAGCTTAGATAATCATAACGATAATCGTTATGATAATCGCCACCATCTGTAACATCCACAACTCACAACTGTGACTCGAAAAAAGAAAGGTTTGGAGTTATGAATGGCAGACCATTTTGTATCAGGTTTCCAATGTTCATGACCTGTCCAGGGTTGGATTAATATGACACAAATGCCAGGACTAATTTTCACCCTCAGTATATGATTATTCAAAATGAGTTACTAATGACACAGCACATATATGTGTGTATGTGTGTGTGTATATCTTCTTGACACCATTACAATTACTCATATACTCTATACAAAGCTCCCATAAGATCTTTCCCCAAAAGAACTCTTTAAAATTTTTTTTAAAGTTTTTTTACACAATTTTAAAAGTTACTTTCCATTTACAGTTATTACAAAATATTGGCTATATTCCCCATGTTGTACAATATATCCTGCAGCCTATCTTATACCCAGTAGTTTATACTTCCCCCTCCACTGCCCGCCCCCCAACTGGTAACCACTAGTTTGTTCTTTATATCTGTGAGTCTGCTTCTTTCTTGTTTTATTCACTAGTTTGTTGTATTTTTTAGATTCCATATATAAGTGATATCATACAGTATTTGTCTTTCTCTGTCTGACTTACTTCAGTTAGTATAATGCCCTCCAAGTCCATCCATGTTGCTGTAAATGGCAAAATGGTGTGCTTTTTTATGGCTGAGTAATATTCCAGTGTGTGTGTGTGTGTGTGTGTGTGTGTGTGTGTGTGTGTGTATGTACCACATCTTCTTTATCCATTCATCTAATAATGGACACTTAGGTTGCTTCCATATCTTGGCAATTGTAAATAACGCTGCTATGAAATTGGAGTGCATATATCTTTTTGAATTAGTGTTTTTGTTTCCAAAAGAACACGTATTCAACAATTTAAGGGGAAAAAAACCCACCTTGTTGTATAATTTCCCCTTCACTAACTTTCCTGACCCTACTTCCAAAAGTCAACTATAGTTAACACCCAAGGTGTATCACGGGATTTATGAAACCATCAAAACCTTCACAACTAACAGGAGAGATCTCATTTACTTAAATTTACGTCTATAGTTGTGAAAATGAAACATAATTTCAAAGGACTCCATCTGCTGTGGAAGTTTTCCTCTGTTATAACTTCTGTGTAAAATTGAATACTCTTTGCCATTAACAGGGGGAGTCAAAGGGATTCATTAAAGCACTAGCCTGTTATTCCAGGGGCTTCTAACTAGCTGAAGGGAGAGAGAGAAACAATGAATCATGAGCATCCCTTTTGCTTTGCCTGCATGTCTCTTTCCCCTTTCCTCTTATATGTCTCCTTCTTATACCTCATGGATTAAACACCTAGTAGACAAACGGACATTAATTAAAGGCAGACATGAAACCGTTTCAAGGATCTGATGTGGAAGAATGAGTATGAATTTGGAAGGCAGGGAATCCTAGTGCAACACTTACTAAGCTGTGACCTTTGGCAAGGAAGTTTACTCATTCATTCAACAAATACATAATGACCACCCACTCTGAGCTGGCCACTGGAGTTACAACAATAAATAAGGCAGACGTGGGCCCTTCACTCAAAATATTTCATTCTATTTAACTGTCTTCTCCAAAGCTCAGCTTCCTCCTCTGTTAATTTGGCATAATTATAACATCAGAGTCATGCGGAAAGTGTGAGGGAAGGAATGAGATACAATACATGTGAAGGAATTGTGAAGTCCAGTAAAATTAGCTATTATTTCCACTGGATAGGAAATACCTTAAGAGTAAAAACGGTTTGCTATTTGCCTTTAGTATGCCCTGCACCTTGCACAATGCTTGGCGTTTAGTAGATACTCAGTGAAAATTTATTGTATGATTATGAACACCAATAGAGATCAGATTAGTCACTTCCTCATCTGCTCTTCGCAATTGGTACGCACTTTGAACAATACACGATGTGAGAGCATGTTATGTTCATCTCGGTATTCTTCTCGCCCTTCTTTACCTGACACAATCGCTGGAGCATAGATGGTGCTTGGAATTTATTTCAGTAAAATGTCTGTCAGTTAACAATCATTTCAAATAGAAAACTTAAGCAGGGAAGGGTCAGCTCTTGGCCATGTCTGCTCCATGCCCTGCGAAACCCATGTCCATCACATCCTCTCTCACTGGCCAGCCGCCAATACTGAGGATTTCATTATCAGCTCCACCCAGGTTTGGAAATGACCCTAAATATGCTTGTTAGTGTATAAGAGACTGGGTGGATGTTGGACAAGGTTTCCTTGTGGAAGGGACTCAAAATAACGTTTAGGTAACGAGAGGGTAGAGCTGTAGGGGAGGGAGTATATCCTTCAGCGAAAATAACATACGCGAGGGACTGAAAATGGGAGATGAGATGGAAATTTTGTGAAACAAAGAAATCCACCATGCCTGAAGCATAGGTCAGGAGGAGAGTGGTCCAAGATGAGGGGTGGGCAGGGGCTAGGGCTGGGTTGGCAACCTCTGCAATATTGACATTTGGGGCCAGAAAATTCTTTGATGTGGAGTTCTGTCCTGTGCCTTGTGGATGGTTAGTAGAAAATCACTATATGCCAACAGTATGCCCCAGTGGGGTGACCAAAAATGTCTCTAGATACTGCCAAAGGCCCCTTGGGGGAAAAACTTCTGAGATTGAGAACCACTGGCAAGAAGTCCACTGGAGGGAAAATGGAGGTTTTGACCAAGATAGTGGCAGTAGGATGGACAGAACCTGGTAGATTCAAGAGATATTAGGAAGTAGAATGCGAGTGGTATTCATAATCTTGCCAGGCATCTTTTTTCTGACCTTTTTCACTGTTCTATTTGACCCTACTCAAGGCCTGGGGAAGAACCAGCAGAGCAGGTCTTCTTGTTAATACCCATCTGATTTCAATTGGTTCCATCTTTTTTTCTGATTCAGGAGACCTCTTTGCTTATTACTTATTGCTTATCACTATAATTTCTAACTCTTTACTTCTTATGAAGGTTGACATTGGAACTGTCTGTGAAGGACATTGTTTGCATTTCCTTTTGAAGAGAAGCTCAGGCCACACAGGCCCATTTTGATTATCTACCTGTTTTTCCTGGAGGCAGGAAATTACTAGAAGCTTGTCAAAGCATTTCCCATCCTTCCACTGATCCCCATTTTACAAGGAAACTCAGGGAGGAATCCCAAGTATAAAGGACCAAAAAAGTAGCATTGATGAGTCTACCACAATCTGAGCTTGCTGAAGTTAGCAGAATGGTCTTCTGGTTATCTCACAGAAAAATCAACAGTAGTCAGAATATATTTATTAACCTACTTAGTGGATTTCAGGAACAATCTCATCATGACCCCCCTCACACAGTATAAGGCCTTTTCCCTTAGTAAAAGGAAGAACCAAAGGTCATAGCTTCCCTGCAACTTCTATCCACTAATTAGAGAGACCCGTTACTAGGTGAGGCTGAACATAATTGGGCCATTACAAAATAAAAAATATACAATTTCATTTCTGTTGGTTTTCCTGTGAGTGAGACACAGATCATCAACGGATAGTCAAAGTGTAACAAGAATATTACTGACGGGTTTTCTAAATGTGAGATTCCAGCTCCAGGGATTCTGTTAATATTGCTCACATTAAAGAACCTGAATGGACAGGTAGCCATTTGGGACCTGCTTCTGATCCAAAGCCATTCTAAATATCTAGTTTTACCACTGTGAGCCGTATTCAATGGCAAGCTCAGGAAATAATATTGACACTGAGAGGAAAACTCTCTTCTTTAGTAAAGACACCAAGGTTTCCTTAAAGCCAACAATATTCCAGGAGCAATTTATTAAAAATCCTCCCCAAAAGATCTGTGGGTAAATATACATAGAGGCAAAGCCATGGTACGCACTTCAACCTACAGCCATATGCACACATCTGGATTAGGACATCGAAATCTGGTCTCAGGTCACTGGAGGACTTCTAGCTTCATGGAGGCACCTTCTCTGGAGGTGAAGCTAGCTACAAATTCTATTGCAAACCCTCACATTCTCCACCCATTTCTCTTGTCTCCTGTGCAAAGACAAGGCCCTAGTGCACTGAGTTTGATGCTGTTGTTGTTGCCAAATGTGGTCTAGTTTCCATCTTAAGAAAATTAATTTCATGTTTTCTACTTTCATCTGAATGAGTCCATTGGAAATGACAAAATGAACAAAGCTTGAAGAAAATTAGAAAAGCAAGTAGGCAATGTGCTCTAGCTTACCTTGAAAGTGTTTGTGGTAGTAATGGCCATTTTTCATTTGTTGTGATAGTGGCTAAGATTAGGCTTCATCAAACACATGACTATCCCCAATTTTTTTTAAAAGGAAAGTTCTGTGTATTTAATACCACAACAACTCCCCAAGGTAGTGGAGTCCAAAATGCTGGAAAGTTAATATTTCAGTAGAGCCTGAAAAGGACAGCTTTGTTTTCCATGGAGAGGGAACGTGATGCTGAAGAAAGAACACAGAGCTGGGAGTCAGGCCCGTGAGTGTTGGACAGTTCCTCCTCCTGTGTGGCCTTGGGCATATCGGTCTCAACCCACCTGCTCCCATACATCTAAGGCCTTGTCAGGCATTAAAATTCTATGATGAAAAGAAAAAGGGGCACATATCCAGAGAAAACTATAATTCAAAAAGATTCATGCTATGTTCATAGCAGCACTATTCACAATAGCCAAGACGTGGAAACACCCTAAATGTCCATCGACAGATGAATGGATAAAGAAGATGTGGTATGTATATACAATGGAATATTACTCAGCCATAAAAATGAATGAAATAATGCCATCTGCAGCAACATGGATGCAACTAGAGATTATCATACCAAGTGAAGTAAGTCAGAAAGAGAAAGACTAATACCATATGATATCACTTGTATGTGGAATCTAAAATATGATGCAAATGAACCTATCTATGAAACAGAAACAGAATCACGGACATAGAGAACAGATTGGTGGTTGCCAAGGGGGAGGGGGTTGGGGGAGGGATGGAGTGGGAGGTTGGGGTCAGCAGATGTAAGCTTTTATATACAGAATGGATAAACAAGGTCCTACTGTATAGCGCAGAGAACTACATTCAATATCCTATGATAAACCATAATGGAAAAGAATACAAAAAAGAATGTATATATATATGTATAACTGATTCACTTTGCTGTACAGCAGTAATTAACACAACATTGTAAATCAACTATACTTCAATAAAAAAATAAAATAGAAACAAAATGAAAACAATCCACAAGATCACATGCTTTCTTTTAATCCTCCATGACTTCATATGACCATGAGAGGCAACAGAAAGACAAATTTCCTTGCTAAGAAAGGGGAGGTTGTCTTTTGGCGATTCATCCCTAATCTCTTTCTCAACTTGAGAGCTCCCTCTCCAGACTCACTGCATATTGGGATCCTTTACTGCCCAGGTCCAGGATCATTCTGAAAATAAAAATGTTCTTCTCACACAGCTGGGCAGCAAGTGTTTAGAACAAGAGTGAAAGGCTAGACAAATCTCTCCATTGTCTAAATGTCAAGATTCTTGGTATCACCCATCTGTGAATCAGAGATTCAGAAAACAGAATCCCTGCTTTCTAAGACAAAGAAGCCTGAGGTCTGAGTGGTGCATTGTGCCACGTGCGGAGCCCATATTTTGAACCCAGCAAGTGTAACCAATACCCCTAAATTCAATAAGAAATAAACACTGAAAAACTCTGTAGGGTAACAGCATCAGTGCTCTGTGCTTAGCATCCCTTCCAGGTACTGAGAGGAAAGCATATTCAGTGCTGGTGGTAGTTAGTGCAGTGAAACAGCAGAAAATCTGGTGACGAAAATCCTTATGGCATAATATTTAGTGGAAAAGTAGTATATACAACTTTGATCCAAATTATATTTAAACATAAATGTAAATTTTTTTTCTTTGTATGCATCTTTTCCAAAATTCTTACAGTAAAATTTGATTAATTTTGTTGTAAACAGTGCAACCAATTCCATTTTGAAACTATAGAAATATTTAGCAAATCTACGCGAGTTGAGAAGTCACCCCAGTTTTAACTTGTATTTTTCTCAAAATTTTATCCACGTATTGATGACTTCGGCTTGTTATGCCAAAAATTTACATGCTTTTTGCTAAGCACAGGAGAGGTGGATATTATGTTACAGCATTCAAATGCTCTCTTATTCTTTTGTGTGTGTGACCCTGTAGGGCAAGTTGGAAGATTAAGAATAGCAGCCGTAAAATTCCTACCATCCATCTCATAGCACTTGGCATTATATGAATATTTGCCTGCAGTGTTTTATTGTGCAATTACAAAAATGGGGGGTGGTGGCTTTAAAATAGCTAGTTTACAAACATCGTATCTTTACAGATAAAGCTGAATATGGTCAACTTTCCTGAATGAGTGGGGTGGTGCTAATGAAATTACAATTAGAGAATCAATAAAAATAGACCTTAAATACAAAAGACTATGCACTGTACAATTCTATTTATACGAAATTGTAGAAAAGGCAAAACTAGAGTGTCAGAAAGGAGCTCAGTTGTTGTTAGGGGGCTGGTGGTAGATTGAAGGGGTCTAATAGAAAGGGACACGAGAACACTTTAGGGTGAGGAGATGATGCCGTATCTTAATTATTGTGGTGACGTGATTCTGTACAAGCACTCATCAAACTATACTTTTAAAATTGGTCAATTTTAGTGCATGTAATGCCTTAATAATAATACCTTAATAATAATAACATAATACCTTAATAGGCATAAAAGAGGAGGAAATGGGCAAGATTTGCCTAGACCTATTCATTTGAGGCAACACCTAAAGTTCTAGAAAGGGGACAAATTGCAGCATTTACCATACATGGTAAGAGTTCCATCAAAGATCCACAAGAGGATCTTTAGCTGACATTTTCCTTGTTTATTTCTTGACTGGTTGATGGGATTTTTGTTTACTCAGTCCCATAAGAATATAATCTCCATAAGAAGAAATGTCCTACTTTGTCTCGTTCTTAGCTGTATCTTAAGCACCTACGATAGTGTCTGGCATATAAATATTTTTTGACTGAATAAAATAAACAAATACATAAGAAAATTTCAGATCCCAGTAGGTGCTATGAGGATGCCTTATAGGAAGGAAGGCTCCCAATTAAATTTGCCTGAACGAAATATTTTCTGTATAGTGAGCCCAGATAATAATTTTGAGACATTAAGTTTTTCTCTCTAGACTCCTCCCTTCTTTTTAGTTGCAAGCAGATAACCAGGCCTTTGTAATTTATTGAACCTGAGACTTATAGGGTGATAAACAAGCTGTTTGAAATTTGTTACTCTTCAAGTCTTTGTAAAATCATGAATTCAATCTAAGAGATTATATATCCCAGGGCTGTTGGGAAGGGAGGGAATACCTTTAAGTAACAGAGGGGAGAAGGGAAATATCCTGTGGACTGGGAACGGGGAGTTACTCCAGCAACAAAGGAATGCCATGACTGTGAAAAAGGGTCACCTTCAAGCCAGTGGACCACTTTTCCCAGGTGAGATCACCCCTTGCCTAGATTGCTACAGGATTTCATAGTTGTTCAGCGAGCCCACAGACAGATACCAAAGAAAGACTCTGACCTGTATCTGAATTTTGCTCCTTTCACTGGCTGACGATCGGATGAACACCATCATTACTGCATTTCCCTTTTTCCCCCGATTCACCATCTGAAACCTCTGGATCATCCATTTTCACCCAGACACTTGTCCTATGCTGCTTGGAAAACCTCCGATCTGATCCACTCGCTCTACTCCCCCGTCCTCTCAAACCCTTCTACTCCGCCCTACATCAGCCAAACCCTGTCATCAGCAAATTCCCTACATCTTCAACCTCTTCCCTCAGGATTCCTTTCATATCCTGTTCAACTGAAACTTGACTGACCTTAGAAATCTCTCATAGAGAGGCTGCTTTTTTTTTTTTTTTCCTGTTGCACATGAAGTAGCCAAAGTATTCTTCCTGTTCCTGTTTGCCCATCTTGCTTCTCCTTTTTAAAAACCACATCTTCCTGAAACGTCTGCTCCCACTCAACTTGTTCTGTCATCCTCCAATCTCAGCACCTTATTCATTATGGATTTCAGCACCGTTCTCATCCTTGGTGACCTCAGCAGCCACATAGACTCACGGCTCTCACCTTCACTGTGTATCAGAATGAACCGGAATGCTTGTTGGAAATACCAGGGCTGATGTCCTATCCCTGGAGATTTGGATTTAGTTATTCTGGAATAGGAATTATCTCTCAGTGGGAAGTGGATCTCCCACCTCAGTCCACTCCTATCTGCCCTATGGAAGGAGGCAATAGTGCACCACTCTTCCTGCCCAGTGGTGTCCAAAGAACAGGGAGCTGATTTTCTTCCCACTGCCTGATGGAAGTAGGCAGGGCTTTGATGCCTGCCAAGCGGTGTCAGAGGCTGAGTGAGGAACTGCCTTTCGTCCTCCACTCTGCCAAGTGGTGCTCTGGTTCCCTCACCAGGACAGTGTCAGCAGAGCCCAGCAGACAGCTGCACCTCCACCCCCATCTGGCAGCAAAGAGGCAGAACAAGGCATAATGAGGGGGGCGGAGGTGCAGCCTCGTGTCAGCAGGGCCCCCGCAGCCACAAAGCTCGTGTCAGATCTCCACTCCTCCCTTCCCTGGTATCAGCAGTGCCCAACAGAGAGCTGAGCTGACACCTGCATTTGGAAACTACTAAGCAACATGAATGAGTTCTACTTCTCTTGGTTGTTACTATATATTTTTAAGTACAATCACTGGTTATAGTAACAACCAGGAAAATTTGCACCTTAAATGCGAGGAGACAATCAACAGACTCTGAGACCACGATGAATCAGATGTTAAAACTATGACAAAGATTTAAACAAAAGCCATCTTAAAACACCTCAACAGTAACTACGAATTTCTTGAAGCAAATGAAAAACTAGAAAATCTCAGGAAACAACTGTAAGTTATTTTTTAAAAGGACAGAATGGTATTTATAAAACTGGAAAATACAATTGCCAAAATAAAAACCTGGCTGGATAGGTTCAATAGTAGAGTGGATATGATGGAAGACATGACAGAAGAAGAAGGACTGTATGAATATCAGATAAAGTGGACTTCAGAGCAAAGAAAATCACTAGAGGCAAACAGACATTATGTAATGATAAGAGGATTAATCCACCAGGAAGACATTAACAATCCTGCATGTGTACATACCAAGTAACAGAGACTCAAAATACCTAACAACTGATAGAGTTGAAATCTTGATTCTGGGTATTTCACATGATCTTTTTGAGCCACAACGTCCTCATCTGTAAAATGGGGCTCTTAAACCCCTGTTACGTTGCCTGGTACATAACAAGTGCTCAGTAAATAGAGCACAGGAAATCGTAGCCTCCCATGGCCATGCGAGAAGCCTGACCAAATGGTCCAGGCCACCTGATCTGTTTTACTCAAAGGAAGTCTCCTCTCTCACCACAAAGCAGCTCAGGATTCAGGCTGCAGCTCACCAGAGAACTCAGGGCTGCTCGAGCCGAGGGCTGCGTGGGGCTCCGCAAAGCTGGGTTTCACGTTCCTGGCACAGCCAAGCAAAGAGAGCGCTCTTTATAAGCCAAAGGAGGTATGGGTGCCCAGCTGGCTGCTGGCCTTGGTGGCAAAGCCTCTGGTCATGTCAGCGTAGACTTCAAAGACTGTCACGTCTGCCAAATAGGACCAGCAGGGGAGCCTCAGTCTGCGAACAGGAAGGAAGACAGACCACTAGTGCTGACCGGACTCAGGACAGGTGCCCTACCCAGTGTCCTCTGGGAGTAAGCAGGTCTTAGTACATGCTGGGGAATCCCAGGGAAGAGGAGGTGTGGCAGGGGGAGGGGTGTGAGGACTGTGGTTTGTATCTGGCTGAGCCCCCCTGAACCTCAGCATTGGCTCTCCTCTGTGGAAGGGTCACCACCCCTCCCTCTCAGCCTGAATGAGATGATGAAAACGTTCCCCTATGCGGCGTTCCCACCGTGACCACTCACAAACTTCTAAGGTAGATGAGATCAGAGTGGAGATTTCTACTTTGAAAACACCCTATGAATACAATCTTATCCTCACCTATCTTGGCCTGACAATAGTATTTAACAAAGATGATGCTAGCCTCCTTTTTGAAACACTTCTCTCTCTTGCTTTCTTAATTTCCTAATTCTTTCTACTTTCTGGCTATCCATTTTCATGCATTGTCTACTCATCTCTAAATATTGGAGTTCCTGCCACCTGGACTGTAGCCTCCTTTTTCTCTTCTGCCTGGAAAACCTGCTCCAGGTTTTAATACCTGGGTGTTAAAACCCACCAAAATGATGTCATATGCTATCAAATTTTATACCTTGTATCTCTATCCCTGGCTTCTCTCTTGAGATCCAAGTACTTATTCAACATCTTGATTTAGATGTTAAGATCTTACATCTAATAAGTCAAAGTAGAAACAATAGATTTTTCCCACTGAGCTGTTCTTCCCAGCCTTCCCCATATCAGCAAATGACACCATGATCCACCTAGCCATTAAATCAAAAATCTAGGCATAATTTCTAATTCTTTTTCTCTCACATCCTATATCCAAACCATTAACAACTCTTTCCATGTCTAACATATACCCTTAATATGTCAATTTTTATTTATCTCCACCCCAGTATTCTCCTGCTTCGTTGCTTAACACCAACCGGATGATGTAATCTGTCCGTTTCTTGTTTACAGGGATGTTTCTAAAGAGGCAGTCAAACATTGCCTCAGTCTGGTTAGGAATAATGAGGCCACTGCCTGGGTCTTAATTATATCACCGGCAGAAGTCCAGTGCCAGAGGAGAGTAAAGATAAAGAGGAAAGCTATCCTCTTTTTAAGGATGTTCCAAAGCATTCAGAAACATGTGTCCTTAAAATGAAGATGATAAGATTCAGAAACACCCGTATGAACAGGAGTCTGAAATGCTGGGGTTTTGTTGGTAGTTCCACTTTTCCTTTAGAGAGCAAAGCTACCTGGTTGGAGAGGGAATGGAGCTCTAGTTAGCTGCTCCTTGATGGATTTCAGAAGCCTTAAGGTGACACATGAAAGATCATTCCTAGGAATTTCTAGTCAATCTCCAGAGGAGACACAGAGCCACACACTCATTGGCATCTAAATTCTGCGAGTCCTCTTTTCCCACAAAGGAAGTTTCTCTACTTTGCTGTGTTCAGAACCTTTCTACACAGGAGAATTTATGTTCATCTTTATATTCTTTCCACTCTGTTACTACTTTAAAAAAACACAGAGTTCAGAGCCAGACATTATCACCATCATCATCAACATCATCATCATCATTATTATTGTTACTATTAATTTTAGATTACTGCTATTAAATAACTTAGGAAAAGTTTGCATATCAGTCTTGAACCTTAGATTTTGAATGAAGGGGGGATGGTTTGGGAAAACAATGTCTACCTGGAAATTTATTCTATAATGGCATAGAAATGTAAGCTGAAAAGATTTTTAGAGTTTATTTAGTGCAGCTCCCTTATTTTTAATATGAGGAAACGGAAACACCTTTACCCTTTTGAAGGTAAAGCAACTTGACCAAGGTCATGTAGTGTATCCAGTGCAATGTTTTTTGGATGTAAAGAACAGAAAACCTGACTTATATTATAAACTGACCTAAACAATGATCCAATTTATCTTACTAAAATGAAGGACATGTATAGGGCGGGAGTATTAGTTTTCTAGGGCTGCTGTAACAAAACACCACGGACTGGGTGGCTTAAATAACATATGCTTATCTTCTCATAGTTCTAGAGGCTTCAAGGTGCCAGCAGGGGTGGTTTCTCCTGAGGCTTCTCTCTTTGGTTTATAAGTGCCCACCTTTTCTGTGTATATGCAGCATTGGTATCTTTTCCTCTTCTTTTAATGACACCAGTCCTATTGGATTGAGGCCCACCCATAGGCCCTGATTTAACTTCAGTTATCTCTGAAGACTCTATCTCCAAATAGAATCACATTGGCAGTTAGAGTTTCAACTTATGAACTTTGGCGACACAATTCAGTCCCTAACAGTGAATGCAGCTGGGCCTGGTGTTTTCTGTTTGGGGTGGTTATTAATTATTTATTCCATTTATTTGAGAGATACAGGCTTATTCAGATTGTCTATTTCTTCTTGTGTGAATCTGGGGAAAATGTATCTTTTAAGAAATTGGTCCATTTAATCTAGGTTATCAAATTTGTGGGCATAGAGTTGTTCATAGTACTCCTTTATTATACTTTTTACATCCATAGGACCTGTAGTGATGTCCTGTCTTTTGTTTCTAATATTTGTAATTTTTGAACTTCTTGCAGTTCTTTTATTCTTAGCCTGGCTAGAGGCTTATCCATTTTATTGATCTTTTCAAAGAAGCAGCTTTTGTGTTCATCGATTTTCTCTATTGAGATTCTCCCTTCAATTTTATTGATTTCTGCTCTAACGCTTATTATTTCTTTTCTTCCGCTTACTTTGATTTAATTTGCTTTTCTTCTTCTAGTTTCCTAAAGTAGAAACTTAGATTATTGATTTTAGATCTTTCTTCTTTATATATATATATCAGTATATATATATATATATATATACACATATATATATAATCAGTATATATATATAGAAATCAGTGTATATATACATATATATATAGAATCAGTATATAAATAAGTATATATATGTGTGTGTGCTTTTATTTCCTGACTTTCTATTTTGTTCAGTTGATCTATTTGTCTACTTGATGGCCATACTATACCGTTTTAATAACTGTAGGCTTATAATGTCTTGAAATTACGTAGTGCTAACTCTTCAACTTTGTCCTTTTTCATTTGTTTTTTTGCTATTCTAGGTTTTTTGAATTTTCATATGAATTTTAGAATTGGATTTTCAATTTCTACAAAAAAAGTCTGTTGGAATTTTGATTGGGATTTCATTGAATCTATAGATCAATTTGGGAAGAATTGATAATAATGTTGCATCTTCTGATCCATGAACATGGTAGACCTCTCCATTTATTTGGATCTTCTTTAATTTTGGCTCAGCAATGCTTTGTAGTCTTCAGCATATAGGTCTTTCACATCTTTTACCCCTAAGTATTTTGTGGTTTTTGATGCTATTGTAAATAGCTCAAGCCCCTCTCCTGTAAGTCAACCCATTGCATGTGCAAATGTTATCTAGCTCTTTTTGAGTCACTCTGTGGTGGGGCTCGGAGAAATGTCTAAAAAATTGCTGATACTCTTGCTACTACTATTGCTCTGAATAATAAATAATCTGCCCTTCCACTCTTACCCAAAAGTCTTGTGTCTTCTACCAGCATTCATGAAATTTTGGCAGGCTTCTTGTTACCTTGCAAATAAGATAAAATCTCATACCCTTAAGTTTTTGATAGATACTCTAACCAATACCCTGTGTGTTGTGAGATTTTGCCAGTCTGGCTGGTGGGAATAGGCACTATTCCCAGTCCCACGTGAGCGTAAGTAGCTGTTGACTCTAATTCTTTTGGGTGGTTCTTGGGTAGTTTCTCACGTGTATGTGTTGATCAGTACTGACCTAAATCCCTGAGGGAGCCTCTTCACAGATCTCCTGAGTTGTCTCTCTTCTCTCTGGTACTCTATCCTGCTAACTCTAGTTGCCTTGGTCTTCCCTGACTCTCAGCTGTATCTTTCCAACTTGAAAAGTCTTCCAGGCTCAGCTTCGATCCCCTCTCTCTGTGCCCAGGTTTGGAAACTTTCTCCAAGCAGTATGCTGAGGAGATCATGGGATCACCTAGTTTGTTTCCCATCTCTCATTGGTCATTATCCTTCACATCTGGTTCTTGAAAAATGTTGCTCTGTTTATTTTGCCTATTTTTTGTTTCAGGTGGGAGGATAAATTTGCTCCCTGTTACTCCACCTTGACCAGATGTGAAAGTCATATGAATTCTTCATGTAGTCATCTCAAAATCGATTTTCTGTCTTATTCACATTCTATTTACCTTTATATTTTGGTCATTTTCTTAGATACACAGTTTTTGGTTTTTATATAATTACATCTATTGTTCTCTTTTTCAGAATTACTTCCATTGATTTTAAACTTGGAAAGTTGTTTCTACAATCCAATAAATCAGACTTTCACTTCTTTTTTTTCCTTATATTTATTTCATATTTAATTCTGGAATTAATTTTAGGGTAAGATGTGAGCCTCTAATTTCTTTTCTCACTAAACAGTTAATTTTACTAAAATAAGTTTCGCAGAATTTTTCTCTTCTCTCTTTTCCTCGTGATAGTTCCTGCATAATATTTTAAGTTTTTACATATTCTAGAATTTGTTTCATTATCACTTATTTTTTCTTTTGATCTGTACATTTTAATTATTGTAGCTTTATGTATAGTATATTCTAATATCTGAACAGGCAAGCTTTGTCTCAAGACTCCTCTTTTTAAAAAATATTATTATCATTTACTTTTTTTGAACCTTAGAATTATTTTATCAAGACTTTGCTCTTTTCCTTTCTTCTCCCCAAACTTTCCAATGGCACTTTTGTTGGAATAAATAAATTGCTTTAGAAAATTTGATCTGTCTTTCAGGAATAAGTACATCATTTCTTTTTTTTTTTTTCTTTTTTTAAGTTTTCCTTTACATCTCTTGTTAAAGTGACAAATCAATTAAATAGTTATGATTTCTTTTCCTGTGAGTCCACATTTGATGACAATCACTTCTTTTGGAGAATGTGTCCCACTAGTGTTTAGAGACCTAGCATTGCTGTTCTCGTAACTCTCTATCCTCATCCCTCTTTCTTATGCCTTCCCACATAGCAACACTGATGATATTCCCTATGATCCTGAGATATCTTCTTTCTCTTTACACTCTCCTTTTATAGATTCCTTTCTCTGTAGAGAACCCAAGAATTATTACTTAACCCAGAATATCTTTCCAGAGCATGCAGACCTTGCAGACCCAGCACCCCCTGCTCTGGATACACTGTGCAATTACCTCTCCTTCTCATCTGTTCCATGTCCAGTAGTTCAAAGCTCTTCAATGCACTCACATCAGCCAAGCTGCAACAAATCATCCAGAAGAAATTGTTTTATCTGTTATCGTCCTATAAATATTTGCATTTTTAACAAGGAACTCTACTCTGAATACCCCCACTCTTCTAAAAATGACTAAACCTTAACGGAACGGTTTAACGGTGCTGCAGGCTGGGGGGGACAGTATTTGGGTACTGATAATATTTCCATCACAACACTGATCTTTGTATCAGTTAAGGCCAATCAGGAGATGGACACCACTTAGTAATTTGATTCGGAAAGTTTAATATACAGAATTGTTAACTTTAACAGAGGACTGGAATAACAAGGGATTGGCTAGTAAGACGTGAAGAGAACTCTACAGAAGATAGTAATAGCAGATAAAAGGAGCAGAGAGATAACAGCACCCAAAGAAGAAGTGTGCCCCCTCCCCCTTTAGAAATTTTGGGTTTAAAAGAAAAACAAGAAATGCTCTTCCAGGAAAATGCTAAGCTTAGGGAAAGTCTTTAGAATACGCCTGGCCGATGGAACACGATGTAAGAGTTTGCTACATTATCCGTTTGACTCATTAACTTTGTGAATGGTTGTATCCTGTCATTCATTCATTCATTCATTCATTCATTTCTTCCAAAAATATGTTTGGGTTCCTATCACGGGCCAGGCTCCGTTGCTGGCCTCGGGGGTAGGGTAGTGAATGATATATGGTCCTTATTATCCAGGAGCCGACAAGTTAGGGAAAGGAAATAGGGGCAGCTTGTGGGAGCAGCTTCGAGGGAAAGCGGGGCTGGGAAAGCTGGTGTCAAAGGCTGACCTCAGGGAGAAGCTGGCCCCGGGAGGGAGGCAGGAGCAGCCCGCGGAGCGCAAAGCTGCTGTTTTCTCTGTCTCCACCACGCGGTCGGGCGCCTTGAGCGGGCGGGGCGGAGCTAGGTGGGAGGGAGGGGTGGGGGCTGGAACCCTTCACACCTGCGACCCAAGGGAAGAAAGCGAGATTCTATTCGGTTTGCAATTGGAAGCCACTCAGGGGTTAATCAGAGCGAGATTTCGACCCCTCACGCGACTGTCCTCGCTTCCTCCCTTCTAGTGCGTTTAGTAGGCACGTTCCGGACGTTAGTCCAACACCATAAACCAACATGAAATACGGCAGCAGATACGGAAACAGCCGTGGGGAGGAAATGAAAGTGGACCGGGTCGGGTTGGGGGTCAGAGTGCGGCGGCGGACCAGGACACGGGCGAGCTGGCAGAGGAGTCGGCCGAGAACGTATATTCACTGATTTTTATTATTATTTTTTACTGGAGCAGATAGCACGTAAAGACAACCAATCAGTCCTCTTTCCAATCCATATTGTGAGCCTCCAGCCCGAGAACTCCCGGCTAAATGGCACCGCCCCGGAACCTTGTATCACCGGAACTAGATGCCGAAGTTCTTTGTGTTACAGCCGGACGCAACGCTCACGGAACGCTTCCGGTTAGGAATCATGGCCGCGGCCGTTCGAGAGTCACGTGTGAGTGCGGGGAAAAAGCTGAAAAATTCACTAAAGAAGAAGGGGAAGATGAAAATGATATCCCCGGCTGCAGCATCGGAGCTGGAAGATACGGACAAAGATGCTACCGATAATGAAGGTAACGTACTAGGGCTGAGTTTGGCTGCTCAGAGGAAAGGCCGGCATGAGTTTGCGGGAAGCAGGGGATGCGAATGCATTTGCCGCTAGCCGCCCGAATTTCGTCTCCTCAGGACGGCGAAGGGGCGACTTTGGCTCCTTGAGAAGGCTTGGGAAAGTGGTGTTCAGGGAAGGGTCCCTGTTGCGTGTTAAAGCTTCCAAGTTCTTTTATTAGACATTTTTATCGTCACTGTAATTAATTAAAACAGATGAAACTGCTCCTTCTTATAGCAGCAAAACGAAGCTTATAGTAGCAAGGGACGAAAGGAAGGGGGATATTTGGAATTACAAGAATGAGTTAGTTCTCATATGGAGCAAGGAGCAAAAGGCCGGAAGAGGAAGACGGATGGTATACTTGAATTTTCTTGTGCGGTAGGTGCGTGTATCTGTTGGGGAGTTAGAGATGAGATAGTAAATGAAAGAAGAGTAGGTGGTTAAAGTAGAATAAATAAAAGTAGCAGTTGATAACTCTCTCTCAGAGACGTTTGCTATTGAAAGGAAGGAAATATATTTTAAGGCTTTCAACCATGGTGTGTCCATGCTTCTACTCTTTACCATCGTTCTTGGCACTAGCTTCTTAGGTTAAAGGGGTCGCAGACGACCCCTGACTTACTACTGCCAGTGATTGCTCCTTTGTACTGTCTAGAGCTTTGTAACAGCCAGACCTATTCTTTTATAATGTACCTCAGATCATGTCAGTTATCTGCTCAAGATGAGCCAGTGGCTACCCATCTCAGAATCACATCCAAAGTCCTTAGCCTGTGTATGATCTAGTTCAGGCATCTCTCTCATCATCTGCCCCTCTCCTCTGCCCCTTACTAGCCACATTGATATCCTGTGATTTGTTATACATGTTAAACATAACTCTCACACCATGGGTTCTGCACTTGCTGGTTTCACTGCCTAGAATACTTTTCAGATGCTTGCATGGCTCTCTCTCTCGCTCACTCCTTCAGTCTCTGATTCAATGCCTTGTCTGCGAGACTCGTCCCTGACCGCCCTATCTAATGTACACCACTACTCTTCTCCGTGTCTCCCTGCCTTCACTTTTTGAGTTACTACCCTGCTTTATTTTCCTCAGCATTTCTCAAACCCTCTGACATATTGTATATTTGCTGTGTGTCTCTCCCAGCCGGAATGTAAGTTCCATAAGAGGAGAGACTGCTCTGTACCCAGTGCCTAAGACAGTGCCTGCCGTGTTGTGGATCCTTCGCAGCTATTTAAGTAAATAAGTGAATAAACTTCGACTTCCAGGACTAAGAAGAAGAAACTGTCATATACTACTGCAGTCCCTAGGTAATTGGAATCCTTATCTCCTGCCAAAGGAGTTAAGGAAAACAGACTATTCATTGAGCAGGGATTGGAACACCTCCATATATATATATATATATATATATATTTTTTTTTTTTTTTTTTTTTTTTTTTTTTTTGCTGTACGCGGGCCTCTCACTGTTGTGGCCTCTCCCGTTGAGGAGCACAGGCTCCGGACGTGCAGGCTCAGTGGCCATGGCCCACGGGCCCAGCCGCTCCGCGGCATGTGGGATCTTCCCGGACCGGGGCACGAACCTGTGTCCCTTGCATCGGCAGGCGGACTCTCAACCACTGCGCCACCAAGGGAAGCCCTCCCAATATTTTTTGAACTCAATAGACTGGTTCCTGTGGGGTTGTCAGAGAAAGAAATACTACTGCATTTGGAGCAGAATATCAGTATTGCTTACAGATTTAGGTGGAAAGTAAATTTCTCTATTCAAGTACTGGATAATTTCAAGTTAGAGCTGTCCTGACTTCTCAGTGCATTATTGTAAATATGATTAGGTTCTAGGGTTCTCTTGCTATTATAGTTCAATTACATTTTGGGTTATGAAGGCTTTTGGCTAATATAGAGACCTTATTATTCAATTCAGTTCAATGAACAATTGTGTTCTTCTGTATTCTGGTCACCCTCTGGGTGTTGAGGATACAAAGGATAAGTAAATTCCTGCCCTAGAATTAGTCTTCGGGAAGATAGATATTAAACACAGGACTGTAATACAATGTATTGAGTATTATTAGGAGCTCATTATAAAGGTTATAGTTACCATGATCCTGATCCAGTTAAAAATGGTAAGGATGGAGACAGAGAAATCCATATCCTATAGAACCCAGCCTAGGCGTTGCTTTCTTCTATCTTATACATATTGCTTACAATGTACTGTATTATTATTTTATTTTAACGTGTCTCTCTCCTTTTGGATATAAGTTCAAGTGCTGGAACGATGTCTTATGTATCTTTATTTTCATAGGGCCTTCCTTACACATTTTGGTACTAAGTACATTTTCTTGCTGAATGAATATGGATAAGTAAGGTGTCATTTCATCGAAGCCTTAGTTTTCTAAGTCTGGGGGTGGAGAGGACAGTTTTCTCAGACATAGGAAAAGCACATACAGTGGCATGCAGCTTCTTAAAACACATGGCTGGTTAGGTTGAGATGAATTGTTGGCTATGGCTCTAGCTCTTCAGGGGAGTCACTGAGACTAGGAACAGAGGATAAACCCAGATTGTAAAGGACCTTGTTTGCCATATGAAGGAAATAGGATTCTCTATTTGTAGGCAGTACGGAGCACTTGAGACCTTTTAAGCAAGAGGGTGACACATCTTTATAAACATCACTGCTAACTGTATGGTGACTGCCATAGAGAGCCAGAACAATCAGGCAATTGCAAAACTTTTAGGGATTGCACTAGCAAAGTACAGGGAAGACAGAGAGAAGGTCCCCACTTGAAATGTGTTTCAGAAGGAAAGCATTCAATTTTCCAGATAACCAACTTCCAAATAAACTTGTAGCACCATAAATTTTGGGTGTACTATACTGTTAGAGGAATTAGGTAATAGGTAATAACAATAATATTAGCTTAGGTACTGTTCTAAGCTCCCTATGTATCACTTTAATTCTGACAACAACCGTGTGAGACAGGGTTATTATTATCCTCATTTTACTTATAAGAAACTGAGACACAGAGAGGTTTTATCTTGCTCCCCCAATGCACAAGCTGATAAACAAGTTGGTAAATGACACGACCATTACTGAAGTTTGCTCTAGAGCCTTTACTCTGACCCCTAACTCCGCTGATACGGTTGAGGAACCAGGAGGATAGAGATGATCAAAAAAAAAAAAAAACTCTCCGGAAAGTAAAAGAGAAAGGGCATAGAATCTTAAGAAAGATTGGGTATGAGGAAACCTTGGTGTTGAGACAGATTTTTCTTCCACTCAGGGAGGTTCCATCACTAAGGGGTGTTTTTGTGGTCAGATTTCTGTAGCATTCCTTCTGCTGTTTTTAACTGTGTAGTCTTCGTTCCTTCCTCACTTATTCCAGCCTTCCTTCTTTTCTCTTAATATCCATGTATTATCTCTAGAAATGAATGATCACTTTTACTCAGTTGTATAAGAGGCACCTGTGTTTGTACTGCTTATTTACTGTGACCTGCCTCAGTTTCCTCATCCCTAAAATGGAGGTGATAAGTGTCTCCTCAGGATTTTTGCAAAGGTTCAATGAGCTCATATATGTAAAGCATTTAATGTTTGGCACAAGGCACCTACTCATAAATATTTGGATTAATGATCATGACATTTTTTCTGATCTAACAAAACTGCTAGTCCCATCTCTTGACCACCCAATAAGCCTTCCAGCCCTTGATAACCGTGATGTTTATAAGCTGGAGCTTTCTCCAGAAAAAAGATTAGAATTTCCTCTGGTAACCCTGCAAGGTAGCTGATGGCATTTCTGTTTTACAGATGCGGAGACAGAGGCTTGGAGATACTGTTTCCATTGTGCCTCCCAATGGAAAACTGTTCAGTCCATAGTTGCAGGATGTTGTCTCTTAATTATGTCCTTCTTACTCCATAATCTAATCATTTAGTCATGTATTTGTGGTAAAATTCAGGATTAATAATAGTGATTTTGACAACTATGGGTTGTCTATGCTTAGTTGTTCCATAGATACCTCACACTTAATATTTGCAAGGCTGGACAGGAATAAAGACACAGACCTTCAAAAAATGTCATGAAGAACCTAGGGGTAAGACAGGAATAAAGACACAGACCTAGAGAACGGACTTGAGGATATGGCGAGGGGGAAGGGTGAGCTGTGACAAAGCGAGAGAGAGGCACTACCAAAGAGGCACTACTCTCACTACCAAACGTAAGGTAGATAGCTAGTGGGAAGATAGCTAGTGGGAAGTAGCCGCATAGCACAGGGAGATGAGCTCGGTGCTTTGTGACCACCTGGAGGGGTGGGATGGGGGGTGGGATAGGGAGGGTGGGAGGGAGGGAGACGCAAGAGGGAAGAGATATGGGAACATATGTATATGTATAACTGATTCACTTTGTTATAAAGCAGAAACTAACACACCATTGTAAAGCAATTATACCCCAATAAAGATATTAAAATATATATATATATTTGCAAGGCTGAATTCATAATTTCATTTTCCCAAATACAGAAGCCAGTGAATGAGGAGGATGGACTATATCATTGTGAACTGGTGGTAGTCTGCATACCCAGCCTCCACGATCTGACGGCTGCTTACTCCTCAAGGCTCACACCTTGTCGCCCCCCAGCTCGCTAGTGTCACAGTTTCTGAACTCCTCGTTCCGTGAACACATTTGCTCTCCTCCCTCCTAGCCATGCTTATGCTGTCCTAGTAGCTGCTATTTTTTTCTTCACTTTCTCGTAACCAGCTTCTCTGTGTCCTTTAGATTTCTACTTAGTTGTCTCCCTCTGCTGTTTCTTTCAGGATTTAGAATGTATCTCTTCAATAGACATAAATAATAAAGGGCCTTTTATTTAATAAATTCAGTAATGTAGGTCCTTTGGATGGGACGTTTTCCTTTGGTTTAACTCAGAATTTGCTATTTAATATAAGAAGTTGATTTTTTTCCTCTTGTGAAATCAGATATTTCTGGAAAAAAGTGAACCATGGAAACAGCTTTTCTAGTTCAGATATTTGTGTGGCCTTGGCAGAACTATTAAGTTATCAAAAATTTATAGAGAATGGATTCTGAGAGATTATAAAGGCAGACGATTGAAGATGACTTCAGACACATGAGGAATCAGCAAATTATAGACTTATTATTAAAGTGTACCAGCTCATTTTATCAGGAAGTTGAATTAGAGACTAGAGACTTATCTTTGAATTTTAATTGGTTCATAAAAATTGATAGAGATGTGCCTTATATCAACATTTGAAAGCAACTTCCTTTAGCAAGATGCTACTTAAATTCCATAGAAAACACACAGGTATAACCCATGTGTTGTTTTAACTTTATTTTTTATCTTCTGGCTTTAACTTCTTTTGACACATTGTTTAAGAAAGGTAGAAAATTGTGCATTTATGAATGTAAACCTCTTAAGTATTATTTGTCAGACTTTGCAGAAGTTTCCTAGTTCAGTGGGGAGAGACCTTGAAAGCTTTGGTTACAGCTGTGTCTCAGAACTTGGCATAAGAAACATGGTGTAGTACTCAATATCCATTTATTATAAATTGGAAAACTCTCTTAATGTGATTTTTACACTCTTTTCTCATGTACCAGGTATTTTTAGCTGAAGTTAAAAATTAACAGAAGTTGTATGTAATATAAACTTGAATGATAGCAAAATGATTCAGGCTGAAGTTTTGGTAAATTGTAATACTCTTCAGTAGGGTTTGAAATCTGGTCATAGTAAAATTGCGGATGATCACGAATCAGAGGTATTTGAAAGGTAAAATGCCGTAGTCAACATTCGAGTAACACATAAATGTCAAGCATTATAAAGGAGAGGATGCCACCCCTAAGTGAGTTAACCTGGAACTACTCAGATTTATTGAATTGATACCTTGTTGGAGGTTTAGATACAATGTATACTTGGCTCTTAAGTTTGTAGTCTAAATAAAAAACAAAGGTACACCTAGCCTTCCCAGTCAGTAAATCGTGAAAAAAATGAGAACACTGGTGATGATATCACGTGTTATAAAGAAGAGTATGATAACCTCTACCTCTGAGTTATCATTGACCTACTCAGATTTATGGAATTTATGCACTGTTGGAGGTTTAGACACAATACCTACTTGCTTCTTAAACTAATAGTCTTTATTAAAAAAAAAAAAAAAGCTCTGTAGTCAGTGAATCAACCCAAGTGAAAAAAGCCTTGGTCCAGTGCCATGAAGTGATTGACCCCTCCCTCACAGACTGTGTCCATATGCCTATAAACTAGTAGAGAGGAATGGTAATTTCATTTTTTTCTGAATTATCTGGTTACATACTTGAAAAATGGCCATATACTTCTAACACAAGACTTGATAACAATCGGTTTAGAAGATCCGAGGGGCTATCCCTTCATTTTTGATAAACTACAAAACAGTATTCAAGATGTAATAACCTAGCAGATAAATGGGCTTTTCATCAAACTGTAGCTTATAGCCTCCTTCATCGTTTAAGTTACTTAAATAGCAAAGGAGGAACATGCCTAAGAAATGAAGTATATCATAGTCCTACTTGAGTGGTTTAGCAATTTATAGGACAGACTCAGGAAACAGACTACTTCCAGGCTCTGTCTGCTCTGGCTTGCCCAGATAGCACACAGTAATCACATCCGATAGTTTGTCCTGTGGTAGAACTTTCATTTTATTTTTGGTTATTTTTATGGAAACCTGGGGTAACTTCCTTTTTTTTTTTTAAGAGGTAAATGCTTTTTAAAAACGTTTTCAAGTATCAGTTTTGAATATTCTAAATTAAGTACTAATGGGCAGGAAAGATCACGAGACATGATCGATCGGAACAGATGATTTAAACCTGGAGTGGGGAGCAGTAGTTTTGTAGAGCTCTGCATAGCTAGGGGCGGAATGAGAATGGGCGCAAGCAGTGGCTGTTCTGTTACCTGTGGCCTAGAGAGAAATTCCTTTTTAATTCAAGCTTTATTAAGCTATTTTGTGAATACTTTCTGCATTAGTTCAGTACACATTAGTCTGAGCTGAATCTTTGATTCAAAGCTTTGTAGTGCCTTAGAAATCAACAGCCCTATCATCCTACCTTATTAACTTTGTGACTTTGGCCATTTTTTTAAGCTTGAGAACCGTTCCCTTTGTAAATAGAATAATAGCAACTCAGAGAGTATTGTGAGGATTAAATGATAACGCATAAAAAGTGTTTTAAATAGCACCTAGCCCTAAACACATGTTTTAGAGTGCTCGGAAAGGTGTAGGATGGAGACATCGACCACTTCTGAAATAGAGTCAAAGGTGGCTTCTCACCATGAACGCCTGGTGCATGGGTTATAGACGATAGCCAAGACGGTGGGTGGAAGGAAAATTTATTCCCCCTTCCCCACAGTTTTTTGGCATCCTTTTTAAAGCTTTTGGGATTCCCCCCTGCTCTGGCTCCCAGGTTCTTAGTACCTTTGTCTGTCTTCTGGTTACTGTCATCTCTTTAGTGCCTACTATGTGCCAGGGCTGTGCTAAGTGCTTTTCATGTGTTATTTAATCATCATAACAACCCAGTGAGGTAGGTACTGTTTTTATTCCCATTTTACAGAGACACAGGGATTAGGTTACCTGCCCAAGATTATCCTGGTAGGAAGTAATGGAAACAGGACATAGCGCCAAGTCTGCCTAATTTTATAATCTGAGCTCTTAACCCCTGTGCTGTAACTGATCATCTAAAGCTTCCCATTCAGCACCTCACATGTCCTGTAGATTCCAGCCACCAGTTATTTCTTCTTTGTTCCTCTCTTCTCCACAGCCACGTTGTTTGTGTCCTGTGTGTGGTGTGTAATTGACATGTAAACATTTACTATGGGCTAGGCATTCTTCAAGAACTTTGTATATATTAACTCATTTAATTATCACAAAACCCGATGAAGTAGATACTATTTTATTGCCATTTGTACAGACAAGGAAATTAAGGTTGAGAACATAAAAACCTTCAGAAAAGTTACATAGATTTCTGTCTGGAGATACGATTGAATCAGGCAGCCTGAGTTCTGTGTCTTTACTCTTTAGCCACTGCTAGCTGATCTCAGTCAAATTTTTATGAGAGTTCTGTTTGATTTAGAGTAAATTCTAAAGGTGTGAAGTAATATCAAGGTTAACCAATAGCCTTAATGCTCCCAGATGATATTTGTATTTTAAAAGAACAACCTTCTTAATCCAATAGAGAAACTTTTTTAAAAGTAAGGACTTGAGGTAGGTGGTAAGAGAAAAAAGCACTAGCAGTTTGGCCACTTACTGGAAGTACACACCTATAGTGCAGAACTTGGGGCTTGATGTATATTTTATTTCTTGTATGATAAATCAGGCCAGCTTATTTATGTAAAGCAACCAGCTTTTCATACCCAATTCTTACCGTCCAATCCCCAAATCTCCAGTTTCAGCCAGTGTGAACTTCTTGTTATTTTATAAATATCTTACCTTCTTCAACATACCCATGCTTTTGGACATGCTGGTTTCTTCTGCCTGGAATGTCAATAATAATGATGATTACAGTAATAGTTTTAATTTTAATACAGAGCATTGACTCAAATCTAGGATGTTTTTGGTTCTAGATTCAGTGATCTTGCCCCCTGCCTCTTTCAGTTGGCCTCATTGTAGAAACTTATTTCTTTGGCCTTTTTCCTTCTCTTGTCATTCAAACTCTTGCTTTACTTTTAAGAAACAACTTGAAATCATCTTTGTAAAAGATACCCCTAAACAATCACCCTTTTCTTCATTGTTTTTCTTTTAGAAGAACACTTACAAATTTTACAGGTTGTAAAACCAAATTTTACAGTCGGCTTTAACTAATCTATATACCCTACTAAACATCTGGCTTCTTCGAGGAGAATTTGATTTTTCATTTTCGCCTTCCTTCGTCTTCATTCACGATTCTTGGTAAATATTGAAGGACTGCGAGTCTTCTTTAAAAACTTTATCCCAAAGGCTAAGGTAAATAGCTCACTTTTCTGCCAGCAGCTAACCATATATCTGGGATCAGGGACAGATGGCAAGTTTGAAAGGCTGGTGGAAGTTTGGGGAAAAGGCAGCAAGAGATGGAGAAATGCCTGTGTCTACCTCATTATCTCAGAGGTCTAACCCTGCCCTGTCCAATATGATAGCCACTAGTCACTTTAAATTTGAAATAACTAAAATTAAATAAAGTTAAAAATTCAGTGACTCAGCTGTACTAGCCACATTTGAAGTACTCAGTAGGCTCTTGTGGCTGGTGGCTAGTGGGCAGCTCTGATAATAGAACATTTCCATGAATGCAGAAAGTTCTGTTGGAACCTTGAGTTATTACTTCCAATAAGCATTCTTTGTAGCCCTTCCTATTCCAGATTTTTAAAATAGAATGCAGAATTAGAGTTAATGTTTAAAATAACACACACGACTTCAAAGGAATTTTTTGCTTATCTACATCCACTTAACTTCTTTTAAATATCAGTTCATGGTCAATTCAAAAAATCTCATCCTCATAGGCTACAGTAAATTTTTAAGGACCAGTTCTATCTTCTGATTTGCATAGTGATTATTTTTGGTATCCTAGAAGTAAATCCTGTTTTTTAGTATGCTGGAAGACCTCATTACAGTGGCATTTTAAATTTATATAAAATATCATCATTTCCATCGGCAGTGAATGCGTGACTAAAAACTTCTGAGCTGGAGCTTCTTAAAAAAATAATAAAATAAAAATGATGACTTCAGTAAATTATTTTGGGATTTTTTTTTTTAATTGGTGGGGTAAGTGCAGGTGATATGAAATGGTGTTATAAAACGTCATGGATTTATTGTGTCCATCACATGCATGTTGTGGTAGTCAGGCTGGATAAGAAACACACCAAAGAAAAATAGCCAGGGTTTAGAAATGGAGAAATTGGAGTGGCTTATACAACCATAAAGCCTTTGGCTGCCTTTACAGTGTAGGTGAAACTGAAATTCGCTGCAATTTGTGTGTGAATTCATCAGGACAAAACACTAGATGTCAGTGTTGTAGTTTTGACATTTTACCAGGAGCTAGTAAAGACTTCTGCTTTTAATCACTCAGAGATTCTTCATTGACACAAACTTTTAAGCTGTTGTGCCTCTTTACATTTGGATAAATGCTTACTTAGAAGAAGTACTTTTCAAAGAATTGTTTATTTTGTTATTCGTGCCTGTCCAGTGCTACTGACTGAGGAATAAACATATGCGATATTAACATATATGTTTTTCAGCTAAATATGTTCTCCAAACTTTGCTTCTCAACCCACTTCCCAGGGAACACTGATCCTAGGAGATGCTTCTGGGGGAAAAATAATGTGACTCTGGAATCTGGTATATAGCAGAAACTCAGATTTTCATTGAATGATAGTGCTTTCAGCTTTTGTTTGGCAAAATTTAGATACTTTTTCTTATATTGCAGGCAGTAAGATTTCTTATATCACCTTAGATTTGCATGAAGCCCAAAGATACTTCATTTTTTACTCCTGTGCTTGAGGCTCATTTTTATATGTGTATAAAATGTTTTGTTTTATATATTTTTATTTGCTTTTTTCTAATATATTACAAGTTTAGTTTCAATATGTTAAATGTTTAGTTTTCCATCCTTTTATTTCATGAATTCTCAACAATTAAAAAATAAAGGTATTGGGGCTTCCCTGGTGGTGCAGTTGTTGAGAGTCCGCCTGCCGATGAGAGGACACGGGTTCGTGCCCCGGTCCGGGAAGATCCCACATGCCGCGGAGCGGCTGGGCCCGTGAGCCATGGCCGCTGAGCCTGCGCGTCTGGAGCCTGTGCTCCTCAACGGGAGAGGCCACAACAGTGAGAGGCCCGTGGGGGAAAAAAAAAAAAAGGTTTATGCAAAAGTAATACCAAAAAGTAAATATGATGATGACTAGCTAAAAGTCAGGTCTTTTCAGCAGTTCTTTTAATTCATGGCTTAAAGTCAAGAGTTTAGGGAGGATCACTCAGAATTGAAGAGCTGATTACACATTCAGTTCCTTTCACTTTGATCGTAGCCATAAGCTGATATAAAACTACTTTTGAAGTATTTCCTAATCGTTCCATAGGTTTCTGAAGAGCAAAGCAGAAGCTCTTCAGAAGGCTCTGGATCATATAGTTACCCGCACACTGTGCTGGCGCTTGTGTTCTTGTTGTTTAAGTACAGTGAGCTTCAGAATTTGAGACAGGCTGCAAAACTTAAAAGTACCCAGAGCTTCTTGGCAAGTTGATTTTTGAGTAAGGTCACCAACTGGATTGTTGTTTAGGCCACTCCTCTGATCCCAGCCATTTGAATCTTACATGATGACATAGTTTGCTGGTAACCTGTATATGCTTGTTTTGGTGGTTCCGTATGAGAAAATTCAACAGTATACGAATTTGTATCCTCAACCCAGAACTTGATATTTTCACTCAGTCACCCAGCAGTGCAGTCAAACCCTGGGCACGTATCACTTCATTAGATTATTTTTCAGAAATGTTGAAACACCCCAATTGATTAATGTCATATGCAGCTTCTATAAAAGGAAGTTGGTTTTTAGATTTTTCTGCACACAAATTCAGAATTTTAAACATCTGGGCCAAAGCCCTCAGAGAACCTAATCTGACTTCTCTGTGCCATGGGATCACTATACCATCTTCTTGACAGATTAAAGTTTTTGTTGTTATTTGTTTTTAAAGTAACCTTCATTAGTCATCTCAAGTAGTTTAATGACACAAAGCCTGGGGATTTGAACACACTCTGCACTGGCACCATGTCAGCGTCTGTCACCACCTTGATGACAAGACGTGGTGGGGCTGTTGGATTTTTTTCTACTCCCTGGGTCCTGGGTGCTGAAGCCACTGCGGCCTCCCCGTCCACATGGCTGGGCCAGGTCTTTGGGGGAGGATGGCAGTAGGATGGAGGGTCCTGCCATTCTCCGCTATTTCTGCAGCTGTGGGACTCGGAAAAGTCTCCCCTTGCAAGAATGGAGACTGATGGAGAACCGTTAGCCTTAGGAAGGGCCCCCGGGGTCTTACCATGGCCTTGCCAAGGTCTGCCTCTGGTTTTAAAGTTTAATTTGTTTCTACTCTTAGGTTCTGTAGGAAGCTGTGGATCGGAAAAGGATCACTTTTCCTCTGGTGAAGAAGCAGTAGAAGCTGACAATGAGGATGAAGCTGAGCCCTGTGACGATGGCAGTGAAAATGCTGTAGAAGCTAGCGTTGGAACTAACGTGGGCTGGGCAGATGCCATGGCTAAAGTCCTTCACAAGAAGACTCCTAAAAGTAAACCCGCCATTCTGGTCAAAAACAAGGAGCTGGAAAAGGAAAAAGAGAAGTTAAAGCAAGAGAGACTAGAGAAAAGAAAACAGGTGTGTCCTACCAGTTGTTCTGTAGATTAGGTTGTCTAGTCTAGTTCTTATCTGCACCAGATTGTTCCCTGCAGTGTTTGTCCAATTAACATTACAGTTTGTAACTTGCGTTTTACGTGAGGATGCATAACCAAGGTTGTGTTCAGAAATCTAGTCTGAATCATTCTGTTGAGCATGTTCACTTTTTGTTCATCTAAGCAAAGCAATAGAAATGTAAACGCCAAGGAAATTTATCCTTTTAAAATCAAGTAGTTATACATGTGACAGTGACTCCTGGGTTTGAGTATCTTATTCAACTTAGCTGTCCAGATACTAACTTTATTAATTCTGAACTAATAGAATCATGTTAGTTACTTTTTGCTCAAAATCTGTTTTATGATGTCATTGTCAGGGGTTGGTTGCAGTTCTGAAAACAAACTGTTTCACTGTTGGATAAACTTGAGTTCCTGGTACCTTTTGTTAAACCACTGGTGGAAGAAGTTAGACTAGTGCCGCCTATTAATGAAAGGGAAAGGCCAAAAGTTGGACTTAAGTTTGCTGTTGTGTATTACAGAGGAGATAGAGAAACAATAATAAGGTTTTATATCCCCTGATGAGGTATTTCTATGTCTAAAAATATTTGGTTACTGAAATAGGTATTTTTTTAATGAGAGAAAAATAACTTTCTACAATTGTACTGACAATATAAAAGTACTCATTTCCAAGAGTTATGTTATAGGTAAAAATGAAAGAAAAATAGATTTCAATGACATTTATTTCCTTTTAAGTTCACCATCCCCTTATCTTGTTTCAAGATGAATGTTTTCTTTGTTCCTAATACTGGTTGGCTCTCTATAAGAGGCTATATAAAGATGGAACTTTTCAAGTGTTGCTCTTAGAAACAACCTGCTCTTTTATTAATTCGATATTCTCATTGTACTTTATTTAAGATCAGTTTTATCTCTAAATCTTACTGATAGCTTTTCAACTGAAAATTTGAATCTTTGTTTTCTATCTAGCAAAAGCTAGAAGAGGCTTTAATCCTTAATTACCTGTAGTCCTCGTGTTCCAATGAGAGAACAGCATTTTGAAGCCAACAGAAACGAGTCTGTAACTCTGCTCTAGGCCAAAGCTTTGAGTGCTAGAGATGGTACTGTCCACATAATGCTTGAAAGCACTCGTGTGGGTACCAGAAACACAACACAGCAGCCACAAACACTCTGAGTGTATATTTCTGGGTAGAGGCTATGTAAATTATCATCGTTTTTTAATGTTAAATATTACTGGTTTCCAGAATATTGGCTACTTATTTCTAATCATAAGTATAAAAGTACATTTCAAAGTTAAAAAATATTTTGGGATCCTGCATGCCTGTTATCCCCTGGGTACAATAGAAAATTAAGAATCAACTGTTTTAAAAGTAAGATTTTTTAATTTCTGGCATAGTCTGATAATGAATTTCATGATAGTTAAAATAAATTACATGATTTGGGGAAGAATCTACTCCTTTAAAAAGGAATCAGAGTAATCTTGATACCAAGAGCAAAGATTTGGTTTTACCGTGATCAGATGTTTTTATTAATACAAAATGAGAGATTAAATGAATGGAGAAAAGGAAAAGATAAAAGGAGACTTTTTTCCACTGATTCTTACTGGTTTTGATGTTCATCAGCTTCTTGGTGATTAGTTCATCATTTCAATATATTTGATATTGGTGATAGGTTGGCCTGAGGAGGGGACCTGGAGAAGCTGAGGTACCTGAGCTACCAAATCAGGTACCTGAGACCAGGATACCCCCGGAAAACAGTTTTGAATTAGATTGTGTTGTCTTTGAGATTTCCTTATCTCCTGATCCCTTTCTATTTCTGCATTATAGCAAAGAATCAATTTGTTGTAGTTTGTGACTGATATGCCATATTTGGCAAGGATATTGGTCAGATGTGCCATAAGAGAAAAGAAAAATAGTCACTGTATAAACAGGGTATATCTGGATATGACGCTATTCTTTTCAAAGCTGATACAAATTCTTAATAGTTCTGACTGCTGAGGAAGTCAGTTTCTAAAAATAAAGAGAAACGGTATTTAAACTTGTGGTTACGGAAGAGGGTAGTTTGGAGCCTTGCTGATGCTCCCCTCCGAGGATCTGGTGATGGCAGGGCGGGAACGGGGCTGCGCACACCCTGCCTTGTCCTGCCCGGCTGGCGGCTCTCCAGGCCCCTGCTGTCAGAGAGCCTGCCGTCAGCTCACTTGGTGCCTCTCACATGACACTCGGAGTGCTAACCACAGGCTCCCTGAGCCGAACCCCTGAAAGTGTGGGTTTTTGAAAGTCCCTGTGACAAACTAAGCCAGAATGATTTATTACCTTTGTCCTTTCACAGAGTATCATATCAAAGTATGCTGCACTTTCAAAAATGCCTAATATTCTTTCACATAACAATATTTATAACACAGCTTGATAAGAAGCGGGAATGGGAAATGATGTGCAGAGTAAAGCCAGATGTTGTCAAAGACAAAGAAACAGAGAGAAATCTTCAGAGAATTGCAACGAGGTAAGACAGTGTTCTTGCCCTTTAAAAAATAAGTACTCTAAAGCTGTGGAGTGATCCATTTCTGACTAGCTTTGATTCTTAAGGTCTGCCTTCTCAGAGCCAAGTGATTTATGTCTGAGCCTCTGCCTATTTAATACTGGATTCAACCGCAGATTCTGGAGGTCTCGTGAGGCAAGAATATAACGTGCTAAGTGGATATTTGGTATGAACCTATTTCATATCATCTTGTATCTTATAGTCACAAGAACAGTATAATCAGACCTCTTACTGCATTTCTCTTAGGATGCTTGTCTTAAATTATGGCGCTAGATGATGATTTTTGTTATTTTGCACTATATGACGTCACAAATTACACATTATAGCAACTTCGTGCTGTCCTTTCACTCAGCATTTTTTTTATCATTGGCACCAAACATTCATTTGTTGCCCTCTGTGTTCAAAGATAAATAGAAGCTGGTGGCTGCTGCATGGTCTTTGCCCACTTACGTATAGGAGTTCTAGTCTCTGTAAATAAAGGTACATCTGATGTGTTAGGAACATATAATGGGAGACTGTAGGGGAGTTGCAGCAGGCTCCACGGTGGAGGTAACAGTTGGGTTGCTGCTTAAAGAATATAGCAGTTACATTTAGTGGAATTCCCTTAAATGTCCTGTTTGCCTACAACAGTCCATCTGGGTGTTGTACAGTAAGACAGTGAGGCTGCATGGGTAAGAGAGGGAGCAGTAGAGCCAGACTGCTGACCTGTCCCTGCACACTGGCTGACTAGCTGGGTGTCCCTGGGCATTTACTTACTTTCTCTCTGTCTCAGTTTATTTTTCCTTAGAAAAAGGAGAGAATATTATACCTACCCTATAGGATTTCTCTGAGAATTAAATAATTAATACCCGTGCAGAGCTTAGAAGAGTGCAGGATTAGTGCCAGAGAATAAGTGCCTCCTTAAATTTTATACCCTGGGCATCTCACTCTCCTCACTTTGGTCCCAGCTCTGCTGTGAAGGGTATGGAATTTTACCCTCCTTATAAACAAATAAGCCAGCTTGGTAAAGTTTCTTCGATGCTGGCAGGAGACAAGAGGCTTGTGGGCCAGAGACAAAGGACTTTGTTACTCACGGCAAAAGCAGTAGCCAGAGCTTCACGTTCCCACTGGTTCCCTGTGTCCCACGGGGGCAGTGCAGGTGCCCTAGATGGATGCCTGTGCCTGTGGTGGGTTGTGTTACAGGAGAGGAACTCTGTACCTGGGAGTCTGTTGCTTTTATGGTGAATGGTAACAAGCCTGCTCTTTGTCCGGGGGGAGACATTACCTCATCTTTCAAGGTTGCGTACTGCAAATACAACCCTGAGAAATGGCCTGGGTAAAGAGCAGTCGGGGCCTTGCATTCTTGAAGAACCCAGCAAGAACGTGCAGGGATGCTCAGGGCCTGTGGCGGATTGCCTCTGCCAGTGATGATTAGAGCAGGAAAATTAATAGGTTGTAGAATTTTAGAGCTGGAAGGGATGTTAATGGTCTAAATCATTGCTGTCCAGTAGAAATATAATGTGATCCATGTGTGTAATTTAAAATTTTCTTATAGCCACATTGAAAAAAGTATAAAGAAAGGTGAAATTAATTTAAATAATACATTTAACTCAGTGTAGTCAAATTATTATTTCAGCGTGTAATCAATATAAAACAATTATTAAAGAGATTTTAAAATTCTCTTTTTCATACTGAGTCTTCAAAATCCAGTGTGTATTTTAAACTTGGAGCACATTGCAGTTCATACTGGCCATATTTTGTGTGTTCACTAGCTACGTGTGCCTCGTGGCTACTGTAATGGACATGACAGTTCTTAATCTTCAGAGTTTATCTTTCGGTGAGTTTAACTATAGCACAAAGTACTTCAAAAAATATTTTTTTAAATTAGTCTTATAAGAGTTACAGGTAACATAGCTGAATACTTTTTAAGCTTCTTGAGTATTGTTTTTCCCATTTACAGATGAAATTGAGATCCAGAAAATCTTTCCTAGCATCAGATGATTAGACAGCTAACTGTAAATAAAGGCTGTGCTCATTCCATTTACACTGTAAAGCCTTTATATTTTGAGAAGTAGATGTTTGTGTTAAAACATCTTAGTTCTGATTCTTAGTTCTAGTTGTACAAAAGTTGATTTAGAAAGACTAAAGCTGAAAAAAAATCACAAATCAATCCACATATATTTATTCTCTATTCAGAAGTTTATATTCATTCATTGAAATGTATGTTCACTTTTCAGATTTATTCAGCGCTTTTCACTTGAGTGCCTATTAAATTAGTGCCTCTTTTCTGAGCAGTGAAAATACATTGTTTCTGTCCTCAGAGTTTGTGTTCTAGTTGTAATTGTTACTTAACTACATTGCTCTGGTCATTTATGTTCTATAGGGGTGTGGTGCAATTATTTAATGCTGTTCAAAAGCATCAGAAGAACGTTGATGAAAAGGTTAAAGAAGCTGGAGGCTCTATTAGAAAGCGTGCTAAGCTGATATCAACTGTTTCCAAGAAAGATTTCATCAGTGTTCTCAGAGGAATGGATGGAAGCACAAATGAGAAATGTTTGACTGGGAAGAACTCAAAAGCCAAACAGGTAAGACCGTTAGATAGGATTCAGTGCATCAGATGTCAGCTCTTAGAGTTTTGAGGTGAAAAAGCATACTATAAAATTATAGGGTTGGTTTTGTTTTGTTTTTTTTCAGATTTTATTAAAATGTCTACATGCCCACAGCCTAATTTAAAAGTTTGTATTCTTAAATTTCATGATGACTTATTCAGTATGGAAGTTGCCAGTTATAGATGTTGTTAGAACTCAGGAACCAGTAGATTCAGGTAAATTTTTTAGAGACAAGAGCAGTTTCTCTCCTATCTGAAATCCTGCGTTTTGTGCATTTTGTAGAAGACTAAGTGAGGGATACAGCTTCAATTGAGACTGTTACCCACAGCAGTAATTGTGATGGTGTGTAACTTCTGAAATGAAGAATTGGAGCTTTGGGAAATATGGTGAGAATTCATCCTTGTGCTGAGGCAGCTTTGATGATACTTGGCTGTTTGGGAGATGAAGAACATAAATACTTTTCATGATCTTTGGCATGAATCTCTGCTTCTCCAGCCTTTTGACCTGTGAACCCCCACTAGCTTTCTTTTTACTGTACCAGGTGAAAGGTTCTGAAATGTGCTTTACTCTCAGAAGGGCTGTGTTTTTTTTTTAAATTAAAGCAAAGTACATAGTTGGATTTGATGGCTTGGTTTCTATGGCCAACAAAGAGTACTTCAATCAGGAAACTAGAGTTGCTTTCGTAAGTTTTTTGTTTGTATTTTGGGAAGACAATGGGAACTCTGGCAAGAAGAGCATTTAGGAATTTCATGCTAGCCTAGTGTTGAAGTATTTTTCAAGTTTCTTGATTAAGTGGCCATTTTACCTAATTTTGACAAAAATTTTCTAAGCTGTTTATACTTTGCTGATCTCTTGAATATCAAAGGACTCAAATTTTGTATATTTATGTAAATGTGGTGCTCACTGGTGCTGCCTTTTTAAAGTGTTTGTCAGAAGTAATTATGAACACATGAATACTGTGCATGGGGATTTGTACTTTTTAGTTAAAAAGTCTAACAGGCTGTGTTCTGTTCTCACTTGTGATGTAATGATATTTTACTGTAAGAACTGGAGAAAGATCCAGCAGCATTGGATGAGAAAGAGCTAATGGGGCAATGGAAAAGGAAAGACTTTTTTTCCCTTTTCCTCGTTGGTTTCAAAGTAAGTTTTAGTAGAAGCATTTGTTTTTGCTTTGGGATTAGTTTTTTCATGAGTTATGAAAATACATGAAGGGTTCTTTTCAGTGGAATTATTGCATTTTCTTTGTTACCATTTGCTCTTTTGCCCTTGACCTTCTTTTTTTCTACTTGAGTGATCACAGGCATGGTACTAATCTGAGACAAGGTCAAAAATTCCTTGAGATTTAAACCAAAGTGGCTTTGCTTTAAAAGTAATTTGTTTCTAGAACTACCTATCCCACACCAGTGCTACCCTGGCACATTTTTTTCTTTTAAAAATGTTTGTTTTCATTTTGATCTTATACTTATGGAAAAACGTAAAGTACCTATTTGTACCAGGTGCTATCCTTGTATCTTTTAAAGGCTTACAATTCAGACAGACACATGATCTCAAGTAAATAAGATTAACATGACAACATACAAATTCTCAATCAGTATGTCTAGACTATTATCATCAATTACACTAGGTACAATAGACTATAAATTAAGTGGCTATTCCCATCTGTGGGGAGAATTTCAAAGTAACCTATATTATTCATTTAGGACATAGAACAGTTAAGTCTATGTAGGTTACTTGAAATAGGTGGACTTTTAAGGCAATTGAAGAGAAGGAGGGAAGGCCAAGGTGGGAATCGGTTTGGTGTGCCAAAACACCATTCGGAAATGAGTCATGTATTAATGGACTGGATAAAGGAGGACGTTAATTAAGTAGAGAATAAGATTTCAGCTTTTTCTCTTATTTCACCTTATCCTAGCACCACTGCTGCTACACATTTGCCTAATAAATGCTCCTTCTCTCCTCATACAGTCTGACAGAAGAGATTTTATGGAAGTTGCTCATTGGTGTCTCTTTTCTGAGCATAATGGTATTCAGAACACAGGCTTTTAATCTCTTATTTCTAATATTGTGAAATCTTTAGCGTCCATCCACATATAAACTGGATTCACTGGCAGCTGTCTGTCAGGATACCAATCTAGAAAGACCTTCATATCTTCAGGCCCTTTACCCGGTGGTTGTGACATTAAAGTTCAAAACAAACAAGAGCCAGTCGTGTTATATTAAGCAAAGCTGGGTAGAGTGGTAATAATCTAACATAGAGGTCGGGTCCATTACTGTCAGTATACCTCAGGAGTGCTCTTGGTGTTGTGTGTGGTTGGTTGGTTTATTTGTTTGTCTGTTTGTCCGTTTTTGAATCCTTAGGAAGACATGTGACTTGGGGATTTAAGAACCCTGTTTCAAGAATTTCCATACTCCTGCAAGATATTAGAAACTTTGAGACATTGTGACAAACGTTTCTTAGCTATATTACGGCCCTGAACAAGTTACTTTTCTCAGAACCTTTTCTTTTTTACTGCATTAATTTTTTTTAAAATTTTATTTGCAACGCAATAGGAACACTGCTCCAAAAGGGAACTATAACTAAATAAAATACCCTTCCCCATCCCCCTCTACCCCTTGTCTTGTCCCTTCGCCCCAAGGTAATAGATCTTTCTTCTAGTGTTTACCTCCATATATTAAATAATATTCATACTGTGTTGTTATCAATATTAGATATTATCTTTTATGGAAGGTAAAGAATTGGCATTCTTAACATTCCTTCGACCCCATACATCTCATACTCGGTCCTTCCAATATAGTATATTCATGTTTTTGGC
Source organism: Orcinus orca (assembly GCF_937001465.1). Taxonomy (NCBI): domain Eukaryota; kingdom Metazoa; phylum Chordata; class Mammalia; order Artiodactyla; family Delphinidae; genus Orcinus; species Orcinus orca. The sequence continues at coordinate 16,454,366 of NC_064559.1, read as the reverse complement.
TAAATCTGTATTCAATGTAAACATTATTCACTGCTAAGCCAAGTAATATATGATAATATTTTCTTTCTTTATTTCCTTACAGTTTTTGTTTTCCTGGAATTAACATTTGCTTTGTTTTATGCACCAAAGGCTTGCTACACTCTTCAAAAGAACTCTTAAACCCTTCTCAGTACTATTTTCTTCATGGTCACCCTGCTACAGTCCAGACTGATTGTTTTTTACCTGCTAGGCACTGTCTATTTTCGACTTTGCTTTATCACTGTCCTGGGAATTCCCTTTGCCTCTTCCCTGTGCAGTAGTCTCTGTTTCTTGGACTAAATGTCTTATTTTCTCTTGGCTTTCTCCCTCATTTTGATGAGGTTACATTTACCAGTAGCTTTCTGGGAACGTATTTGGGTATCCTCATTTTTAATTGATGCATTGGCTAGATATATGTAGTGGGTTGAATGGTGGCCCCTGAAATAAGTCCACGTCCTGATACCTGGAAGCTGTGATGTACCTTATTTGGAAGAAGGGTCTTTGCAGATGTAATTAAGTTAAGGATGTTGAGATGAAGAGATCATACTGAATTATCTGCATGGGCCCTAAGTCCAGTGACAAGTGTCCTTGTAAGAGACACATGGGAGATCTGACAGGCAGAAGCAGAAGGGGCAGTGTCACAGCGGAGGCAGAGGCTGGAGTGACAGCCACGAGTCAGAGTGCCGACAGCCCCCAGGAGCTGGAGGAAGCACAGAAGCGCTTCTCTCCCACAGCCCTCAGGAAGGGGGGCCTGGCCACACTCTCAGCTGTGGCACGCTAAATGGCTGTTGTTTTAAGCCACCCACTTGGTGGTAGTGATATTATGGCAGACATGGGAAACTAATGTAGTATAGATGTGTGTGTTAGAAATAATCTTCCCTCGGAGATTTGAAGTTATTGTTTCTTTCTTTCTTTTTTTTTTTTTTGCCAGTGAGAGGCCCTGTGCTGTTTTGATTTCTGGTTCTTTACCCCTTGGAACCTTTGGGCTCGTCTCTCTATCTCTGCTGTTCTGAAACTCTGCAGTGAAATGTGCCGGGCGGCTTGCTCACTCCCTGTGCTGAGCCCGTGGTGGCTCTCTCAACCCAGTGAGAAGTTCACGTTCCTCCCTTCTAGACACGTTGTTTGGTTTCTTGGATTTAATATCTTTGATGATTTTTGTGCCTTTTTTTTTTTTCTGTGTTCTCTTTCTGGAATTTCTGCTAATTGGTTGTTAGATCTTCTGGATTGATCCTCTTATTTTCATAACTTTTTTCCCCTCTAATTTTCTCTCTCTCTGGCACCTTTCTGGGGGAAGTTCTTTGATTTCTAGCCCTTAAATTGAGTTTTAAAAATATATGACTTCATATTTTTTAATTTTGAAGAACACTTTTTGTTCCTTTGTTTTATTCTTGGGATCCTATTATTGTTTCACGAATGCACTGTCTGTTCTCTTTGGGGAATTAATTATAGGCATCTTAAATTTGTCTTCTGCTCTGCGTTGTTTTAGTCTCTTCTGAGCTCATTTTTGCTGTTTGCTTTGGCCTCAGTCTTTCCAGTTGGAGGCCTTCCTTAGTACATGGCGATCCTCAGTGTCTACTCATATTTACGAGTAAAGTACTAGAGAATGGATTGAGCATCCCAGCATGAGCCCAGGCTTTACTGGTTGGTGAGCTCAGCTATAGAAGAGTCAAGAGAGTTGGTGCTTTTGTTGGGGAATGTCCAAATGTCAGCTTCTGTAGGACTTTCTTCTGGAACTTTATATCTTTTCTAGAGAAGACTCTTAAGAATCCTCTGCCTATGTATGGGGTAAGAACTTGCTGCCAGTATTCTTGGAGCAGAATGTAGGAATAGTCTTTGGGGCTCCAGCATTCAGTACGTAGACTTATCCAGTACAAGCTCTTTGTGTTAGCCAGTGCTCCAGAGTCGAGGACCTCTCTGGTTTAATATTTTCAGGGAGTAAACTGCTGTCCATGTTAGTGTCAGTCACCTGCCTCCATAAGCTGGCGAGGGGGCCAAGAGGTCTAATAACTGCTGCTTACACGGACTATCAGCCATTCTTCTGTTTTATCACACCCATTACCCCTACCTCCGCCCACTGCCCCCAGTTCCTGAGCATGGATCCACTGTTTGTCACTTGAACATCAGCTTATTTTTTTCTCTGTTAATTGGTTGCTACTACTCTGTCTAGTTTTCATCCCCCCAAAATTTGCTGGCGTATTGTGTCTCCTATTGTTTTCCCTTCTGTATTGTTTCCTTGTATGTTTATAACTTTTATACCTTTATTTTAATTTTTGTAGGCTTTCCTGTAAGAATTGGAGATAAATGCATGTCTGGGGGTTAATTGGAAGACCTCCTTTTTATTTTAAAAGCAAAAAGGTTCATCTGTCGTAGCTTCTTATTGCTTTAATGGAATTACTGGTAGTCTTAAGTTGATTATAAAGTATTTCACAAACAATAAACCTTTAAATTTTGACATTTTTAATGTTTTGAAGTGAATTGTTTGAAAAATACATTATAGGCACACTTCCTAAAATTTTAGCCATATAAAGAGGGAAACACGTGAAGCAGATATATTCACCTCTATTTCTATGGGTTTGCATCTTCTTTGGAAACAATCGTGATTATCTCTCTTCCTTTGAGAGTCTTTAGCTATTTAGATTCATGCTCTGGCACATGTGCGTTTAGCATTGTTTCTTAGAAAATAAAGAAGAAAAGAGAGTATATGCTTTTTAAAAAATATGACTAGTCTGTTAATTTTTGTTACGTAATCTGATTGATAACGAGAATTACTAATTCATTTCTTTACAAGTCACATATCTATGATTTATAACTCTTTTTTAAGGGTGATATGTATTTGTGCACTATACATCTACATTTGACTTACTTCATTTTATGTTTTTATATTTACTGTTTTTGTGAGCTACAACTTCAGCTGTTTAAAGTCTGCTTATTTCATTTAAAACCATGATCTTCTTCAAGGCTTTTGGTGCCTAGATTGGAGTACTGTTTGATATGTTCCAAGACTGCCTTTCATATCATTAGCTCTTTATCAAGACATTTTTCCTCCTCTGATCCTGCTGACTTGGATAATGCTGTTGCCCTTAGAAGTTTTTAAATCTTTTTCTTTCCTAATTTTGTTGTAGGTAGTCATTATTTCTAGAGCAAAGTACTTGGGAACTCATATGTTAGAAACCCCTCCTTAGGGCAGAAAAGGTGTAATTGCTTTTTAAAGATCATTTTTAGGGAAAGAGATTTCGAAATGACTTACAAGTATTTTAAAAGATGTCACACTGATATATTAAATTACATTTGAGTCACCAATTACTGTACTTTACTCCTTGGAGCTGAGCTTGGGTACTGTGAAGTAAGACAAAAAGTTACTTGATGGGCTTGTTTCAGAAGAAATAACAGCTAATATTTGTAAATCAAAAAAAGCCTTCACTCTAGTGCCTAGGGCAGTTATTATTCTAAGTATTTTTCATCTCTAAAAAAATGAGCTGTTTCTTCAGTTACATATGTATGGTTTATTTTTTTTTCTTAATAAATAATTGTGTATCTCTTTCATCATGTTAAGCCAGGTCATTTGTACAGATGATATACATCACGTTAATAAATGTAAACACATTACACCTTGGCATTCACAAATTTAACACTTTTTTTTTTTTGCTTTTTCCTTTTTTAAAAAGTTCCTCATATTGTAAAGCTTATATGCAGAAGTATGTCACTTACTGGTGAGTTCACTACCCAGTATCCACTTTTATGCCCATTGTTTTCTCTATTCCCTATCATATCATGTCACAGTAAATCTTGTTAAATCAATACAGGGGACTTAGTTTATTTTTATTTTTTATTTTATTTATATTTTGTGAGATAGGGCTATGAAATGCAACATTGTTAGTGGAAGTTAGAAAGCCTAAGAAAAGAGTGATTCTTAGCCAAAAAATAAAAATTTGGGGTAAAGTATTGAATGTCAAATTCAGTGGAGGTTGGTTCTTTGAATGAATCAGTCCATCGAATATTTCACATAGAAACGAGAAGAGAAACCATTTGAAAAATTGTTTTAGTACATGTTCCAGGTGGTATAGATGTTAGCTCATGAAATTAGAAAGTTTTAAAGTTGGAAAAATTATGATGTGAGAATGTTCATAGAAAATGTGACTCTCAAGAGGAATGTGCTTTGGAAGAATATAAGAACCTTAGCTTTGATTTTAAAATGTCATGAAGCAAACGTAGTGGTGGCACTAGTTCATCCATTGAACCAACCTAGCCTGTAGGTAAAGGTGCTTTGAGTAACTGAAGAAGCATTTTTCATTGTATAATGGTGAATTCAGATGATAACAGGGAAGGAGGCAGCAGTGAGTGATACTTCTGTTGAAGTGTTTACCTTCAAGCTAAAGAATTTCGTGAAGAAAGTCATAAATTGGAACAAGTGTTCAGTGTTGCTGAAACCAGCCTATACTGAGACAGTCTTTGAAAACACTTAAATGAAATAAGCATCAGAGAACGAAGCCATAATCAGTAGACATTTTCACTAGTAATAATTCAAGGAAAAAAGAGACCGTGCATCTCATTTTTACTTCTTTTCAAGGCACACTTAAGCAGTTGGTTAGGAGGAAAAGAACTGCCAATCTTTGTACTACTGTAAGGGGAAAAAGCCTAAGAGTTTTCCAGTTTTTCACATTCTTTATAATTTTCTTTCTTTTCTCTTTTCTTCTTCCATAGGGGTTGGAATATAGGGTGTTTGCTGACGGGTGGGGAGCTAGTGAGTAAGTTGGGATCAGATTTTTTAGTCTCGTACCTTCAGTTAAGGAATTTGGACTTTATCCTTTAGGCATTTGGGAGCCAGTTGTAAGTTTTCATCAGGTAAGTGATGTGATAAGGTTTGATTATTTTTAAGAAAAAGAAGGCTGGAGGATGTAAAGCCAGTGTCAGAAGACCAACCAGTGGGAGGCTATTGTGGTAATCAGAGCAGGAGGGGAGAACTAAAAGGGGGTGAGCTAAGGTTGCATGGGGGTGAGAAGAAAAGAGGAGCCAGATTTGACAGGCAGTTTTGAGGTTGACTGGGTCTGGGACTCACCTGATTCAGAGGGATGAAGGAGAGGGAGGGACTGTGGGTGGGGTGACTGTGAGGTCGACGACAGCTTGGGAGATTCAGAAATGGTGACAGCTTTCACCAAATCAAGACTGTAAAAGGTGGAACATGTCTGAGAGGTAAAGACTTTTGGAGGCAATGTCTGCTCCAGGTTGTAATGAGAAATGAGACGAATGACAGTAAATCAGGTCAAAAACGTCAAGCGCGGGGCAGAGGCCCTGGGTTAGTGCGGGAAGCCTGACACAAAGGAACAGGCGGCCCGAAGAGCAGTGTGTGTGAAGGCCGCTTAGTGCAGGAGCTCACGAGTCTGTCTGTCTCTGCAGGGTCCCGAACACAGAGGACAGTTAGTCTGTTTACCCAGTCGGGGAAGGTGAATAGTGTACTTTAGAAATGGAAACATTTCTAGGTTTAAAGAATTAATTGTCACCTATTCGGAGGGAATGCTCTAATCCAGAATCTGTAAATCCCTCCCTTGGACCAAATAAATGCAGCCCTGAATGTACCAGACACATACCAACATGTGGCAGGGCATGTTGGCTGCTTCCTTGATGTTGACCTTGAGTGAATTTCTTTTTTTTAAGATAAGATTGTATTTAGGGCACTCTGTTTAAGGAAGCAACAAAAACTTACATTTTGTATAAGAAAAGTTTTCACTAGAGATTAGTTTTAATCCTTAAGGGAATAGTACCTTCCTTCCCCCATTCAGAACACATACCAGTCTAGAGTGATGTTTTCCCAGTATGTTGAAAAATCAGGGTTTTAGTCATTAGAGCTGCTAATTTTTTTCCTTACCTTTCAAAGTTGTGATTATTCCTTTTGCTCTTTTCTTGAAAAGTTGACTAAAATTCAGTAAGATTTCTTGGAACTTAAGTGCCTGTTTCCTTAAAGGTGGCACAGAAGCAAAGGTGATGCAATTTAAATCTGTTAAGTCTCTAAGGAGAGCATATTGGCTGCTGTTAGGAGATCATTGACTATATGTTATTAACACTCTTGAAATTACAGACTTTCTGCAGTGTTTTCATTTATTTGAAATTGTCAATATATCAATTTGGGCTTTTGTTAAAACGAAACCGCAATAATAATTTTGTAGTAAGAGAAAGTGCTAGCTAGTTTCTGTTAGAAAGTAATTTCCTTACTGATTGCAGGACAACAAATTTCAATCAAAATCAAGGGGAAAAGTTACTGGAAGAGACTAGGTATTTACTTTTTTCTGATTTTGTGATATGAGTGCTTTAAGTGTCAAGCATAGAGGTAAGTTAGGGGGCTCTGTTTCTCATACATTTCTCATAAATGACAACTATGTGATTTCTTCACAGCTAGGTATTTAGTGGTGGGAATACTTTTGAAATACCTGGCTTCTTTGGTATCTTGGTAACTTAGACCTAGACTCTGAATTGCTGTGTACTTTTAAAATTGTGCATTCCTGTTGATTCATAGACCTACTGAATTCTCCTCCCAAGGGAGAAAGCCTAGGAATGGAGGGGCTCCTCACACAGGTCCCTAGGTGGTCCCCCGGCCTTTTCCAGGCCTCCGTTTTTAAAAGGAGTTGGGGGTGTGGAAGGCAGGCAAGGGGGTGGAGAAAGATGCTGTCCTTAAGTTGCCCCTACATTGCAGGGCAACACTGTTTTACTCTCACATGAAAGCGGCTCTAACAGGAATGTGTGGAATGCTCACTTTGTAAATAATTCAGCTTAATGTTTGTTTACTGAAAATGCCTAAATAGATTAGAGTTTAGACAAAAGAGAGACTCCAAGTTTGAAGTAAGAATGAGCATGATTGTACACTTTGCTGTTGATGGGAACAGCCTAAAGCCAGTTTCTCTTTGTACTCACTTTTAAAATATGCTGTTTAATTTTAACATAGGGTGGTTTCTGATTTGAACAGCAGTTTTAATCAAAGTGAACGTACGTTTGGCAGTGTGGTAACATACAGCATTTGACATGGGGGAAATATGGGTATAAGTGAAAAATATAATTATGGAGCTGCTGTGGAAATCTTTAGTTACTGTTAAAATAAAAATTAATAGTGGTGCCGTACATCTTCTGGCCTGCTTTGAAGAAATGTTCTATTTGAAGGGGCTGAAGTGGCTGCTTGCATAGGATTTTCATCAGTGAGATTGAGGCTTTTTCTTTCTTTCTTTGATTTTTGTTTTTTAATTTAAATGTCCTGCACAAGATGTGTCTTACACCCATGTGTTTGCACTTATGGTGCATTTTTAAAAATCAAAAGAATTATTTTACACACTGACTAGAGAACCAGACCGCCTGGGTTCAGAATACTTGGTCTGCCGCTAACTGCAGATGGGTTGCTTACCCACACCAAACCTAGGATACTTCTCTGTTTCAGACAGTCATTCTAGGAGTTATAACGACCTCACAGAGATACTGTGAGAGTCAGGTGATTTAGTATACGTAAAGTGCTTAGAATTAGAAAGCTTGGCATCTAGGAAGCACTATATAAATGTTTGCAATAGCATGTCATTAGAATGAGTTTCTTATAGTCAGTTCTTATTTTTTCCTAACAGATAATAGTTAAAGATGAATCTGAATTTGGAAGCTAGTTTGTAAGGAAACTGTTGTTACTACTGCTGAATTACTGGATCGTCCAAAAATTATCTAATAATTGAATAAAAATTGTGTTTAGATTTGGAAGGTTCTCTCTCATTTAGGTGTGTCTGGCCTAGTAATGCATTCTTCTTACAAAGTAATAAAACTAGATTTTGAGGACCTAGAAATGTGTCCACTTTCTCTTACCCCACACTTCAAGCTGTGGTTGAACTGTAACTTTCTTCCTTAGCAAGGGGGATTTGGTTTCTAAGTGGGTGCTTTCCTACTATTTGAACGTTCTCAACTTTGTGAATAGTGCGCAGAACATTAGAAGATCACAGATGTCCTCAGTCGGGGGCTCTGTGTGTACGTGATGACTCAGGGCATTAGTGGTAGGGACAGGGTAAATGGGCTGGGAGGGGCCTTATTATTGTTTGCTTTGCGCCAGGTACTATGGAAGGTGTTTTTATATAATTATCATTTTAAGAAATACTAGAACTCTCATTTAAAGATGAGAAACCCAAAGTCAGATTAAATGACTTGCCTCAGGACACACTGATAATAATTGACAGACGCGGGGTGAAAACCTAGTCTCTATTGCTCCAGAACTGTCTTTCAGCCATTAGTGCCCGTGTGCTTAAAATAGTGAGGTACTTTTTTAGAAGCAGAACAGAAAACTGTCTCCATTCTCTCACCTAGATGAGCTGGAAAGAAGGGGGGCTGTCTGGCGAGCCCCAGTGTTGCCTGCCCAGACTAGACAGAGAGGTAAGCAAGGCAGCTTGCTGAGTTCTGGGTCTCACCTCCCCTTCACTGGTTATGTAGTAGCACTTGGGGAATGACCCACTTTAAAACCTTATTCCTTAAAACTGGTTAAGGAGGAAGTAAGATAAAATATTATAGTAAAACACTTCAGAATTATGAAACTCATTAGACTCATTTAGAAAATTCTTTGGGGAATTCTCTGGTGGTCCAGTGGTTAGGACTTGGTGCTTTCACTGCTGTGGGCCTGGGTTCAATCCCTGGTCGGGGACCTAAAATCCCGGAAGCCACGCAGTGTGGCCAAAAAAAAAAAAAAAAAGAAAGAAAGAAAATTCTTTATAAGTTTACTGTTAGAATTGACTTTCTATTCATTTATCAAGGAATTTAAAGTTATTGGATATCATTTAATCATTGTTTGCCTAATAGAAATTTTAGAATCCTTTTTTTTTCAGTTATTTTATAGAAAATTTTCAAACAGGAAAAACATGTGAAAGACCAGTATTTCTGTCACCTAGTTTCTAAAATTGTTAGCACTTGTCCATGTGTTTATTTTATACCTGTCTGCCTATCCTCTCTCCACCTAGTTTTTGTTTGTTTGGGATGATTATTTGAAGGTAGTCCCTATACTGTCCCAGAGATTCTTTTTTAAAAATTAGGTTTATTGTTGTATGATTCACATACCACAGAATTCAAAGGATTCTTTTATAACTTCGAGAACTGGAATCCAGTCGAGGTTCACACCGAGCATTTGCTTGTATCCTGGTCTCTTTTCTTCTTGACCAGTCCCTTGTCCTCTCCCACCCCACCCCACCTTTTTTTAAGAAGAATATATAAAGAGACAAACCAGTTGTCTTGAAGAATGAATCCAGATTCTGAATTTGCCTGATGGTTTTGTCATGATATCTTTTAACTTGTTCCTCTCTGCCCCTTTTTTAGTAGGCTGGAAGTTAGGACTAAAGGTTAGGATTTAGGTTAAACTCTTTTGGCCTATTTCATAGGTGTGATACTTAGATGCTCTGTACTTACTATTGCATCACATCCATATTAGTGATGGTAGTTTTTCATTTGGTTAAAGTGGTAATAAATAGTCCCTTATTAAAAGTGCATTTTCCCCCTACAGTTATAAAGTAATTTCTGGGATGAATAACTTTGGAAGGAGCAAGTACCTTTCTCTATCTTTCCTTTGCCTTTTAGCATCAATTGATGATCCTTGTTTAAAACAGTTATGTCATTGGAGTTTACAGAATGGTGATTTTCTCATTTATTTTTTATTTATTTAATTTTTCTAGGGATGAATTTAATTTCCTAAAGATGGGGGCTAATGTTCCCTTCCCTTTAATTACTGCTTTCTGGAGTGAGGAGTTGGGTTAGCAGTCATCTCCAGTGCTGGCAAGAGAGCCTTCTCTCCCCCCCGCCTTTTGTTGTTTTTTGTTTAGTATCATGGACATAAGAATTTTTATTTGTTCAGTATTTTACAAACATTATGCTTTTTGATGCTTAAATTCACAAATGAGGTAATGGGAACCAGTGCAAAGTGGCTCTTGTGCCCTTTTGACATGACCCCATTTTTCTTTGAGTACTTCTTGCCTTCTGGGATAACAAGATGTCCCAGACCAAACCTTGAACTTCCTGTGTCCCAGACTTGGAATCACCCATTTGTACAAGGAACTCTAGTGAGACAATCCATTTATTTTTAGATCTTTTGTTGACTTCACTAGATTGATTGATAGTATGCATATTATCTACCAGATATAACTTAGTTTTGTTTGTATAGCTAGCTTTTCATGGTTTTACAAAGAACTTTTCCATATTTTGAAAAAAAATTTTTCCTTGTTGATACCCCGTCTCATAAACTAACTGCAGTGTTGGACTAGCAAGAAGTCTGTACGTTTCATTGCTGCAAAGACCTTGGGGGTTGGGTACTTCAAGAAATTAAGGAGAAGAATGGAGGGATAATAATCACATATTACATTTAAAAGAATGACAAGGAGTTTTGTGTTGGCAAAAGCAGCCATTTATTTATATCAATGACCTTTATGGCTATGTGTGTATGTGATATGTGAGGGAGAGAGTATTTACTATTATCGTCCCTCATATTTCAGAAGAGGAAATAGGTAACATGCTGTCTTAGCCCATTCAAGTTGCTATAATAGATTAGCACAGACTAGGTGGCTGAAACAACAGACATTCATTTCTCAAAGTTCTGGAGTCTGGGAGTCCAAGATCAGGGCACTGGCAGATTTGGTGTCTGGTGAGGACCCGCTTCCTGGTTCATAGCCATGTCTTCTTGCTGTGTCCTCACATGGAGGAGGGGCTTATGTATGTTTTTTTTCATTTAAGCTTTTAACAAAGTTGTGATATTAAAACATTGGTGTCTCTTTTCTAGATAAATTCATAGCTCTGCTAATTTGTTTATAAATCTCAATTCTCACTAATGTACTATGTAATGTAGTAGGTATAAGAATAAGGATGTGCTTTAAGAGACTGACTGGCAGAGTGTATTCTAAATATTTCATGATCCTAATTGAGTATGAAAATGTATAGAGCACTTGTGTCAAAAGGCTCCTTGAGATGTTCTGTTTGTCTTTTTAGGCAGTATAGTCAGCTTTTAACAATTCTTAAGAGAATATAAACAATGAAGAAAATCAGGGATGCAGGAATGTTTCCTAAGACTTAATTTTGTGGAGCTAGATGTATATAGATAGCAAGTTAGAACAGAAGAAACCAAATAGAACCACTTTGAACAAGGACATAAGTGTTAAGTGCATAGTAAAGTGAAGGGCAGCAAATGAAATAAAAGCAAAAAACAGTATAGTGGATGAAAAAAAATGCATCAAAAAAGCTTGTTTTCCAGGAATATTAGGCCTGAATTCTTGGAAAGCCAGGCAGCATTAGGTTTTCTTAGAGAGTTCTGTACATTTAATATGTGCTTGGGCTGTAATTAAAGGTGACATGATTTCAGCATCTTGATCTTTTTTCCTGGGATCTCTTATTAAATGCTTTTCTAGTTTGCTTGGATCTTAGAAATTACCCATCTGAATTTGTAAACTGTACAAGAATCTGGAAACTAAACAAAAAGTTAACAAAAATGAAGCCCAGTGGGCTTGTTGCCTGGAATACCATCCTAGTAAGAGTTAAACAAGCTTGTGAAGGAATAGAGAAGGCAAAAATTGATAAAGGCAAGTAGGAATTGCTTATTAAGAATTCTGTGGGAATCAGAGAAAAGTTTGATTTGTTTAGATATGGGATCTTTCATATAAACTTGAATCAGTAGGTTCTTCATTGGAATTCTCGTATATTCTAGATTGAAAATTTTCAGTCCTTTATGATTGAATTTTCAGTTCTTTAGAGGTATGTTAACAATGTCTTGCACAATTAGAAAATCATTTGTGCTCTTATTTAAATTCTAAAGATTTGGGGCTATATTTTACTTCTTTTGATTTCTACCAGAATACATTTTTTTATATAAAGGGATTTCTCATATACCCTTCATTTCAAGGCAGAACTTTTAGATAGGATTTAATATGTCAACCAAAAAAAAAAAGAAAAAAAAAAAGAAGCAGGAGTCTGCAAATAAGAAAAGAGTTTATTTGGGGTCTTAAGAATTGCAGTTTGGGAGATGCAGACGATTCGGTTGATCCCAGAAGAGTGTTACAGGGAAGAGAAAGTTTCATCATACAGATGAAAAGCCATGAGGTTGTTAAAAGTCACCCGACGAGAATTGTGATTGACTCTGACTGAAGTCAGAAAATATTTTTGTCCTTAAGAAATCATGAGTTGTTTTAGGGTAGGGTCCAAAAAGTAGATAGGCTATGCTGTCACGAATTTCTGGTAGATGTTCTGGATGGCTTCATCAGGTCAAAGGGTGAGATTCCATCCAGGCTGAGATGTGCATAAGTCACACTTCTTTAATGGCCCCTTGGCTGTGTTTTAGAGGGCTCTCTTAGCAATACTGACTCCATTTTGATTTTCCTTTCACAAATGTAGGGGAGATTACTAACTACAGCTGTAAATAGCTTACAAAAATTTGCAACAACAAAGGTATTAAGATGAATTTAACCAGTGGTATGAACCTTTTTTAGTTTAGGTGAAAATAAATTAAAATGGAAACAGAACGCTCTTCTTAGGGAAAGCAATGAAATCAGCTATTGCTGATTGCTAAATTTAGATATGATTATAATGTTTATTTTTTTAGGATTTGACTTTAATTTTCCCCCTTCAAAACTGAAATGAGGTTAAGCTCTTAATTATTTGGTATTAGACTAATGAATAATTCCAAACCTCTGTTTTCAGTTTTCTTTTCAATAGCTGCCAGTGTATGTTTGAACCTTGAAATGGAAGCTGATTAACATTTTTAAGGGTTGTCTTCATCTTCAAAATCAACACAGACTGCTTCTGTATGATCTTGATTAAATATTTGTGTAAAACCAGGCCAGTGAGGGTGGGGACTATTTTGTTTCCTTGCGTCATATGGTTTTCATTAAGTTTTTTGCATTTAAGTCAGTTTTATTTTTCAGTTGATGTAGGCACAGAGAGTTGTCTTGTAGGTTGCTTTAGGTCATTGAGTCATTGCTGCCTTGCAGTAACCCTGACAGACTTCATAAGTTGCTAAATTTTTATCAATCCCGTCTTAGATGTCAAGACATCCAGACTTAGATGTCAAAACAACTTCCATCTGATGGTGGTAAATATCTGTGCCTCACATGTACAGTATGATTAACTGTCTCTTACATTACATTTATGCCAAGGTTAAGAAACGAAAGTACATTTAATTTCTTTCAGGTCTCGGACCTCTATCTAAACTTTCTCATTTGTAGTGTTGTAGTCAGTGGTTAACAATGAATCACATCCAGAACTCTCTTGGTTTTTTATTCCTGTTGTAAACATAATACATCATATTGCCACTACTTCTATTTTACAAATAAAACAAAAACCTTTAATTCTCGTGATGTCTTAACATTTAATGAAACCTATCTAGGGATCACCCTAGGAAAATTTTACCAACAAATGACACATTTGGAATTTGCTTCAAGCTTTCTCCTTTTCTTATATTAATCTCTGATCCACCTTTTCTTTGTGGGTGCTCCAAGCATTTAGGAGGTTTTCTACTTAATGGTTAAGTCATCTTTATGGAAAAGATCCAGTAAGTTGAAATTATGTAAATCTGTTGTGTGAGATAATTTGCCCAAGTTTTGACTTTCGTAGAAATTATCTGAAAGTGTATTCAGTTGTTTTCAGTGTACTTTAGTACTCACTCTACTGTGTAATTTTTAGGTTATAACAGATGACTTAGTAATATATTGTGTTCATATTGATTAAGTTGTAGAGCAGTGTAGTATTATGGAAAGAACTTGGGCTTTGGAATCAAATGGATCTGGATTTAAGTATTGACTCAGCTGTTTATTAACTCTGACTTAAATAAGTTGCTTCACTTCTTTGAGCCTCAGTTTCCTTATTAAAGATGAGAAGGATGATGGCAATCTGGCTAGGAAACTTAGGAGAATTAGAAGCAAGGGAATATTATATAAAGTGTCTGGCACATAATAGCTTCATAGTATAATTCTTTTTTTCATTGAATAAGTTAGAAAGGAAAGCAGAATCATTATGGTTAATAAAACCAGAAAGGTTTCTTGGGGGAGATTTTTTTAGGAAGATGTTGGAGGAGGCTTGTAAAACTTGGGGATTTGTGGAAATGATTGAAGAATAGTTGGTTTTCTCCTTGTTGTCCTGTTTTTTCCTTTTTAAATTAATTTTTACTTAGGCATATAGTTTAAAAGACCACATTTTGCCAAAAAGTTCATTATCAAATAAAGCAGTTTTCTGCACCATTCTGTCTACTCTGCACGGCTCTGACCCCAGGGCAACCTGGGCAACCAGGACAGCTGGCTCCTGTGGCTAGTTCTGCTGGCACTTACACATCTCATATTCCCAGCTATCACAGAGCCAGATCTTTTGATTTGTCAATTTGAGGTGTTACCTGTTGGCTTTCTCTTATTGTAGGCAAATATTTCATTCCTCTTACACATTCTGTTTCCTCCCGGATGTCCTTTCAATATAGTTAGTTTATAATTTTTTGCTAATTCAGTGTTCAACATATATTATTATGCCTGCACAAGTATTATTTACAGCTGAAGATTGTAATATTCCTTACTTATGTTTCCTTTCTATTTGTTTTTCCTGAAATGAATAATTGCCTTGATTTTCATATTTAACGTCCACAATTTATTTAGTTTTTCAAAATGAAATTACCTCAGGTAATGTATCTATTATAAAAACTTTATTGGAGACATTCTCTCCTAGAATCCTCTATTTTCCTTTTTCTGGGTTGATTGCTCCCTTGGGCCGCTTCACAGTTGTCATCCTGGGACGTAAATTTCTTCTGATCCTTGGAATGTCTGCTGGATTGGATTCCCTATTTCCTGGATCTCGTATCTTCTTCTTTCTTGGTTTACTCCCACTGTTTCGGTAAAGCATACCCTCTAGGGGTTTTGTCCAGTTAAAATGATGGGACTGTGGCAGTTGGCTGGTGATGACAGCTCTCAGCAGCCTTTCCCGAGGTCACCGCTGCAAGCTTTCCTCCCTGCCTGACTAGTCACCGTGCTGGAGTCTCCATTCAGTCTCATCCTGGACATGCCCTTCTCTTTCCTGCATTGGATGTCCTTATTTTTTTCTTTCCTGTGTCTTTCTCTTCTTGATTTACTCCACCTTTTTGTGGAGGGCATTCTCAGTAGTTTCTCGAGAAAGGCTTAATTGGAAGTAAAGTTTTGGGTACCTCATGTGTCTGAAAGTGCCTCTATTCTGTCCTCACACTCGAATAATAGTGTATCTGGGTATTAAATGTTCAATTGGAAATTCTTTTCTTTTAGCATTTGGAAAGCATTCATCTATTGCTTTTTTGCTTCCGGTGGTGCTGTAGGAAAATCTGAATCTTATTCTGATTCCTGATCATCTGTATGTATGTGATTTATTTGTTTGCTTTCTGGCAGCTTATAGCGCATTCTTTTAGCACCCCTTTGTTCTGAAACTGTACATGGTGTCCTTGATGTGGCTTATTTTTTTTTTAGTGTTTTGGACTTTCAGGAGGGCTCCTTTCACTCTGGAAATGTGTGTCCTTCATTTTCGGGAAATTTTCTTGAAGTATTTCATCAATTTTCCTCCTCTCCATTTTTGCATATCTCTGTCTGTAGACCTGTTATTTGTATGTTAAACGTCTTGGACTGGTTCTCGAATTATCTTACTTTTTCTTCTGTTTTCCATCACATTTTTCTTTTTACTCTTTTCTGCGTGGTTTCCTTAACTTTGTCTTCTCACCCTTATAATAATTTTTTTATTTCTGCCATCGTGTTTTAAATTTCAAGCTCTTTGTTATTCTCTTAATGTTTATTTTAAAATAGTAACTGTTCTCTCTTTGTGGATGCAATATAATCTTCTAACTCTTCAAGGATATTAATGGTATTTTCCCCTAAATTTTCTTTATTTGAATAGTTTCTTTTTTTTTTAAAGAAATAAGTGAAAAAGCTCAATTCCCACTCTTCTCCAGTGATCATATCAGGAGGATTATGAGAAATACTATTAATATGGACTATGCCCCAGGCACTAAAAACCAAACCACACCAAGGCAGTATTGTCCTGTCATGCATTTTGTCCTAGCAGAAACATCTTGTTTTCCCCAGAGCTTCTTGTTTTTGTAAAAGACACTAAAAGCAACTGACTAAAGTTTATCCACTATATTCTCTTTTTAATTTAATTTAATTTATTTTTTAAACAACAGATTCTTATTAGTTATCTATTTTATACATATTAGTGTGTATATGTCAATTGCAATCTCCCAATTCATCCCACCACCACCCCTCCCCCTGCCGCCACTTTCCCCCCTTGGTGTCCATACGTTTGTTCCCTACATCTGTGTCTCAATTTCTGCCCTGCAAACCAGTTCATCTGTACCATTTTTCTAGGTTCCACATATATGCATTAATATACGATATTTGTTTTTCTCTTTCTGACTTAACTTCACTCTATATGACAGACTCTAGATCCATCCACGTCTCTACAAATGACTCAATTTCGTTCCTTTTTATGGCTGAGTAATATTCCATTGTATATATGTACCACATCTTCTTTATCCATTCGTCTGTCGGTGGGCGTTTAGCTTGCTTCCATGACTTAGCTATTGTAAATAGTGCTGCAATGAACATTGGGGTGCATGTGTCTTTTTGAATTATGGTTTTCTCTGGGTATATGCCCAGTAGTGGGATTACTGGGTCATATGGTAGTTCTATTTTTAGTTTTTTAAGGAACCTCCATACTGTTCTCCATAGTGGCTGTATCAATTTACATTCCCACCAACAGTGCAAGAGGGTTCCCTTTTCTCCACATTTCTCCAGCATTTGTTGTTTGTAGATTTTCTGTGGATGCCCATTCTAACTGGTGTGAGGTGATACCTCATGGTAGTTTTGATTTGCATTTCTCTAATAATTAGTGATGTTGAGCAGCTTTTCATGTGCTTCTTGGCCATCTGTATGTCTTCTTTGGAGAAATGTCTATTTAGGTCCTTTTTTGGATTGGGTTGTTTGTTTTCTTAATATTGAGCTGCATGAGCTGTTTATATATTTTGGAGATTAATCCTTTGTCCATTGATTCCTTTGCAAATATTTTCTCCCATTCTGAGGGTTGTCTTTTCGTCTTGTTTGTAGTTTCCTTTGCTTTGCAAAAGCTTTTAAGTTTCATTAGGTCCCATTTGTTTATTTTTGTTTTTATTTCCATTACTCCAGGAGGTGGATCAAAAAAGATCTTTCTGTGATTTATATCAAAGAGTGTTCTTCCTATGTTTTCCTCTAAGAGTTTTATAGTGTCTGGTCTTACATTTAGGTCTCTAATCCATTTTGAGTTTATTTTTGTGTATGGTGTTAGGCAGTGTTCTAATTTCATTCTTTTACATGTAGCTGTCCAGTTTTCCCTGCACCACTTATTGAAGAGACTGTCTTTTCTCCATTGTATATCCTTGCCTCCTTC
Source organism: Orcinus orca (assembly GCF_937001465.1). Lineage (NCBI taxonomy): Eukaryota > Metazoa > Chordata > Mammalia > Artiodactyla > Delphinidae > Orcinus > Orcinus orca. The sequence continues at coordinate 16,436,960 of NC_064559.1, read as the reverse complement.
GTCATAGATTAGTTGACGATAGGTGTGTGGGTTTATCTCTGGGCTTTCTATCCTGTTCCATTGATCTGTTTTTGTGCCAGTACCATACTGTCTTGATTACTGTAGCTTTGTAGTATAGTCTGAAGTCAGGGAGTCTGATTCCTCCAGCTCCGTTTTTTTCCCTCAAGACTGCTGTGGCTATTTGGGATCTTTTGTGTCTCCAAACAAGTTTTAAGATTTTTTGTTCTAGTTCTGTAAAAAATGCCATTGGTAATTTGATAGGGATTGCACTGAATCTGTAGATTGCTTTGGGTAGTAAGTCATTTTCACAATATTGATTCTTCCAATCCAAGAACATGGTATATCTCTCCATCTGTTTGTATCATCCTTAATTTCTTTCATCAGTGTCTTATAGTTTTCTGAGTACAGGTCTTTTACCTCCTTAGATAGGTTTATTCCTGGGTATTTTATTCTTTATGTTGCAATGGTAAATGGGATTGTTTCCTTAATTTCTGTTTCTGATCTTTTGTTGTTAGTGTATAGGAATGCAAGAGATTTCTGTGCATTAATTTTGTATCCTGCAACTTTACCAGATTCATTGATTAGCTCTAGTAGTTTTCTGGTGGCCTCTTTAGGATTCTCTATGTATAGTATCATTTCATCTGCAAACAGTGACAGTTTTACTTCTTCTTTTCCCATTTGTATTCCTTTTATTTCTTTTTCTTCTATGATTGCCGTGGCTAGGACTTCCAAAGCTATGTTGAATAATAGTGGTGAGAGTGGACATCTTTGTCTTGTTCCTGATCTTAGAGGAAATGGTTTCAGTTTTTCACCATTGAGAATGATGTTTGCTATGGGTTTGTCGTATATGGCCTTTATTATGTTGAGGTAGGTTCCCTCTATGCTCACTTTCTGGAGAGTTTTTATCATAAATGGGTGTTGAATTTTGTCAAAAACTTTTTCTGCATCTATTGAGATGATCATATGGGTTTTTTTTTCAATTTCTTAATATGGTTATCACATTGATTGATTTGCATATATTGAAGAATCCTTGCATCCCTGAGATAAATCCCACTTGATCATGGTGTATGATCCTTTTTAATGTGTTGTTGGATTCTGTTTGCTAGTATTTTGTTGAGGATTTTTGTATCTATCTTCATCAGTGATATTGGTCTGTAATTTTCTCTTTTTGTAGTATCTTTGTCTAGTTGTGGTATCAGGGTGATGGTGGCCTCATAGAATGAGTTTGGGAGTGTTCCTTCCTCTGCAATTTTTTGGAAGAGTTTGAGAAGGATGGGTGTTAGCTCTTCTCTAAATATTTGATGGAATTCACCTGTGAAGCCATGTGGTCCTGGACTTTTGTTTGTTGGAAGATTTTTAATCACAGTTTCAATTTCACTACTTGTGATTGGTCTGTTCATATTTTCTATTTCTTCCTTGTTCAGTTTTGGAAGCTTATACCTTTCTAAAAGTTTGTCCATTTCTTCCAGGTTGTCCATTTTATTGGCATAGAGTTGCTTGTAGTAGTCTCTTAGGATGCTTTGCATTTCTGCGGTATCTGTTGTAACTTCTCCTTTTTCATTTCTAATTTTATTGATTTGAGTCCTCTCCCTCTTTTTCTTGATGGGTCTGGCTAATGGTTTATCGATATTGTTTACCTTTCCAAAGAACCAGCTTTTAGTTTTATCGATTTTTGCTATTGTCTTCTTTGTTTCTGTTTCATTTATTTCTGCTCTTGTCTTTATGATTTCTTTCCCTCTACTAACTTTGGGTTTTGTTTGTTGTTCTTTCTCTAGTTCCTTTAGGTGTAAGGTTAGGTTGTTTATTTGAGATGTTTGTTGTTTCTTGAGGTAGGATTGTATTGCTGTAAACTTCCCTCTTAGAACTTCCTTTGCTGCAATCCCATAGGTTTTGGTTCGTCACGTTTTCATTTTCATTTGTCTCTAGGTACTTTTTGATTTCCTCTTTGATTTCATCAGTGATTTCTTGGTTATTTAGTAACGTATTGTTTAGCCTCCATGTGTTTGTGTTTTTTACATTTTTTTCCCTGTAATTGATTTCTAATCGCATAGCATTGTGGTCAGAAAAGATGCTTGATATGATTTCAATTTTCTTAAATTTCCTGAGACTTGATTTGTGACCCAAGATGTGATCTATCCTGGAGAATGTTCTGTGTGCACTTGAGAAGAAAGTGTAATCTGCTGTTTTTGTATGGAATGTCCTATAAATATCAATTAAGTCCATCCTGTTTAATGTATCATTTAAAGCTTGTGTTTCCTTATTTATTTTCATTTTGGATGATCTGTCCATTGGTGTAAGTGAGGTGTTAAAGTCCCCCACTATTACTGTGTTACTGCCAATTTCCTCTTTTATAGCTGTTAGCAGTTGCCTTATGTATTGAGGTGCTCCTATGTTGGGTGCATATATATGTATAATTGTTATGTCTTCTTCTTGGATTGATCCCTTGATCATTATGTAGTGTCCTTTCCTTGTCTCTTGTAACATTCTTTATTTTAAAGTCTATTTTATCTGGTATGAGTATTGCTACTCCAGCTTTCTTTTGATTTCCATTTGCATGGAATACCTTTTTCCATCCCCTTACTTTCAGTCTGTATGTGTCCCTAGGTCTGAAGTGGGTCTGTCATAGACAGCATATATATATGGGTCTTGTTTTTGTATCCATTCAGCGAGCCTGTGTCTTCTGGTTGGAGTATTTAATCCATTCACGTTTAAGGTAATTATCGATATGTATGCTCCTATTACCATTTTCTTAATTGCTTTGGGTTTGTTTTTGTAGGTCCTTTTCTTCTGTTGTGTTTCCCATTTAGAGAAGTTCCTTTAGCATTTGTTGTAGAGCTGGTTTGGTGGTGCTGAATTCTCTTAGCTTTTGCTTGTCTGTAAAGCTTTTGACTTCTCCATTGAATCTGAATGAGATGCTTGTCAGGTAGAGTAATCTTGGTTGTAGGTTCTTCCCTTTCATCACTTTAAATATGTCATGCCACTCCCTTCTGGCTTGTAGGGTTTCTGCTGAGAAATCAGCTGTTAACCTTATGGGAGATCCCTTGTATGTTATTTGTCATTTTTTCCTTGCTGCTTTCAATAATTTTTCTTTGTCTTTAATTTTTGCCAGTTTGATTACTGTGTGTCTCGGCATGTTTCTCCTTGGATTTATCTTGTATGCGACTCTCTGCGCTTCCTGGACTTGGGTGGCTATTTCCTTTCCCATGTTAGGGAAGTTTTTGACTATAATCTCTTCAGATATTTTCTCTGGTCCTTTCTCTCTCTCTTCTCCTTCTGGGACCCCTATAATGTAAATGTTGTTGAGTTTAATGTTGTCCCAGGGGTCTCTTAGGCTGTTTTCATTTCTTTTCATTCTTTTTTCTCTATTCTGTTCCACAACAGTGAATTCCACCATTCTGTCTTCCAGGTCACTTATCTGTTCTTCTGCCTCAGTTATTCTGCTGTTGATTCCTTCTAGTGTATTTTTCATTTCAGTTATTGTATTGTTCATCTCTGTTTGTTTGTTTTTAATTCTTCTGGGTCTTTGTTAAACATTTCCTGCATCTTCTCCCTCTTTGCCTCCATTCTTTTTCTTAGGTCCTGGATCATCTTCATTATCATTATTCTGAATTCTTTTTCGGGAAGGTTGCCTATCTGCACTTCATTTAGTTGTTTTTCTGGGTTTTTATCTTGTTCCTTCATCTGGTACATAGCCCTCTGCCTTTTCATCTTGTCTGTCTTTCTGTGAATGTGGTTTTTGTTCCACAGGCTGCAGGATTGTAGTTCTTCTTGCTTCTGCTGTCTGCCTGAATAGTTTCTTTTTCCTGCAATTTGCTTTTTATTTTTCATTTATTTATTGAATTTTATTTTATTTATTTTTTATACAGCAGGTTCTTATTAATTATCTATTTTATACATATTAGTGTATATATGTCAATCCAGTCTCCCAAGCAAGTTGCTTTTTAAATGCTTGTGTTTATGTTATTCTCTGTCTTCTTTCTGATAAACCTTAGTTGTCTGTTCATGACTAGAACAAATAATCCTAAAAAGGTTATTGGAAACTCTGAGTATGTGGATATTGTCCACATGACATGTGAGCTTTAATGTAGGCTTCTCTCTGTGGGTTATTTATTATTAACTGGTCAGATTTTCTAGAGTATTCCTGATCTCCTGCCTGGAGAAAAAAGATCTGCTGACCAGCATTTTGGGAGCCCAATGTGAGAAGAAGGCTGGGACTCATTGTTGGGGGTGGAGTGTGTGTGTGTGTGTGTGTGTGTGTGTGTGTGTGTGTGTGTGTGTGTGTGTGTGTGTGTGTGTGTGTGTGTGTAACCTAATCCCTTGGTTTTGGTACTGCACCTATGCCTTCATCTGTGCTAGCTCATAACCTCTCCAGGGGTTAAACCTCAGATGTTCTGCCAGGGGAGTGTGGAGTGGGGAACGGATCTAGAGACCTGATTGTTTCTTAAGATAACTGTCACCCAATTCTCTTTATTTTGGTTCCTCTGTTCTTACCCTCACTTCCAGAAGTACCCAGAACTGCCCGTTTCTAAGTTTTGGGTTTTTTCCCCTGAACATTCTGCCGTGTGATTTGGATTAGCTGTCAGCCTGACAGTCGCAGTTGTAGGATTCACCTTCCTTGGCTTTGCCAAGACAGTTGCCTCCAGTCCATCTGCTTCCACCGTCTAAAACTTTGTGGCTGTTTTTCTCTTTGGATCTTGTCCTAGTGGATTATGTCTTTAAAACAGCAGTCACTTTTCCTTTGTTGCTTAAGCTGTGCAGTTGAGCAGGCCTAGTTGTCTATGTTCACACAGCCGCCTTCACACGGATCCCCTGCCTTCGTTCTTGCTGCATATTTCTTCAGCATGTGGAGGCATTAGAAGTTAAAGGGTCATCTTGAGAGAGGTTTGTTTTCTTGAGCTGCCATCTTGAGAGATACTATAGAAAATACCTGGTTTTAAACTATATTAACCTACACTTGTTCGTACTAAATTTTATGTTGTCAGTCTTTTTCTCCATATTGTTGCTTTGTGGTATAAAAATGCCACTGTAATGTAGCTTGAATGATGGCAGTCTGTCAGGCATCCAGTGCTGTGTCTGCATTGGATTCCAAAATCTGAAATCTTTTCTCTCTCAGCCGTAAAGTGTACTTAGTCTTACAGCAGTGAAAGAAAACTGTCTCTAAGAAATATTTGTCCTTTCATTTGGTGGTTCTCAGGCTGTAGTGAGCATCAGAAGCGCTGGTTGGCTTATTAAAACAGCTTAAACCAGAGTTTCTGATACAGTAGGTCCGGAACAGGGCCCAAGTTTTGGGGGTTGTTGTTTTTTTAATGTTTCTGTATTTATGGGCCTGAGATTGTGAATTCCTAACAAGTGATGCTGATGCTGGTGTGAGGGCCACACTTTGAGACTGACTGAAGCAGACTGTATGAGTGCTTGAAAACCAGAACGCCACCACCAAGACCCTCCAGTAAAGCTTTACTTCATTATTTTCCAGTTGGACAATTGAGAAGAGCTTTGAATTTATGCTATGATCGCTCTCTTTGCCTAAAACATACGTTTACTTGATCGTCTTGATCGAGACAGTAGGTCTAACCATTTAAATTAATGAATCCTTTCCTTTGGTCCACTGTTATTCCTTTCTTTCTTTCTGAACTGCCTGTTTGAGATTTTGTCTTCGTCTCCCCTTCTTCCTTCCCTTGTTTCTTGTGGTGCCTGCAACTCTGTGATGCGGCAGAAGTTGGCTGTCAGGGTGAGCTCTCATGTAGAAGCAAGTCTGCATTGAGGTCGGTCACGTGGGGTCTGCCTGCTCTGGGTCAGTAACGTGTTCATAGCATGTTGGGTGTAGTTATTTAAACATGGAGCCTTACCATTAAGGTTGTGCATACTCGCATGTAAACACAAACATTAATGTCAGGCTGTCTTTACTAGTTAGTAATTTGTGTATGCCTATACCAGGAAGCATACACTTTTTAGAATTTAATTGAAAACTTTGAATAATTAATTTGGCAGGAGAAGTGTTACAGTTATTGGTTCTAAGTGGATCTCTGTTCATTGGGAGCAACTGTCTCTTTTAAGTAAGGTGAAGAGATTGGCAAAGAAAACTTCAGTTGAATCAGGGAAAATGGCCTTTTATCCAGTTAGGTAATTTAATCTGACAGAAGCAGAAATCGTTTTTAGGAATGTAGGTTTGACACTATAGAGATGAGGGATGGGGAGGTGTTAGCATCCTCTGTGAGCAGCGTTATAAATTGCCTTTCTACTTCATTACTCTCTATCAATGTGGCGTGAAAAGCATTGGAACTGTTTTACTGTTGGGTTTAACCTAGCACAGATGTTTTTGTTTCTTTATGCTGGTTAAATTATAGTACAAAGTGCACTGTTTGATTCACTAAGTCATTTCTGCAAATCTTTGGTCACATTTATATGCTGTCCAGTCTTTGGGTTCTACTGAGGGACAAGCCCTGAGGAGTAAGCCAATAGGAGATTTTTCCCGTTTGTAATAGTGTCCTTTTTTTTTTTTTAATGGTATGACTGTTTCAGGGCTATATTTTTTAAAATAAAAGATAGCTTCAGCAGAATTAGATAAGTAATCTCTTAACCCAGTTAAGAGATCTTTTCCCTTAATAATTGCTTTTTATATGATTAATGGCTCCCATAAGGTAACAGTATTTTCTAACCAAATGGGTTCCCGTATATTTAGAGAGATTTTTCCCACATTGTGTATTTCTGTGAATGGCATGAGTAGAAAAGCACAGACTGTTAGCTCCATGAAGACAGGGACTTTGTTTTGTTCATCACTCTGTTTCTAACACTAAGAAAGGTATTTGATATTCAGTTCTCAGTAAATATTTGTGGAATGAGGGACAGAAACCAGTTTAGAGTTCAGCATCCTGCATTACCTAATTAATGCCACAAGGTGGTACTGTTGTAGCATGAAATAAGAGGCTGTAATTCTTAGCCTCTCTTACATAGTTTTATATAAATCCTATGAATAAACAAAATGAATTGACTACCTATTATGTTTATTGCCTGTTTCAGATATTTATGGTTTTAGCATGTGATTAGTCTTTTGAGTCCATGATTTGGCCAGGCAGTGAGATTATAACCTAAATAAAGAACATTTGGTTCAATTTTTTTTTTTTTTTTGAAATTTGGACTGAGTTTTATTAATTAATTTATTATTTTTGCTGTGTTGGGTCTTCGTTTCTGTGCGAGGGCTTTCTCTAGTTGCGGAGAGCGGGGGCCACTCACTATCGCGGCCTCTCTTGTTGCGGAGCACAGGCTCCAGACACGCAGGCTCAGTAGTTGTGGCTCACGGGCCCAGTTGCTCCGCGGCATGTGGGATCCTCCCAGACCAGGGCTCAAACCCGTGTCCCCTGCATTAACAGGCAGATTCTCAACCACTGCGCCACCAGGGAAGCCCTGGTTCAAATTTTTATCAAATGTTAAATGAGATAGCATCTATTAAAACCTAGCACAGTATCAGGTTAGTTTCATTTTCTCGCCTTTAATTTATTTTGGGTTAAAAACCTTTGTTAAATTTTTCTTTGTGTTAAAATAATTTGCCAAACATTTTCTAATAAGTTATCACTGAATGTTAAACGATATTTTGTAAGTCTGTTTTGATTGTCGGAAGATTTTAAAAATTGATACCAAACCTAGATTTTACTGTATTATACCCCCCACTGCAAAAAAAAAAAAAAGTTTAATTCTGCTCCATGGTTCTTTTATAAGGCTGAAATATTTTAACATAGTACTACATATTTGTGCATATATGATCATAATGTATAAATAAAGTCAGTCTATAATTTGTCTTGATTTCACTCCTATTATAAAAGTGTTGACAGGTTTGTTTTATAGCTTGGAATTTTAAAATTTCCTTATGGTGAAATTGACTTCTGAATATTTTGATTGTATAATTTTCCACAGACTGAAGCAAAATCAGAAGAGGGCCCAGGATGGGCTATCCTACGTGATAATTTCATGATGGGAGCATCCATGAAAGACTGGGACAAAGGAAGTGATGGACCAGATGACAACAGACCGGGGTCTGGAAGTGACTCTGACACATAAAGCTATATAAGAAACACAGTTTCCATTTTATTTTTCCTAGAAAAATACTCGTGCTCTGAAAGTTGGGGAATTATAAAGATACCATTTGTAAGAGAGCCAAAAGACTTTCACTATTATCAACTTTGGTGTTTCTCTTTTTCATGTAAACTTGGTTAAAATGATATTTCAAACCTTGTATAATTTTAAGCATTGTTCTTTAGAACGTTCGTAGAAAGAAATACTTCTACTTGAGATATGCATTTTGCCAAGTTCATTATAGGTTTACCTGTTGCTTTTGGATATTGGTGTTTTATTTAAGTATCACCAAGGGTTGTAGAAATGCAATATCAATTCATAATTAAAATGAACTCCTTGAAGTTAATATTTTTCAGCCTCTAACTTACAGACCTATATATGTATATTTTTTGTGGGGAAGGGTTGGTGTGTTTTTTTTGGTGAGCTATTGAGAAAAACTATGTAGCAAATTTTTAAATTACAGCATTTCTGATTTGGGGTGATGATTTTATTTTTAGACACTCTGGCAATTATGATTTAAGAAACATCAAATTTCTACTTTTATATTATTTCCTTTTATATGCTAAGTAATATATATAAATAATGGCTTAGATTTATTTTAAGTGTTAGGTTATTTTTGTATGAGAGATTTACTGAGGTGGAAATTCTCATATTTAACTTATGCAATGAGGCATAATTTCTTAGGAAGCATATTTGACATGTTCTCGTTTCTCTTATTTTCCCTAAATATTTGAGTTAGCTTAAATTCTTTTTTTATGGACTGGCTGACCAGTGAAATGGTAGTTAGACAACAGATAGTCTGCATCAGATACTGCATCTGATCTGAGACTTGATTTCTTATAGTTGTCTTAAAGATTATTAAATTGGCTGACTTTCAGAATCTAGGTGTTAAACAAAAAGAGAAGAGAAAGCAGGGCTATTTAATATCATTCCAAAATTTCTGTGAAACTGGGCCTAAGATGCAAACTTTGTAGGGGAATTATTTAATAAAAGTGATCTGTTCTTTTTTAAAAGGGTCCATCCCTTACTCCATCTTTCCATAGTAAAAATAGTTCCCTCCTACTACCAAATTGCACATGCTTGCATCTGTTATATATCGAAGGATAATCCTCCCCTCAAAACTGTGCTAGAGCAGAGACGTTTATATTTGCAAACCCATTTGGGTGTTACAAGTATTATGTAACCAAAGTTAAATTAGTCCATGGCCTGGTATTTGTTATCCTAAAGGAAGGTATACATCTAAGATATCAAATGATTAAACCAGCAGAGCTCAAAGTACATTTTTGTATGTATCCAAACTTTTGAAATTTAGTGTCTTCTTAAATTATAGAACTGCTATTTTGTCAGTGTAATATAAGTAAATGTGAACAACTAGTCCTCAGTAGTAACATGAGCATGCTAAACATCTCAGTATAACTTAACACAGATAAATATTTCAGTACAACGTTACACGTAGATAATTTTGAGAAACAAATTTGCAGCACCTAAAAACTTTTATCTTCTCAGAATTAAAGATTTAACTTTTTTTTTCCTGCTATTATTCTGTTTCTGAATCATATTAAAGCTTTGCAAAATTTCTTCTGAACAGGACATCAGGTGATAGAAATGGGTAAATAACTTCTTGTTTAGTAAAAAAGTTGTTTTTTAACATAAACTTATCATATAGTCATTAGTTTAATTTAGAAAAATTGAGCAAGATTTTCAAACTGAAAGGAAGGAAGAGAATATTGGCAGATTTTCTTCTTTCAGAAATCATTTTATTCCAAAATAAAATTGAGTTGCTGCTATAAGAAAAAAAAATCACTTATGTTAGAAGGTGTAAAGCATATGTAAATCACGTGAAATAATTTTTGTCATGAAGATAGGATGTTTTATATGTATTAATATCTCTGCATATTGTCAATCAAATATCTAAGCAAAATACCACCATATATGAATCTAAGGATGAGCATATTATTTTAAAAGCTCTGTATCTTTAGATGGATGTTTTAAATAATCTAGCTCTGTCATCTCTACCCTAAATATTTTACCTACAACATTTATTTATTTATTTTTAAAATTTATTTATTTATTTATTTTTGGCTGCGTTGGGTCTTCGTTGCTGCGTGCGGGCTTTCTCTAGTTGTGGCGAGCAGGGGCTACTCTTTGTGGTGGTGCGTGGGCTTCTCATTGTGGTGGCTTCTCTTCTTGCGGAGCACGGGCTCTAGGCGTGCAGGCTTCAGTAGTTGTGGCTCGCGGGCTCTAGAGTGCAGGCTCAGTAGTTGTGGCGCACGGGCTTAGTTGCTCTGCGGCACGTGGGATCTTCCCGGACCAGGGCTTGAACCTGTGTCCCCTGCATTGACAGGCGGATTCTTAACCACTGCGCTACCTGGGAAGTCCCCCTACAACATTTAAATTCTGACATCAATCAGATAAATAATTCTGCACCTAACTTCTGATATTGTCTTTGAGTTCTTTAAGGAGGGAAAAGAGAAAGAACAGCATTACTATACCCCTCCCCCCCCATAGTTATCTAAAAATAACAATATTTGGATTTTATTTTTGGTAACTATTTAGGGTAATAGAGTAATAAAAAGATTTTATTTTTGTTTGTTTAAAAAGAACAATGGAAAATAGTAACCAGGTAGCCAGTACCTAGGTATTATCTTATTCCCTTATCTGGATATTCAGATGGCTAGGGTGAATGTTCTCAGTATTAGCATAGTTTAATATTGCTTATTTTTTGCTTTTAGGTGTTGAAATCTCACAAAATTAATACCTGTTACAGACTGACAATAACTTAGAATCATTACAGTAGTTTAGTACTTTAACTTAGAATACTGAATTTAGTTTCAAGTTACCTAGACTTCTACATAGATTAAGTATTATTCTACTCATTGAAAAATATATCTTGGAAATGCTTTGGATGGACTAATTCAAAGGCTCGCTTTCAGTACTTAGAACCTGAAATGACTCCATAGGAAATTCTGGAAGATTTATTTGAGGGTAAGTCCAATCCTTTAAAATATTTTGTCTTTTATAATATGAATAAGTGGGTGAAAGGGAATGTTTAAATTTTGGAAAACCTCTTAAGGCTTTTCAGTCACTGTGTTTTGCACATATGAACATACTTAATATTCAGTGGCTGCCAGCTAAACTAATCCTTCCTCCCGTGCTGGTCTTTAGGACATGTAAACACAGTACTTAACCATAAAGCCATTTAATTGCAGTTTCTAGACACCTACAGATGTCCCAGTTAACATATAACAGCAGAGAAGTCCTAAGGTTGAAGTGTGAACAGAAACATGGACAAACTGAGGACCTTGTAAGGAATTGTAAGGCCTGAGAGAATGCCTGTAAAGGACTCATCATAGAGCATAAATATTTAGAAGAGATAGGAGGAGGTCAAATAAGTAAGTTGATATTACATCTTTTGGATAACTTGTTTCTTCCCTATACGGATTTACTTATTTTATTTTATTATAGATGTTTATTAATATAAAATTATATTATACTAATTTTAATATATATATAAATTATATTAATATAAAATTATATAATATAAAAGAGTCATAAATGAAATGGGATGGAAGTTTTATTTTTTCAGTTTTTTTAATGATCACAGAGTACCATTATTGCACTTAGTATTAGTGATATATTTGTGCCCCGTGAATTTCACTTTTAAAACATACATTTGAAAAATCAGTAGATACTTTTTAACATTTGTAATTTCTTAAGGAAGTGTGAATGTGTGTGTGTGTGCGTGTGTGTGTGTGTCTTAGTCCAGGACATTATACCAGATACCATAGACTGGGTGGGAAAAACAACAAACATTTATTTTCATGGTTCTGGAGGCTGGGAAGTCCAAGATCAAGGTGCTGGCAGATTTGATGTCTGATGAGCACCCTCCTCCTGGTTTGTAGACAACTGACTTCTTGCTGTGTCTACTTGAGGCAGAGAGAGATCATCTTTCTCAGTGCCTCTTTTATAGGGGCCTCATGACCTGATTGCCTCCTAAAGGGCTCCACCTCCAATATTATCATATTAGGAATAGAGCTTCTACATATGAATTGTGGAAGGCGGGAGATCAAAAATTCAGTCCACAGCAATGCATAAAATAGCAAATGGTACATTTTTAACTTAGATGTGAAATAACTTTAGCTACCATTGATCCTTTTCTTTAATAAATTGTTTTTTTATTTTTGGCTGCATTGGGTCTTCATTGCTGTGCACGGGCTCTCTAGTTGCGGCGAGCGGGGGGGCTACTTGTTGTGGTGTGTGGGCTTCTCATTGTCATGGCTGCTCTTGTTGCAGAGCACAGGCTCTAGGCACGCAGGCTTCAGTAGTTGTGGCACGTGGGCTCAGTAGTTGTGGCTTGCGGGCTCTAGAGCGCAGGCTCAGTAGTTGTGACGCACGGGCTTAGTTGCTCTGCGGCATGTGGAATCTTCCCAGACCAGGGCTTGAACCCGTGTCCCCTGCATTGGCAGGCAGATTCTTAACTACTGCGCCACCAAGGAAGCCCTACCATTGATTCTTGACTTAGATTTCCTACTAGAATTAGAAGGTTAAATGAAGCATTTATCTGGCATTAATTGAGCACCTGTTCCAGGAACTGTACTAGAATCATTTGAGTCATATTGTTTATGGCAAAATAACGGGTAATTTTGCTCCTGTAAAAAATCAAAAAGTCAAATCTCCTGTTCCTTTTTAAAGTCGACTTCCTGCAGTACGTGCCCACTGTATGATTTGGATTGTGTGCCAATTTGGATTAACAGTGATAACTTGAAATAAATCAGTTATGTGCCATGACTTTAAAAATGTTTGTTAGAAGATAACCTTTTAAAGAACTATTATAGTGGAATCTAAGTTGTACATTAAAAAACTATTGTAACAGAATTGTACAGTAATTGTACAGTAATAGGAGTCCTAGAATAATGAAGCTTGTCTAGGGGTGTGAAGAGGTTAATTTGTCAGTACTCTGTCGATGATAAGTTCATTTTTACTTGGAAACGGTTTTCAGTTGAAGGAAGCAGAGTTCATACTGCTCCTTCCTTAAATGTATCTATTAGGATCAACATGACTGATGTTTGTCTCCACTCAGTATATCTGTGATAGGTAGTGAGTCTGTTGAGTCCTGCAGATATTATGAGTACGAAGACTATTTGAGGTGAATTGGCAGTTAGAACAAATTTTGGAAAAGGGAGAGAGAACTCTTCCATGCCTACAAAAAGCTCTCTCATTCCTTCCCCAAGAAAGCAGGAGTCTGAATTTTGGCCAGCTGGATAGATGAATCTTACTGACTATTGCAGCAAAGGTAGGCCTCCTGGTAAATTTTTTCCCTGTGTGAGCTTTTCAGAACTTGATTAAATATATCAATCAGGAGGACCAATGAACAGATTTGGAAGTAAAATGGTGTCTGAGATAGGTGACAGGACATTTAGAGTAGTGATTGGTGGTTAACAAAATACTAAGAGTTGTAATAAATCTAATCAGAATTTTGTAGTTTGAAGATATCGTCCAACAATTCTTAAACAATTTTAGATTCTCTAAAGGATGTTTTGTAGCTTAGAAACACATTAATATTTTTCATCTGGTCTACTGAGCCTACTTTCAGGGAGTTATGATTTAGGGCTATTTATCTAGGTGTGTGATGAAACTTTTGTATTCAGAAGAGTTGTCCTCAGAGACAGTTACAAAATAGGTTTCATTTTGCTTTGTTAGCAACATCTGGTCCAACACCGCTCACCTCATTCACCCGCCCCTCCACTATAGCAGGAGTATATATTTAGCTTTCTGTCAAATGCTCTTTGGTTTTCATTCGAGTAGTTAAACAAGGGTATATGTTAGAGAAGTGGGCCTGATTCCTTATAATTTTAGTCTCTACATCACTACTGTCCGCTAGGACTTTCTGTGATGATGGAAATATATCTCCACTGTCCAATATGGTAGCACAAGTGGCTATGGAGCCTCTCCAGTGTGGCTAGGGATACAGAGAAGCTGGATTTTTCATTAATTACTTCAAATTTTAAAAGCTGCACATGGCTAGTGGTGGTCTGTCTCCCTAAGAAGAGAATAAAGTCACAGAGCATATATTTAGTCTAATAAAATATCAGTAAATTTTGGAATCATAAGTCTATCTTGAATTGTTACATAAACATTTACTGATACAATTTAAGTATATACAAATACTGGTGTGATTTTTATTGACTAAATTATGGTTGATGTCTTTTTCACTATTTGTATTTTTAAAAAGTTATATTAAGTTGCTTTATAATTATTTCCTGAGGTATAACTATTGTCCTTACATGTTAGGCCACTGTGTATGACACATAGCATTTGCTTTTTTAGTAGTACCACCTGCAGCTTTCAGAATGAACACACTAAACTTTAAGTCTCAGTGCTGTACTGTGAAACAGTAGGTTTGTGATGCACTAAAGGGACGTGCTGAGAACTGTCAGAGCAGCAGACAGCAGGTGCCATCTAAGCCAGTGAATTCCAGCGCTGGGGACTTCTGTCGGGAGCCTCCTTGTTTAGGAGGTTTCCTGAGGAAGCGCCTTGAGTGGCAGGGCTCCCGAGGTATCTAGCAGCTCAGATCTATCCCAGCACACACTCGACATCCTGCCAGAGCAAATGGATGTTGCAGATTTGGGCAAAAAACCCGGAAAACAAAGAGCACCATGAGCGTTGTTAGTACAGCCAGTTTAAAATGATGAGGTGTTAAACCACATTTGTATAAAGAACAGTTTCTCTAACCCCAGAATCATTACCCTGGGTCTTTAATGCAATCGGTTCATAAACATCAAAGCAGCAACACCAAATTTGTATGGGGTCAGGACCAACTGGGGCTCTGAATGGAGAGACAGCTGAGAGCCGCGTCCTTTGTGTGGGTGGCCTTGCAGCTGTTGATTCACCCTGAGGCTTCTAGACAGTTGCCTCTGCGTGCTCGCAGAGCCAGACTTCAGTCTTCGGTAAAAATGGATCCCTTCCCGTGGGATGGACATAAACAAGGGATTGACATCAGCTCCCAAAACATCAGCCGGGCAGCCAGACAGCAGTTATCCTGAAATACTGAGTAGTACCCAGCACAACATCAGGGCTGCCTCTACGTAATATTTGTCTTTGTACAGTAATACTGGGATCTCTTTAAGTGTATTATAAATAGTAAAAGCTCAGAGTCCAAAAGGTTCAAGGTGACATTATCCTTCTCTACAAATGGTAGGAATGATAGGAATATCTATTGCATGACACAGCTGCCATACTTTGGTCCTTATGAGGACGCCCAAGTACACTTTTTAATGATAAATGAAGTTATATTTACATGGAATATTTTTAGAAATATCAGTATTCGTTGTTAGATGACAGAAGGCAAAATTTTGGAATCAGAACTGAGTTCAGAGTTCAGTTTGGACTCACATTAAGCCATGTGTTGTTGCAAAAATGTCTTAAAACTTTTTAAGGCTAGCATGTACCTCAGGCACAGGGATATGTTTGTGTATATTGGAGGGATTGGAACAATGAGTGCACAGCGTCTGTCTAGCACAGTGCCTGCTATGTAGTAGGGAGGGTCTCAGGAAACAGTATTATGTATTTGGAGGTTTAGATGCTGTGCGTGTAGACTTGTTATTCATTTCTGATCTCTAATCATAAACGTTCCTCTTCTAGATAATGAGTTCCTCCCAGAAAAGTTTAAAGTCTGGCAGATAGTAAAATTTGTGTTCACCCAGTAATTCTACTTCTAGAAACCCTCCTCAGGAAAAGATCCTAATTACAGAAAATGCTGTGTGAACAGTATAATAGCATTATTTTTAATAACAACAAATTCTAGACAACCTACAAGTTCAGTGACTTGAGGGCACACACAGACATCAACTGTGGTACTTCCACTTTTGTGCTACCATTTAACATGATGGCGTGAAGACTGGTGAAATCACGTGTCAAGAATTGCATGTAGACTGAAAATGTAAAAAATTATGGATAGCATAAGTAAAATTTTCAAATGCCAAAGATTCATTAGATGAATAGAAGAACGTAATACATTCTTTTTTTAAGAAAATTTTTGACGGCCTGAAAAGTCGAGTTCACACTGAGTACCAAGGTCCTGACCTTTAATGAGAAATTAAAATATATTTACTGTCTACTTCAGCTGTTCCAGAACCAAAACTCTAAATACTGTCTTAATAGAACACTCCAAGGGGTTGACATGGAGAGGTGCAGTTGATGACTGCATGAAGGTCGGCCCATCAACCAGTCAAGTATAAGTTGGACCAGAGCAAGTCATAAGAACAGCAAACATTTATACAGTAATTATTGTGTGCCAGATAGTATTTAACAGTTTATAATGCCCTTAACTCATCCAGTCAGTCTTCCTATGACCCTGTGAAGTAGGTGCTGTTATTGTCCCCAACATATAGTTGAGGAAACAGGCAATGGGTTCAGTAACTTGCCCAAGTTCACAGTTACTAATACAGTTGAGTCCAAGCTCCAGTCATAGAGCTGTTACACAACAGTGATTCCTCACATTGTAGGTGATACTAATGTTGTATAGAAAATGACATTCTAGAAATTATTAAGGTCTTATAGAAAATGAGATTCTAGAAATTGCACTTTGCTCTGGGAAAAATAAATAGGCATATTACATTTTTTAGTCTCATTTACTCATGACACGAACCTACGGCACGTATCAAAAGGTGAACACTTTCCTGGCACTAGCAATTTAAAGGTAGCTTGTCAGCTCAGGCTTTATTTTGGTTGCCATTGTCAGTTTATTATACAGTGTACTATTGGAGAATTTATTATAGATCTTGTTTGAGTATGTCTGATAATTAAAACTTTGCTATTTAATTATCTTGATGCTGCAGAAATGGAAGTACTACTAAGTACTGGAGTAGTGTCCAATGGTTTTGTCTATTGGAACATGACTAGCTCCTTTTATACTAAGATACAATATATTGCCCATAGCTCTGGTTGTTACTTAATGACATTAGATGGCTCATAAAAGTGTAAGTGCTGACATTTTTGCTATTAAGAATTTAGATATTCAAATTATGCTTTGTAAAAATGAAGAGTAGATTTTAGTTTAGAATGTTATTGGCTAGGAGATAACAAGTAACTAACACTTTATTTTTCCTCTGGGGGAAAAAAAAGTCAATGGAAAATACCCTTGAGGTGAAAGTTAATTACAGTTAAAAAAAATTTACAGCCACATGACATTGTATCATTGTTTAATAGGCTGTGATGAAAATACCCAGGGAAATTGAGTATGTTAGTTTTCTCCAAATAGGAAGCTGTAGGACATACCACTTTTCTCCTCTAGGTGGCACGATTTAGGCTATCATTGAATTAAACGATTCCCCTCCAGCCCTCACACCAGGCGAGGGACTAGTTTCTGAACAATCAGTACAACCGGGGTATCGATTCCATTTAACCGTTGTAACTGGTCAAATAACCAGATTGACCTTGCAACAATCTGTTGTCTAGTGACCTTAAGTAACTTAATTAACAAAGACCTCTTAAAAAACAAAAGCTTCTCTCTAATAACCAGGTAGCCAAAATCATTTTTGTGTATTGCTGAAGTCTCTTTGGGTCAGAGCACACGCCCATTTATGGATTTATTCCTTTGGTTTATGGTAAACAGTTTGCCATTTGATACTGACTGTGAAGATACTGCGTTTGTACTTGAAAAGACACATAGAGATAACTGAAATAATCTAAAAAGAAACCAGAACTGTAGGTGACGTTAACTTCCCAGGTGTCCCTGGTTTTGTTGCAGCCTTCACTGTTTACTAAACAGGAAAGATCAACATGTAAAAAGTCAGTATTAGGTGACCCGGAAGCAGCAAATGACAGAAACATTCTGTTCGTTCTGTGCACTAAAACGGGAAGAGGACACTTTATTTTTACCTTTCAGATTCTTTTATCTATTGTTCACTTTCCAAAATTTAAAAATGAATTTGGCTGCACCCAGAATACATGAAATATTTGTTAATCCCATTTTCATCTTCCTCCTCTTCTTCCTGTGTGGGGGATGGGCTTTCATGGAGCTCAGAAGAATCTTGACCAGGCACCTCTCAGGAACTTCATTTTGGGCGTGGTGCATGTTTATATAAATGCTAAAAATCGTACAAGTATTTTCAAATTATAGCTCTGATAGTGATTATTAGAATCGGTAGCATAGGCAAAGAAAAAAAAGGCTTGGAAATACGCAATATATATCATACTGAACCGAGAAAAGGTGAAAAGTTAACTGATGTATTGTTACAGATTCCGACTGGAAAGTGGCTTCATTTTAGGGTGACAGTCTGGGACAGTCCTGGTTTACCCCTGGTGTCCTGTGTATAGATGAAAAGCATCCTCTTCACTCTTGGAAGTGCTCAGGTTTGTGTGATAAATTATATGGTCGCCCTAGATGTAAGAACTAACCTTCTTTTCTAAGACTTGAAACAAACATCAGGAAAAGTTTGTGGCCCGCAGTCTCCACTTTTACAAATCATAACTACCGATACAGCTTTGCTTTCTAAAATACGTATTAAAAGTATACTTCCACTTTGCTTTTTAAAATATGTATTTACTAGTTTTTCCTTCTAACATTAAAAAAAACTACATCCAGGTTTTCTTTTTATCTGCAATTGCTATTGCCTGTTGGTTTTTGTTTTATTTTCATTTTTTAATTGCAGGATAATTGAGGCAGCAGAAAGGCAAGGTTGTTTGAAATAGAGGTTGGTAACTTTGCTCATGGAAATTTACACATTCAGAATTTTCCACAATCTATGAAACCCACTGAAATGATGACAAATTCATTTAAAGACTATATATCTTAAAAAGATAAAAATTCCACTTTATGTTGTCATACTTATTTTAATTATAACATCATTATGTTTTTCTCTTATCCTTCCTCATCTTTGAATTTTTACTTTGTTCATACTTGTCTCCCTTTCTCCCCAGCAACCTAATTCCAGTCTCTTGCTGTGTGAAGTATCTGGGGACTGCTGGGCTGGTGGGGTCAGTGAAGTAGGAGCAGAGATTCTATAAAGGCAAGTGTCAAACCCTGCCCTAAAAACTAAGGAAAACTCTGCTGCTGGCTTCTTTTGATCAGCATTAGCATTTTATCAAGCATGTCTCCATATTTTAGTGTAAGACAGCTGTCCCCATAATGTTCATTTATTTATATCAATCACCAGGTGCTATTTTAGTGGCTGAATTTCACCGGGGGTAAGAAACCAGAATCTCTGGCTGATTTCAGTAGGCGGTGACAGTATCCAGGCCTCCGGAGGTTGCCCCCTGTTGGAAATCTCACGGAGCTGAAAATATAGAGGTGGAAGGGCCCCAAAGCCACCAGCAGTAATCCATCAACTAATCGCAATTCCAAAGGGTAAGATCAGTGTTCCCACAGTGTATCATCAAAGTGTGAGGAGTTTATCACTTTAAAACCTCACAACCTACTGATACGTCTGCTTTTCCCTGTCTCCTGAGTTCACCCCTTTATCTTTCACCACCTGTGATCTTCTCTTTCAGCCTTTTCCTCCCTGCCAGTGTGCCGTCCTTTGTCCTTTATCACTTCTTTCTTGGATAAACCTATAGATACAGAATGGAAACAATATTTGGATGATTTTTCTTGTGGAAATCACTAAACGTTTTCATTTCATTATTCTGAGAGCAGAAACTTGCATAAAAATGCGTACAGAACATGAGACAAAAAGTGTTATGGACCAAACATTGTTTTTGAATTGTGGTATCAAAGATAAAGTTACAAGGAAGAACTTAAAAGGCTTTTGGTATATTTTCACATTAAAGGGTTACTTTGCCTTTCTCAAGTGTAACTATTGAGAGTAAAATGTAATCAATTACAGTAGCTCTGTATATTTCTTTTCCCCACCTCCTGGTTTTTGAGGCTTGAAACCATTGTGGAAAGCTTTCAAAATTGTTACAAATGAAGGTTTTCTTTCACCAGACTTAGGAAGGACCTATTACATTATAAACTCTTCTCTGTGATCCTTAGGGGTAAAACTCCGGGACAGGGATGAGTAGTTGTTTTGATATCAAGCATTTGTTTAGGCTCTTGTAGGACCTGCACATTAGTTAAGTGAATATACCCATTAATGAGCAGAGAAGGGCTAGCGGTGGAAACAGCTCTCCCACTGATCTGGAAGACAAAGAATTCCATTTTAGGGTGTTAAACTGGAATTTGGACTTAACTGGATTTTGATAATCATTTAGAGTTCTGTTCACCAAAAGTGTATCTTCTTGCCCTTTCTTCCTACAATTAGTAGGGGCAAAATACCATAGTGTTTAACATAACAATGAGCATGAACTTACAGAAACTGCTAGGAGGCATAACCGTGAAGCAAATTCTAATTGGCATCTTCCCTGGCTTTTTCATTCTATTTATGTTGGAGAAAGAGCTGACAGAAATGAAGAAGTGAGAGGATACAAGAATGGTCACTAACATTTAATGGGCATATATTTAAGTGCCAGGTTGTGTTAGAAACTCTCTTGGTACCTTGTGTCATTTAATCCTCACAGTAATCTTAACTTGTTGGTACTATGTGTTATGCCCATTTCATAGATGAAGAAACTAACACAAGTGTCTGAGTAACTTAGCCAGGATCACAAAGCCAGAAAGCGATGGATATTTGAACCCAAGAAAACTTGAGTCTGGAACCTGCCCCTTTTACACTATGCTCACCTGCCTCCTTGAGCTAATCAGGATGGCCTGTGTGGGTGAAATCCCCTTCTACCGCACGGCTTTGGTAAACCAGGGGGACAGCTCTTGAAGTCTTACCTGTTGCATCTTCAAAGGATTGCTCACCTGAGAGGTAGAAAGGGGCGCCTCATCTCCTGCTACACTCAAGTCACTCTCCTCGGCCACACTAGAAGAGTTTGCCATCCCCTCCCCTGTCCTCACTTCCTGGGCTTTAGGGAAGTTAAAAGTAGCCTCTTATGAACAGGCCAGGAGTCTGAGGGGTTGTAAAGTAAGCAGTACGTGTTCATCAAACTAAATACCATGGGCAAAAGTGTGTGTGTTTATGTTGGGAAGGGGGTTGTCAGAAGGATTTATGGCTTAGATTGCTTTCCTAGCAGTGATGGAGATGGACTTTTGCTGCTCTATCCACACTCTAATCTGAATCCACTTAACCTCAGGTACGTTTGTGTTTATATCTAGAAGGTAGTCTCCCTAATTTGAGGGGAGGCTGAGCCTATGTCCTTGGCGGAGCACGGTGCCTAAGGTTACCAGCCGCCTTCCAAAGCCAGATCTTCACTCAGTAGCTCCTGCTTTATGTCCTATAATTGCCCCACGTGTAGGAACAGTCACTTTTCCCCTTTGTGTATAGCTAGATTAGTGCAGTTCTCAAACTCAACTCAAAAGGGATGACAACTTGGTGAAACTACTAGCCCCATAGCAGCACCTCTTGAGTATATTTTGCTTTGGCTATTGGAGTTGTAGCTGGTTGTCTGACTGCTTTCAAGTTGCTTCAATTTGAAATTGACCTCCAGGAAAGGAACGTGCTAATGCTGATTTACACATAATTTTCAGAATTATTCAGAAGTTGGTTGGAACAATTCCTTTATTCCAGAGTTTTCTGATGTGTTTTCATAGGAAAAAGTCCCATGTTCAAGGGAGTTCAGGATATGGGTTAAACAGTTTTATTTTCTGTAAGATTCTCAGAGCCTTTAACATGACAGAAACTGTGAATCTGTAAGTAGGCAATAGAGTACCCAGTATCTCTCAAACTTAACTTCACCACACGATCCCTGTTTGTCAGACACATTCTGGTACCAGTGCTTCTTAGAAATACGTAGTGGATAAGAACATAGACAGTACATTCTGATGGCAAAATCCATCTTACTATGGTCTTGAACAAGGTACTTAACCTCTCTGTACCGCAGTCTCCTCATCTGCAAAATAGAGATGATAATAATAATACCTACTTTAGAATGTTGTGAAGATTAAATGACCATATATATATACATCTGTCGATCTGCCTCATGTTACTGAGTGTAATATGTGTTAGCTACTGTTATCGTAACTATTTACCCCTCTGTTTACTAATGGTATAGGCCCCATACACATGGAAAGTGTAAATTCCAAAAGTTAGAGAAAGCTCCTTGTGACCTTTCTATAATGAAAGGAACATCTGAACTAGGGAGTGATATAGTGGCTTTGAGTTTGGGGGAAAACTCAACAGAGTTTCCAGTTTAAATCATCTGTCTAGTCGGTATGGCTACCGTCATGATGAAATGAAAATGTTGACTTTGAGTAACTAAAGGTAAAAGAAAAGAAAAAGGGAAAAGTGAACAGGGGCAAGAATTATTTTTGTATTTATCTAATTTGGACTAGGTTGAAATAGAAAATGTCAAGTTATGAGTAGTGTATAACAGCGACATCAAACACTTAAAATCCCAGCTTCCTGATATATGCTGTGGAAAGAATGAAGTTGATTGCTAAAGTCTAGCTGGGGAAGAAGGTGAAGAGAAAGCCATGTCAAGATGTGGCTTAGGCAGCAAATTAAGAAGATAGCCATTCATTCAAACAGTAAAATAAATATAATTCATTCTCCAGGTGCAGAAGAGAGAGCTCTGTTTTCAGCCGTTCACAGTCAAATGCAGAACTAGGCTATAAACAACAAACCATAATAAAATAAGCTTTAGGATAGAGGTACCAGCACGGTGCTATGGAATCTCAGAAAATGATGCCACTAAAAAGCTAGGAGGTGGAGCTTGGATGACCTATCCCAGGGCTGGCCTGGCCCAGAGTCAACTGTTTGATGCTCATTTGAATGAGCGAGCGAGCGAGCGAGAGAGGAGGGAGAGAGAGAGAGAGAGAGAGAGGGAGAGAGAAAACAATACAGGAGGGAAGACTTCCATTCTAGAGCAAGTGATCCCAACTGGGAGGCTGTGAGCGAGCGAGCCACACGAAGTAAAAATGGGAGGCTTGATCGCATGTCCTTCACCAGACGGGTCCAAAATGACTATATAAAGTAAATACCATAAATCACTGTTGTCAGGGCGCACACCACCTCCTCCCTCCCTTCCCCACAGCCGTCCTCATTTCCACACCCCCTCAACGGTTCAGGGAGAGCTCGTGGTCTAAGTAAACGAGAGGACTTCTGACTGTAATCCTAGCACGTCACTTCGTTGAAGGCAAACACGTGGTTCAGAGAGAACTTATAAATCTCTCCTCCCAGGCAGGATCGTGATGTTATCTGCTGGCAGCAGAAGGTTCGCTCCGAGGGGAGCTCCAGAAGCTCCCGACCAGAGAGAGACACAGAGAGAGAGGCAGGCAGAGGCAGCGGGAGAGATACAGAGAGACCGAGAGAGGCAGAGAGAGACACACACAAGGAAGAGCGAGAGCGCAAGTGAAGGAGGACTGGCGAGAGGGATGGAGAACCTAGGATAACGGTCTAGGGAGCCATTCGGGGGCAAACCGAGGGGCTGCCTGGCTGCAGAAAAGAGGAAGGAGAGGATCTACTGCAGGCTGCCTACTACCCTCGGCGAGAAAGCCCAAGTGGGAGAGAAACCAGGAGTGGGTGGGCAAGGGTGGGAGTCCAAGGGAACCCCTTCGCAACCCCCTAGGAATAAAACTCCCCTGTCGGCGCGTCCCGGGGCTGCCGCTGCGGTCCGCGGGGGGCGAAAGCCACGGCGGCGGCCGCCGCTCGTCTGTTGCCGGGTTGGCGTTTCGAGCGAGAGGAGAAGGAGCAGAAGGAGGGAGCTGGAGGCCGGACGCGTTCGCCAGCGGCGGCGGCGGCGGCAACGTGGAGTGACCGGGCGGGTCGGCGCGCCGGCCGGGGTGTCGGCTCCCGCGCGCACCTCCGGGAGCAGGATCCTCGCCGCGGCCCCCGCGGCCCCCGCCGGACGCGGCCGAGTCCCGGGCGCAGCGCGAAGCGCTCCCGCCTCCCCGCCGGGGCCGGGCTCGCTCCCAGCGCGCGCACACGGGCGCGCGCGCGCGCACACTCACACACACACTCACACACGTGTGCGCCCCTCCGCTCCGGAGCTGCTGCTGCTCCTGCTTTCAGCGCCGTAGTGGAAGGCAGGGCCGCGCCGCTCCTTCTTTAAATATATAAATTGGAGCCGGCCGGCCTCGGCCGCCCCCCTGACAGCGCTGCCCGCGGCCCTCCCGACGGCGCTCCCGCTGCCAGCCCCGGGACCTTTTCATCTCTTCCCTTTTGGCCGGAGGAGCCGAGTTCGGATCCGCCACTCCGCACCCGAAACTGACACACTGAACTCCGTTTCCTCCTCCTAAATTTATTTCTGCCTAATAGCCACTCGTCTCTTTTTTTGCCCCCATCTCGTCGCTCCAAGAAAACTTTTGCTGACTCCCCCAAGTGAAGCTTCCCCCTTGCCCGTCGTGTATTAATATTTCCACTTGGGGAACGACTTGCCTTTTCTTTTTAAAGGAATTCAAGCAAGATAGCTTTTTCTCTCGGACATTGGCTCCCGATTGTTTGCAAAAGTTTCGCATTAAAAAAAAAATCTACCTGATCTGTACTTTGAGAGTTGTTGGTTTCTTTTTATTTTTCTTACTTTTTTACTTTTTTTTAAAAAAAATTTTTCCACCTTAAAAAAAAAAATGCACTACTGTGTGCTGAGCGCTTTTCTTCTCCTGCATCTGGTCACGGTCGCGCTCAGCCTGTCTACCTGCAGCACGCTCGACATGGACCAGTTCATGCGCAAGAGGATCGAGGCGATCCGCGGACAGATCCTGAGCAAGCTGAAACTCACCAGCCCCCCAGAAGACTATCCCGAACCCGAGGAGGTCCCCCCGGAGGTGATTTCCATCTACAACAGCACAAGGGACTTGCTCCAGGAGAAGGCGAGCCGGAGGGCGGCCGCCTGCGAGCGCGAGCGGAGCGACGAGGAGTACTACGCCAAGGAGGTTTACAAAATAGACATGCCGCCCTTCTTCCCCTCGGAAAGTAAGTACCGCTCCCCGCTTCCACTCCCCGGGGCTTAGCGCTGCCCGAGGCTTCCAGAACCGCAGCCACTCCAGGGATCGCCCTGCCCTCTCCGGGTCCCAGCTCGCTCCTTCCCCTGCTCCTGTCCTCCGTCCCACCCACCTCCTTGCCAGTTGTGTGCTTGAGGACGTTAGGCTTTAAAACGTGGACTTGCGACTTTTAATTTTCTCCATTTCTCCCTTCCCCCAACGCCCCGTCTTTTATAAGGCGTTTTTCTCTTTTTTTCTCTTCCCTGGAATTCTCGACTCGGCCACCGGCTAGGAGTCAGCCCTCCTCTGTCAAACTTGGAGGCGCTCCCTGGGGCCGCGTTAAACCGGGAAACCTTGGTGGGTTTGTTTTCTTTGCTCCGATTGGCCTGAAGCCCGCCGAACTGGTGCACGAGGGGTTAAAAAAAAAAAAGTGGCTCAAAACTAGCCTCTCCGGAAGGCGCCCCTTTCCGTGCCGACCTATCAGCTGATTCCCCAAGCCTTCCCTATTGTCTCTAAACTCCCCGAAAAATGTCAGCATCGCCAAGACAAAACCCGATCTGGAGACCCCTCCAAAAACCTACCTCCAACCCCTCAATTCTTGAATCTACTGCCTCGGCGAGGTGTTTACATTCCCCCCAAGGCGAGATCTTGTAACCACGTCCCCTTTTGATTTCACCTGGAATGGTAGAAAGGACAGCTTCGTTGCTGACTACGTTTAAAAGGGTTTTTCCTTCACGTTATTTTTTTCCGAATTCACTCAAACCTGCCTTCTTAAAATCGCCGGTGTAGCAGATCCTTTTTCTTATGCGTTTATCGTTTATCTTTCTCACTCTTGAGCCCGGTGTTCCCTGCCCTTTCATAGGCTTCCTGCAGTCACTTCGTTGCATTCCTAAATCTCAGCGTAGAAGACAGCCGATTTTTTTTTCTTTTTAAACTGGCTTCTCTGAGGGCAGTGTCCTCAAAACCAGCTGGCATACAGTAGCAACGGGAGTGAATGATTGATTGTTGAGTTCTTTGAGGGGAAGGGAAGAGGGCAGTTAGCTTAGAATGATTTCCAAGTTCTTTAAAAAAAAGAAAAGAAGAAGCAGCATATATTGATGCCTGAGAGGGTTAAATACCAGGAAGAAGAAAAAGAAAAAAAAAAAAAAAAGAGCTCCAACATTTGCCTATTCCAAATCCCAAGTCGTACACTTTTCATTGGTTGCCCATCTCTCTCCTCCCCTTTCCATGCCCTATATACTCCCTGGCAGCCTTCACAACGTCTCTGTGTCTTGCCTACAGAGATAATATGGCCATCTTGGTAATTTTATCCTAGAGGTTCTAATTGCAGGGTGGTGCTTTTCTTTTTGAATATTTATATTTAGTTTGACAAGTCGTAGTTCCGGGACTTGCCATGTCTTGTATTTGATGGTCTCACATTGTCAGCTGAAGTATCCAACCCCAGGCTTCCTGGCGACCTCTGTTTTGCTGCAGCATCATCTCTTCTTGTTTAAGGGCAGAGCTGAGGCAGGAGATCCTGGCAAGCAGGATGATTTTATTATTGTAATTACGTCACCATCCACAACAACGGTGATAAATACACTCCACCCTGGTGATTCCCCCCCGGGGAGTGAAGGAAAGCTTTCTACCTGGGGTGGAGCCATGGAGATAATTAGGAAAGAAAGTTCATTGTAATTAGTCCAAAATCATTGAGACCCAACAGGGAGTTGAGTCAGTTTGCTTTCTCTAGCACGTGCAACCGTTCTACTGGAATTTGGGCAGGCGGGCAGTTATGTTATGTAGAACCAGAACAAGCCAAGCCTTCAATGTTTACCTGCAACAGCTCTCATGAATTGCTGGCATTTTCATAACAGAGAGGAGGTCTGATCCCTTCGTGAGATAGGTGTGGAAAGAGCAAATTACCCAAGAGGGTGTTCATTCTTTGTTCTTCAAGCACTCTTCAGTCTAAACAACTGAGGTGATCCCACGCAAGATTATCATCATCACCAAATTGGAGAAAATTCTCAAATTATTAGGATTTCAGAGGTTGGCATCTCAGGTGCGTGTGTGGATTCCCTTCTGCTTCCTCTTCCAGCTACCAAAGAAATGAAAGCCTCTGATCAGTGCAGGATAAAATATAAACTATCAGTCTTCCCACAAAGAGTGCAGGCTTCTTAAAGCCTTAAAGGAAATTTAGGAGCAGAAAGCCTTATTAATAGCAGATTTGATACTACTGTGCTAGGACTGTGGATAATTTTATAGAAAGTAGGTTAACTGATTTTCCAGTACTTTCTAGTTATACTGGAATATAGTGAACCCTTCCAAAAAAAAGGAAGAAAAGAAAAAAAATCACTCCACCATATTTTTAAAGGGCAAACGGAAAGGACAGCATTGGCTTATATACCAGCTTTCCCTCTTTAGGACCTTTCCACCTAACTTTTAACTCGGTCCTCCCTGAAGAGACGGTGGGGAGGAAGTGTGCCTGTCATTTCTTGAAGGGAATCTGCAGCGGGTCATAAGCCCCAGAGATGAAGGCATGGGAAAGATCACTGGTTCACTTTTTACCACCAACTTATTAGCGTTCAGGGAGTGACTTCAGCTCAAATATTACAAATATGCTCTAACCGTGCTCAATGAGCTATATATCATTACAGATTGTTGGTAGCCCTTTGCAGGACGTTTTATACAGTTCAGACAAAATGTTTTTAGCAATGTGGAGTTTTAAAAGTAAAAATATAAGAGATATTGTATATGCCTTCAGGCATATTTTGTCTTAAATATTATCCTTGGCCCAGCGTACTATATAAATACAGTAAATATGAATAGAACTGGCCAGGTGCCAATCTCCTAGGATGAATTTTAGTCACGAAGGTATTTATGGGATATAAATAATACTGTGTCAACATTTGAAGAAGGGATCTGATTAGTTTTGAATTTATTCGTATTGATCTTTTTACATGCTGTTAGTTTAAGGCTCAAAGTGGAGTTATGCTAAGGTTTACCCATACTTTACCCAGTGGGAATTAGTGGACTTCTCGTCCTTTTGACAATCCACTTGAACTTCAAGCACATCTATTCAAAAGACACTGTACAGGGCTTTAGAAATTTAGAAAGAGTGATTCCACATAAAAGAGTAAGAATCCAAATGATTAACAATTAAAATATGTAGACCCTTCGACAGTCAAAAAAAAAAAAAGGAAGAGACAAAATTTTATTTTCTTTCTTTCACCTCTCTTTTCCATGTAACAAATCAGGCACGTGTTGTGGTTCTAACTGTGGTGATTTTGTCCTTTCCCCCGCCCACACCCTCAGGGAACATTTGGCAATGTCTGGAGACATTTTGGGTTGTCATGATTGGGAGTGGAAGGGCCAGGGAGGTTGCTCACCATTCTAGAATGCACAGGAAAGGTCCCTTTTCCACCCGCCACCCCCATACATCAAAGAATTATCCAGCTCCAAATGTCAGTAATCCCCACGTGGAGAAACCCGGTAACCCTGGGATTTATTTGCAGTTGCTGAATTCTGCTAGTAGTACCATTTCCAAAGTAATAATCTGAAAGTAAAACATCTTTATCATCAAAAGGACATTAACATGGAATAGAAAGATAATCAGAAACTTTTCTTAAGTAAGTGGGACTATGAATTTGACTCTTTGGTATGGTGTATACTTCATTATTATGATCTTAAAGGGCCTAAATTAGAGGCATCAAAGGTTCCCATTCATTTAGCCTAAGTAAGGGTGTCGCTCCACCCATCTGTAACTTCAGTCAGCAGCAATGTGATATTAGTCAGGACAGAGCAAAAAAGAAGTGAGGGATTACCGTGGATTTTCCTTGCAAGGAAAATAAGCAGCTCATGTTAAGGAAGAGTGGAATCTCCAAGCTCAGCAACGGAAGAAAGTTGGTTTATTCTCTCATATTGAATTAGATAAACTAAAATATACAGCCTGAGACATTACGGTGAGGTTTCCTTTGTAATTGTTTCACATAAATGCTAAGCATTTAATACCAAGCAATCTCTTTTTCTATTTCCCCTGTAATTTTCCAAGTGAAACTGAGGAAGATAGGAAGCATACCAATAGCACTATGGTTTGTGGGGTGGGGGGGACGCAACGTAACATTCTATTCATGGATATATCTTTCTGTGTACACATTGCTGAACTGTCAGCCAATTGCCCGATGAAAGAAAATATTAGCAGTTGCTGGAACATAGTACTATCTTTGCTTGATGTTCAGGGACTTTTTTTCTGTTTCTTAAATTGAACGATAGTTGATTTACAATATTGTGTTAGTTTCAGGTATACAGCAAAGTGATAGGGATTTTATTTTTCAGATTCTCTGTGGATGTGTCAGAAAGAGGGACACAGAGAGAGAGACAGACTTGAACCCCTTCCCTAGACTTCCCCAATGATTGAGTTATTAATACACAGCAGACCCAATTTAATTCCCCTACTTGTATTGCATCATTGCTTGTACTAACTCTAGTGCTTAATTGTGGTCGCGTTTAACTTTAGGCTCCGTTCTCTTCCAGGATTTTCTCTCTTTTCTTTCTTTTACTTTTCAAAGTCTAGCAAAACTCCTCAAAGAGATATACTGGTTATAACTGAAGTAGTTGGGCCGTCTTTGTTGCCAAGGGAGGCCGGTCTCCTCTCCTGAGGAGTCCCCACTGGATGGAGGTGTGAAGCTGGAGGGGTAGATGGGGACCAGCTGACCTGGCAGAGGCTCCGGGAGCCTTCTGTGTCTCCACAGCGACCCCTGGGGTCTACTCAAGGAGCTGCACTTTTTGAACGATGCCTTCTCCCTGGTGAAGAGATGCTGATGTAACCCCAGTCACAGCATCTTTCATATAAAAAGATATGAAAGAATGACAGATCCTGTTTCCTAGAGGAAACTGAGATGTGAGAAAAGGGCTAATGACTCACTGTTGATCCCATATCAAATCTGGGTTAGAACAAAGGAGGTCACTGATTTCTAGGCCTTTGCCCAGAGATTACAACACACTTCAAGCTGCATTTTTAGAAGTTTAGGGAAAATAGAGTGGAAGAGCCTGGCCCTGGGAGAGACGTACAAGCTGACCACCGAGGTGGGATTCTGGGGGGACTCCTCCCTCCCCGCCGCCACCCCCAGCCCTTTACAGGTTCAGTATTAAGGTGATCCGGGAGCAAAGAACCTGCAGGCAAGAGCTCTGCAAACAGCCCTGTCAGCTCTCCTGATATAGCATTTCCGGTCCTCAGGGATCCTGGAGAGAGGATGTGGATTTGCCAGATGTGCTCGCTCTCCTTAGGCAGCCCGACTGCCGAAGGGTGGATCCACTTTGCAGATTCTGAACAGCTTGATGAAATGTGCCTCTGGCCCGAGATAAACAAACGTTTCCATTGTCATTTTGAAACCATATGGTGTGCTTTGGGTTTTTAATATTTTTTCAACAAAGATACTTTTTAACCTAGGAATTCAGTGTTCTCCAGGTAGTTTCAATTTAATCACATACTAGGGATTCTCTGATGGGTTTGTTTAGGCGGAAAAGCTTGTTTCCATCCTGTGTTTGGGAGAAATTCGCCTCACGCTGCAGTCACAAGTGGGTTTTGGTGGCTGTCGTTGGTTTTGTTTCTTCTCTAACCTCTGATAGGTTAGAACTACACTGCACTGTGACCAGCACCTGGCTTCCGGATTGGCTTGGTGGCCTTGACTCTGCATCTGCACTCCCCCTTGACCACTTCCCCACAGGCTCTAAATTGCCTTCTTGTTCTTCTCTCTTCTGGAATATCTGTGTGTAGGGTGGTGAACTTCATTCAACCATGGCTCCATTTCTTCACTTGTAAAGATGAAGAAGATGCTGGCTTCCTAGGGTTGCAAAGGACTGACCGTGACCTGTGTAAAGACCCCCTGAGCTCTGCTTCTGGCACTTAGTAGACCCTCTTTGCATGCCAGCTATTAACCATTGATTCTCAGACACCATTGATTTAAAGGTACACTGTTATTTTATGTGCCACAGAGAAAGAAATATCACTGACAATTGACTATAACGTGCCATTGATTATGAGATATTAAAAGGAGATATGTTAGAGATATTCCAATATGATTAAAAGTGATGCCCTGGGGACCACTCCCACCAGCCTGGGATGTCTCGGGACCAACAACTCATTCATTTCCTAGTAAGTTCCACTCAGTAGATCTGTTTCCCTGGCTCCCTCGGATTGGTCCTTAGGTGACCTTTGCCACCTAAGGGGCTGGGAACAGAGACCGGCAGGGCTGGTAATCCAGCATGCCCAGCACTATCTAATCCTCATATAGGGAGGCCTTGAGGATCTAGGCTTCGTAGATAAGATCTCAGATGTCTTAGATAATATCCAAGACCTTTCAGAGTCAGGCCCCTCCTCCTTGCTCAGCAGCCCCCCAACTAAATCCCCCCAAGAAAACTACACTCCAGCCAGATCACCCTCTTTTCCTTTACCCAAATGGGGCCTTTATTTCTGTGCCTCCAGCCCTTTGTTTATGTCATTTCTTCCACTTAGAGATCCATCTTTTAACACCTTTAAATACCCTTCAAGGTTTAGTTAGTACCATCTCCTAATGAGACCTTCCTCGAAGTTCTTTGTCCCATTTAAGTAGCTCTTCCTGTGCACTCTCACAATACTGATATTCATCTCTATCTCAGCCTCTTTTCTTTTGCTGTAGGTAAAATCTAGCTGTGTCCTGACCTGTCTTCTTCATCGGTTTGTAAACTGCCTCAGAACAGGAACCCACTCTGACTTACCTATGTTCTTACAGCACGTTGTTGTTGCTCAATCAATGCTTAATAAAGGAATGAGCGTTTCCCTTTAGAGAAAGATTGAGTTACCAGAAGAAGGATCAAGAGTTCAAAGCATTGGGGTTTCCCTGGTGGCGCAGTGGTTGGGAGTCCGCCTGCTGATGCAGGGGACGTGGGTTCGTGCCCCGGTCCGGGAAGATCCCACATGCCGCGGAGCGGCTGGGCCCGTGAGCCATGGCCGCTGAGCCTGCGCATCCGGAGCCTGTGCTCCACAAC
Organism: Orcinus orca; assembly: GCF_937001465.1. Taxonomy (NCBI): domain Eukaryota; kingdom Metazoa; phylum Chordata; class Mammalia; order Artiodactyla; family Delphinidae; genus Orcinus; species Orcinus orca. The sequence goes on along the minus strand of NC_064559.1, from coordinate 16,404,991 downwards.
GGGAGAGGCCACAACCGTGAGAGGCCCGCGTACCGCAAAAAAAAAAGAGTTCAAAGCATTGGACCGGGAGATATGGAGAGACAGAAATCTACTCACCTCCGTTACTGGGGACAATGTTCCTGATGGATCTTGTCCCTGTGCTGAAGGCAACACAGGCTTCTCAGAACCATTCATTTCCTGTTTCCAGTTTTGCAGATAAAAATGAAAATGATGGCGATAGTGATGATGATGAAAGCGAACCCTCATTGGGTACATACTGCGTGCCGAGCATAGTTTTAAATCTTTTACACGCATGCACTTATTTCACACTCAAAAGTGACCCTATACGGTCCAGACTGGTATTTTCCCTGTGACGTATGAGGACCTGGCTATAACTATTTCTATCAGCGATGTCTTACTGGAAGTCAGACTTCTAGGTACCACAAGTAATAGAGGCCCCAAATAGAGACCAGGAAATGGAGAGCATGACTTTTCCTGCCCTCTTGCAAAACGATACAGTCCCTCCATGAAAGGGTGGTGACTCTCCTCACCTGGCAGGAATTACATTCATAGAAGCTCTGCATTCTTTCCCTCCAGAAGGAAGGATACTTCTGAAGCCTTTCCTACCACCCTGGGTCTCTCTTCTTGCCTCTACCACATTCTTCCACTTTTATCTCTGCACTCGGTTGATACAAAAATTGTGATTTCTCGAGTCTCCTGGTCTTGATCTTGAACGGCAATCATTTTCTTCACAACATTTTTATAAATTTGATTGATAGGTGATTCGTCTTGTCTCTCGCAGAAAATTAATTTATTGAGGAAGGCAGGATGGTGTGGTACAGTGAGCACAGACCTGAGAGCCAGGCAGCCCCAAGAAGTGAAAGAAAGAGAATAAATAAAAGGGAATCGCACCAGAGGAATCTCAGAGGCTGAAAGGGAAGAGGGAGCATCAAAGACAGGAAGTCCTACTCCAGGCCAGTGGCAGTTGTTAAAATGTGGTCTTGTTCGGGTTAGCAACTTGGCTGTCTCCGTGCAAGTTATTAAATCGGCCTCGTTGACATTTAAGTTGCTTCCTGCTGAATTCAGATCCTACCTCTGCCGTCACTGGCTTGGTGACCAGGCCGAAGCCCCTGCACTTAAGCTGATCTCAGTTTGTTCACTTGTCACGATGAAGAAGCTGATATCTGCCCCCTAGGGTTGTAGAGGATGGATGATGACATGCAAAGAAAGGCCAAGTGCAGCTGCTTCTGGTACCTAATAGGCTTGCTTTACACGGCAGCTATCATTCACTGAATCTCAAACGCTATTGATTTTACAGTGCACCATTATTTTATATGCCACTTAAAAAGAAATATCATTGCCCAGTAATTGTAACGTGCCATTGACTCTAAGAGGGCATCAGGATTTTAGAGGTATGAAAAATATGTAAAATCAGTGAAGTCGCATAAATATTTGTGGATTGGGAGAATAGCGGTCCATGTGCATGTAGCAGAGTGCTGTGTCCTAGAAGCACATCGAAAATAAAATTAAGTGGGAACATGATATCTGCCCTCGGAAAACGTTTCTATTTAGTAAACTTTAAGAGCCTGCGACTGGTAATCGCCACCTCTGGCACCAGAAGCAGGAGGTCCACATCATGGATTCCTCCCAGCTGGAGTGTCTTACTGTGCACGCTCAGCGCATTAATATCCAGTTTTGATTTTTTTTTTTTTGACATCTCAAGATGTTACCAGTTGTTTCAAAGGGCCTTTACATTTCTAGGAAAAAAATGTTTACAGTTATTTTTAACGGATCTCTCTGAGTACACGTATGAGTCACATAGCACTCACCTCTTTATCTTTCTGGGCCTTAAAGGTTGAAATCCAACAAAGGATGGGGGGAGGGTATTGCTCAGAAAAGGCTAACATGCAGAAGGGACTTGTGGGCAATGTGCCTCTGAGCTGGCGCGGCCCCTCCTCCCAGGCCCCCTGTCTCACCCGCTCCCCTGGGGAGAGGCTCTGTTAAGAAGGAAGCCAGGACGTTTGGACCTCCCTGCATCTCCGTGACCAGGCACCAGCCACAGCAGTTTCTTCGCTGTCAGGCGACTCATTTAAAAGCAGACTTTAGCAGCAAAATGCCATTAGGGGGTAGAAGTCTCCCAGAGGAGGATGGATGGGAGGAAGGGGAGAGGGTAGTGGAGGAGTCACCACAAAGAGTTTGAGGAGGAAATGAAAACTTAGGAGGTGATGTCAGAGAGGAGAGGCCGTACTAGGCCCAGGGTAGCTGTTAACAGAGCAGAATGATCTCTGCGTGCGGTAGCATCCTGGCTTTCCTGGGGCGACCGAGTAAAACCACTTCGTTGGTATGAGAGGACGTTGCCGTCCAAGAGGAATCGAGTTTACTGGATTTAGCATCTGTTACAAGGAGGGAAAGCCTGCTGGTGCCCAGAAAGCTCTTCTGTGTGGACCAGCCCCCATCCCTTCATTCTCAAAAATGAGCCCTTGGATTTGGTTCTGCCTGATAAGTCAAAAATGTGGGGCTTAGATGTTCCTTTAATCACAACAACTTGAGGAACTTAAAGCAAATGGAAAATGCTTTCTGGATGTTACAAAGCCCAGACCTTCTGAAAATAGTTCAAATGCATTTCCAACGTCCCCAGGCAGCTGTTTGCGCTCACACTGGCACGTTGCACACATCTCTGTCCACAGAGAAACTGTCACTCTCCCTTCGGGCCTTCCTCGTGGCCTCCATGTCAGTAATTAGGAAGCAGGACGTTCCTGAGGGAGAGACGTGGTGTTTCTGAAAGGAGAGTCATGGGGCAGCTGTTGGAGAGTAAGGCTGCTTTTTTGGAGATGTTTGTTTCAGGAAGTGCTGTAGCATCTTTCCAGTCTCAAGGAAGAAAAAGAAAAATGTTGTGACTTTGACCTTGGCGCTCCGTTCATTTGGCTTTTGCTATCTAACCCACACCACACTGACAAATACCACATCTGTCTTGACAAGCTAGTTCACAAATAACTGCTCATTCATAACTTCAGGCTGTTGTAAGAATCCTTATTTGTTACTTCAGCTTGTGAACGAGAATGCACAGTTTGGTTTTGAGAAAGACATTGAAACGATCAGAAGTCCACTGGTCTTTGCAGATCTCAGGGGAAGCACTCTCTAAAAGAGAAGACCATATTTTTTAATGTGTTCTAAGAGCGCTAAAATATATTATTGCCCATAAATGGGAATTTTCCGGGAAATTTAATTTTTAAGTTTTGGAGTCATTTCTGTATTGGGAATTGAACACTTCTTAGACCAAATTCATCAGGGATTATTCTCTCTAGAGAATACACAGTCACTTTGTCATTCCTTCCACTGGGGGGGTTCATTCTTATAGGGTCATTTATTTCCCTATCCATTGACCTAATCTCATTTTCACTTTGCTTTGACAACTTAATGACCATGCCATTGAAGCTGTTTCTTCTTGCTTTATAATAAACTCATATAACTCAGTTGCTGGCTGAGAAAGGCCAGAATGGGGGCTGGCGGTGGGGCGGGGGAAAGGTAGATGACTTATTCTGATTCGACTTTAGAAGGAGAAAAAAAAAAAGGAAAATCACAGACTGAGGACATTTCTTTGTAGAAGATGGATGATTTGGTAAAGGAACTGCCCACTTGGAGGTCTGTCAGGGTTTTCGGTTGGGGAAGTGTTTCTACATCCAAGTTCACACCTTAGCATCTGGGGCTCTGGAAGTTAAGGAGAGAGAAACAGAGGTAGGAGCTGTTACCCGGAAGTAGCTGGGCAGAACCAAAGGAGAATTATGGCTGTCACGTCAGGTTCTAAGGCAGCAGTCCTCACCTTGAGATATGTCTATTATATAGTCATTTTGATCTGAATAGTAACTTAGTCATTCATTCGTACCTCCCCGCAGTGTCAAGCCTTAGGTTGTTAAGTGTGTTAGTAGATTTCACTGGTCACATCTGTGAACCAACCCACTCCTGAGCGAACGCTCTTTCACCTACTCAAATTTTGCTTTTCTCCTCCATGGAATTAGGTGGCAGGTGCTGGTTTGTCTTGTAGAGAGAAATATTTCAGAAGAATTCCACTGTCAGAAAACATCACCATCAATAATGAAACTATGTGTATAAGGTCATGTCTAATTTCATTCATTCTTTGGCAATTGTATCAGGATTCTAGAAAGAGGGTCTTGAGCCAAGCTGACCCCGAGTCATTAGACACTGGGGATCAACGGTTTGCCCTTTCTCAGTAACATTTGCTGGGAATTCTCTAAGTGGAGTAAAAACTCACTGTCATCCAGAGCTGGGAGGAAATGACAGTACCCACTTCCGGAGTTGCTGTTATCAGAGAGATGGTGTTTGCGTGGAGGGTGTTTGGGTGGAGGGCTGGGGAGGGGTTGAGGGGCAGGACTAATTTGATGGGGAGTTCACTGCAGCATTTTTAATGACATTTAATTCTGCTTAAGCTATCATTGCGTTAAGAATGGCTTTCTGGGCTTCCCTGGTGGCGCAGTGGTTGAGAGTCCGCCTGCCGACGCAGGGGACACGGGTTCGTGCCCCAGTCCGGGAAGATCCCACATGCCGCGGAGCGGCTGGGCCCGTGAGCCATGGCCGCTGAGCCTGCGCGTCCGGAGCCTGTGCTCCGCAACGGGAGAGGCCACAACAGTGAGAGGCCCGCGTACCGCAAAAAAAAAAAAAAAAAAAAGAATGGCTTTCTCTCTGATTGAGAGGCGCTTTCACACTACATTCACACTACATAAAACCGTTACTCAGAACAGGCAACTCTTAGGAGAGAACGGTTTCGCTGTGATCCACCTGGTTGGGTTGTTTTGAGGTCAGACGAGCTTTTTGTAAAAGGCCTTTCTAACCTCTGAGTCACAAAGGCCTATACCAGTGCTTCTTGAATTTTACCAAGCACAAGAATCACCTGGAGTGCTATGTGCGGACTCCCAAACCTTTGCCTGCTCCCCTCCATCCAGATTATTATTCAGTAGTTTTTGTTTGTTTGTTTTGTTTTTCTTGGCCGCGCTGCGCTGCGGGATCTTAGTTCCCCGACCAGGGATTGAACCCGGGCCCTCGGCGGTGAGAGCACGGAGTCCTAACCACTGGACCGCCAGGGAATTCCCAAGATTATTATCCTGTAGTTTTAAGGTGAGCTCCAGATAACTGCCTCTTGACAGGAAGGCCAGGTGATTCCCAAGCAGGTAGTTCAGAAACTCACTCTGGAAACACTGTGTCTTTGGGTTTTGTTGCTTTATTTCTTAGCTGTGTCATCACAGGCAAAAATGAGTCCCAACACTTTTATAGTTAGCTTCATTGTTTCTTAGTTATTTTGTAAATGACCCATGCAAAATTTTAATTCCAGGACTTTTTTTCTCTTATGACTTATGTGAGCCATACGAGTACCCCATTATTCATGACTGAGGGCCCAGGTAATTCTAAAAATTTTTATTTCTCTAGGACTATTCACATCTCAGATTTTTCATAGGGTTTCATCTTTTAAAAAGCATTTCACATGGACGCCAAACCTTACTGATCTGAAAAAGTTTAGGCATACCGCAGTGCCACTTCAAACACATAGATGTTGAAAGTTGATTTTTACGAAAACTAGCAGTTACTTCCTTTGGCCTAAATCATCCCTATTCGCATCATTTATCTCTCCATCCAGTTCATGGGCTTAACTTCAGAGGCACTGTATCAGCACCAGAGCAGCCTGTCCTTTGGCCCTGCTTAAAAACAAACCAACCAACAAAACAAACAAGGAAGGGGAGGAAAGAAAGCATTTTAATACTGTAGCTTGATGGCGGAGAGAGAGTAAACCAAAGGTGCATATCTGAGGACTGCAAGTTGGAAAGGACAAATCATGGCAGTTAGCTTGCCTCGTTTCCCCACAGACTTCGTTTGACCCCGGTGACCTGGGACGATTTCAGGGATCCGGATTCCGGTAATAGAAGCATCCCTGTTTGGCACCACAACACCCACTGGCCTGAAGAAGGTGCTGTTTCCCAGGAAAAGGAGTGAAATCCCCCCAAGAAACGCACAGGGCCCTAGTCTGAAGAGAAAGCATTGCTGAGCAAGCGATGCTTTGCGTACCCTGCCTGTCTCTGGTTCCGTTCCTTGAGATTTTTATTGAAGATAACTTTCAGCATCTCTTTTTAGAGGTCAAATCTGAATGAGAAGACGTTGTGTGCCTTGCTGATCTTGTGACAAACAGTTTATACCCAGTCTGTAGCTTCCTGTCTTTGCTGACGGGTGATGTGAGGGAATTTTCTCTCTGTGAGGCTGTGGAGAGGGCTCTAAAAATAAACAACATGGTTACTTATTGGTGAGAACATGTGTGAGCAGATGTCAGCTGGTAACAGCATATGGTGGCAACATGATAGCAGCGTGTTACCAAGACCTGGGTGTTGGGCCGTCGTCTTCCAGGCCATTCAGGCCATGCAGATGCCACATCTCAATTAAAGAGGGTTTTGACTGGAAGGTGGAATCCACCCAAGTGTGAATATAGGCCCCTGGGATCTTGTTAGTGGGCTGAATGTTGGAGATGGTAAGTTACAGGCCATGGAAAAAGTCTTCCTTATCTGTTTTAAAATTGAGAGATAAAAGTACAAATCTGGCAAAAAAAAAAAAAAAAGGGGGTGGGGTGGGGTGCATATGGGGTGGGAGGGAATCCACAAAGCCTTTGTCTTTTGTCCAAAGAAGTTTTCAAGTCAGGTATAAATAGTGGCCATGCTACTTCTAGAAGACATGCCCTAGGTGAACGGAAGGTGCATGGATTTTAAGTTGGTGTAAGGAGCTGGGAAAGAGGTATATTCACGCAGACCTAGAAGGCCGTCAGGGGTTAATCTATCAAATAAGTTAGATAACTAATATTATTACATCCCTTGAGCACCTTTTATTTCTCAGTTTCTTTTAAATATCTCGTTTCAGTCTTTCAAAAACCCTCAGGGGTAGCATGATGTCAGTTTCATTTTATAGCAGCAGAGGCTTGGGTGCTTCAAGGCACTTGTCCAGAGATTCCCAGGAAACTAATGACAGAGCAGGGTGTCCACCTACCTCTTCTCATGCAAAAATCTGATATTTATTATTGACTCTATCACAGATAGGATAGCCTTTGAACACTCAGCAATGTTTTTAGCTGGAGGTATTTTTTGGTGTATTTTCATTTATAAGAATATGATGGGCAATATACAAGATCTAGTTGCTACCTTGACTTTTAAAACAGCAAAGTTCAGAATTTCAGGATGTCAAAACTATCACGGAAGATATTTTAATGCATTCCAAGGAGCCCTAGATTTTTAAACTGCAGCTACGCAGCCCCAAAGCAATATACACTCGGATTTTTGTTCACTGGAGAAGGCGTTTTCATGTGCGGGTTAGAAATGATGACAGGTGGTTTTAAGAAAACTGAAATCGAGGCCAACCAAATGAAAATCAGAGTTTTACTCTTAATAGGGAGTCTGTCTTTTGTCAAAGAGGTCAAGGCCTTTCTTAGTCATCTTTAATGTAAGTCAAGGTATTTATTTTACCATTTCCGTATATAAATTGTACATTGCTATTTTAGCACTAGAATGTGTTAAAGGGAACGCTGAATTCAGGAACCTGACTGCTGGTTAAGGGATGCCAAAAGATCTGGGGCGAGAATCCGCAATCCCCCAAAGATCCCTCCGGCCTAGTCCCCTGGCCCCGAGTAGGGGGGACCTTCTATTTCTGGGGGAATGATAAGTACGTTCATTGAGTCCCTCTTCTGCGTTGAATCTTTGTATAGCTCTGTACAAGGCTTCTCCTCAGTCAAATAGCTAATGACTGTGCTTTTTAAAACTCCTAGCTGTCTGCCCAGTTGTTACAACACCCTCTGGCTCAGTGGGCAGCTTGTGCTACAGACAGCCCCAGGTGCTCTGTGGGTACCTTGGTGAGTACACTCGTCTGCTTTCTATACCTCGTTTGACGTAGTGATAGCCGGCCCATCTTTAGTGTGTGTTGTCTCCTGGGGGGAACGTGTCAGAAGCAAAATAGAATTCTGAAGTGCAGCCTTGTAGCTGGACAGTCACACAGGTGCCCCCAATTTTGTAGTCAGCGTTTCTATGAGAAAGACTCATGAATGCTTTGAAGTGATATGATGACTTGATTGCCGTATGGGGAAGAATGGATCGTGAGTCTGTGAGATGTGTGTGATCCAGGGGTGAACGAGGGATTTGACAGATTGATCTCTTGACCCCCTGGGAGGATACTCTCTGGAGGGTTGAATGGTATGGCCAGAATGTCAAGGGTCCTTTTTGGGTATCTTATTTGAATCTATGTTCTTGTTTCTGGCACATAGCAATGACTCAATTAATGTTTCCGGTACTGAACTGAAAGGGAGGAAGGAGATTTTCTCTCCTTTGAAGTTCTAGAGGGAGGCCTGTGGGAAACATGTGCTGATCATTGTGACCTTGATGTTGCCATTAATGGGTTGCATGAGAGAATGTGGTGGTCATGGTCAAGGCTTCAGTTGACTGAACCTGGGAGCTTGCCACTTCGCCCTGACCCTCAGAACAAGTGCAGACTCCTCCGAGCTAGGGCCACGTGTTAGGTTGGGGGCCACCGAAGCCGGAGGTCTCACCCCTTTCTGATTTGGGACATTAATACATTTAGCCAGCTTTGATTGAGTGCCATCTTTTATTGTATGCTGGGCCATGAGACCACAGCACAGAACAGGTCTTAGATGATCCTGACACTCAAGAACTCTGGCCCAGGTGGTACCCTGATCCATTCAGAAAGGGAGGAAATGGACTTGCCGCCCTGGCGTTGGTTCCCACTGCACTTTTGAGGCCCCGAGGAAGCGTGAATTATAAATTATATTGATTCTAAATGCAGGTGGAGGTCCCAAATAAGGACAAGAGAAATGTTTTTATTACCCCCGTAGATGTCTGACTCACTGGGTTATCCTACCGTGAACTTTACCATGCCTAACCTTGCTTCTTAGGAATCAAGAAATGAAATAGTTTATTTACAGTGGCCTAAGCTGGGCTTTCCTAAAAAAAAAAAAAAGAAAGAAAAACAAAAACTGATTCTATTGAGAATATACATTTATTTTAGTACAGAAGGCCTCAGAGTGGCTAGAAGCTGCCATGTGAATAGGAAGAGTGAATGGCTTGACCCGTGCTTTTAAAGTTCCCCTTTTTTGAGGCAGATTATGTTTGGTTTTCCATCTCTAAATGTGTATTTTATTTCACTGTCTAAACCAAGGAGTTAATTGTCTGATTTTTTTCTCTTTTTTTGGTCTCACCAGCTTTTTGGAAAAGACAAGGGAAAGGGATGAGAGAAGGAAAACATTTGTTGACTACCCCCTAAGTCCCTGGTATTTAAGGCACGTCATCCTGGGTGGGGAGGGCGAGTGCGACCTCCCCATTTTTCCCCACCGGAAACTGTGTCTTGGAGAGGTGAATACCTTGTCCTTGGTCATCACCTAGCAAAAGGGGCAGAGCCCAAATCTGAATTCAGGTCTGGCCCTGGTGCCCTCCACCACATGGACCCCAAACTTCTTTTATTTTTTATTTTTTTGCCCTTCTTTTTGCTTTCCCTTTGGAATCCCATCCCATTCATTTTATAATTCTCTTACCTACCACTTTGGATTCATTCCCATTTCATGTTTTTTTCCCATAGGAAACAAGTGGAGAGGCCTCCCCTAGTTCTTGGTCTCAGACACGCCTTCTCCCTCAGGGTTATTTTCGGTCATTTAATCGCCCCACAAGCTTCCCTATTTCTTTGGTGAAAAAACACTAGAAACCTACCCTGCCCCTCCTGAGTCTGGGAAAATCAGGAGTGTCTCGGAGGGTGTGGCCAGGATGGGGGAGAGAGACGCACAGATTCCCTAAGGTGGGAGCCTCTCCCTCCCCACCCAGCTTCCCTCCTGGGAGGAAACCCTGCGGACCCTTCCAGACCTTCCATTCAAGACTGCTGAGCAGTGGGGCTCTGCATTTTTTTTTTTTTTTTTTTGTCTCTGTTCTTAGAAATAGTAATTGAGTAAAAATGTAAGTGAGCGGATGCCAAGGGGCAGGCGTCCAGGGTCAGGGTGAATTTCTCCGTGCTGACTGTGATTCTGAACACTCGTTAAGTGGAGCCTGGCTCGTGCCAAGCGGCTCGAGGGCCATCCCTGTCACCTTGTGTGAACCACCTCTCCATTCCAAGGAGAGGTTGGGAGTGGCCGCAGGGAGGGCGGGGGGCCGGTGGCGCCTCTGGCTTTCCTCCCTCGGTCTCTGACCTAGGTGTAGTTATCACTATGTGTCCTGACACCCATGCTTGGACTGGCAGCGCTGATGCTTCATCAGTTTTACATCAAATCGCCTGGAGGAAGAAATAGTCCTTGCCCCTCACAGCCCATGTGGCTGCTGCGTAATTTTTCTCCCTTTAAGTTCACTCTCCCCAGAAATGTAGGTGAGCCTGCCTGAAGGTTTTTCTCCTGAGACAGAAGAACCCAGAAGATAAGCGGCCGAGACAGTCTCTCCATGAAGAAATGGGTTAGAAGTCTCGAAGGGAAATGCAGCTTCGTTCGTCAAGGATGTACTGAGCGCGATGCTTTTTGTTAGCTTGATTCGGATTTAAAGATGGGCTTCTCAAAGTGTGGCCTGCGTTTGTATGTCCCGAGGGGTCATCGAAAGCAGATTCCCTGACCTATCTCAGGCCTGCGGAGTCAGAATCGCTGGGGTGGGTGGGGCTGAGGAGTCTGTACCTTTAAGAGGCAGCACAGGTGAGTCAGGCCTCACTAAGGGGAGGATGCTCTCATTCTGCTGGTCTGTTTACTCGAAGTCCTTCAGCTTGAAGGATGCAGATCCAGTGGGGCCTCTGTTTGATCAGCTGGTCCTGCAAGTGTGAGCCCCTGAATCCACAGCGTGGCTGAGTTTTCACCCTGTGCTCTCCATGTCCCCCAATGCATATAGATAGCAAGGTAGATCTGTGGTTAATTACACTTCTCACACACAACCCCTGCTCACCATTCACCACAGAGGAGGCCCTGCACGTGCAAACAAGTGATGACACGGCGGGTGGATGCCTAGTGGGGATGTTATGTACGGGAGTGAATGCCTCCGTTCAAGTGTGGATTGGGAAGGGGAGTTTCGAAACTAATGTATAATGTGTAAGTGATGCCTAATTTATAATGTCTTAGTCAATGTATAATGTTTAATTCGCTGAGGTAGTGTTTGGTCAAAGCACTGCTGACCTCTTCGTGGCCTGAATCCTGCTCTGAGACATTCCATGGGGTAAGGATCCCGCCAACAATGGAATGTAAACTCTACTCTCTCAGCCAAACTCAGCCACAAGTAACTGCAGTTTTCTCTTTCCAAATAGTGTTTTTTTTTTTTTTTCAACCAGAGGTATTCGAGCAGGTGAAAATCTGACCCAGATATTAAAAAGAAAAAGTTAATGATAAATTACTTGGTATTTTCTTTGTGCAACCCTAGACCTCCTGTTATTTTGATGTTGTTTTGGAAACATCAAGTATTTTGATTCCAGCCATACAATGTGGATATTACGTAGTGTTTTTGACCATCAAACTAAAGAAGCGGCCAGTTCTTCTACATGGTCTGTATCACTAAACCAAAAAAAAAATTGTTATTTATTTTTTTTATAAACATGCCCAGAAAGTGTCCTTGTGCCCCAAGTGATTTCTCTTGTTATTTCTACCAGTTTGAGAACTAGGTTGTTTGCTGTGTGGTGAAGGGTAAATGTAACAGTCAACTAGCACCAGAGGAAGAGGCACTAACTACAGTGGTTACTTTATAGCCACTCTAGGATTATACTGGTCAGGCTTAATAACCACTAGAAAACATGAAGTTTAAAATATTAATATTATAAGAACTCTTATCACTCTGCAGATTTAAACAATGGGAAAAAAAGCATTTTTCTATTGAAAAATAGAATTTTCTATTCCTACTTTTCTATTGAAGTAGGAAAATTCTACTTCCCAGCAAGCCTTCCATTAAAAGGTCTCTACGTGCACGACAAATATAGATCGAGTTGTAAGATAAACGTCAAATGCATGCAGAGATCTTGGGAAGACAGAGGTAAAGACGAGACATTCTTACGATACTGTCTCTCATTCCACAGTGTTCATTGTCTGCTATGTAATAGACATCTATCTAGGCACTAGTGATGCCATCAGTGAATAAAACAGCAGAAAACTTTGCCCTGGGAGAGCTTCACATTTTGGAGAAAGAAGATAGACGATTAGTTCAAAAGATGAGATAAGAATGGTAGAATTTGATCAATGCGATAGGGGAGAAAAGCAGCGTTGGGGGAATGGGGAGGTGAGTTGCGATTTAAAGTAGGCTGGGCGTGGAAGTGCTCATTAAGAGGGTGACATGGAAGCAGAGACTGGAAGGAGGGCATAGGACAGCCTGTGACAATGTGGAGAAGAGCGTTTCTGGCAGAGGGAGCAGTGGGTACCGTTCCTTCCACACTCAAGGATGATCCAAAGTAACCTAGAAGCTGAGGTTAGAGAATTAATGATGCATCAGGTAGGGCCTTGGAGGCCACTGTCAAGTCTGTGGCTTTTCCTCTGCATAAAATAGGGAGAAGGGTGGTTCTAGCCAAGGGGTTCCTGTGGCTAAATTGAGAAGAGTGTGCAGGTAACCAAGGAGGAGCACGAAGCCCAGTGAGTTGGACTTGCACTGTGACGTTGCACTTCACAGCTGCATTTCTAGGTGAAACTGCACCAAGAACTACAACCAGACCTCCCTTGTGCTGAGTTCCTTCTTTAGCAGACAATTTGATAGGCAGGCTACAAGCAGGTTCTGTATGTAGAATATGGGGTTTCTTTTGTTGTTGTTGTTTTGTTTTTTATTGTTTTATATGAATACTCCTGAGTTATTGGCAACCTACCCCCTTCCTTTCGGGAAAGAAGCTATCTTTGCACCCTTCTGTGTATGAAAATAACCTCTTGGGTCTCCCATCGTGTGCTAACAAGTATAGAATGGCAGCTGTTGGAGGCTGTACTTGCTGTACTGCCTAGTCACGGCCACCCTTGATTCAGTGACCAGGGACACAAGGCACTAAACTCATAGGTGACCACGGTTGGCCTCGGAGAATGACAAACTATCTCTCCCTGTGCGAAGTGAAAAGTTGGGCTTGGAAGGGTCTTTGGACCTGTCCAGCTGTGCCTCATGCCTTTGCCTAAACTTTGAAGTGGGGTCATAAGCCAGGGAATTTGTAAGACTATGTCTCTTATCAGTCAAAAAGCATTTCTCTTGGATGAGACTTTGAACTCTAATGTTTAAGTCTTGAACAGCAAGACTTTACACTGGGATGGCGATTTGACTCCTTCATCCACCTGTATGAGACATGTCTACCGAGTCTATAGTGCGTGCAGGTGCTGGGTGACGTTGCCATTGGATGGAGGCATAGAGCACAGTCCCCGACTTCAGGAGAGCTACAACTTGCTGAGGAGCTCAGGCAGACCAAACCAACCAAACCAAACCGAGAAGCTGACACCATGTGGTTGATTATTAGTAAGGGTCTGAGAGGTCGGAAGAATTGCTGAACTTGCTTGTCAAGGAAGCCTTCTTGGGGAAGGTGGTATTTGCTGCTTGAAAAGATGGCCTTTGGGGTGATCGTTTGGCCGTCAGCCAGTAGCCCTAGGAAGCTGCTTCAGTTTTCTGGAAGGAGAAGATTTGCCCTTTCATGTCGTTTTCTTCCTCTGTGAGCTCGCATGACTACCGTCTTGATGAATCATGAGACAGCACAAGCACTCAGTGTAGTCTTTGAGAAATTGGATGTATTCCTACAGGAGACCCGCTGTGAAATACTGAGGCTGGAGAACAGGGCAAGATCATTATATCAAGTATTTGTTCTTCAAAATTGTTACATTCAGGAGACATAATGGACCCATGGTGTATAAAATCCATTACACCATGATGTGCTGTTGTGTAATGGAACTCTGGAATATAACATTATTTTATAAGCTGAAAGTCACTAGAGCTTTTCTTCTTCATCTTGAAGGCATATCACAACGATGGGTCCCTCACTCGTGTACTGTGGATTTGTGGGTTGGCTGTAGTTGTGCTCCATGACATCTTCATTGCAGGACACAGGCTGAGGGAGCCGCATGTAACCCGGGCATGCTGACCTCCTGGCTGGACCTCAGGAGATTTGACAGTTATCCCCACCCCATTCCATTGGCCAAGCCTGATGTCAGTAGGAGAGGAAGAGGCACAAGAAAGGGTCCATGTGGCTGTGGGCCCAGGGGAGAGGGACAGACCACATTTTGACCAAAATGGTACAGTCTACCACAGTGTAGGTGCAGGAGTTGGGGAAAGACAAAGATTTCACCCATGTTAAAAACCGTCTGTGTTGGGCTTCCCTGGTGGCGCAGTGGTTGAGAGTCCGCCTGCCGATGCAGGGGACACGGGTTCGTGCCCCGGTCCGGGAGGATCCCACATGCCGCGGAGCGGCTGGGCCCGTGAGCCATGGCCGCTGAGCCTGCGTGTCCGGAGCCTGTGCTCCGCAATGGGAGAGGGCACAACAGTGAGAGGCCCGCGTACCGCAAAAAAAAAAAAACACCTGTGTTGTGGGTATGGCTTGGCTAGAGCC